>NW_024096732.1:1200000-1788314 GCF_016545835.1 Crotalus tigris
CCCAATCTACATCTAAAAAGCTACACCCCACAGCAGACCATATAAATACCACAGAGAACAGCCCAAAGCACACACAGAAGGATTGGCTGAAAGCTCAAACGCCTCTTGTTCCTGGTGACCAACCCGGACTGAATCCTAAAACAATATTTTCCTTTAAAAAAAACAACCCATATTTTAAAAGCTTCAAACATTACTTTCACGGCGAGTTCCAGAAAAACCTTGCAACTTGCACTATGTTCCCCTGTTAGGAGGGAAGACCCAGCTTCTTCTGAAAAACTCTGCTGGGGAGAAATTGGGCTTTGCAGACAACGAAGGGACCGCTCCAACGTGGTTGTGTCCTGCAGCCCTGTGTCTCCATTCTCCCCAAAAGACAACACCCCTCAAGCTGCAAAGAAAAATAAAAAGCAGACAGGCACGAACGGGAAAGAGGCAGACGGCAGATGCTGCAGCCCGGAGGAGCCCACAAGGGGTTTTCGCCCCTTTCAAGGAAAGTGCAAAGGAAGGGAAACTTCCTTTCGCTCCCCACCCCCGCCAGCTTTGGCTTACCTTCTTCCGCAGCCTGACTTGCCCCGTGAGAATAGCTGTGGCGTACATCTTCAGGATCAAAAGCGTGGCGAAAAAGAGGAAAGAGGCGAAGATCTCGTTCTCCATCATTTGGGCCCGCCGGAGTGGAAGCTGCTGCTTTCAGACTTCTGGCACGGACTATATAAGCTGGCAATTAAGAAGGGGGTGGATCTGCTGTGGGTGAGCAGCCCTCCTTTGCAGATCCACAGACTGCCGCCACTTACAACCTAATCAAGCCAATTCAGGTTCGTGGAAGGCTTAAACCAGGTCAGCTTCCCAGGGGTTCAACATATTTTCCAAGGGCCCTTCCAGTTCTATTCTGATTGATTAAAATTGGGGTTTTATTAGCACCGTAAGCCCCGAGATGGCTTTGTTTGGCTGACCTGGCCCTGGGGGGTGGGAACTGGCAGCCAAACCATCAATGGGGGTTTATTGTGGTTTTGTGCAGATGTTTCATTCCAAACTAGGAAACCTCATCAGTCCACTGTGCCACGTCAGTATCCCCTGCAGTTTTGCCTAAGCTGTCCCCCGTGAGTTTTCAGAGCAGAGTGGCTGCATTCAGACAACCAATTAGTGCCAAGGTTGGTAATCCACTCGTAGAGTTCCACAATTTTGAGATGGAGGGAACAAGCTTCCTTTCCACCGAATTAGGGGGCTTACAAAGGAGCAGCAATAAGAAGCTCAACTTTAATCTTCTCCCCAGTAAAGGACAGGCAGATTCCTGGCTTCACATTGAGTTTTTGTAAGCCCTACCCCTTCACACAACATGCCAAACCAGGTCAATGCAAGCTACAGTGGCTGCCTGTTGAGCTTGTCTGACCAAACTTTCATTGTTTATGTGGATTTTGTAGGGGTTTGGGGTTTTTTGGGGGGGCAGTATAGGGAGATGGATTGCCCAGGCCATAATTCCCTTTTATGAACTGAGTGGAAAGGGGGAAATTTCATCACGAGATTTGACAAGGAAACAGTCCAAAGTCGCCTCATTTCTGCAGATGATCCTTGGCAAATCCCTTGCTGGATTATGGGAAGCAACATGTTGAAATATAGAAGGGTGATCAGAAAAAAATGCATGATGCCATCTCTAGTTTCTGCCCATCGGATTTTTCTTTCTTGCCCAGACTTGTCTTCACGCTCTTTTCATAAAAGCAGCACCAGAAAATGGCAATTCAGCAGTTGGCACGGTTGTTGGGAAGCCCACACAAGGACACACCTTTACTTGTCACTTTAAGGGATCTTCACTGTCTCTCGTCTTGGGAGGCTCAGCTAAAGGCCAGACATTTCCATCTTGTTCAATGTTGGGGAGTCCTCATTTGCCTAGGCCAGGGGTCTTCAAACTTGGCCACTTTAAGACGTGTGGACTTCAACTCCCAGAATTCCCTAGCCAACCTGGGAGTTGAAGTCCACAAGTCTTAAAAGGGCCAAGGTTGGACCCCTGGGGTCTAGACCAGGGGTGTCAAACTGCCGGCCTACGGGCCTGTAGATATGTCATGACATGTCACATGACGTGGTGAGTTTGACACCCATGGTCTAGACCATATTTCTGAGTTAAGAGTGGAAAAATCTGTACAATGAGGCCTTGTTTCCATTAAAACCACTCACCCCACTGACAATTCCTGTTCTCAGCCTCCTATGAGGCCAGCAGGAAAAACCCACTTCTGGGTCAAAAGGACCCTTCAGCTTGAATCAAGAAAGACACCTGAACTTACTTTCTGAGAAGTTTCCTTTATTGTTCTTCATCTAGAGATACTTTGTCAAACTATCTACTTGCATAATTGAAGATATACTCTGGGTACTCTTAAGAAGGTACCAACTTCACCCTCTTTCTCCCACACAAACTACCTAAACTTTGCTGTTTCTTGGGCTTCTGGAATGCTTCCCTTCTCTCCTGGGAATCCAGACTACATTCCACCACAGCATTGCCCTAAGCCATGGTTTGCCAAGAACTATGCTGATGCCAAAAAAACCCTCTCACCACTTCCTGTTCTTCTTATGATCCATTGATTCAACCCTCACATCCCGTTCTTCTCATGGTCCATTGATTCAACCCTGAGTCCTGGTAACTTCATGGACAGGTCCTTCCAGTTTTCTTGGCAACATGAAAGTGGGCTGCTGGTACTTTTTTTCAAGGCTGAGAGAGCGTACAGAATAACAGAGTTGGAAGGGACCTTGGAGGTCTTCTAGTCCAGCCCTCTGCTTAGACAGGAGACTTTATACCATTCCAGACAAAGGGCTGTCCAATCTCTTCTTAAAAACCTGCAGTGAAGGAGCACCCACGACTTCTGGAGGCTCAGGAAATCTGCTTAATTCTGAGGAATTCATGGGGACTACTTTCTTGTTGTTTGGCGCACACAGCTGGCCCCCTTTCCCAGTGGTTAACCCACTGGATTTGCTTATGCAAAACCTTCTTAAGAAGATTAACAAGTCCCTCGTTGTGTCTCCAAACACAATGGCAGCTGGAAAGAGGCCTAATGGAAGGGGAAGCTGGAGGGATGATCCCTCTGAACTGGATCCCTGGACACCAAGACTCCGTCCAGCTTGCTTCTCCCTTCCCTTCCCACCAGCTGCTCTGGTTCCACTCTTGCTATTGTAAACAGGAGCTCTTCCACAGGGGAGAGAAGAGAGCAGGGCTGAGGTCAGTCCCCTTGCTGTTTACCAACTCTCAAGCACAGGGGGCCAAGCTGGGGAACTTTGCCGGGGAAGGGTCTCAGCTTTTATCCAATTTGAGGCGAAGAGCCTGACCAGGGAAGTTACCTCAGATGTAGAGATCTTTGCAAAGAGAAGAGTAACCCAGTCAAGTTGGGAAGAGGTCTGGAGGCTAAACTATATGATGAACGATTGTGGGGGCTAGTCTAGTCTAACAAAGAGAAAAACTGGGGGTGACCTGTTAGCAGTCTTCCAGTACTTGAGAGATTGCCACAGAGAAGAGGGGGTCAACCTATTCTCCAAAGCCTCAGAAGGCAGGGCAAGACACAACGGATGGAAGCTTGTCAAAGAGAGAGCCAAGCTGGAATTAAGGAGGAATTTCCTGACCATGAGAACAATTAGTCAGTGGAGCAGCTTGCTTTTGGGTGCTCCAATACTGGAGCTTTTTAAGAAGAGATTGGACAACCCTTTGACTGAGATAGCATAGGGGCTCCTGCTTGAGCAGGGGGTTGGACTAGAAGACCTCCAAGGTCCCTTCCAACTCTGTTATTCTGATCTTTATTCTGTACCGATTCCAAATCAAGCACATTGTCCATTTCAAAGTTATACACATAGTTTTATACACATAGTTCTTACAGAACACGTCTTCTTAAAGGAATGCCGGTGGACTTACACCCATGCCTTTAGCGACTGTTGAAAGTTACAGCTCTTTCCTGAATGGACCCATTTTCTGGGATCTGTGCTCTTTGGTGACATCAAGGCACGACTTAACAATAATTAGTTTTAATTAATAAATCAGTTAGGATTCAGTCATTACCAAGGGGAGCAGAAAAGTAAGGTTTTTTTAAAAAAAACACTTGATCATGCTGCCCCCTGGTGGTATGAAAAAAATCATTATTATGGTATTTTAACTTATGGGGTAGAATCCTCCCCACCTACCATCACTCACACCATAACATAACATTGAAAATATGTCCTCGCAGTCCTGAGCAATGGTCCAAGGCAGTGTTTCTCAACCTTGGCAACTTTAAGACACGTAGACTTCAACTCCCAGAATTCCCCAGCTAAGTATGTCCCCCTGCCCTAAAGTTTCCAAGATTGAGAAGGTTGAGAACTCCCAGAAGTCTAAGGAATTCTGGGAGTTGAAGTATTGAGTTAAGCTATTCAGAGGGCAACCAGGCTGACGCGTCATGCCATTGTAATCCGCCTCTAAGTGAATCCAGAAGTCTTAGTCAATGTTGGCGTGAAGTCAAGCTGTGGTGTTGATGAAGCAACCAGCCCCTCTTCTTGGCAACCATCAGACCCTGAAGAAGCAGAAGATCCGTGGGAAGGAGGAGACACCCAGCTAGCTTTTCCCTCAGAGAAAGTAGAGAGCTCCAAGGAATTGGAGGATGTTGGCTTCCGGGTCACATCCCAGATTTCCACCAAGGGAGAGCAGAGAGCCCCACCCATCCTAGGGGGCTTGATTCAGGAAGGTGAGAACCGGCTTACAATAATGGACTCACCGATGCGCTCAAGAGGGTCTATTCAGTTGGTCCAAGTCTAAGCGCTGAAGCCCATCGTTCAGGCAGATTTGAAGCTCTTTGGTGGTCCTGGCTGTCTTCTTCTCAGCTCGTACTTCACCCAAGAGGGAATCCACTCTTGGTCTGGGATTCCAGTCAGAGACATGATGGATCTGTTGCATCAGAGCAAGGCAAGGAAGAGAGAATGAGCCGGATGGGTTAAGTGGGCAGAGTGCCAAGGAAGAGAAGGAACAAGGGGGGGGGCTTCTCTCTCTCTCCCTCTCTCTCTCTTTCACTCTCTGAAACTCGATGGCTCGAACTAAGGCAGGAAATCTTGGCTTGCAACCATCCATTCAGCGACCATTTGAATTTACAATGGGTACTGGAAGAAAAAAAATGAGGGTTGCATTTTTTTTGTCCCACCTAAATGCAGTCCTGGGTTGAGGACTCCCTAATAAACCCTATTGTGATTTAAGTTGCTAAGACCATCACTGGATTTCACACAGCATGTCACGCTTGAAATCGACCGCACCCCAAGTGGTTGTGTGAATGGACATGGCTAGGCCACCCAATCAGCTGCAAAGCTTAGCCCATCTTCTGCCTGGACTTTTGACCAAAGGGGTCAAGCAGCCTTTGCTAAGACGGCGCCTGTTGAAGCTGTTAGATTTCAGCCTCCAGCGATTCTTGAGAAATCTGAGAGGTGCAGTTTTGCACCCCTGAATTGACAAGAACGCCCAGACCCCCTCTTACCTGCCTCCCAGGGTGTTGCCCTTCCTTTTAGCACACTGGCAAGTTGAGCCCGGCTCATTTGCACACCGGTGATACACTTTTGCATGGCCTGACAGGGCTAAATAATTGATTTGCATCTGGGCTGGGAGGACCAGATCTCTTTTCAAAAAGCTGTCAGATCATTTTTCCCTGTGCCCCAAAAGGTCACCCCCACCTAGCCAATGCCATTCAAATCGGGTCTATATTTTTCTTTCTCTGTCTCACGTACACACCCTTCCCAAAACTGGCCACTGTTATTCACTACATGCGGTCCTCATCTTATGACAGTTCTTTCAGTGACCGTTTGAAATTACCGTGGCACTGAGAAAAGGTGTTTCACACTTACGATGGCTGCAACTATGGATATCAAATTCCCAAGACTGGCAATTGACTCATACTTACGACGGTTGCAGCGTCCCGAAGTCATGCGATCTAGTTTTGTGACTGTTGGACAAGCAAAGTCAAGGGGGAATCCACTTAACAACTGTGTTACTATTTTAAGAACTGCAGTGATTCTCTTAACCACTGTGGTCGTAAAATGGGGCAAAACACACCAAACAACTGACTCGCTTAGCAATGGAAATGTTGGCCTCCATTGTGGCCGTAAGACAAGGACTGCCTATTGACCATTTTTAAGCTATAGTTTAAAGAAAACAGATATTAAGTTTGAGAATTCTCTCCCTAAGTCCACATTCACCCAAAAATAAAGTGGCCCTTGACTCACAACCACAACTGAGACCAAAACTTTCATTGTTAACCACCCACTAAGGCCAAACAAGAGGAATCACTTTCGTGGCTTAGCCTTAATGCATTGTGTGAATCTGTCCATCTCAGGGGCTACGAGAGGGTCCCATAGATAGAACATACTCTTCTTTGACTGGGAGGCCCGAATTTTTGGAGCTGAAGTCCACACATCTTAAGAGTTGCCAAAGTTTGCTTGTTTGTTTGTTAAATTTTTATGTCTTTGTAGCTCCACATGAGCATTATGCGAGAGGAAGGGCAGCTGTCCACGGTGCTGAAAGGTCACTATTGGAACAGTGACAAAAAGGCCAAAGAACTTGCTGGTTTCATGAGGCACAATCATTCGTTGGCAGTGACCCGTTACGAAATAAGGAAAGGTAGGATGGCTTCAGAGGATGACAATTCAGTGCATGGGGGTCTCTGTGTAGACTTTCAGCTATCCCCAACCCTACCTTAATTGGCTGAGCAACATGGCGGCTAAAATTCAAGAATCCTGGGACACATCAAGTGCATAATGGTTTTAAGTAGAGAATATATAACCGATGGACCAATCAGTCAATAAGGGCCCCTCAGCTAACATAATCAGTGGTCCAATGTAATGAACACTTTTGCTCAATGTTTTGTGGATGAGGATAAATTGTTTTCCAAAATTCCCAGTGGGGGGGACAATGGGATCAGAGTGGGGGGACAGCCTTGAAAATACTAGCCTTGAAAAGGTTACAAATTGAGAGTTTTATGGGCTGAAGAAGATTGTTTTATTAAATTTGCTGATTTTCAATTCCATGTTGTCCTGGGTCCTACATTTTGGGAGCATTGTCTTAGAAATCCTATCTGAGATACATCAGATGAAGAACTGTTGTCCTAGGAAGCCCAGTTTTGCCCAGTTAAAGATTGCAGAATGAGAATTTTGAGGGTCGATGAAGCTGCCCTATTAATTTTTGCCATTTTTCAATTCCATGGAGACCTGGGTCCTGAATTTTCGATGCATTCTGTCAGCTAGTCCAGGACTTGTCAACCTTTTCACCCATTGTACCACTTTGAGGGTAAGGCAATATCCGAGTCCCACCAGTCAAGGTGTCAAAAACTTGATGGCCAAAAAAAAAATAAATGATAAGGTAGAGGCAGTCCTCAACTTACGACAATTTGCTTAGGGACTGTTCGAAGTTACAACAGCACTGGAAAAAGGGAGTTATGACCATGTTTCACACTTAACGACCCTTGCAGCATCCCCAGGGTCCTGTGATTTCAATTCGGATGCTTGGCAACTGATTTATACTTATGACAGTCACTGTCCTAGGGTCATGTGATCACCTTTTGCAATTTTTTGATAAGTGAAGTCAATGGGGGGTGTGTGACCAGCTCATCACTCAGGTTGTGGGGTGCCTGTGAGGGGTGTGGGCGGGGATGTGGGGGGGATCCGTGGGTCTCTGGTGGAAGGGGGTGGGACTGGGGGGGGCGCCTTCCCTTCCTCTCTCCCTCCCATCCATCCTTTGATATTTTCTCCCACCTTTTTCTTGATCCTTCCTTCCTTCCCTCCCTCTCATTGTCCCTCTTAACACCCACAACTACTGGAGGTAATTTAAATTAAAAACCTTTTAAAAAAAACACTTGCTGGCCACTATCTTAAGAGTCTCCAACCAGGTATGCAGAGGGAGACGAGGGTAGAGTTTACAAAATTGCCGGCTTGCAACAGTAATTGAGATGGAAGGGACCTTGAGGTCATTTATTCAGGAGGCAATTTAAATTTAAAAAGCTTTTAAAAAAAAACCAAAACCTTCCCCTGATCAGCACAAGCCTCTCCAGGCAAAATCCAAAATGGGGTGGTGGGTAGGGGATTTCCTTCCAGTAAGGCAGGGGTCTTCCATCTTGGCCCTTTGATGACTTGTGGACTTCAACTCCCAGAAATCCTCAGCCAGCATGCCTGGCTGAGGAATTCTGGGAGTTGAAGTCCCCTGTCATACAAGGGCCAAGTGGGAAGACCCCCTGCAGTAAGGAGTCAGCAGAATCTCTGCTGGGTCTGTGCCAGGGAGAGGAGGAGGCGGCAGCAGCAGCCGCAGGCTACCAATTTCAGGCAGATGCAAACAAACCATCTTGCAAAGTGCTGCACTTAACCAGCACAATAGGAAGCAGAGCAGTTCCCAAAGGGATTACAAAGGACAGAAGTACAGTTCCACAGAGTAACAAAAAAGAAAGTATTATAAAATACAGAAGTAATTCTAGCTCTCTAGTCCTCAAGTCCAGCAAGCTGCAGGAAAGCAAAAGCAAAACATCTTGCAAAAATCACCCAATCTGCTTCCGCCACGTGACCAAACACAAACTCCGTTTTTTTTCTCTTTCAGCTCCCTCAGGCGTGTCACAATGTTGCAATGCGGGACTGAAAGGCTCACCCAATCTGCTTCCGCCACGTGACCAAAAAAACCCCACTTCCGGCTCCTTCTCTCCATGGCCGCGGAGGCCTCGTTTTGGTCGCCGTTTTGCCTGTCTCAGGTCAGTAGCCTTTCTGAATTCGTTCGTTTTTGTGAACACCCCTAAACAAACGCTCGTCCCTGGGGGGGGGTTACGTGTGTATAGCCATTTGTGTTAAAATTAAGAATAAGTCCCGTTGAATAACTGCACCTGCTTTTAATTAAACAGCCGGTTGCATTTAAACATGGCGACCTTGTTAAAGATGGACTCTATGGCTCCCTTTTTGTCCAGGCACCCAGCGGAAAGGGTTTTTTTTAAAATAAAATAAAATAAACTCTTAGGGTTTTTCTTTGCATTTGTTCCAATTTATTTTGCATCCTGCTTTTAAGTCCCGTTGAATAACTACCTGCCAGTTGCATTTAAATATGGCGACCATCTTGAAGAGCCACCGATGGACTCTGGGGCTCCCATTTTCTTCCAGGCACCTAGTAGAAAAGTTTTTTTAAATAAAATAAAATAAACTCCTAGGGTTTTTCTTTGCATTTGTTCCAATTTATTGTGCGCCCTGCTTTTAATGAAACAGCCAGTTGCATTTAAATATGGCGACCATCTTGAAGAGCCACTGAAGGACTCTGGGGCTCCCTTTTTCTTCCAGGCACCCCAGTGGAAAGGTTTTTTTAAAAATGAAATAAAATAGACTCCTAGGGTTTTCTCTTCAGATTGACTGTGCGAGGTGAACCAGTGACATGCTGAACTCTTATCTATCTCATCCACCCATCTCTATTTCATCTATATCTTTGTCCACCTTTTCTCTCTGTCAGCTTTGTATCTCTCTTTTGTCTGTATCTTCACATTTTATATCTCTTTATCTCATCTATACTTCACCTGCTTATCCATTTGTCTATCCATCTCTCTATCTCTTCGCTGATTCCTCTCTCCCTCCCTCCCTCTTTCCCTCCCTGCAATATGTTTTTTTGCTTGTAATCCATGGAGAAAGGTGGGGGTACTCTACGTATCATAAATAAAAAAAACCACACTTTTTGTAACATAACTGCTGTTAAAAGTGAAATGAATGCAGTAGAGCCATCATATACCAACTATTAAAAATACTCATTGTGTGATATCTCACTGGTTGAATAATTTAAGAGACGTCGTAGTTAACCAGTGTGTTAAGTTTTCCTTCTCCCTCCTTGCCTCTTTTTCCTTATGTCGTGTCATCCTGACTATAAGTGTACAGGCCAAATGGTATAAAAAAGACTTTTGCAGAAATATTAGCAACTTTATTAATAAAAGTTATTAATAAAAATAACAACACAATTCTTCATGCAACCCATGTAAAAAACAGGCAGGCTTTGATTTTTTTGTGACTTCTTTTCCCCCTTTCAAGTGCCCCCTGGAATCTTGTGTAAAGAAAAAAAAATACAGCCTCTTTTATCCCTTTTTCTAATTAATAAATACAAAAAAAGAAAGCATCAAATTCTAAAGGGACAAGATAAAACAAGAAATGAAAACATGCAGGATATATATTTACAGAACATCTATATCCATAAACGGAAGTGAAGATTCATTACAGACATTCATAGCTAATCTATATTCATTAATTGTGCAAACCAGAGAATAGTTGCAGCCATATGTTTGTCTTTCCAGGGCTGCCCTTGTGGCTTCTCAAGCATAGGAGCCAAAACGGAAGATGGGAATCCCAACTATTTTCAGCTCTGTAGGGGTAGACAGCCCTTGTGCCTGTTTGCTTAGTGGTCTATTTCAGCTTGTAATTGGAGAAAGGTGTTATGAACTTTACAAGGGTGGTAGGGTTAGGTTAGCTGGCCCAAGGAAAGCAGAAAAGAGTCCTCCTTAAGGGAGGTGGGCAAAAGGTTCACAAGAGGAAGCCACCTCACGCAGGACCAAGCAAAGTTAGGGAAGTCCATGCATCCCCTTTGGAGTGAATCTCTCCCACCAGCTATTTTTTGGGAAAAATCTAAGGCCAAGTCAACTGTGAGTCAGCGTTCTGGAATGTAACATTTGCTCCTTTCTGAAGTAGGACTGAAGATTTGCAAGATCAGAAATTGTCTTCTAACTCTGTTTTTTCTTTCCTTCTGACACTAGATATGGGAAGGAATCGACATAGAGACCATGATGCCCATCTGCTTCCTGATGCTGCAACCCATGGCGCTCTGCTACTGACGGCGGCAGAGTAGCTGCAACTGGGTGGTGGGAGGCTTGTTTGGGTGGGTGGGAGGGCTACATGTCTCTTGGAGCAACTGCCACAGATCCACGAAGTTCAGATTCATCTGGACCAGCCACATGGATTCCCGTCTTGAGTTGAAGACCAACCTTCCAGTGTCCAGTAAAAGGACCTCTGCTTTGATGCAATGTTGTAGTGTTTGATATATTTGTGCAGTTGTTACATGTTTTACTTCTAGCTTCCTGGGCTGTTACAAATCCCCAAACACCAAAAGGACCCCCCACTCCACATTATGAGGGGGGGGTGCCATTATAAGGGGATGCCCATGGTAAGCTAGCTTTCGGGGCGAATGGCTATATATATTACAGGTAGTCCTTGACTTAATGGCCACATTTGAGTCCAGAGCTTCTGTTGCTAAGCGAGGCATTTTGTTAAGTTGAGTTTTGCTTAATTTAATGACTTTTCTTGCTACATTTGTTAACTGCAGTTGTTGAATTAGTAACATGGTTCTTAAGCGAATTGACTTCGCTTTTCAGATCACAAAATGCAACCACCTGACCCTAGGACACTGCACCCATCATAAGTATGAGTCAGTTGTCAAGCTTCTAAACTTTAATCACATGCCACGAGAATGTTGCAATTGTAAGCTACTTCCTTCAGTGCTGTTATACGTTCAAACAGTCACTAAATGAACTCTTTCAACTCAAGGGCTACCTATACCAGCTTTTATGTAGTAATATATATACACATTCTTTTATGTACATATTAGCATTTTGTACAGATAGTTCTATTTATTAAATATGCTAATATGCACATATATGTGTATGTATATATATGCACACAGAGACATAATTTGTCTATTCCTAGAATAAACTAATTATGCCAAGAAGTCTGCATGTGTATATATGTATATATACATGCCCCAACCTTTTGCTTCTCATCCAAGAAGCTTCTTCAGTTCTGACTGAATGGTGGGGAATGGAACGATTTATATTCTTTGCAGTCATCTGGTCCTTAGTACCCCAAAGGTAAGTCGTTAGCTCTCTGAGAGTCGTTGAGGCCACTTGGGGGTTTATCTGTATCCTCGGGGTCACCTGGACCAGTGTGGAGATGGGCCTGGGACCTTCTTGGGACAGCTGCAAGGACCGTGTTGGAGACAGGAGGTAAGTGGTGTCGTATCCCTCCCCCTCTGTTGAGAGGCCTGTTCGGTTTTAACACAGCTCTTTGACCCCTCTTTCAAACCAGCGGTCCTCTCTATCCAGACCATGGACTGTCTTTGAAAGAGTAGCCTTCGCTTTCAAATGCAGATGGACTGCTAAATCTTGTCCTGTTGGGCCATGCATTTGTGGTTTGTTTTGTTTCTCCAGTGTGCAGTTCTGTACATGTCTCACTACATTCTACTGCACATATAGCATTGCTCAGTTTGTGAGCGTTTTATTCTTGGGGTGGACAAGCTTCTGCCTTAGTGCAGTTTCTCAATCTTGGCAACTTTTTTAAGATGTGTGAACTTCAGCTCCCAGAATTCCTGAGTGAGCATGCTGGCTGAGGAATTCTGGGAACTTAAGTCCACACATCTTAAAAGTTGTCAAAGTTTTGAGAAACTGCCATAGTGTATTTTGGGGTTGAAAGTGTGCACGTATGTTGAGTTAGTTGAAAATCCTTTTGAGCTTGTCAGATATTCCTGTGCATTATGGTTTAATATTGCTTCATTTGTTGTTCTTTTGTCCTTATTGGGGGCAGTAAGCGGGGGGAGACAAAGGCTCCTACTGGATCTTTGTCTGGATTTGAGGAAGGCCCTGTTGGGATAGCCACAGGTTCTGAGGGCTTCAATGTGTTTTAGTCCTTTTCCCTCTTTGCTGGTAGGTAAACCTTCAGCCCAGTGATGTAGGATTCTGATGACTTCTGTGTTTTTGTTCCAGTGAATGTAAACACTGGGTTTTCTGTATACTTCAGTGTTGAAGTATGAATCGTGTCCTGATGGGTTTGTTCACCTATGTTGTGCCACGTGCTTGTGAAGTAGTAGTTTTGTTCACAAACGCATGGCACAACATAGGCGAACAAACCCATCAGGACAAGATTCAGCAGTTCATCTGTCTGTGGAGATTCTTAGCCAGATCATGGTTTGCTCCAAAGGTCCTTTTCCAAGAGGTAACTAGACTTCCTTTGTTTTTTCTTGAAGATTTTCACTTCTCATCCAAGAAGCTTGATGGATGAGAAGTGAAACATCTTCAAGGAAGAACAAAAGAAGTGCAGTTGCCTCTTGGGAAAGCACATTTGGAACAGCAGTCCATCTGCATTTGAGAGACGAAGGCCACTCTTGAAGACAGCAAAGTCCACTTTCTGGATGGAGAGGACCCCTGCTTGAAAGAGGAGTCAGAGGCCATCAGTGTTAAAGCCAAACAGGCCTCTCTCAACAGAGGGGGAGGGATAGACACCTCCTGTCGCCAACACGGTCTTTTCAGCAGCCCCAAGAAGGTCCCAGGCCCATCTCCACACTGGTCCAGGTGACTCCGAGGACACAGATAAATCCCCAGGTGGCTTCAACGGAGCTAACGACGACCTTTGGAGTACTAAGGAGCAGATGACTGCAAAGAATATAAATCCTTCCATCTCCCACCATTCAGGCAGAACTGAAGAAGCTTCTTGGATGAGTGGGGGGGGAAGGGTGGGGGGGAGGTGGGGGGAGGAGGGAGGGGGGTGCGGGTGGGGAGGGGGGGAAACATAAGGGAGGGGGCACCACGCTGAAATCCAGCTCTATAGAGCCAAGCCACAGAGTGTGGGGTTCCCTCTTATACACCCGCCCGCCCACACCCTCCCCCCTCCCGCCCCCCCCTCCCCCCCCTCCCCCCCACCACCCACACCCCCACCACCCACACCCCCCTCCCTCATCCACCCTCCTCCATTACTGTATCTGCCTGTGTACTTTAACACATTCACACAGTCATCTAAGATCTATTGGGACCTTTTTTCCTAATAGATCTTAGCCTATATTGTTCTATGTGTCTGTGTATCTTAACACAGACACATAGAACAATATAGGCTAAGATCTATTGGGAAAAAAAGGTCCCAATAGATCTTAGATGACTGTGTGCATGTGTTAAAGTACACAGGCACATACAGTAATAGGCATATTCCCTAACATATGGTATATGTTTATATATCTACATATTACCATATATTAAGGTGTATACCAGTGTTTGTTTCTCAACCTTGACGATTTTAAGGCATGTGGACTTTCAACTGTGGAATTCTGGGAGTTGAAGTCCACATGCCTTAAAATGGTCAAGGTTGAGAAACACTGGTGTATACCATAATAGTTACCAGCTCTAGGCTTCAAAAGAAAAAAAAAAGCCACTAGAGGGCAGCAAATTACATTTGCCACCATCTAGTGGCCTACCATCTTTTTTGCAGCCCAGATCTGGTAACCTTTAGAGCAGGGGTTCTTGACCTTGGCAACTTTAAGATTTGTGGACTTCAACTCCCAGAATTCCTCAGCCAGCAAAGCTTTACTGGCTGAGGAATTCTGGGAGTTGAAATCCACAAGTCTTAAAGTTGCCAAGGTTGAGAACCTCTGCTTTAGAGCAGTCTTTTTCAAACTTGGCCATTTTTAAGGTGGATGGCTTTGAACTCCCAGAATTACTTGGGAGTTGAAGCCCCCCCACATCTGACAAGTTTGCAAAACACTGCCCTGGCTCTATACACAATATACATCCAGCTGCATGTGTGCATCTTTCTTCTGCAGCTCCACTGATTTTATATATATATATACAGGCAATCCAGGGACCCTCCATCATGTCACAATTTGCCTCTTCGGCAACAGTTTTCAAGAAGGAAGTTCCTAGAAAAGGAAGTGTCTTGATGGAGGCATCAGGATACCTCCAGAATACCAAAACCATCTTCCTGCTCTGGAAAAATTCCTTTGGGGAAACTGCTGGATTAGCCCAATCGGCGTGAGGAAAACAAGGACATTTAAAGTTGCCCAGAAAAGACCGTTTTGCCCATATATACCAATCACTTTTCTCCTGATTGCACAAGGACTGCAAACTCTCAGGTGCTGAGGTCTTGCCCATCCGAGTTCTCTCTGGCCACCAAGTCCCATCATCCTCAGTCCATGCTGCAACGGCCGAGGAGAGGAATAACTGGTGCTCTCCCTGCTAGTTTGGCAGCTGCCCTAGCCCACCCAGCAGGAAGGCCCCACGACTTGTGTTTCGTTTTGTGACCAAGCCAAAGAACCGGCATAGAGAGCGGATCAGGGAAAGATCCTCATACTGCACCAAGTTAGAGATGCAATACAACTCCAAGCAGCCCCAGGCAGCACGGTTAAAGAGGGGTGCTGCTTCGGCAGTCCTGGTGCGATCAGGCAAAGTGCCAGTGGAGCTGGAGAAGAAAGGATACTTACACACGCTTGACTTACCTGTGGCGGGATTTTCTCCAACTGGGATGGCCTCTGGATCATCTCCTAAGGTGGGATTTTGAAAACCAGCAACCCTGACAATAAAACAGCCCTTTTCAAGCATACCAACCCCCTCATCCCGAGACCAACGCTTAATAAAGATATTTTATTTACAAGAAAAACGCTCCCAAAGTCTCTTCTTCTTCTTAAGATCTCCAGATGTTGCAGGTAACGTCGGTGCCTGTTCCAGAAAGGCAGCACTGAACTATTTCAGCTAGGTGCAAGGAATGGAAGCCCTCCCTTCCACCAGAATGGTCTCTGCACACGTGGGCTACAACCTGTCTTACTACCTCCTGATTTATGGGCTAAAGCTTTTATTATCTTCTCCTGATTCTTGCCTATCTATCATGGCTCCTGTTACCCACCATCTCTTCTTCGGTCCTACAGCACTGTTGTTAAAGCTTTGGGGAGACCCCCATGTGTCCCCCCTTCTTCTGCTGCCTGCTTGGCCAACCCGTGGCTTCCGAGCCCTCCAAAGAGGTCTGCAGGAACGCCATCCTTGGGGTTCTCCTTCTCCAGGGTCCAACCCAGCTGGACTTCCCTTCTTCCCACCCTGCCTAGATGTTGTCATAGGGGACCACAAGGCCAATGTTGTAGCTGTAGCCGACCACTTCGTTGTAAGAGGAGCAGCAGATAGGAAGGACGCTCTCTGCCACCAGCTTGTCTGTGGAGAATTCGTAGGTGTAGATAATGCCTCTGTGCCTGTTCAGAGAGAAGCAAGGGGAGAAAAGGGAAAAGAAAATAAGCAGGGTGCTTTTCAACCAGCCTGGTTCCCAACAGTTCAAAACCCTTTGGAGCAACTTTCCAACCTTGGCAACGTTAAGATGTCTGCACTTCAAATTCAAGCTGGTTGGGGAATTCTGGGAATTGGTCCACATGTCTTAAAGTTGCCCAGATTGAAGAATGTTGCTCCAGACCAGGGGTCTTCAAACTTGGCCCTTTTACGACTTGTGGACCTCAACGCCCAGAATTCCTCAGCCAGCATGTTGAGGACCCCTGCTCCAGACTCTGGTTCCTCTCTAGGGCCAAGGAGATGTTAAAATGCAAGCACATCAATTCAGAGTAGGCCCATGTGCTTGAAGGAGCACCCTTACTGGTTCCGGGTTGTTCTACTTTTAGAGTAGTGCTTCTCAACTTTGGCCATGGTAAGACATGTGGTCTTCAATCCCCAGATGGACTATAATCCCCATCAACCTTAGCCAAGCCAACCCATAATAATGGGTGCTGGAACATCTTACCACCCATCACCCACGGTTTGTTCTTCCAAGCCACTTGCCGCTCACTAGAGCTTGCCTGCGATTTATAGCTGGCTACCCTCCCATCCTAAACCTGGCTTGGCCACAACATCCTGGCTCTCTGCCACTATAAGCTCTCAAAGGCTCCTCCATTGTGGCTTCTTCTCTTTCCCTTTGTTTAAACCAGGGGTCTTCACACTTGGCCCTTTTATGACTTAAAAGTTGATCCACAAGTCATAAAAGGGCCAAGTTGGAAGACCCTTGATTGAAACTGAGGAAGGCCAACTTGGGAGAATGCCTCCCAGTGTCCCACAATATTGTCTAGCTAAAGTTGCTGGGAATTGTAGTCTAGCAACCTTGAGTGGTGTCACAGGGCGCCTCCTGCTGGTTGAGATAAAAAGTACCACCGTGAAGGTCAGCTCTCACCTTCGCTGAGTGGTCAAGTCGTCGTCCGTGATGCTGGCCCCTCCGGGAGTCTTTTCATTGGGGATGTTGGCCGTGATGAGGCTGTGGGAGCTGAAGCGGAGGTGGCGAACTGGGTGCCTGGAAAAAAAAAAAAGGGAACCAAAGAGTCTATAAGTAGCTCTTCAACAACGTCTCCATGTTTAAATGCAGAGGACAAGAAACTGACTGTTTAATTAAAAGCAGGGTGCACAGTAAATTGGAACAAATGCAAAGCAAAACCCTAGGAGTTTTTTTTTAATTATTATTATTATTATTTTAAAAAAAAACCTTTCCACTGGGTGCCAGTGGCTCTTCAAGAAGGTCTCCATGTTTAAATGCAACTGGCTGTTTAATTAAAAGCAAGTGCAGTTATTCAAGTGCACAGTAAATTGGAACAAATGCAAAGAAAAACCCTAGGAGTTTATTTTATTTTATTTAAAAAAAAACCCTTTCCGCTGGGTGCCTGGACAAAAAGGGAGCCATAGAGTCCATCTTTAACAAGGTCGCCATGTTTAAATGCAACCGGCTGTTTAATTAAAAGCAGGTGCAGTTATTCAAGCGGGACTTATTCTTAATTTTAACACAAATGGCTATACACACGTAACCCCCCCCCAGGGACGAGCGTTTGTTTAGGGGTGTTCACAAAAACGAACGAATTCAGAAAGGCTACTGACCTGAGACAGGCAAAACGGCGACCAAAACGAGGCCTCCGCGGCCATGGAGAGAAGGAGCCGGAAGTGTTTTTTTTTTTTTTTTTTTGGTGACTGGTCACATGGCGGAAGTAGATTGGGTGAGCCTTTCAGTCCCGCATTGCAACATTGTGACACGTGACATGCCTGAGACAGCTGAAAAAGAAAAAAAACGGAGTTTGTGTTCTTTTATTTTCTTATTTTACACTTCATTCCTGTGTCTTTTGGGGTACAGGGAAGGGATTGGGGGGGGTTGCACGTAGAAGAGCTCAGAAGGACAAACCAGCTAACTCAGGAGTCTACAAATTAAGCAACTTTAAGACCTGTGGACTTCAACTCCCAGAATTCCTCAAACAGCCATGAGGGCTGAGGAATTCTGGGGGTTGAAGTCCACAAGTCTTAAAAGTCTTAAAAGTGCCAAAATAACCACACGAGGGCACTGTTTCCATGCCTTGTGCTATATAGACGTTCTTTCTAGTCCAGCGGTTCTCAACCTATGGTTCGCGACCCCATTTTGGGTCGATCGACCATTTTAGGAGGGTCGCCAAAGAAGGCGATCCGCCATTTTCCCCCCCTCAGGGGCCGGCGCCGCGCATGCGGCGGCGCCGCGCATGCGCACCACGCATTGGTCTATGTAGTCCCCTTCAGGCTGCCATGCCCAAAATAACCAGAAGAGGGCACCCTTTTCATGCCCTGTGCTGTAGATGGTCTTTGTAGTCCCTGTCGGGCTGATATGTCCAAAATAATCACAGGAGGGCACTCTTTTATACCCTATGTTATATATGGTCTTTGTAGTTCCTTTCAGGCTGCCATGCCCAAAACAACCACAGGAGGGCACCCTTTTCATGCCCTGTGTTATAGATGGTCTTTGTAGTCACTGTCAGGCCGCTATGCTGAGAGGGCACTCTTTTTATGCCCTGTGTTATATATGGTCTTTGTAGTCCCTGTAAGGCCACTATGCCCCAAATAACCACAGGAGGGCACTCATTTCATGCTCTCTGCTCAAGATGGTCTTTGTAGTCCCTGTCAGGACGCTATGCCCAAAATAACCACAGGAGGGCACTCTTTGCATGCCCTGTGCTATAGATGGTCTTTGTAGTCCCTGTCAGGCTGATATGCCTGAAAATACCACAGGAGGGCCCTCTTTCCATACCCTTTGTTACATATGGTCTATGTAGTCCCATTCAGGCTGCCATGCCCAAAATAACCACAGTAGGGCACCCTTTCCATGCCCTGTGTTATATATGGTCTTTGTAGTCCCTTTCTTGCCGCTATGCCCAAAATAACCACAGGAGGGCACTCTTTTCATGCCCTGTGCTATAGGTGGTCTTTGTAGTCCCTTTCTTGCTGCTATGCCCAAAATAACCAGAAGAGGGCACCCTTTTCATGCCCTGCGCTATAGATGATCTTTGTAGTCCGTGTCAGGCTGATATGTCCAAAATAACCACAAGAGGGCACTCTTTTCATCCCCTGTAGTATAGGTGGTCTTTGTAATCCCTTTCTGGCCGCTATGCCCAAAATAACCACAGGATGGCACTCTTTTCATGCCCTGTGCTATAGTTTGTCTTTGTAGTCCCTGTCAGGGTGCTAAGCCCAAAATAAAAATAGGAAGGCACTCTTTTCATGCCCTTTCTTACATATGGTCTTTGTAGTCCCCTTCAGGCTGCCATGCCCAAAATAACTCGGGGGCAGTCTTAGCATGCCCTGTGCTGTAGATGGTCTTTGTAGTCCCTGTCAAGCTGATATGCCCAAAATAACCACAGGAGGGCACTCTTTTCATGGCCTGTGCTATATAGATGGTCTTAGAAGCCCCTTTCTAGCCGCTGTACCCAAAATAACCACAGGAGGGCACTCTTTTCATCCCCTGTAGTATAGGTAGCCTTTGTAATCCCTTTCTGGCTGCTATGCCCAAAATAACCACAGGATGGCACTCTTTTCATCCCCTGTAGTATAGGTGGTCTTTGTAATCCCTTTCTGGCCGCTATGCCCAAAATAACCACAGGATGGCACTCTTTTCATGCCCTGTGCTATAGATTGTCTTTGTAGTCCCTCTCAGGGTGCTAAGCCCAAAATAACCACAGGAAGGCACTCTTTTCATGCCCTTTCTTACATATGGTCTTTGTAGTCCCCTCAGGCTGCCATGCCCAAAATAACCACAGGAGGGCACTCTTTGCATGCCCTGTGCTATAGATGGTCTTTGTAGTTCCTGTCAGGCTGATATGCCCAAAATAACC
The DNA here is from genome assembly GCF_016545835.1 of Crotalus tigris. NCBI lineage: Eukaryota > Metazoa > Chordata > Lepidosauria > Squamata > Viperidae > Crotalus > Crotalus tigris. The sequence continues at coordinate 1,219,862 of NW_024096732.1, forward strand.
ACAGGAGGGCACCCTTTTCCTGCCCTGTGCTACAGATGGTCTTTGTAGTCCCTTTCCGGCTGCCATGCCCAAAATAACCAGAAGAGGGCACCCTTTTCATTCTCTGTGCTATAGATGATCTTTGTAGTCCCTGTCAAGCTGATATGCCCAAAATAACCACAGGAGGGCACTCATTTCATGCCCTGTGCTATATAGATGGTCTTTGTAGTCCCTGTCAGGACGCTATGCCTAAAATAACCACAGGAGGGCACTCTTTTCATGCCCTTTCTTACATATGGTCTTTGTAGTCCCCTTCAGGCTGCCATGCCCAAAATAACCACAGGAGGGCACTCTTTGCATGCCCTGTGCTATAGATGGTCTTTGTAGTTCCTGTCAGGCTGATATGCCCAAAATAACCACAGGAGGGCACCCTTTTCCTGCCCTGTGCTACAGATGGTCTTTGTAGTCCCTTTCCGGCTGCCATGCCCAAAATAACCAGAAGAGGGCACCCTTTTCATTCTCTGTGCTATAGATGATCTTTGTAGTCCCTGTCAAGCTGATATGCCCAAAATAACCACAGGAGGGCACTCATTTCATGCCCTGTGCTATATATATGGTCTTTGTAGTCCCTGTCAGGACGCTATGCCTAAAATAACCACAGGAGGGCACTCTTTTCATGCCCTTTGTTATATATGGTCTATGTAGTCCCCTTCAGACTGCCATACCCAAAATAACCGCGGAGGGCACTCTTAGCATGCCCTGTGCTATAAATGGTCTTTGTAGTCCCTGTCAGGGTGCTATGCCCAAAAATACCACAGGAGGGCACTCTTTTCATATCCTTTGTTATATATGGTCTATGTAGTCCCCTTCAGGCTGCCATGCCCAGAATAACCACAGGAGGGCACTCTTAGCATGCCCTGTGCTATAGATGGTCTTTGTAGTCCCTTTCTTGCTGCTATGCCCAAAATAACCACAGGAGGGAACTCTTTTTATGCCCTGTGCTATAGATGGTCTTTGTAGTCACTGTCAGGACGCTATGCCCAAAATAACCAGAGAAGGGGACTCTTTGCATGCAATGTGTTATATATGGTCTTTGTAGTCCCTGTCAGGCCGCTATGCCCAAAATAACTAGAAGAGGGCACCCTTTTCATGCCCTGTGCTATAGATGGTCTTTGTAGTCCCTGTAAGGCCGCTATGCCCCAAATAACCACAGGAGGGCACTCATTTTATGCCCTGTGCTATATAGATGGTCTTTGTAGTCCCTGTCAGGACACTATGCCCAAAATAACCACAGGAGGGCACTCTTTTCATGCCCTTTGTTATATATGGTCTATGTAGTCCCCTTCAGACTGCCATACCCAAAATAACCGGAGGGCACTCTTAGCATGCCCTGTGCTATAGATGGTCTTTGTAGTGATTCTCAGGCTGCTATGCCCAAAATAACCATATGGTCTTTGTAGTCCCCTTCAGCTACCATGACCAAAATAAACCAGGAGGGCACTCTTTGCATGCCCTGTGCTACAGATGGTCTTTGTAGTCCTTCTCAGGCGTCTATGCCCAAAATAACTACAGGATGGCACTTGAAGCATGCCCTGTGCTATATAGATGGCCTCAGTACTATTGCTAAGGGATGGAAAAATGTGCCATCCTGTGGTCAGAGCAGGTATTGCAGTCAGAAAAAAAATAAACCTTTTAACAATATTTTAAGATTATTATCTTCTATCCATTGAATCTGTCAGGCTTTTATATGTCGGATTAAGGCTTTTGAAGCAGCATTCTTACTTCTGTGCCTGTTCTGCAGCCCCTGGGCCTCCCGTTGCTCTATTAATATTAATAACAGGGCTTCTAATAATAAAGATGCAGAATAATAACCTTAAAATCCTATTGAAAAGGTTTTTTTCCTGGTCTGGTTGCGCTTCCTACTGGGACCACAGGAGGGCACTCTTTTCTGTCCCTTAGCGTTAACATTGAGGAATCGTAGGTCCTTTGTGATGGCCTCAGTTCTATTGCTACAGGACGGAAAACTGTGCCATCCTGTGGTCAGAGCAGGCATTGCAGCCACAAAAGAAAATAAACCTTTTAACCTTTTAATAACACAATTTCCCGTCCCTAAGCAATACAGCTACCCAGCCATCGTGGCATAGAACAAGCCACGATAGGGAGACCCCAACCCGGAGAGCCACGCTGCAGGGTCTTTGAGTTGCCCCGCGGGGCTGTCAACCACAGGAGGGTCGGGGCGCCCTCCACCAAGATGGCGGCTGCCGCGCGCAGAGCCGGGCGGAAGTGCCGCCGCGGTGCCTGCCGGGAGTTGTAGTCGCGGGCGCCGGAGCGGCAGTCATGCAGCGGCCGGCGGGGCTGCTGGCGTTGCTGCTGCTGGGCGCCTTGCGGTCGGCGGCGCTGGAGCCGGTCAGCGTCAGCCTGGCCATCGGGGCGGCCTCCATGCTGACCGGCTACCTCTCCTCGCCCCGCTTCTACTGCGCCTTCGTGGAGTGCTGCCCTCCCGACGACCACCGACCCGACCCTGCAGGTATTTGGGAGGGGGGGGGAAGCCCGGAGCCCGGCCGGCTGCTGCCCGGTGGCGGGAAGGTCAGCCTCGTCCTTCTCTCCCCTGGGAGACGTTGGGGGAATACATCTCCCATACTCCCCAACCTGCCTCTGCAGGTGCTTTCAGGGTAGAGGATACCATCTCCTATCATCCCCAGCTGGTCTTGTCTGCAAGCTGCTTCTGGAAACCTGGGAACACAGTTCCCATCTTCCCCAGCCCGTCTCTGCACCTGTTTAAAGTCTTAAGTGTCCAGGACTCCATCCCTGGAGGCTATCAAAAGCTCCCTCCTTCCCTCCCTCTTTCTCTCTCCCTCCCTCCTCTTCATTTTCCTGTTCCCTTTCTCATCCCTTCTCTCCACAGCCCTGCAGCAGGCCCTGGACGAGAGGCTCTTCGGCCAGCACCTGGCCCAAGGGGTCATCCTGAAGGCGCTGACCGGCTTCATCAACAACCCCAACCCGAAGAAGCCGCTGGTCCTCTCGCTGCACAGCTGGGCCAGGACGGGCAAAAACTTTGTCAGCCAGATTATCACTGAGAAGCTCTACCCAGCCGGGCTCAAGAGCAAATTTGTGCACCTCTTTCTTTCCACGCTGCATTTCCCGCACGAGCACCTGGTCCCCCTCTACAAGGTGAGAGCAAAGCCTGAGTTGGGTGCATGCGACTCTTTTTGCAGAGTCTTTGTCAGAATTACAGCCCCTTCTGGGCTGCTGTTGGGCCCGTTTTACCAACAGGCCAAGTGAGGGTAAGAGAATAAGTCTGAGAATTGTGGCTAAGGTGGGACTCCCTCTAACCCACTCCCCAATAATCGTGGAAGGAAAGGAGCTGGGAACCAGTAGCTGCTGTCCCCTCCAGGAAATGCTGTTTATTTGTCCTCTGGTGCCCTTTCCAGGAAAGACCAGAAAAAAGACAGAAACGAGCTTAGCTGGTTCCACAAGGCCTGAGATCCCCTTTTGTAAAATAATAACCTTGTGACTTCTAGAAAAGATGAAGCAGTTGGAAGGAAGAAGCTGAGAAGAACACAAAGCAAAACTTTAATAAAAATTCTGAGTATTTAAGAGGAAGGATTCTGCTCTGGGTTTCTAGGGAGTCCTGGAGCGAACACCACCATTGAGGCCAAAGTTTCTGTTGCTAAGTGAGTCAGTCATTAAGTGACACTGGAGGTCTGGTCCGATGGCCTTCCGGTCGAAACGGGGAGATGAATCTTTGCACAGCTGTTAACCTCTGCCCTCCTGGGTTCCAGGACCAGCTGCAGAAATGGATCCGAGGCAACGTGAGCAGCTGCGCAAAGTCCCTCTTCATCTTTGACGAAATGGACAAGTTGCACCCGGGGCTGATTGACGCCATCAAACCCTTCCTGGATTACTACGAGCAGATTGACGGCGTGTCGTATCGGAGAGCCATCTTCATTTTCCTCAGGTGCTGGCAGATCTGGGGTCTGAATAAGTTAACCTGAGTTTATTATGATCGGAATGAAACGCTCTCTGCTGCTTTCCTTCCGTCTAACCTAAAATACAGTTGCTCTAAGACTACAGCTAATCCTCAACTCACAGCCACAACTCAGCCCAATATTTATGGGGTTGTGAGAAGGCTTAAGCAAGGATCTCTGCCCTTTTGAGAGACAGTGATCACCCTCCCTAGGGTGCAGGCAAGAATTCACCAGGGGTGGGAACGCATCACTTGGGGCATTATTTCCGCCCAGAGGGTGAGGCCATAGGTTGCCGACCTGTGTCTTAAGCGACCCATGGGTTATATTGGGTGTGGGAAAGGGCTGGGTTTTAATGCTGGTTCTTTTCAACCTCTGCTTCCCAACAGTAACGCGGGCGGTGACTTGATCACGAAAGTCGCGCTAGATTTTTGGAGGAACGGCCAAGAGAGGGACGAGATCGGGCTGAAAGATCTGGAAGTGGTCTTGTCCCTGGGGGTTTTCAACAACAGGAACAGTGAGTAGTGGTCTTGGGTCGCCGTTGGATTTCCCACCCCCAAATCCCACACAAAAGAGAGGTTTTGTAAATACCAAGATGTTCTGGGTGTCTTTGACAGCTCAGCATCTGCATATTATCAGTTCCCAGGCTGTCTGAAAGATTTTGTGTTGAAATTGGAGGAAGATGGGAAGATAGAGACAACGATGAGGATAATGGAAAGGAAGGGGAGGTTCAGATAATATGCTTTGGGAAGGGAGGGAGGAAAAGAAGGGAGAGAAAGAAGGAACGAAGGAGAAGGGAGGAAGGGAGAGAAAGGAAAGAAGAAAAAGGAAGGAGGAAGGGAGGGAAACAAAAGGGAGAAGAAGGGAGGGAGGGAGGCCAGTAGAGAAAATTTTATCCATCACCCATCCATGAGAGGGAAGACTAAAGACAGAAGTGTTCAACCAGGAACTGTTTGGAGAGAATATACCTCAGGCATCTCTCAAATCTATTTAAGGCAAACACTGCAGGAAGAAGAGGGAGCCACTACAGATAATGCCCTGCTATGAGTACCTACCTTGGCAGGCGTAGCAGGAGATCTTTAGCATTCATCGTGAAAACCGGACGTGGGCCCCCTTTCCCAGGGACCACCTCCGCTTCCCTTCCAGCTTCCCCCTTTTCTCACACCTCATCTCTTCCCCAGGCGGCCTGTGGCACAGCAGCCTGATCGACCGAAACCTCATCGATTACTTTGTTCCGTTCCTTCCCCTGGAGTACAAGCACGTCAAGATGTGCATCCGGGCAGAGATGAAATCCCGCGGCAACCCGATCAACGAAGAGATCGTCAACCAGGTGGCCGACGAGATGACCTTTTTCCCCAAGGACGAGAAGATTTACTCGGACAAAGGCTGTAAAACCGTGCAGACCAAGCTGGATTTCTATGAAGGACCGCACGGACCTCTGTCTTCTTTTTAAGAGTCCCAAAACCAGGGGAGAAAATCTATGCAACGATTTCTCTATTTGTGCACTTTTTTAAAAAAGAAAAAAAAAAGCAGTCTCTGGATAGGCACTTTTTTAAAAGTTTGGGGAGTTTTTTCACAGCCACTGGAAGCTTTGGGGGCATCGTTCCTTCTTCCCCAGATATGGACACCCGAAAAATATTGCTCTGGGCATCTTCTACTGTGCTGCACTTTTTAATACTCCCTAGTGGGAGGTGTAGAAGTTACAATTCAGTCTACTGGAGGGGGGGATACTGAAGATACTTACTCAGTTTGATTACTTGTAACAGTCTGAATGAACTAAACAGAGTTCTGAGCTAGCCTCTAGAACCACTAAATATTGTTAAATGAGATCTGTCTTCTTGTCTCACCCCATGTGCACCCCCAAAAAATTACTTTTTGAGAATTTCAGGTTAGAGAAAGGTCAAAACCAGAGCGTGCCTTCTTAGGTCAGTATTGATGAGTGTTATGTTGTAGAGATTGTGTCAGTTCAGGGTATCTTGTAGGCCAATTTGATAAAATAACTCATATGCCTCTTGAGACTATGCTCAAGAACCCATTCAATTCAGGGGAAAAACTTTCTCCTTCATCTGACATGCTTTTCTCTGGATCAAGCTCCTGGTCCTCATGAGGTTTATGGATGGAAAAATAGCTCATAAACCTCTTGAGACCATGGAGGGGTGCAGTTATGCTCAAGGACCCATCCACCATGAAAAAAAAAATTATAAGCCTTTTATCTGGCAGTTGTCTTTTTTTCCAGACCAAGTTTCCAGTCCTCGTAAGGTTTATATGGAAGATGATTTTCCTGGGGATAGGCTGCCAAGAATCCAGATAATTTTTTTTTTTTTTTTTTTTTTTACAGTTGCATCTTCACTGGTCACTGATGCGACTTTCTGTGGTTTGCAAGCCTGTTACCTAAAATCCAACATCTGCAAACTGGGTGTGCAATTTACTTAGCCATTTCACTTTTTTTAACAAAAGAAATGTATTTTTTTAATGAGTGTTTTATATGCAGAACACTAGAGTTATAATATGACTGACTGCAACTAGGGTAAAAAAGTGAAATTATAATAAATGAGTGATGAAAATGATTTGGGTGGAATCTTGGTTTTTTTTTCCCAGTTGCTTGTCTATTATAGTCTTTCCTAACCCACCTCAGGACAACATTTTCCAAATTTTTCTGCTTCTAGCAGTTGTACAGATAGTCCTCAACTTACAGTAGTTCGTTTAGTGACCATTCAGTCTTACAACTTCACTGAAAAAAGTGACTTATTAACAACTGGCAAAAAAAACCCTGAAGCTTCTCCAATGAATAAAGTGGAAGGATAGAGAGTAATAAAGATAAATACCTTTCAAAGCATGAATTGTACGTTTCGAGGGTCAAATGCATAATTTGAATCCTCTACAGATGCAGGTAGTCTACAGGTGGTCCTCAACGTATTTCAGTGATGTTGTAATTCTGATCAGTCCCTAAATGAACTTATAAGTCAAGGACTGGATTAAAGATGGAGGCCCAAACCTTAAGTTCCTTGAAGCTCTCTTGTCTGCGTCATGCAAATGAACCCAAAAATGCTATTTTGGCCAAGAATTTGGCAACCATCACGATCCTGGTGTTTCTAAATGTGAGTGGTGAGGGTCAGCTTGCTCCGAGAGCTTTGCCAGCATGCTCCTGTGGGAATGGGCCTCTGCAGATATTGCTGCTTTATTTGTATATTAAGGGCAATACCCTACTGAACACTGAAACAGGAATCAAGATTTTGCAAATAGAAACGCATATTGTGACCTTTGTTGGAAAAGGTTGCTTGTAAAGAAATGATTAACCAATTCAATCTTGTGTTTTATATAAGAGATAGATTTTAGGTTTTCCCCAAGCATAATATTAGCTTCTTTCCTAGCCGTATTTTCTTGTGGAAATGTGCCCTTCGCATCCTGCCTCCAGAAATTGCGAATGCTCAACACTGGAAGTTTTTAAGAAGAGACTGGACAACCATTTGTCTGAAATGGTACTATAGGCTTTCCTGCTGGACTACAAGACCTTCCAACTCTATTGTTGTTATTAATCTCCCAAAACAATTGCTCACTGTATTTTCTTCTACTGTTTAGAAGGAAAAACATACAGAAAGGAGAAACTATTCTCCTTTTAGCCGTTGTTTTGTGGTTAATTCAGGGTTTGGGGGAAATGTCCCTTTGAACAGCTCCTCTGGTTCAAGCCTGTGCTCCAGCTCAAAATATGGAGTTGTGTTGTTTTGTGGAGGCTGTGCCAATCACAAGTGGGAGGTCTAGTGGCAGGACTTGGATTCTCTTCACCCCAAGACCAGCTGGTAAAAGCAGGAAAGTCTGCCTTCTCATGGACGCCTTCCATCATAACCCCTGATCAAGAATTCTGGTGATTTGTTATGATTCCTACAAGTTAGTGCTTTCTTATGCTTACCTGGCAAGCTGGCTTCAAGCTCTTCTCCAACAAGCTCAGGGTAGCGCTTTTATGACTCATGGACTTCAACTCCCAGAATTCCTGAGTCAGCATAGCTGGCCTAGCGAGCTTCCTGTTTCCTGCCCTTCCTGCTTCCTGTTTCCTGCTTCCTGCAGAGACGCAGCAAAATGGAGGAGTGCTGCCGAGTAAGCTTTTCAGCTCCTCGGAGAACACCGTGAGTCCGCTCTCTTTTTTACACAGACAGAGAGAGAGAGAGAGAGAGAGAGAGAGAGAGAGAGGGGGGGGAAGCCCAAGTGCCTCTCTCTGCAAATGGCAGAGGAGGCGGGAGCCGCAGGGGAAGGCTCAAAGAGCCATATGCGGCTCTGGAGCCGCAGGTTGCTGACCTGTGTCCCAGGGGCACTCAGTACACCTTTGATAAAGGAATATACCTAATAAGCAAACACCTATAAAACGGAGTTTAGTCAAAGCAGCAAAGTCTGCCCTCCTGTGGTCAGCGTGTGCTGTAACGTTTGGCAAAGAAGCCCTGGGGTGGCTTATTTTTATTATTTCATTTCCTTCCTTGGATGGAAGCTCAAAGCAGCCACAGAAGGGGCTGCTGGGAATATAAAAGATAATTGCAGGAGCTAAAATTTCATTTCTAATAGGGCACTTGGGAGGGCGAAACAGGGAACGCTGCCCTCCTGTGGCCAGGTAAGCCCATGACATTTTTTCCCCTAAGGTACAGTAGAAAAGGTTACTGGATAGATTAAATAGATATAGATCAGGGGTGTCAAACTCAATTTCACTGAGGGCCGTATCAGCATTGTGGTTGCTTGGGGTGTGTGTGGCCAGATTGGTGTGGCCTATTGGGTGGGTGTGGATGGAGTGGGTGTGGTCTACTGGGCGGGCGTGCCCAGCTCTACATTGTTCATGTCAAGGGGGCCTGTGGGGGCCTGGGCAGGAGTGGGACAGATCTGAGGGTCTCTGGCAGAAGGGGGTGGGACCGGGGCAAGTGCCAAGATGGCCACCACAAAATTGTACATTGACTCCTGGCCGACCTGGGCCAGGGCCAAGGCAGCGGGGGCCATTCCCTCACTGTTTCCAGGATGCTTCGCGGGCCACCCCTGGGCCTTGTGTTTGACATATCTGATATAGATGATTAATAGGTGAGATAGAGGTGTGTGTGTGTGTGTGAGAGAGAGAGAGAGAGAGAGAGGGGGGAGAGAGAGAGAGAGAGAGAAATATCTAAAATGTTATGGAAAGCACAGAAAAACTTCATTGGAAGTTTATTTTGGTAGAACAGGACATTTCTGAATATACCAAACTCCCAAATCCTTACCTGATGATCCTCGGTGACTTCAGCAAAGGGCAGGAGCACAAGGTGTCCAACAGTCCAAGCTCCTGACTGTAGGATCCCAGATATAATGAAGGAAGACTTGAAAAATACTTTATTGTTCTGCATCATATCTTCCAAGCGTTACCCAGTTGCAACAGTTTGTACAACAATTCACAACATAATACAGTCTTACAGATAAAATACATAAAGCATAATCCAGTATTTTAAGGATAAAAAGTCACATAAAAATTACAAAAGCAATGATAAAATACAATGGGTTAAATAGTTCACTAAAATGACATTTTTGACAAAAGGTGAGGTGTAAAAGGAACCATAGTTGTCATCAAAAGATTTTTCTCAGAAGAAAGAAAACACAACTTCAGTGTTTAAATACATAAATATCACAACAGGTATCTCTTGGTGAAGAGATGGTGATAAGAAAGAATACATAAAAACAGGCAAAAGATAAAACTTGTCTACCATAAGCATCACAACTACTTAACAACAGTAAATCAGGAGTAAAACTCAGTTGTATTACAAAAAATAAATGTCAAACAGAAATTTCAGGAACAAAAAGACAAATGTGTGTGACAAAAGAAATCAAAATTCTTGAGGTGATCGCCATACTGTGTGTCATGTTTAATATTTATCAGTCAAAACATAACTTACACATTTTAAACAACAGCCGTGGATAAAATTATTCCAAATAGAAATCTTTTATCAATCACTGGCCACACCAGACATTAAAAAGAGCGGTTGAGGTTTTCTGTCTGGTTCTAAGAACCATGGCTGTGGCTAAATTTATGCCAGGCAGAAAACTATAAAATCTATTATCAATCACTGGCACACCCAGCGTTAAAAAAGGCCATTGAGATGCTTTCTGGTTCTAAGAAGCAACATAGTGCCTAAATTAAGCCAGGCAAGAAATCTCCTCTGGGTTTCAATGGCCACATCTAGAATTTAAAAGGGTCACACAGATTTATTTTCCAGTTCGAGGACATAATGTTTCACCCTAGCAAAAAACTAGTTATTAATTTGTAGAGATGGCAATACCTCGTATTAAAGCGTGTCACCAGGTTTACTTTTTGTTCCAAGAGATCTGGCTGCAGCTGACATTATTTCTCAGGTATGAAGTTGGGAGGGAAGCGATCCAAAAGGATTCCCTTCCAGTTTGAGACTCAGCTAGGGCACCAGAGGAGGCTTGTAGTTGAGCGCTGTTGACTCCTCCAGTGTGACTCGCCCTGGCTGCTCACTCAGGTATTGAAAGGGTCTCCCTCCCAGGGTGGGTCTCACAGAGTGTGTGCTCAGAGGCTGGACGAGCCTGGGAGCGTCTGGCTGCCTACTCATTCAGTGTGATTTTCACAGAGTAGTAAATCGGGCTGGAAGACCCCTGTCAGGAGTGCCTTGGCATCACCTTTGTGAGTCAGGATGGCCTCAGCAGCAGTGCAGCCTTTTGCCCAAGAAATGCAGCCCATCAACTCACCCGTGCCCATTTACAGCCAGCTTTCCTCCTCCGCTGCCCTCCCGCAGCCGTTCTCCACGGCCAGTGGGCCCTTGGCCCTTTGCCTGTCGCCCTTCGGCCGGGCCAATTCACCCAGATACCGTTTGTCCTGGGTCTTTGTCTGTATGGGACAAATAGCCCACAGCCAACTGGGTGGCAGGCAGGAGCCATGGTGCTGCGGGAGCAGCGTGCAATGAGCAACCCCAGGGGCTGGGGAGGGCAGTTGTGATGCAAGATTTTTTAAAGTGCTGTGGCTGCTCTGTATGTTTTGGGGCCTTGCAGCTCTGACCCCAGAATCGGAAGGAGGGGGACTGGCAGCAGAAGTAGCAGCCACCGGGGCCACTGGGGGGGGCAGTCAGACAAGAGTGTGTTGGGGGAACGAGGGAGGGAGGGAGGGGCACCTCAAGGGGGCTTCACGAAGACAGCTTGACTCGCAACTCAAACGAAAGAGGGGAGGAGGAGAAAGGCCAGAGCAGCTTCTGCCACAGCCAGGGAGGTGGGTTAGGGGGGCACACAGGCAAACAGCAAGGCCAGCGTGGCTTCTACCCACCCTTCCCTCCCACGACGGCGCACGCAGTCCCATCATCCCCAGCCCTTGCCATTTGCCCTCCCTTCCCTCCCACGACGGCGCACGCAGTCCCATCAGCCCCAGCCCTTGCCATTTGCCCTGCCTTCCCTCCCACGACGGCGCACGCAGTCCCATCATCCCCAGCCCTTCCCATTTGCCCTCCCTTCCCTCCCACGACGGCGCACGCAGTCCCATCAGCCCCAGCCCTTCCCATTTGCCCTCCCTTCCCTCCCACGACGGCGCACGCAGTCCCATCAGCCCCAGCCCTTCCCATTGGCCCTCCCTTCCCCCCCACGACGGCGCACGCAGTCCCATCAGCCCCAGCCCTTGCCATTTGCCCTCCCTTCCCTCCCACGACGGCGCACGCAGTCCCATCAGCCCCAGCCCTTCCCATTTGCCCTCCCTTCCCTCCCACGACGGCGCACGCATTCCCATCAGCCCCAGCCCTTCCCATTTGCCCTCCCTTCCCTCCCACGACGGCGCACGCAGTCCCATCAGCCCCAGCCCTTCCCATTTGCCCTCCCTTCCCTCCCACGACGGCGCACGCAGTCCCATCAGCCCCAGCCCTTGCCATTTGCCCTCCCTTCCCTCCCAAGGCGCAAGCAGTCCCATTAGCCCACGTTTCCCTCCCATGACGCTCCAGTTCCAGCAGCACACTAGCACTCTGTTTGCCTGTGTGCCCCCCTAACCCACCTCCCTGGCTGTGGCAGAAGCTGCTCCGGCCTTTCTCCTCCTCCCCTCTTTCGTCTGAGTTGCGAGTCAAGCTGTCTTCGTGAAGCCCCCTTGAGGTGCCCCTCCCTCCCTCCCTCGTTCCCCCAACACACTCTTGTCTGACTGCTCTCCCCAGTGGCCCCGGTGGCTGCTACTTCTGCTGCCAGTCCCCCTCCTTCCGATTCTGGGGTCAGAGCTGCAAGGCCCCAAAACATGCAGAGCAGAGCACTTTTTTAAAAAAATCTTGCATCACAGCTGCCCTCCCCAGCCCCTGGGATTGCTCATCGCACGCTGCCCCCGCAGCACCATGGCTGGGGGCTATTTGTCCCGTATAGCCAAAGGCCCGGGACAAAGGGTGTCTGGGTGAATTGTCCAGGCCGAAGGGCGAGGGGCAGAGGGCCAAGGGTCCACTGGCCGTGGAGAATGGCTGCGGGAGGGCAACGGAGGAGGAAAGCTGGCTGTAAATGGGCTGAGGCGAGTGGCAGGGGGCGAAGGAGGCGTGACCAAGGGTCCATGCCTAAACATGGAGGTCGGTGCAGATGGAATCAGGAATAGTGCATCTCTTTTGTCTCTCTGGTTTCATGGACTGCATCATGATCATCATTGACCAGTGAGGGAAGCGATCCAAAAGGATTCCCTTCCAGTTTGAGACTCAGTTGGGGAGTCTCAGGGACCAGGAGAGACTTCCAGCCGAGGGCTGTTGACGCCTCCAGTGTGATTCGCCCTCGCTGCTCACTCGGGGACTGAAAGAGAGAGACTTCTAGTGTGAGTCTCACAAAGTATCTGCTCATGGACTGAGTGAGTCTGGGAGCCGATAATTATCCACATCCGTTCAGTGTGAGTGTCACACAGAGGAAGCTCAGGGACTGAAAGACCTCTAAAAATGAGTCATCACTATTATTTACAGGATGGATTGGCATGTGGAATGCTTTTGTGGCCCTTCTCAAGTTCTAAGAAGTACAGCTGTGGCTAACATTACACCAGGCCAGAATACTAATTACTGTTTTAATAATCAGTGACCAAGCCTAGCAATAGAAAGGGCCATAGACATTTTCTTTTGGGTGGTAAGAACCATTGCCAGGCCTAACAGTAAGGAGGCAAGAAAAGTATGGAATCTTATGTACATCATGGAACACACCTAGAATGGGCTAAAAATACAACAGGCAAGAAAACGAGAATCCCTATTATGTAGCAATGGTCACAGATAAGATGAAAATGTGTAGTGTGGTGTGATCATGAAAGTGGCTTACATTTTCAGAGATTGTTCTAAAGGCCAGTTTTGACATAATTGGTGAAATAGCATTCTTGGTGGAGATCATGTTCATTCTTGCGGTCCATTCCTTCTTCCTCCTTTTTCACCATCAACACTGCAGGTTGACAAGTGAGTCTTTTGTCTTCTAGGATGGTGTAGAGTACATGCCTTTGAGATAAAAAAAAAAAAATCAACGTTACTTCAGCTGTCACTGAGGTTTTACACCTAAGAAGGCACAATACACTGTGGTTACTATTACCTCAGATGCAGGTGTTACCCCTACTTACCTAGGAAGAATGGACCATCAATTTTTTTTGGGGGGGGGACCATTGACCTCCCTCCATATCCTAAAACTTTGAAGAATACAACTTACCTCACAGCGTAGGAGGCGCCATCACAGCCAAAGGCTAACAGGGCTTGAACTGGAGACATTTTCTTGCTGTCTTGGTTCTTCTTTTTTCTTTCTTCGCCTTTGTTTCTTCCTCGCCGTGTCTCTTCTGAGGAACATTTGGCAACAGGGTGCAAATGTTCCTCCCCTCAATCTCAGGGACTCTAAAGCTATAAATTCTTTTCTAGATCAACGGCCACACCTAGCATTAAAAAGGGCCGTTGAGGCTTTCTTTCTGGTTCTAAGAACCATCGCCATGGCTAGAATTATGCCAGGCAAGAAAGGTATAAAATCTATTATCCATCAATGGCCACACTTAGAATTAAAAAGGTCCATTGAAACTTTTTTTCTGATTCTAAGATCCATCGCCATGGCTAAAATTACGCCAGGCAGAAAACTATAAAATCTATGATTAATCACTGGCCACGTTGGTCATTTAAATGGGCCACTGAGAGGTTTTCTTTCTGGTTCTAAGAACCATAGCCATGGCTAAATTTACACCAGGCAGAAAACTATAAAATCTATTATCAATCAATGGCCACACCTAGAATTAAAAGGTCCATTGAAACTTTCTTTCTGGTTCTAAGAACCGTTGCCAGGGCTTAATTTATGCCAGGCAAGAAAGATATAAAATCAACTATCTACAAGGTCGTATTCATTCTTGATTTCCATTCCTTCTTCTTGTACTTTTACCATCAAAGCTTAGTCTTCTGTCTTCTAAGATGCTGTAGTACATGCCTTTGAAATAAAAAAAAAATCAACGTTACTTCAGCTGCCACTGAGGTTTTACACCTAAGAAGGCACAATACACTGTGGTTACTATTACCTCAGATGCAGGTGTTACCCCTACTTACCTAGGAAGAATGGACCATCAATTTTTTTTGGGGGGGGGGACCATTGACCTCCCTCCATATCCTAAAACTTTGAAGAATACAACTTACCTCACAGCGTAGGAGGCGCCATCACAGCCAAAGGCTAACAGGGCTTGAACTGGAGACATTTTCTTGCTGTCTTGGTTCTTCTTTTTTCTTTCTTCGCCTTTGTTTCTTCCTCCACCGTGTCTCTTCTGAGGAACATTTGGCAACAGGGTGCAAATGTTCCTCCCCTCAATCTCAGGGACTCTAAAGCTATAAATTCTTTTCTAGATCAACGGCCACACCTAGCATTAAAAAGGGCCGTTGAGGCTTTCTTTCTGGTTCTAAGAACCATCGCCATGGCTAGAATTATGCCAGGCAAGAAAGGTATAAAATCTATTATCCATCAATGGCCACACTTAGAATTAAAAAGGTCCATTGAAACTTTTTTTCTGATTCTAAGATCCATCGCCATGGCTAAAATTACGCCAGGCAGAAAACTATAAAATCTATGATTAATCACTGGCCACGTTGGTCATTTAAATGGGCCACTGAGAGGTTTTCTTTCTGGTTCTAAGAACCATAGCCATGGCTAAATTTACACCAGGCAGAAAACTATAAAATCTATTATCAATCAATGGCCACACCTAGAATTAAAAGGTCCATTGAAACTTTCTTTCTGGTTCTAAGAACCGTTGCCAGGGCTTAATTTACGCCAGGCAAGAAAGATAGAAAATCAACTATCTACAAGGTTGTATTCATTCTTGATTTCCATTCCTTCTTCTTATACTTTTACCATCAAAGCTGAGTCTTCTGTCTTCTAAGATGCTGTAGTACATGCCTTTGAAATAAAAAAAAAAATCAACGTTACTTCAGCTGCCACTGAGGTTTTACACCTAAGAAGGCACAATACACTGTGGTTACTATTACCTCAGATGCAGGTGTTACCCCTACTTACCTAGGAAGAATGGACCATCAATTTTTTTTGCTGGGGGGGGGGGACTATTGACCTCCCTCCATATCATAAAACTTTGAAGAATACAACTTACCTCACAGCGTAGGAGGCGCCATCACAGCCAAAGGCTAATAGGGCTTGAACTGGAGACATTTCTTGCTGTCTTGGTTCTTCTTTTTTCTTTCTTCGCCTTTGTTTCTTCCTCCGTGTCTCTTCTGAGGAACATTTGGCAACAGGGTGCAAATGTTCCTCCCCTCAATCTCAGGGACTCTAAAGCTATAAATTCTTTTCTAGATCAACGGCCACACCTAGCATTAAAAAGGGCCGTTGAGGCTTTCTTCCTGGTTCTAAGAACCATCGCCATGGCTAGAATTATGCCAGGCAAGAAAGGTATAAAATCTATTATCCATCAATGGCCCCACTTAGAATTAAAAAGGTCCATTGAGAGGTTTCCTTTCTGGTTCTAAGATCCATCGCCATGGCTAGAATTACGCCAGGCAGAAAACTATAAAATCTATGATTAATCACTGGCCACGTTGGTCATTTAAATGGGCCACTGAGGTGTTTTCTTTCTGGTTCTAAGAACCATAGCCATGGCTAAATTTACACCAGGCAGAAAACTATAAAATCTATTATCAATCAATGGCCACACCTAGAATTAAAAGGTCCATTGAAACTTTCTTTCTGGTTCTAAGAACCGTTGCCAGGGCTTAATTTATGCCAGGCAAGAAAGATATAAAATCAACTATCTACAAGGTCTATTCATTCTTGATTTCCATTCCTTCTTCTTGTACTTTTACCATCAAAGCTGAGTCTTCTGTCTTCTAAGATGCTGTAGTACATGCCTTTGAGATAAAAAAAAAATCAACGTTACTTCAGCTGCCACTGAGGTTTTACACCTAAGAAGGCACAATACACTGTGGTTACTATTACCTCAGATGCAGGTGTTACCCCTACTTACCTAGGAAGAATGGACCATCAATTTTTTTTTGGGGGGGGACCATTGACCTCCCTCCATATCATAAAACTTTGAAGAATACAACTTACCTCACAGCGTAGGAGGCGCCATCACAGCCAAAGGCTAATAGGGCTTGAACTGGAGACATTTTCTTGCTGTCTTGGTTCTTCTTTTTTCTTTCTTCGCCTTTGTTTCTTCCTCCGTGTCTCTTCTGAGGAACATTTGGCAACAGGGTGCAAATGTTCCTCCCCTCAATCTCAGGGACTCTAAAGCTATAAAATCTTTTATAGATCAACGGCCACACTAGCATTAAAAAGGGCCGTTGAGGCTTTCTTTCTGGTTCTAAGAACCATCGCCATGGCTAGAATTATGCCAGGCAAGAAAGGTATAAAATCTATTATCCATCAATGGCCACACTTAGAATTAAAAAGGTCCATTGAAACTTTTTTTCTGATTCTAAGATCCATCGCCATGGCTAAAATTACGCCAGGCAGAAAACTATAAAATCTATGATTAATCACTGGCCACGTTGGTCATTTAAATGGGCCACTGAGGTGTTTTCTTTCTGGTTCTAAGAACCATAGCCATGGCTAAATTTACACCAGGCAGAAAACTATAAAATCTATTATCAATCAATGGCCACACCTAGAATTAAAAGGTCCATTGAAACTTTCTTTCTGGTTCTAAGAACCGTTGCCAGGGCTTAATTTACGCCAGGCAAGAAAGATATAAAGTCAACTATCTACAAGGTCGTATTCATTCTTGATTTCCATTCCTTCTTCTTGTACTTTTACCATCACAGCTGAGTCTTCTGTCTTCTAAGATGCTGTAGTATATGCCTTTGAGATATATAAAAAAAAAAAAACAACACCTAAGAAGGCACAATACACTGTGGTTACTATTACCTCAGATGCAGGTGTTACCCCTACTTACCTAGGAAGAATGGACCATCAAATAGTGGAAAACCAACCCCCCCGCCGCCCATATCCTAAAGCTTTGAAGGAAACAAGACTCAACGAAACTTACCTCACAGCGTAGGAGGCGCCATCACAGCCAAAGGCTAACAGGGCTTGAGCTGCAGACATTTTCTTGCTGTCTTGGTTCTTCTTTTTTCTTTCTTCACCTTTGTTTCTTCCTCCGTGTCTCTTCTGAGGAACATTTGGCAACAGGGTGCAAATGTTCCTCCCCTCAATCTCAGGGACTCTAAAGCTATAAATTCTTTTCTAGATCAACGGCCACACCTAGCATTAAAAAGGGCCGTTGAGGCTTTCTTTCTGGTTCTAAGAACCATCGCCATGGCTAGAATTATGCCAGGCAAGAAAGGTATAAAATCTATTATCCATCAATGGCCCCACTTAGAATTAAAAAGGTCCATTGAGAGGTTTCCTTTCTGGTTCTAAGATCCATCGCCATGGCTAGAATTATGCCAGGCAGAAAACTATAAAATCTATGATTAATCACTGGCCACGTTGGTCATTTAAATGGGCCACTGAGAGGTTTTCTTTCTGGTTCTAAGAACCATAGCCATGGCTAAATTTACACCAGGCAGAAAACTATAAAATCTATTATCAATCAATGGCCACACCTAGAATTAAAAGGTCCATTGAAACTTTCTTTCTGGTTCTAAGAACCGTTGCCAGGGCTTAATTTATGCCAGGCAAGAAAGATATAAAATCAACTATCTACAAGGTGGTATTCATTCTTGATTTCCATTCCTTCTTCTTGTTACTTTTACCATCAAAGCTGAGTCTTCTGTCTTCTAAGATGCTGTAGTACATGCCTTTGAGATAAAAAAAAAAAATCAACGTTACTTCAGCTGCCACTGAGGTTTTACACCTAAGAAGGCACAATACACTGTGGTTACTATTACCTCAGATGCAGGTGTTACCCCTACTTACCTAGGAAGAATGGACCATCAATTTTTTTTTGGGGGGGGGACCATTGACCTCCCTCCATATCCTAAAACTTTGAAGAATACAACTTACCTCACAGCGTAGGAGGCGCCATCACAGCCAAAGGCTAACAGGGCTTGAACTGGAGACATTTTCTTGCTGTCTTGGTTCTTCTTTTTTCTTTCTTCGCCTTTGTTTCTTCCTCCGCTGTGTCTCTTCTGAGGAACATTTGGCAACAGGGTGCAAATGTTCCTCCCCTCAATCTCAGGGACTCTAAAGCTATAAATTCTTTTCTAGATCAACGGCCACACCTAGCATTAAAAAGGGCCGTTGAGGCTTTCTTCCTGGTTCTAAGAACCATCGCCATGACTAGAATTATGCCAGGCAAGAAAAGTATAAAATCTATTATCCATCAATGGCCCCACTTAGAATTAAAAAGGTCCATTGAAACTTTTTTTCTGATTCTAAGATCCATCGCCATGGCTAAAATTACGCCAGGCAGAAAACTATAAAATCTATGATTAATCACTGGCCACGTTGGTCATTTAAATGGGCCACTGAGGGTTTTCTTTCTGGTTCTAAGAACCATAGCCATGGCTAAATTTACACCAGGCAGAAAACTATAAAATCTATTATCAATCAATGGCCACACCTAGAATTAAAAGGTCCATTGAAACTTTCTTTCTGGTTCTAAGAACCGTTGCCAGGGCTTAATTTACGCTAGGCAAGAAAGATATAAAGTCAACTATCTACAAGGTCGTATTCATTCTTGATTTACATTCCTTCTTCTTGTACTTTTACCATCAAAGCTGAGTCTTCTGTCTTCTAAGATGCTGTAGTACATGCCTTTGAAATAAAAAAAAAATCAACGTTATTTCAGCTGCCACTGAGGTTTTACACCTAAGAAAGCACAATACACTGTGGTTACTATTACCTCAGATGCAGGTGTTACCCCTACTTACCTAGAAAGAATGGACCATAATTTTTTTTTGGGGGGGGACCATTGACCTCCCTCCATATCCTAAAACTTTGAAGAATACAACTTACCTCACAGCGTAGGAGGCGCCATCACAGCCAAAGGCTAACAGGGCTTGAGTTGCAGACATTTTCTTGCTGTCTTGGTTCTTCTTTTTTCTTTCTTCGGCTTTGTTTCTTCCTCCGCCGTGTCTCTTCTGAGGAACATTTGGCAACAGGGTGCAAATGTTCCTCCCCTCAATCTCAGGGACTCTAAAGCTATAAATTCTTTTCTAGATCAACGGCCACACGTAGCATTAAAAAGGGCCGTTGAGGCTTTCTTTCTGGTTCTAAAAACCATCGCCATGGCTAGAATTATGCCAGGCAAGAAAGGTATAAAATCTATTATCCATCAATGGCCACACTTAAAATTAAAAAGGTCCATTGAGAGGTTTCCTTTCTGGTTCTAAGATCGATCGCCATGGCTAGAATTACGCCAGGCAGAAAACTATAAAATCTATGATTAATCACTGGCCACGTTGGTCATTTAAATGGGCCACTGAGGTGTTTTCTTTCTGGTTCTAAGAACCATAGCCATGGCTAAATTTACACCAGGCAGAAAACTATAAAATCTATAATCAATCAACAGCCATGCCTAGCATTAAAAAGGGCTGTTGGGGAGATTTCCTTTCTGGTTCTAAGAACCATTGCCATAGCTAAATTTACAGCTGGCAAGAAAGGTATTAAATCTATTATCTACAGTTCAGTTTTGTTTTATATGGTGAAGTAGCCTTCTTGATATTCATTCTTGCGTTCCATTCCTTCTTCCTCCATTTTCATCTTCTGTCTTCTAAGATGGTGTAGCAGAAGCCTTTGAGTTAAAAAAAATAGTATTACTTCAGCTGCCCCTGTGGTTTTACTTCCAAGAATGCACAAAGTACAGTGGTTACTATTACCTCAGATACAGGTGTTACCTTTCCTTATCTAGGCATAATGCAGAGGTTCCCAACCTTTTGGGCACCAAGAACCAGTGCCATGGAGAAGGGTTTTCCATGGACGAGAGGGGGTGTGGTTTTGAATACTGCCTGCATCCTGAGGATGGAGCTTTGCTTGTTTGTGTGGACCACTTGCTGGCATGTTGAGGACCAGTGCTGGTCCACCGACCGGGGGTTGGGGATACCTGGCATAATGGATCATCCACCTCCCTCCATACCCTAAGATTTTGAAGAACACAAGACTCAACTAAACATACCTCACAGCGTAGGAGGCGCCATCACAGCCAAAGGCTAATAGGGTTTGAGCTGGAGACATTTTCTTGCTGTCTTGGTCCTTCTTTCTTTCTTCTTCTTTCTCTTTGGTTTCTTCCTCTGCCGTGCCCAGTGTGCGTCATCTCTTTCGAGGAACATTTGGCAGAAGAGCGCACTTGTTCCTCTGCTCAATCTGCAAAGCTAGGAAACTATAAAATCTTTTATAGATCAACGGCCACACCTAGCGTTAGAAAGGGGCCATTGAGATTTTCTTTCTGGTTCTAAGAACCATTGCCATGGCTAAAATTATGCCAGGCAGAAAACTATAAAATCTATTATTAATCACTGGCCACGCTGGTTATTTAAATGGGCCATTGAGGTTTCCTTTCTGGTTCTAAGAACCATTGCCATGGCTAAAACTATGCCAGGCAGAAAATTATAAAATCTATTATTAACCATCGGCCACGCTGGTCATTTAAATGGGCCATTGAGGTTTACTTTCTGGTTCTAAGAACCATCGCCATGGCTAGAATTATGCCAGGCATAAATCTATAAAATCTATAATTAATCACTGGCCATGCTGTTCATTTAAATGGGCCACTGAGGTTTCCTTTCTGGTTCTAAGAACCATCATCATGGCTAAAATAATGCCAGGCAGAAAATTTTAAAATCTATTATAGAACAACAGCCACACCTAGCATTAAGAAGGGCCGCTGGGGTTTCCTTTCTGGTTCTAAGAACCATCACCATGGCTAAAATTATGCTAGGGAAGAAAGGTATGAAATCAAATATCAATCATAATACCAGGTAGCAGCCAGAATATATAATGAAAACTCTTTAATTTCACAACAAATTCAAAGATGTAACCATAGTTCCAGTTGGGAAACTGACTATCCTAGACCAGGGGTAGACAACCTTGGCTTTTTTATGACTCGTGGACTTCAATTCCCAGAATTCCTGAGCCAGCCATTCTGTCTCAGGAATTCTGGGAGTTGAAGTCCACGAGTTATAAAAGAGCCAAGGTTGCATACCCCTGTCGTAGACCAAGCAATGCCCAAAAACACTAATAAATTTCTAGGAGCCTGTCACTCTGACAAATTAGCCATCAATAGACAGACAGAAACAATATGTACCCATTTTGCAAAAAAGACAACACCTCTTCACCAGCAATCCACACTGAGATATGCATAGATTAACACTATGATTAACATCAGACCAACAATCAAGAAGTAAACAATGTCCTAATCAAGGAACTGCCAAAGAAGCTAACAACAAATAGGCAACAAAGAACCTCCAAGACCATTTTTTAAAAAACTGCTAAAGCAAGCCTTAGGGCAGTGATGGCGAACCTTTTAGATCTTTTAGAGTGTCCAAAAGCCGCCCTGCCCCAGCTCTCACCCGCTCGCCTCCTCGTCCCACTTGCCATCCCGCAGGGCCACCTACCGCCTCCATGGCCCGTCGCAGATCTCCCAGGCGGTCCTGCAGTGCCATGGCAGCCACGCCTTCTGCCTGCATCATCTGCATGTGACAGGGTGCGAGGGCGGAGTCTTGTCCCCACTGCCCGGCTGCCATGTCCTTGGCTGGGCTGCTGCGCGCGGGCCACACTCAGGGGTGATTCTCCTCCGGGGGTCTGCTGGTGAAGAGGGGGCCGCGGGGGGAGGTAGGGCCAGGGCGATGGCGCGCGTGCCCATAGAAAGGGCTCAGAGTGCCACCTCTGTCCCACGTGCCATAGGTTCGTCACCACTGCCTTAGGGTAAATTTCAGCAAGGCCCAAACAGTACTGGCCAGGCTTCCTCAATTTCATGATACACCGAAGAATGAATTAAACCATCTGTCTTACTGTTGATGTCTTCTTCTTCGTCTACAGGTCATTTTGGATTAATGCCTTTGAAATAAAAAAAGTCAACATTACTACAGTTGGAATTGGGGTTTTACTCCTAAGAATTCACAATACACAGTGGTTTCTATTACCCCAGACACAGGTGTTACTCTTGCTTACCTAGGCATAATTAGTGGAAGACCATCCACCTCCCTCCATATCCTAAAGCAGGGGTCTCCAAATCTGGCCCTTTTATGACTTGTGGACTTCAACTCCCAGCACACTGGCTGAGGAATTCTGGGAGTTGAAGTCCACAAATCATAAAAGGGCCAGGTTTGGAGACCCCTGTCCTAAAGCTTTAAAGAATATAAGACTCAACTAAACATACCTCTCAGCGTGGACGGTGCCATGACAGCCGAAGACTAAGAGGGCTTGAGCTGGAGACATTTTCTTGCTCTTTTTTTCTTCTTTTTTCTTCTTTCTCCTTTGTTGCTTCCTCAGTCGTGCCCGGCAATGTTGTCTCTTTCGAAGAATATTCGGCAGAAGAGTGCACTTCCTCTGCTCAGTCTGCAAAGCTAGAAAACTATAACATCCTTGCCTCCCCCCGCAACCCCTTTTTACAGATCAATGGCCAACCTAATATTAAAAAGGGCCATTGATGTTTTCTTTTTGGTTCTATGAACCATTGCCAAGGCTAAATTTCCAGACCAACACTCAAGAAGTAAACAATACCCTAATCAAGGAGCTGCCAAAGAAACTAACAACACATAGCACAACAAAGAACCTCCAAGACCACTTTTGCTAACAAAAGGAGCCACTAGAACAGTGATGGCGAACCTTTTAGAGACCGAGTGCCCAAAAACTTGCCCCGCCCCTGCTCCACCCCTCCACCCCACCCCCCCACCCCACCTGCCCACAGGACCACTTACCGCCTCCATGGCCTTCCGCAGATCGCCCAGGCAGCCCAGCAGCGCTATGGCAGCCACGCCCTCTGCCCACGCCCTGCAGCATCAACTGCATGATGGGGTGTGCATGATGGGGTCTATGCTGCCTGGCTGCCATGTCTTTGGCTGCGCTGCTCCATGTGGGCCACGCTCGAGGGCGAGTCTCCTTCAGGGGAGCTGCTGGAGAGGAGGGGGTCGCGGGGGGAGGCAAGACTGGGGCAACGGTACATGTGCCCATAGAGAGGGCTCCGAGTGCCACCACTGGCACCTGTGCCATAGGTTCACCACCACTGCACTAGAGCATAAACTGTGAACAAACTGCACTCCCTTCAAGCACTGATGATGTTCCCTAGTTTGGTAAAGAAACGTCTACAACGGGTGTCAAACTGCCGGCCCATGGGCCGCCGACCCCATTGCCAGCAATGGCAAAACCAGCCCGATGCGTTGCATGACGTCACATGACGTCACGAGTTTGGACATGCTTGGTCTACAAGAAAACTGCCAAGCTCAGAGAGCACCAAGGACGCCTCATTTCCACTCTTAACCACAGATATTCTTCTTTATTGGTATTCCTCGTATTAAATTGCATCACCAGGTTTACTTTTGCTTCTAAGAAGTCTGGCCCTATTGGCATTATTTTCAAGGGTGTGAAGGTGGGAGAGAGGTAATCCAAAGGATTCCCTTCTGGCTTTAGTCTCACTGAGGGAGTCCTCAGGTACTGGAGGAGGCTGGTATCTGTCTGATTCTAAGATCCACAGCCAATAACTAAAATTGTCTTGGGTCAGAAATTTTTTTGCTACTTTTTAGGCATGTTTGTCATACTTATGACTGCTCTTTTTACCCTTGATACTTTGTAATGTTTTAAAAAAAACTTTGCTAAAGCAAGTCTTAAGATAAACTTTAGCAAGACCCAAAGATTTTTGCAGTAGTTAACATGTTGCAAACAGTACCTGCCTGGCTTCCTTACTTTCATAATATACTGGAGAATGAATTAAACCATCTGTCTTACTATTGATGTCTTCTTCTTCGTCTATATGGATTCATGCCTTTGAAAAAAAAAAAAATCAACATCACCAAATGACCAGTGGATGTTCAGAGGTTAGAAAAGCAATCAGTCAAAGGGGTTTTATGTGTTTTATCCTACTTGTGAAAGAAGGCAAAATACAATGACTTGTAACATTGTTCCCTTAAGCCACTAACCTGTTTTCTACATGTTTTGCTTCTAAGGCAGAGGTCTTCAAACTTGGCCCTTTTATGACTTGTGGATTGGCACACTGGCTGAGGACTTCTGGGAGTTGAAGTCCACAAGTCATAAAAGGGCGTTTGAAGATCCCTGGACTTCAACTCCCAGAATTCCTCAGCCAGCCATGTTGAGGTTTCCAAGATGAGCCATGCTGGCTCAGGAATTGTGGGAGTTGAAGTCCACAAGACATAAAAGAGCCAAGGTTGCTACCCCTGGGATAGGGTTTCCTGCCTGAGCAGGGGGTTGGACTAGATGACCTCCACGGTCCCTTCCAACTTAATTATTATTACATATTTGGCTTCTTTTAGGGACTTGAGCCTTGACTAAAATTATCTCAGATTCCAAAAAAATCACTTTATTCCTAAGAGGAAAGTCAGTTCCTGAGATAATTTTACCTTTAAAGCTAATTTTAACTCCTATTCACCTTTGCTGGTTTGGTCTCTTTAAAAGGGGGATGGCTGAGATTACCTCAGGTTCCATTAAAATTTTATTATAAAAAGTTGAATTCTTGGCTAAAATTACCCCAAGAATTTACTTTATGCCTAAGAGGAAAGTCAGTTCCTGAGATAATTTTACCTTTAAAGCTAATTTTAACTCCTATTCACCTTTGCTGGTTTGGTCCCTTTAAAAGGGGCATGGCTGAGATTACCTAAGGTTCCATTAAAATTTTATTATAAAAAGTTGAATTTTCATATTTGGTGGAATTGTAAAAAAGTAAAGGCTTTTTGGATTATGATTTGGTGGAATATTCAAAAGATTTTTAGAAAAAAGATAAAGTTTACTCCTCAATTATTTTTACTTGGTATTTTTGTTGACTTAAATGAAAAAGAAACTACTTTGATGTTGAATTTATTAACTGCAGCAAGGTTATTGGTTTATATTGGAAGAAAGATTCCTTGCCTACTTTAGAAGAATGGATATTTAAAGTATCTAGTTTTGCAGAAATGGCAAAAATTTCTGCTTATTTAAAGGATCATACACAAGAAAGATATATTATTGTATGGGGAAGGTGGATAGATTATATTCAGAAAAAGTATGGAATTAAAAAGTTTCACTTATTTTATGAATGAATATTAAATATTATAGAGAATTGTTTTATAGGTTATGGAGTTAAAGGTTAATTATGATAAAAAACATTTCTTTTTTCTTTTCTTTTTTTTTCCTTTTTCTTAATTATTATAAATTTTGTTATTATTAACCCTGTATTCTGCTCTGGGAAGTGAAGGGAGGGGGGTTGGAGGTGGGAGGGGGGTTGGAGGTGGGAGGGAGGGTAAGGGTTTTTTTTTTCTCTATTTTAAAATTTTATTGTATTTTTATAAATGCTTGTATGTTAAAAAAAAATTTTTTTTTTCAATAAAAAGTTGAATTTTTGGCTAAAATTACCCCAAGAATTTACTTTATTCCTAAGAGGAAAGTCAGTTCCTGAGATAATTTTACCTTTAAAGCTAATTTTAACTCCTATTCACCTTTGCTGGTTTGGTCTCTCTAAAAGGGGCATGGCTGAGATTATCTCAGGTTCCATTAAAATATTATAAGAACTTGAATTCTTGGCTAAAATTACCCCAAGAATTTACTTTATTCCTAAGAGGAAAGTCAGTTCCTGAGATAATTTTACCTTTAAAGCTAATTTTAACTCCTATTCACCTTTGCTGGTTTGGTCCCTTTAAAAGGGGCATGGCTGAGATTATCTCAGGTTCCATTAAAATATTATAAGAACTTGAATTCTTGGCTAAAATTACCCCAAGAATTTACTTTATTCCTAAGAGGAAAGTCAGTTCCTGAGATAATTTTACCTTTAAAGCTAATTTTAACTCCTATTCACCTGTGCTGGTTTGGTCCCTTTAAAAGGGGCATGGCTGAGATTACCTAAGGTTCCATTAAAATTTTATTATAAAAAGTTGAATTTTCATATTTGGTGGAATTGTAAAAAAGTAAAGGCTTTTTGGATTATGATTTGGTGGAATATTCAAAAGATTTTTAGAAAAAAGATAAAGTTTACTCCTCAACTATTTTTACTTGGTATTTTTGTTGACTTAAATGAAAAAGAAACTACTTTGATGTTGAATTTATTAACTGCAGCAAGGTTATTGGTTTATATTGGAAGAAAGATTCCTTGCCTACTTTAGAAGAATGGATATTTAAAGTATCTAGTTTTGCAGAAATGGCAAAAATTTCTGCTTATTTAAAGGATCATACACAAGAAAGATATATTATTGTATGGGGAAGGTGGATAGATTATATTCAGAAAAAGTATGGAATTAAAAAGTTTCACTTATTTTATGAATGAATATTAAATATTATAGAGAATTGTTTTATAGGTTATGGAGTTAAAGGTTAATTATGATAAAAAACATTTCTTTTTTCTTTTCTTTTTTTTTCCTTTTTCTTAATTATTATAAATTTTGTTATTATTAACCCTGTATTCTGCTCTGGGAAGTGAAGGGAGGGGGGTTGGAGGTGGGAGGGGGGTTGGAGGTGGGAGGGAGGGTAAGGGTTTTTTTTTTCTCTATTTTAAAATTTTATTGTATTTTTATAAATGCTTGTATGTTAAAAAAAAATTTTTTTTTTCAATAAAAAGTTGAATTTTTGGCTAAAATTACCCCAAGAATTTACTTTATTCCTAAGAGGAAAGTCAGTTCCTGAGATAATTTTACCTTTAAAGCTAATTTTAACTCCTATTCACCTTTGCTGGTTTGGTCCCTTTAAAAGGGGCATGGCTGAGATTACCTAAGGTTCCATTAAAATTTTATTATAAAAAGTTGAATTTTCATATTTGGTGGAATTGTAAAAAAGTAAAGGCTTTTTGGATTATGATTTGGTGGAATGTTCAAAAGATTTTTAGAAAAAAGATAAAGTTTATTCCTCAACTATTTTTACTTGGTATTTTTGTTGACTTAAATGAAAAAGAAACTACTTTGATGTTGAATTTATTAACTGCAGCAAGGTTATTGGTTTATATTGGAAGAAAGATTCCTTGCCTACTTTAGAAGAATGGATATTTAAAGTATCTAGTTTTGCAGAAATGGCAAAAATTTCTGCTTATTTAAAGGATCATACACAAGAAAGATATATTATTGTATGGGGAAGGTGGATAGATTATATTCAGAAAAAGTATGGAATTAAAAAGTTTCACTTATTTTATGAATGAATATTAAATATTATAGAGAATTGTTTTATAGGTTATGGAGTTAAAGGTTAATTATGATAAAAAACATTTCTTTTTTCTTTTCTTTTTTTTTCCTTTTTCTTAATTATTATAAATTTTGTTATTATTAACCCTGTATTCTGCTCTGGGAAGTGAAGGGAGGGGGGTTGGAGGTGGGAGGGGGGTTGGAGGTGGGAGGGAGGGTAAGGGTTTTTTTTTTCTCTATTTTAAAATTTTATTGTATTTTTATAAATGCTTGTATGTTAAAAAAAAATTTTTTTTTTCAATAAAAAGTTGAATTTTTGGCTAAAATTACCCCAAGAATTTACTTTATTCCTAAGAGGAAAGTCAGTTCCTGAGATAATTTTACCTTTAAAGCTAATTTTAACTCCTATTCACCTTTGCTGGTTTGGTCCCTTTAAAAGGGGCATGGCTGAGATTACCTAAGGTTCCATTAAAATTTTATTATAAAAAGTTGAATTTTATTATTTGGTGGAATTGTAAAAAAGTAAAGGCTTTTTGGATTATGATTTGGTGGAATATTCAAAAGATTTTTAGAAAAAAGATAAAGTTTACTCCTCAACTATTTTTACTTGGTATTTTTGTTGACTTAAATGAAAAAGAAACTACTTTGATGTTGAATTTATTAACTGCAGCAAGGTTATTAGGTTTATATTGGAAGAAAGATTCTTTGCCTACTTTAGAAGAATGGATATTTAAAGTATCTAGTTTTGCAGAAATGGCAAAAATTTCTGCTTATTTAAAGGATCATACACAAGAAAGATATATTATTGTATGGGGAAGGTGGATAGATTATATTCAGAAAAAGTATGGAATTAAAAAGTTTCACTTATTTTATGAATGAATATTAAATATTATAGAGAATTGTTTTATAGGTTATGGAGTTAAAGGTTAATTATGATAAAAAAATTTCTTTTTTCTTTTCTTTTTTTTCTTTTTTCTTAATTATTATAAATTTTGTTATTATTAACCCTGTATTCTGCTCTGGGAAGTGAAGGGAGGGGGGTTGGAGGTGGGAGGGAGGGTAAGGGTTTTTTTTTTTCTCTATTTTAAAATTTTATTGTATTTTTATAAATGCTTGTATGTTAAAAAAAAAAATTTTTTTTTCAATAAAAAGTTGAATTTTTGGCTAAAATTACCCCAAGAATTTACTTTATTCCTAAGAGGAAAGTCAGTTCCTGAGATAATTTTACCTTTAAAGCTAATTTTAACTCCTATTCACCTTTGCTGGTTTGGTCTCTCTAAAAGGGGCATGGCTGAGATTATCTCAGGTTCCATTAAAATATTATAAGAACTTGAATTCTTGGCTAAAATTACCCCAAGAATTTACTTTATTCCTAAGAGGAAAGTCAGTTCCTGAGATAATTTTACCTTTAAAGCTAATTTTAACTCCTATTCACCTTTGCTGGTTTGGTCCCTTTAAAAGGGGCATGGCTGAGATTACCTCAGGTTCCACCAAAATTTTATTCTAAGAACTTGAAATATTGGCTAAAATTATCCCAAGAATTTACTTTATTCCTAAGAGGAAAGTCAGTTCCTGAGATAATTTTACCTTTAAAGCTAATTTTAACTCCTATTCACCTTTGCTGGTTTGGTCCCTTTAAAAGGGGCATGGCTGAGATTACCTCAGGTTCCACCAAAATTTTATTCTAAGAACTTGAAATATTGGCTAAAATTATCCCAAGAATTTACTTTATTCCTAAGAGGAAAGTCAGTTCCTGAGATAATTTTACCTTTAAAGCTAATTTTAACTCCTATTCACCTTTGCTGGTTTGGTCCCTCTAAAAGGGGCATGGCTGAGATTACCTCAGGTTGGACCAAAAATTGACTAGAATTACTTTAAGACACAGCGGTTTGCGTTATTCCCCGAGCGAAAGAGTGAGATTAAGTATTTTTAGTGACCTATGCTATTGGAGTCCTTTGAATAAAACACCGTTGAGCAACCACTGGCGTTTTACTCCTAAGAATACACGCCGTGGTTAAAATTACCATAGGTGCTATCCCGACTCCTCGAGAACAATAAGCTATTATTTAGTTGAAGAACTCACGCCCCCCTCCGCATCCCTAAAAGGTAAAAAAATTATCAGCTACAATTACCTCAAAGCTCAAAAGGCCCTGCCCGGCCTCGAGCTCGAGGACTTGAGCCGCGGGAGCGCCGGAGAGAGACATTTTTGCCCTCCGGCGCCCCGCAGCAAAAAGGAAAAAATCGGCAGGCTCTCAGGCTGAGTGCCAAAAGAAAAGCGAGCCCTCTGCAGAGGCAGGAGACGCCGCTACCGCCTCTCTTTTGAGGAAAAAGAGAGGCGGCAGCGGCGGCGGCTACCTCTACAGGGGGATCGCTTTTAATTTTGCACTCTGCCTGAGGAGCCCGCCGACTTTTTAAATGCCCCCGCCTTTCGGAGAGGGGAGAGGCCGCTCAGCCAATCCGAGGGAAGCGTTTTCGGGGCAGCCAATCACGAGCGAGATGGGCGTGCAGACAGGAGCCAGCGAGGCGGGCCGAGGCCGAGGGCGCTGGGCGGGAAAGGCGCGCGCTGTTTCCCGCGCAAAAACAGGTGCGAACGCTCGGCTGGTTTCCCAGCTCGCGCACCGGTTGCCATGGAGACGGGCGCACTGGTTGCCATGGAGACGGCCACAGCGCGGGAAGCGGCTCATCACGGTCACGTGTGCTTCGGCCCGCACAGGTGAAGGTGATTAGATTGCGTAATGCCTCCTCGGCCTTCGCCCCGCCTACGGCGCCCTTCGCCCCGTCCGGGGACCCTTTGGACTACAAA
Organism: Crotalus tigris; assembly: GCF_016545835.1. NCBI lineage: Eukaryota > Metazoa > Chordata > Lepidosauria > Squamata > Viperidae > Crotalus > Crotalus tigris. Next base: position 1,250,248 of record NW_024096732.1, read on the forward strand.
TCCCATCCGTCAGGCAGCCTTGTGCCTGAAAGGCTGCCTCCCATCCCTCTCCCGTTGCAAAGGCCCAGTTTTTAAAATACCCCATCATTTTTGCAGCTGTGCTTTTTAGGAGATCAGAGGGCGACTTGGGCTTCCACTGGATTTCAAGTCCCATCAGCCACCTCTGGGATGCTGATGGGGATCGTCCCTTCGTCCAACAGAGAACTTTTTCTTGTTGAGCAGGAAAATGCTTAAAATGCTGTTTAAAAAAAAAATCTGAAAATTTAATAAATGCAAAATAAAATAAAGATTATATGCAGAATTTAGGTGATGCTTTGGACTACAGGTCCCATTAGCCAGCCTTGGGGGGATGCTAATGGGGATTGCTTCTCTTGCAATAAGATTGCCTTTCTGGTTGGTGGGTCCTTCCCCCCCCCCAAAAAAAAATTCAAACCCTTTTTTGTTTTGTTTGCATCTTCTCTACCATGTTATGATCTTGCCAGGCAGCCCTTGGTTTTATTTGTTATTTTTTTCCAGTTTTTTTTTTCTTTAGAAAAAAAAAATTCAAGACTGGTTTGTTTTGCTTTGTTTGGCTTCCTAGGGATTCTGCTAAAATGTACAATAGAGTTTCTGATACATGGTGTCTTCCCAGTGAAAAAATTGACTTAAATTTGAAACTGTTTCTTCCTTTTTCTATTATTGGAACTCTTTCCTCCCCTACCCTCAGTTAAATGTTTTCAAAAGAGATCTGATACATTTCTATCAACATTATAAATATTTTAATAACTTTTAATGAAACCCCTCTCAACATTTTCCACGTTGCGCCCTCCAGACAGGGTAGGACAATGATCTGCAGAATTAACCTACCAGCTTTGTTTTCCTTTATTAAGAAAAATATTCCAGCACTGTTCAACAAACCACTGTTAAGAGACAAATACCTTCTTGTTAAGGAAAGCTGCTTCACTAAGCCATTTTATTTGGCTGGGTAGAGGAAAGGAATATTTTGCAAGTGATTGCAGAGAGACCACAATATCAAAATATTCTCACAAATTCTGGGTTTGGCACAAAGGCAACGCTTTCTGAATTGGTTCTGATAAGTTCTTGCTTCAAGGAATTGCAGATGATTCTCAAAATACTTGGAATATGTCTTGTTCAGCCCAGGCAGGAGTTAAGATGGCCAGTTGCGTTTTATTCCAAAATTACAAAAAAATAAAAAAAAAAATAATCTCCCTGAAATACAGTCAAATATTTTGTTGCTTGACAATTTTGGCAGCCATAGATCACTTTTCTGATTATTATTATTTTTTTAGCACCAACACTGGTCTGGATACACAATAAAGACTCCTTAAAAGCAGCTCGAAGGATACCCAAAGAAAACAGAAAGATTCAAGCTGCTAATTTGTACAAAATTATTTTTTAAAAAATGCACAGATGCAAAAACATTCCTTCATTTCTTAGGAGTCACAAATGTTTCCCCCCCAAAAAACAACCCCACAACTTTTCATAATCAACTGTTATCTAATTAGAACCGTTTTTACTTCCAGGCAGATGGACGTGGTCCCTAAAGAGCTTGTGTCATGGACCAAAATGCAGTCATGATTAAAACAATTTTGCAACGGATGGACCTCAAAACTGTTTTCTTAACAAACAGGCCACAATTTTAGAGATCCCAGCTCTTCCCCAATCTCAATTAGTCATCCTATTTACATAGGTTAAAATCTCGGGGGGGGGGGGGGAGGGGGAGAAAGAAAGTGATTTGGTTTTTCCTTTGGGTCCTCTGAATAGGTTCGTTTTTCTCCCCCTTCTCTGAAGTTGCAAGCAGAAAACAATTTTAGACGTCGTAATAGAAATCTAATTTTGTGTAAACTGTCTTGCACCCTTTGTCAGAATAGATCCGCTCCTCTTTGGGGAAATAGGTCATCTCATCGGCCACCCGTGAGACCACGGCTTCATTGATGGGGTGGCCCCGCAATTCCAATTCAGCCCTGATGCACATTTTCACATGGCTGATTTCGAGAGGCAGGAAGGGAATAAAGTAATCAATGACATTTCGGTCGATCAGGTTGCTGTGCCAAAATCCACCTGCAAAAGAAAACCACATTGTCTTCAGTTGGATTAGTTTGTAATGCAATTAAAACAAAAGCAACTACAGGTAGTCCAGTATTTGAGGGGCTGCCACAAAGAAGAGGAGGGGGTCAGCCTATTCTCCAAAGCACCAGAAGGCAGGACAAGAAGCAACGGATGGAAACTAATCAAGGAGAGAAGCAACCTGGAACTAAGGAGAAACTTCCTGACCATTAGAACAATCAGTGGAACAGCTTGCCACCAGAAGTTATGGGTGCTCCATCACTGGAGGCTTTCAAGAAGAGATTGGACAGCCATTTGCCCAGAATGGTAGGGTCTCCTGCTTGTGCAGGGGGTTGGACTAGAAGACCTCCAAGGTCCCTTCCGACTGTTATTCCTTGATTTACGACCATTCATTTAATGACCATTCAACATTACAATGGCGCTAAAAAAGTGATTTATAACCAGAATTTGCACTTATGTCCATTGTGATGTCCTATGGTCACATAGTCAAAATTAGGGCGGTTGGCAACTAGCATGTATTTACGACAGTTGCCGCATCCTAGGGTTGTGTGATTGTCATTTGTGACCTTCCCAGCCAGCTTCTGACAAGCAAAGTCAATGGGGGAAGCTGGAGTCACTTAATAACCAAATGGTTCATTTAACTATGGTAATTTGATTAACAACTGCAGCAAAAAAGGTTGTAAAATTGGAGATGACTCACTTTACAACCGCCTGAATAAATAACAGATGTTCTGGTCCCAAACAGAGTCGTAAGTTGAGAACTAGTAAAAACTGTAGACTCCTGGCAGTTGCATGAATTAGTCCCTGCAGGTTTCCGGGCAAGGTTTTGGGGAAGTTGTTTACCACTGCCTTCTTTCTAGGGCTGAGAGAGAGGGGCTGGCCCAAGGTCATCCATCTAGCTTCTAGACTAAGTCAGGACTAAAATTCACAGCCATGAGAGTCACTTTGGTGTAGTGGTTAAGGCACCAGGCGACAGTGAGTTCTAGTCCAGCCTTAGGCATGAAAGTCAGCTGGGTGACTTTGAGCCACTGACTCAATGCAATCTACCTCACAGGGTTGTTTCTGTGAGAAAAAGGAGAAGGAAACTGTCTTGCATATGTTGAGTTATTTGTAAAAATGATAAAGGTGGGATGCAAAAAAATGAATGTGATACTCACTATTTTTGTTATTAAACACAGAATTCGACAATGTCTGTTGCAAAACATGGAGAGGCAGCTCTTCCCTCTTCTTTCCATTCTTCCAGTGGTCGATTGCCACTTCGGTTATTTTTTCAGCTCCTGCATTGCTGGAGAAAAAAGAGAATTTTCATACACTGGTAGCTGAAAGCAGCTTCTATGCTCCTGCAAAGCACGGCTGAAGAGTGCCAGCCATCACAGCTAAGCAGTTTTGGCTTGAGGGAATAGAAATCCAGAGAGATGGGGGGGGGGGTTTGGACATACCCTTTCAAAGGGCAACAAAAATGCGGCAGTATTGTGTTTGAATCCATAAAGTACAGGTAGTCCTCAACTTACAACCACAATTGAGCCCAAAATTTCTGTTGCTGAGACAATTAAGTGAGTTTACTTTATTTTATGACCTTTCTTGCCACAGTTGCTAAGTGTATCACTGCAGTTATTAAAGTTAGTGATACGGTTATTAAGTGAATCTGGCTTCCCCATTGACCTTGCTTGTCAGAAAGTCGCAAAAGGGGATCATATGGCCCCGGGACGCTGCAACCGTCATAAATACGAGTCGGTTGCGTCTGAATTTTGATTACGTGACCACGGGGATGCTGCAACAGCCGTGTGAAAAAGGGTCATAGGTCACTTTTTTTAGTGCTGTTGTAACTTTGAACGGTCATTAAACGAACGTTAAATTGAGGAGTACCTGTACAGCTAGTCCTTGACTTACGGCCAATCTCTTAAGTATAACCTAAATGTACTTTCTCTCCAGCAAATTTGTTTTAAAATATGCTTTTTTGGGGGGGTAGCCCAGCACAGCAACGATGCCTAACCTGAGGAAGATGAAAATCGCTTTTCGATATGATATGCCATCTATTTCTTCATAATATTCCAGGAAAGGCTTAATGGAGTCTATGAGTCCAGCGTGCATTTTGTCCATCTCATCAAATATAAAGATCGACCTTGCACAGGAACTCACGTTGCCACGAATCCACGTTTGCAATTGGTCCTGAAAGATTAAAAGCAAAGAAGCTGAACACACTTCCCAGCAATCAACACCCAGATGAGCAGACATTAACACCAAGGAAAACATTGGGCTTTCCAGCAGTTCCCAAGCATAATCCGGGCCTGCTTACCTTATACTGACTGATGTTCTGCTGATGTGGGAAGTGCAAAGTAGACACAAACTGGTGCACGTATTTGCTCTTGAGGCCTTCATCGTAAAGGCTTTCCGCCACAATCTTACTGACGAAATTCTTGCCCGTCCCCGTCCATCCGTGCAAAGAGAGGGCCAAGGGTTTTTTCGGATTTGGGTTTGTCAAAAACCCGGTCACGGCTTTCACTATCACCTCAGACACAAGATGTTGTCCAAAGACTTTTTTCTCCAAATTGTCCTTCAGATCTGCAGCAGGGAATGTTGGGAGAAGCAAGAAATTAAAAGAATTATTATCTGGTCATCGAGAACGTTCGAACTTGGAAATCGGAAGGTCTTCTGTAGAAATAGAGGACTATTTTATCTACTTCCTGAGTGGAGATCAAAAAGACTCATTAAAAAAATTAAAACCAAAGTCCTTGACTTACAACCATTCCTTTAGTGACCCTGCAAAGTGTCAACGGCATTGAAAAAAGTGAATTATGATCATTTTTCACACTTATGACAGTTGCAGCATCCCCCTGGTTACGTGATCAAAATTAAGACGGTCGGCATACTGACTCACATTTATGACGGACACAGGATGCCAGGATCATGTGTTCCCCTTTTGCGACCTGACAAGCAAAGTCAATGGGGAAGACATTCATTTAACATCTTAACTGTGGCAAGAAAGGTCTTAAAGTGGGACAAACTAATTTAACAACTGTCTCGCTTAGCAACAGAAATGTTGGTCTCAGTTATGATAGTAACTTGAGGACGACCTGGTCAATAGCCCCCGCTGCCACGCCCATTTCCCTGACGTCATAGCACGCCCTTCCTCACGTCCCCTGCCGCCCCGCCCCTTGCAAGAACGGTGACGCCACCCACCTTGCCTGACCTGCGCCACCGGCCTTTCCACGCAGCATTCGGCAAAGTAGCAATACAGCCTCGGGAGGGAGATGAGGCCGGTGAGGGCCGAGGCGGTGCCGGCCAAGGCTATGCCCACGGTGACTGGGTCCATCGCCCGCGCCCCCGGGCCCACCTGCCACAGGATCAGGGCCAGGCCCCATAGCGCCCCGGGCGCTCGGAGCTGCTTCATCGCCAGCAGCCGCTCTTGGGCCGCCGCCTAATTCACCTTAGCGCCGCGCTTCCGTTTCCGACCAAGCAGCTTCCGGCCCTGTGGGCGCCATCTTTGCACCGGGCAGGTTGGCACGGGCGGGAAGGCCAATGGTTGCCGGAGAGAGAGTGGGCGTGGCCTTGCTTCCCCGCCTTCCTCGATTTGCCGCTAGTCGGATTTCCGCCTTCTGGATCTTCACGCTATCAATAGACCCGGGTCAGCATTCTGTTTTGACTTCACCCCCAACCGCCAAGTGATGACACGCGTTTCAGCCTCGTGTGAATTGCAAGCAATTGTTCAGAGCCTTTTTATTGCATGGGGTGGGGTGGGGTATTTTTTCTCTGCTAGGACATATCTTTGCAAAAAGGATGAGTTGCTTTGCTGTTGCTCCGAGTCTGATCCCCAGATACGTAGTTATTCTGATTTAAATAGCTGTCCATCTTCTATATACTCTACAAGACCCTGAGCGGCTTGCAAATAATTAAATGTAAAAAGAACAATTGTTGTTGTTGTTAATTGCGAAGTCGTGTCCGACCCACTGCGACCCCATGGACAACAACAAAGAACAATAGAAAAGTTCAAAGCCATCATTTGGCTGGTTACATGATGTCAGTTCAGTGTTGACTCTTAGTTGGAAGACTTGGAGGACCAAATTGTGGGTGTTCCATTGCTGGAGGTTTTTAAGAAGAGATTGGACAGCCATTTGTCTGGAATGATGTCCGGTCTGCTGCTCCAGCTGGAGGTTGGACTAGAAGACCTCCAAGGTCCCTGCCAGCCCTATTATTCTATGTTCTACTGGAGAGGACCAAGTAACTTATCTGAGATCTTTGGTGGGATGACAAAAATTTCCATCCTATGCCATTGCATGCAGAAAACACAGACAGACAAATCCTTCAGGCCATCCTCCACTTAAAGAGAAACCTTTATTGCTTGCACATGCAATACATTTCGACGCAGAGGAGTTTCGTGGAGAAAAATTGAAGCAAAATGAACATTGAAAAGAAGGGAGAAACATTAGAAATAGAGCCCAATCTCTGAGAACCAAACAAGCTCGCTTCAGTATCTCCGATTCATCTTCTTAAACTTTTCATAGTGATAATCGTCGGTGGCTTTCTCGTTCGGTGGGCGCTTGCGGTTTGGCGGAGACTCTATAAAATTTAGAAAGAGACACACCTCAAACTAAGGAACCAAGACTCTCAAATTAAGAGTTGTTGGATATGAGACGGGCGGTAAGTAAATGTCATAGACACATAAATAGGAATTTGAAAGAGATGAAACCTGTGCAATCTTCTGAGCTCCTACTCACCATTGGTGCCTGGCAAAGCGAGCCCTTTTCTATTTATTTATGATGGCAAAGCTGTGAACCATATGTTTCAAATCATTATCTATACAGTATGAAAACTTCCTGTTTGTAACCTTCGATTGGTCGAAACGGCCCAAATTTTTTAATCAACATATCTCAGATGGGCTAACTTAAAAGAATTTGTCCAAAATCCAGGATACATTGCTCCCATCGGATTGAAATTTCAAAAACCTTCAAAGATCTTCAAAGGTCAGTCATGATTATGTGACTGTTATTTCCAATGCTCCCTGCTAGGTTCCCACAATGGCTAAAACAATTTAGCTACCAGCTTGTGAGAACTAGACCAAAGTAGCAAGATAACACCGCAGTGTACATGACTTACTTTCCATTTCAGTTTTTTCGGTGTCTCCCACCCTCAGGGGTCGAGCCTTCGGTTCCTCTTTATTTCTTCGTACCGGAGCATTCAGCTCTTCGTGATAAACTGCAAAGAGATGTAACAATCGTGCTAGTTTAGAATCAACTGTATTAAATTTTTGGGTTTCAAACTACAGACGGTCCTTGACTTATGAACCACAATTAAGCCCAAAATTTCTGTTACTAAGCGAGACATTTGTTAAGTGAATCTCTGCAGTTCACCGTTTAAGTATGAAAATCACTGTGTTCAATGCCATTGTAACTTTCAACGGTCACTAAATGAATTGTAAGTCGAGGATTACCTGTATGGTTTTTTCACACCAGAAAGTAAATTTGGTTCCTAGCTTAAAGTGTGTCATGCGCTTGGTGTGTTTTCCTTGTTTTATCCTTGTGTGATATGCAAATTTACCACTGTGGTGTATAACGATTTATATTATTCTATTATCATCATTATTTTATGGTTTTTCATCAGGCCTGTGTTTAGCCATCAGGTTTCGTTCAACAAACTCAACTAATTCTAACCTCAACCTTGTTCAACACCAACCAATCCTGCTAGTCTCCATTTGATTATATGTCAATCAACTTTTATCCAGAACAGTGACCTTAAATCCTCTAGTACTCACATCGGTTGTGTTGGACGTAATTCACCGCCATATTGGTGGGGACGAAGGAAGTTTCGCTGTCTTTCTTCTTATTCTGCTGTTCAGCCAGCAATCTTGCCTTTGCATCTTCGGTTGAGATGATGTTTTTTATCTTGGCCCTAAGGAGAAACCAAAAGAAGCAAAATCAGGCTGAGATATTTTCACACTTCTGGGGAAGAAATGTTGGACTAAAGGGAACAGCTAATGGCAATGGTGGAATGAAGAACAGGCGAGTTGACTTGCTCTCCGATAATTCCTCTCTGGACAAGGAGAGTACTTGTCTAGAGAGTGCTTCTCATGACTGCAAAACAGCACTCTCTGGTGTGTTTAGAACTAAAGATCAAGATTATTGGAAGTAAAAGGAAAGAAACAAAGTTGGCTTATTTGATCAAGGTTAAAATATGTTATTTTCTCTGGAAATCCTTAATGGACTTTTCCTGACATCAGGACTGGAATGCTTTGTATGGATTTGTTTATAGATAAGAGATTGGACATGGGAAAAAGAGATCACTGGTTGTATATTAAGAGAAGGTGGTAAGTTACTGAAATTGTTTATACTTGTCCTGATGTAAAGAAATGTCGCTTTTTAAAAATCTTTGAGTTATAGTTTTTACTGTTGACATTGTAATCTTTGAAAGGAGAATATTTGTGGCCCTTGAAATGAGGGATCCTTGGTGCTCTCTGAGCTGGAATTCTTTCTTGCAGACGTTTCATGAGCCAAACTAGGTAACTAAGACTGATGATGCTACCTAGTTTGGGTAATGAAATGTAAGAAAACCAAGCTCAGAGAGTACCAAAGTCCCCTCATTTCAACCCGGAGCTACAAATATTCTCCTTTATTGGATTTGAAACTGTCAGCTTACTCAATTCCAAGGTCCACCTCAGGAATCCCACTCAGCATCTGATTGGACAGCATCTCTTCCGTCTTCTTCGCCGAAGAGACCCGGATGCTCTCCGGGAGCTCATACAGACAGTCCTCTGCGTTCTTCTGCTTTATTTTCTGCACCTCGCTTTCCATAATCCCCTTCCTCTTCTTGAGCTCTGTTTCGATGTATTTCATCCTGAATGAGAGACCCCAACTCAGAAACAGAAAACTGATGGCAGAAAAAGACCCAGTGTTTCATCAGGTCTGATTTATTTATCAAATTCTGTCATCAAGCAAGCAAATAATGGCAAGCCAGTTACATGTCTGCATCTTCATCCCTCCTGTTGGTCTCGGCTGAAAACGAGGTGCCAAGATTGAGGTCTTCCTCTTCGCTGATCCTATAAAAGGGCGACAAAGAGGACTCTAAGCAGCCTGAAGACAAAAGAGCCGGAATTCTCAGCCAACCCTCAATTCAAAATATCTAAGAGGCTCTGCTTTAAGAAGGCACATGTTACTCCTTGGCTTTCAATCTCACAACTGGGGCCAGAAGGGACCCACCTCTCCTTTCCCCGCTCTTTCAACTTCTTCATGTCCACCATTCCGCCCGACTTGATCTTAAAGGGATCATCCTGGTCATGTGGAGAGAATAAACAGAGAGAAGGTGCTCAGGGCCTCTTTTGCAGATGTTGGAGAAGAAAATGGTGGAATCTAAGTGCCACAAATGCTGATTTACCCAACTGGGCTTCCTCAGTCATCAAAATCACCTATTGCTCTAAATCAAGAATTGTTAAACTACTATTAACAATACACTGAAGTGGGTGGCATTTGCACATCACTTAACACCTTTGGGGGAGGGAGGAGTGTTTACAGGCCTCTCATCTCAAGGCTCCCCACTCTGATCTTACCACCAAAGTTGTCTCCTCTTGTAGCTTTTCTCCGACAAGCAAGGCTGCAGCACTTGGGGGGAAAAGAGACAAGAATGAAGAATTAGGATGATTTAAGAGAACCTTCCATTTTTATTTCAAAACTGCTAACAATACAATCCAGGGTCAGTTTGGGTAATCATACTTAGGAGAGTTTGATATTCCTTTCCTTTGATATGTCCTTTCTTGTCCTTGAACTCATCACATATTCCAGGAAGCCCTGATATATAAACCACAATTGGTTGGCTCCGTGCAACATGCTGGTGAACTTGTAGTGGAATCTAACAATTCTTAGCCAAATGGCAGATATGAGAACATACCTTAATGTTCACAAGGGTGATCTTTTTCAGAATCTCAGTTTCTCAGGATATAAATGGTTTGCGACAAAAATTCAGGATCTCAGTCTGTGCTTGCTACAAAGATTATCTTGACATTACAACTCCGTGGGAAAAAATTAGTTATTACCTTACTCCATTTTGTCTCCTTCTTAAACTCTGTACTTCTTTCGCTTCTTCTAGTTTTAAACTGGAGCAGAACCATAGAACGGAAATAATAATTAATAATCTGGAGCACCACTTGAACACTTGACTGATAAGTTTCATAAAAAATAAACAACAGAAACAAAAGGCCTCTTTTCCAACCTCGCCCCCCATCCCAATATTTCAAGCCCCCCACTGGCACCCACCGAACCTCCTCGGCCACCAGCTCATCCTCCTCTTCCTCCTCGGACTCGGCCTTCCTCCTGCGGAAAGTCTTCCCGGCCGGCATGACTGGAGATCTCCCACCTCCTCAAATCAATTTTGCTAAAAGGGGCTGCTACAGAGCTCTTCCTGTTTTGCAAGCTGGGGGCGCGCGTCGCGTGACGTCGACACCGCGCGACGAAGCCGCCCGCTGCGACTCTACTTGCCCTTAAAAGGTCAGGGCAGATACCATTAGATGTAGGAAAAGTATAGATAATGATACAAGGGAGAGATGAGAGTCTCCTTTTTTTTTAATCTGTATTTTTAATTTATTTTTCTCGACTGTGGGAAGCAGCCCCAATCTGCAGCAAGGCCACGATAGCGCTGTGCGTCACTGCATTCACACGGGGGAATAAATATCCTGCTTGCTATTGCCTGTATTAAATGCAGTTCCATCATATATAAAAGCAGGTGGGGACGGAAGATGCTCTGTCTGGGAAGCAATCTTGAGTGTCCTCTTTCTTAGCAACACAGGTAGTCTTCGAAGTACAAAAGTTCATTTAGTGACCATTCAAAGTTACAACAGAACGGGAAAAAATCGATTTATGACCGTTTTTCAGAGATACGACCCAAAGGGCGTCTTGCCTACTGTCTATAGTGGAATAGGAAAATTGGGGCTCCCAGAGGTCATCTTGCCCAAAATCTAGAGAGGAAGCAGAGTCTTTGGTCCCCCAGCGCGCATCCTGCCCATTGTCCAGGAAGCAACTGGAGTCCGTGGGGCATCCTGAGGGCATCTTGCCTGCTGTCTATAGGAGATTTGGGGTGGGTCTCCAGAGGTCATCTTGCTCACCGCTTAGAGAAGAAACGGAGTCCGTGGGGTACCCCGAGGGCATCTGGCCCGACCCCTCCTCTTCTGGACCGCCTGCTCTTCCGAGGCTCCGCCCCGCCCCGCCTCCTCCTCCGCGGCCCCGCCCCCGACACCATCGCCGTCGCCCGCTTCCCCCGAGCGGCGCGTCGCCCTCCGAGGCGGCCCCGGCCGGTAAGCATTGCCCCTCCCCGGTCGATCTCCGAGCCCCCCCGAGCCCCCCCAGGCCTCGCTTTGCCCCCCGGCCTAGTCCCCCGGCTCAGCGGGCGAGAAGGCGAGAAGGCAGGTTTTGCGGCCTAGCCTGCTCTGAAGCCCCGGCCTCGCCTAGCGCGCCCAGCCGAGGAAGGCTCGTCGGAGGCGGCCAGGCGAGCCTGAGCTTCCAGGGGAAGGGGGGGGCTCTGACAATACTGAGGAAACTGGGTAGGGGGAATCCCCTTAAGAGCTAAAAGGGTCTCAAGGCAGGACCCTTCCCCTAATCGACCTTGGTATTTTTAGAGATCCTGATGGTTTCAATGTTTTTTTATTGTTTTAGAATGTTTTTGTTATACATGTTTTCGAATTGTGAGCCGCCCAGAATCGTTTGTTGGGATAGGCAGCTATAGAGATCAAATAAATAAATGATGGGTAAAGTGGAGGGGGGGCTTCCCCATCTCCCCCCCCCATCAGAGCAGAATATTGCCTTCTCTTCCCCTGTCTGCATTCCCACGACTTCTTGGTCCAGCTCGCATTCGACCTGGGTTAGGTTGGGTGTCTCGTGTGTTATTAACTTAACGACTGCTGTGGCAAGAAAGGTCGTTAAAAAGGGGCAAAACTCATTTAACAACTGGCTGTCTTGCTTACCAACAGAAATGTTGGGCTTAATTGTGGTTGTAAGTCAAGGACCACCTGAAGTTTGTGTTCTGTTCAGGGAGGCCTCCCAAAGACCAGTGTTTTCATGAGGGAAAGGATCTTGGGAAGAAGGGGAAATGGCTCTTCCCTTTTCAGGATAGTGGTGAAAAACAGGGGAAAGAATGAAGCTGGCAGAAAAAAACGGCTGTGAACAGCTTCAGCTTTTGTGGGGAAAATGATGAGTAAGTCTCCATTGAAGCTGAAAGAAATAATTGGTTGCTAAGCCTCTGAACAACCACGTGAAGGCTTTGTTTTTATCCGTGCTAGGAACAACCAGTTGATGCTTTGGGGGGGGGGGGGCAATTTCCAGAAAACTCTTCTGGTTTATTTAATACAGCTTGGAAGGTGCCAGCATTGCAAACTTGAAAAGGGTGCCAAATTGAATGAGGAGGGCCAAAGTGGTTTTCCAAAACCAAACATTGTGAGTCAGGCAGCTGTATAAATCTGGCAGATGAACAAAATGCATCAAACTGGGAAACCATATTGGGGGAAAAAAAATTCACAGTATTCTAAATGTGGATCCAAGACCATACCTGGAATACTGAGTCCAGTTTTGGTCACCACATTATAAAAAGGATGCTGAGACTCTGGAAAGAGTGCAGAGAAGAGCAGCTAAGACGATTAGGGGGCTGGAGGCTGAAATACATGAAGGACAGTTGCAGGAATTGGGTATGAAGAGAAGGACGAGGGGGGACATGATAGTCACAGAGAAGAGGCAGGACAGGAAGCAACAGATGGAAACTCATCAAGGAGAGAAGCAACCTAGAATTAAGGAGAAACTTTCTGACAACGAGAACAATTAATCAGTGGAACAACCTGCCTCCAGAAGTTGTGGGTGTTCCAAAACTGGAGGTTTTAAAGAAGAGCTTGGACAACCATTTGTCTGTGATGGTATAAGGACTCCTGCCTTGTACAACAGGTTGGATTAGAAGACCTTCAAGGTCCCTCCCAGTCCTATGATTTTGTGATTTGTATACTACCCAGGGAGATGAGCAGTTTCAAAATTAGATAGATAGATAGATAGATAGATAGATAGATAGATGATTAGATAGATATTATAATATTAATAATAAAGTTGGAAGGGACCTTGGAGGTCATTGAGTCCAACCCCCTGCTCAGGCAGGAACCCTACACCATTTCAGACAAATGGCTGTCCAGTCTCTTCTTAAAAACTTCCAGTGTTGGAGCATTCACCGCTTCTGGAGGCAGGTTGTTCCATTGGTTAATTGTTCTATCAGGAAGTTTCTCTTTAGTTCTAAGTTGCTTCTCTCCTTGGTTAGTTTCCATCCGTTGCTTCTCGTCCTGCCTTCAGGCGCCTTGGAGAATAGCTTGACTCCCTTCTTGAGTTCTTTTTCTCTTCTATAATATTGATTTCTTTTTTAAGCTGCTCAGAAAGCATTGTGTTTGTGCCAAAGGACTGCCATATTGCATGTTGTGCAAGGCCGAAACAAACTGCAGTCCATTTAAAGCTTCTCGTGGCTGCTGTTTGACTGAGCCAGGCAAAGCAGAATAGGGGACATGCTGTGAACTGCATCTTAATTAGTATTTATCAGGCTGTCAGTGGGCCTCGATTGGTTAAGAGAAGGATTCAAGAGCCGGTGGAGCAGTATTATATTTTTATTGCATTTAGCCAAGAGCTTAGTAGCTGAAAAATCTAGCCCATAGCTGGAAAGCTGTGGGAATTCTTTCTAGCTCAGTAGATATGAAAGAACGTGTTCCTTCTGTTGTTTTGCTCCCTACACAGTACTCACACTGAATGAGAAAGAAAGGTGGAAAATCAGCTGCATTTAAAATCCACAAGAGAGAAGGGGGTATTGCAAGCAAGGTTGCAATTAATTTTTCATCCTGCATTTTCCCTTCATATAACTAGGTGACAGAAGGACTGCTGCAAATTTTTGTCATTTAGAATCCCTAATGCAGGTTTTTTCTGAACCTTAGCAACTTTAAAATATCTGAATTGGAATTCCCAGAATTCCCCAGCCAGCATGCTTTAAGATATATGGACTATGTGGGCTGGGAACTAAGAAGTTTAACACATCTTCAAGTGGCCAACATTGAGAAATATTGATTGAGAAAGAAAAGTGGAATTCTTCCTTTCCTACCAGACCTTCTGGGTGGTACTCATAATGTTTGTTTGTTTTTTTTAAAAAACCCTATTTGTAATTGTTTCTGTTTTCTTTTAAACCTTCAGTGCCTTGGGAAGGCAGAGTATTGATACTGGAATTGTAAATACTGTTCTGTTTATTTATTGGCTACATTTTTAGACTGCTGTTTTTTCCAAGGGCTCATGAATTATACAAATCACTTAACATTCGGAAGATTAAATATTTCAGTTGCCTTCTTGGAATCTAGTCATCTGCATCCTAAGGCAAAGAGGCAAATTTGAGACCCTTCTCTCTTCATTTTAGGCACGGATGGTGGGCTGAGCTGGCCTGGAAAAAAGAAGCTTGTTGTTTGTCCGAGCTCTTTCTCCCCTCCCTTTAGGGGAGCCCAGGCACAAAATGGGGGACCCAAGAGACCTCTGTCCTCACCTGGATTGCATAGGTGAGGTCACCAAGGACGACATGCTTTTCAAGTCCAAGGTAAGTGGCTCGGCCTGCAGCAACATTTATCCTTGCTGGCATATACAGGTGGTTCTCAACTTATTGTAGCTACGAACAGTCATTGAATGATTGTAAGTTGAGGACTCCCTGTACATTCTTGTTTAAATTTAACAAAAAAGAGGACACAAAACTAAAAATAGCAATCAAATAACGTGATTTCAAAATAACGCATTAGTCTAAATAAAACGTGCAGCCTATAAATGCATAATGACACCACTGCTTCTGTATTGCTTGGGGGGGGGAGAATGGGGGTGCCTGGGAAATCACCAGGAATCGTGTCAACATTTTTCATTTTTTCTTTTCTCCTCCCTGTAAATCTAGGGAACATGCCAGTCTTGCGGTGCGGGAGGACCAAATCTATGGGCCTGCCTTCAGGTAAGACACCCCCTCTTTGCAAAGGGGGGTGTTGTGTTCCTCCGCTTGTCAAGTCTGGTGAGTTACTGGACCTGGAAGAGTCCTTTGAGGCCATAAAGGCCGGATTTTCTGCCTGCCTTGCAAATGCAATGACTTCAGATTAAACTTGCTTCAGGTTAAATAGGCCCGTCTTCTTCCCTTAGGTCGGTTGCCATTACGTCGGTTGTGGGGAGTCCTTTGCGGATCACAGCACTTTGCACGCCCAGGTGAGCGGTTCGTTACCAGCTTCATCTGACTAAGTTGAGTAAATTGATTCCCTGATATTGAGACTCTGGAGAGAGTGCAGAAAAGAGCAACAAAGATGACTAGGGGACTGGAGGCTAAAGCATGTGAAGAACAGTTGCAGGAATTGGGTATGTCTAATTTCATGGAAAGAAGGACTAGGGGAGACATGATAGCAGTTTTCCAATATCTGAGGGGCTGCCACAAAAAAGGGGGAGGGGTTCAACCTGTTCTCCAAAGCGCCTGAAGGCAGGACAAGAAGCAACGGATGGAAACTTACCAAAGAGTGATCCAACCTAGAATTAAGGAGAAATTTCCTGACAGAACAATTAATCAGTGGGACTCCTTGCCTCCAGAAGTTGTGGAATTCTCCAGCACTGGAAGTTTTTAAGAAGAGATTGGGCAACCATTTGTCTGAAAGGGTATAGGCTTTCCTGCTTGAGCAGGGGGTTGGACTAGAAGACCTCCAAGGTCCCTTCCAATTCCATTAATCTGTAGTCTGTAAGTTGGTGAAGTCTGTGAGTCACAAACCCTCATTGCTATTTTGGTCTTTTTTTCCTTTTCCCCCCACCAGACCAAAAAGCACAATTTGACGGTGAACCTGACTACCTTTCGGGTGTGGTGCTACACGTGCGAGAAGGAGGTGTTCTTGGACCAACATCTGGCTTCCCATCCTGCCAATCTGCCTTCCAAATTTATGGAACAGGTAGTGGGGTAGTTTTTTTGGATTGTGCTGCCTTCGTTCCCCCCTTTTTTTCTTGGTTGAAGAACGTGAAAGAGTTCCGAGCTTTTTGGGCTCTTGAGGTTTACATCGATGCTTAAAGATGGTCATGCTGAGCACCACTGCCTCCAGTTTTGGTCCTCCTAACAACAACCCTTGAGGTAGGCAGAGCTGAGAGGGTCCCCCTGTCTCCCCCAGTCACCCACTGAACCGCTGTACTGAGAGCCCAGGTAGTCCTCGACTTATAACTGTAATTGAACCCAGCCTTTCTGTTGCTAAGCGAGAATTTGTTAAGTAGGTTTTGCCCCACTTTACGGCCTTCCTTGCCGCAGTGAATCACTGCAATTGTTAACTTAGTGACCCGGTTATTAAGTGAATCTGGCTTTTCCCATTCCTGCTCCAGGATGCTCTCCCGCCTGTCCATCCGCTCAAAGCTGTCCCGATCGCCGTCGCTGACGAAGGAGAATCGGAATCGGAAGACGACGACCTGAAACCAAGAGGTGAGCCGGATGGCGTTCCTTCTCCCTGGGGGGGGGGGGTGGCAAATGGGTTACTGGGGGTGTCAAGAGCTTCACACATTGACTTCCCGCCCCGTTAGGCCTTACGGGAATGAAAAACCTGGGGAATTCATGTTACATGAACGCTGCTCTCCAGGCTCTCTCCAACTGGTAGGTGGCAGAACTGAAAGGCCTCGTTGAGGTCTGGGATGCTGGACCAAAACCGAAGGTCTCTATCAAGGGCGGGAAATCGGGAAATTCAGGCAGATCAAATGAATAGACAGCTTTATTGCCTCCGTTTTAGCCCCCCACTCACCCAGTTCTTCCTTGAATGCGGGGGCCTCGTGAGAACCGACAAGAAGCCGGCACTCTGCAAAAGTTACCAGAAGCTGATCTCCGAAGTGTGGCACAAAAAACGGTGAGTTGGCTGAGGAGAGCCCCGTTTGTGAGATGTAAAGCAAAATTTTAGCATTGGCGGGTGGGTGGAAAATAAAAAATACAATTGTTACGGTTTGTCCTCCCTTCTTCCTAGCCCGAGCTACGTTGTCCCCAGCAGCCTCTCCCACAGCATCAAGCTGATCAACCCCATGTTCCGGGGCTACGCGCAACAGGTGAGCACGTTCCCGCTGCTGAGGTAGGTGGGAATGACCTGGGGTCTCTTTCCTGCCATTGTTACAAAGCCGGAGACCCTCTAATAAAGGACGGAGGTCGTTGCAGGACACCCTGAGGAAGGATCGCTTGTGGATTTGGTCCCGGAGAAATGGAAAGAGTCTCCTGCTTTGCTCTTCTTTCCATCCCATCTTAGGACACCCAGGAATTTCTCCGCTGCCTGATGGACCAACTTCACGAAGAGCTGAAGGAGCCGGTGGTGGCCGAGCTGCGCGACTCGGACGCAAGCGACACGGACGAGAAGAGGGAGGGGGACCGCAGCCCCTCGGAGGACGAGTTCCTCTCCTGCGACTCGAGCAGTGACCGCGGAGAAGGGGACGGGCAGGGCAAAACGGGCTCGGCCGAAGCGGAGCTGCTGATCCAGGACGAGGCGGGCCGGAACATCTCTCAGAAGGAACGGATGAAGGATCGGAAGTTCTCCTGCCACCAACGGCGGAGCAACTCGGAGCAAGTGGACGAAGATGCTGACGTCGACACCTCGGTGATGGCGGTGGAAGGCGGGGCTTCTCCGGAAGGGCTCCTGCCGCCCCCTCCTCGACCTGCCAGCCCTGCGAGGACCCCAGGTAGGGCCCAGAGGGAGTGTAGGGCTCCCCTGCTGCCTCGTGGACGTGGAAAATTGGTCTCTGGACCGTGTGAGCTTTGCGATCTCCCGAGGCCGCCTTTTTTTTTCCCTTTTAGAAATAGTTGGGGTGAACTAGGAGGGAAGAAAGAAGAAGCAGGAAAGGGGCGGCCGTCGTTCCTGTTTCTAAGAAAGCTCTTGGGGGTGTAGGATCGCTCACTAGGGCCAAGAGGCTTGTGCTGATTGGCCAGAGCAGTTTGGCAGACTTGTTGGGAGGAGGTTATATATACCACCTCCATTTTGGGAGAGCTGGATTGGAAGTTCCCTATGGATCTGCTGTTCTAGACCTTCTCTTCTTCCCTTCTCTCTCCCCATCCAGCCATCCCTTTCTCATTTATCTTCCTTCTTTCCCCCTTTCCCATTTTCCTTCTTCCTTCCTTCCTTCCTTCCTTCCTTCCTTCCTTCTCTTTTCCCATGTTTCTTCCTCCCTCTCTCCCTCCATCTCCTTGTCCTCCCTCCCTCCTTTATTATTTATCTTCCTTCTCCTTTTTTCCTTTCCCATCTCCTCCCCTCTTCTCTTTTCATCTTCTCCTGCCTTCTTTTTTATCTTCTCCCACTTCTCCTTCTCCTCTCTGCATTTTTAAGCCACTCAAACTCGCCTTATAAAGGAGGTGGGAAACATAAAAATTTAATCAGTAAATAAAATAAAATCTCATCATTCCCAGAACCAGATAATGACGCCTACCCTCATTGCTCGTCGCGGCCCTGCAGCCCTGTCCACCATGATATGTACGCCAAACTTTCAAATCCTCCTCATTCCAGCCCTGTGAGGCTGGGAGCCTCCTACGTGCTGAAGAAAGGTAGGACGAGATGGTTTCCTGTGTGATGTGCTTCTCTGAGTCCTCGCTGAGCGCCCCTGGTTTTACGACCATGGCTGCTGGAAGCTGTTAAGTGAATTTAGCTTCCATGTTGACTGGGAATCTGAAGGACCTGGGGTAGGCCGATATTCTTTGATGGAGTTACAGGCATCCAAGCGAAGCTGCCTTTTGCAATTGACTGATGGGGATTTTGGTCAATGCCAGTGGTGTTAGGAGCCCTGGTGGTGCAATAGCCAGAATGCAGGGTTGCAGGCTAACTCTGCTAATTGCCAGCAGTTCAATCCTGACCGGCTCAAGGTTGACTCAGCTGTCCATCCTTCCGAGGTCGGTAAAATGAGGACCCAGATGGTTGAGGACCAGATGATGACTCTGTAAACTGCTTAGAGAGGGCTGTAAAGCACTGTGAAGCGGTATATAAGCCTACTGTTGCTATTGGTGTGCAAGTGGTGCTCCAGATATTTTGCAAATGCACCCAGGTGCCTATTGCCGTTGGTCCTATCTTCCTTCTGTGTTTATTTGCCTCCTCCTCCAGCTCAGCTGTTGACGGCTGGAAAAAGGAAGAAAGAGTTGCGCTACCGTAGCGTCATCTCTGACATCTTTGACGGCTCCATTCTCAGCCTCGTCCAGTGCCTCACCTGTGACCGAGTGAGTTTTCTTGGAAAGAAGCCGGCCCTTTTCCACACCCTCCCCTTCAGCTGTGGCTGCCCGTCACGCCAGAGTTCAGCCACCAGGAGAGGGGTTTTTCTTAGTGTTTGGTATAGGAATGATGGGCCCAGGCAGGAGCTTAACTTTCTTGCAAGATTCAGTCTGGTAGGTCACTGTTCAGCCTTCTGAGCTTTTGGACTCGTGTTGGAGCCCGTCTTCAGGGAATTTCTCTTTATTGGAATGTGTGCTTTAGGCTCTTCTGTGGGTTGTATATATGGTGCCTTCCTATTGATTTATTGGTGTGTTGATGGCCAGTGATGGGCTATTGTCCCCTTGTGCTGCCAAGTACCTGATAGGCTGGTGCTAAACCAGCCCGTTTCCCAGGCTTCGATCATTTTTCCTGCTGTTTTTGTACCTGCTCCGCCAGCAATCTTAGTAGCTGTGAAATCGAATGTACTTCCTTCTTCATTAACTTTCATTTTATTTTGCTTACTTTCCTCTCTCTTCCTTTGATGCCTTTCCAGGTTTCCACCACTGTAGAGACCTTCCAGGATCTGTCGCTACCGATTCCCGGGAAGGAAGACTTGGCTAAACTGCATTCGGCCATTTACCAAAATGTGCCAGTCAAGGCAGGAGCCTGCGGTGACAACTATGCCGCCTCGCAGGGCTGGATCGCCTTCATCATGGACTACATTCGCAGGTCTGTGGTTCAGACATCGGCGCTGTGCTGTTACTGCTGTGTTTCTCAATCTTTAGCCACCTTCAGGGGTGTGGACTTCAACTCCCAGAATTCCCCTCTTGAAGTCCACACCTCTGAAGGTGGCTAAAGGTTGAGAAACATTGCTCTACTCTAGTCCTCAACTTAGCAACCATTCATTTAGTGACCATTCAAAGTTACAGTGGCACCGTTGCAGCATCCCTGTGGTCATGTGATCAATATTTGGATGGAGAAGTGAGGCTCAGAATGATTCATTCCCCAGGGGTAGTTTTCCAGGAGCCCTAAGTACAAATCCACATGGTGATTACAAGCAGGGCGTCAGGTCCAGAAGGACTCACACGCCTGTCTCCTTGTCTTCCCCAGGTTTGTGGTGTCCTGTATCCCCAGCTGGTTTTGGGGCCCCGTCGTCACCCTGGAAGACTGCCTGGCTGCCTTTTTCGCTGCAGACGAGTTGAAAGGTGTGTTGGCAGGGAGAAAGGCGGCCCCCACACCCAGGCTCTTGAAAGAGAGGCTAGTATGATGGCACGGGTCCCCCTCAATTTACAGCCATTTGCTTAGTGACTGTTAGACTGAGAAAAATGACTTATATAACCACTTCTCACACTTGTAACTGTCACAGCATCCGTGGGGTCATGTGATCAAAACTCGGGTGCTTGGTACCAGCATGTATTTACGACGGTTGCAACGTCCCAGGGTCACGTGATCACCCTTTGCCACCTTCCCAGCCAGTTTCTGACACAAACCAAGTCAACCTTGCATAGGGAGGGGAGAGAGAGAGAGAGACAGAGGGAGGGAGAGGTTTCACTGTCCATTTGAGGAGCAGCCTAACAATGCTTGTCTTCATCTTGTTTCTCTTCTAGGTGACAACATGTACAGCTGTGAAAGATGTAAAAAGTAAGTCCCTTTTCCCACCCTCCGTTTTCCCCCTCCCAGATATTTTCCTTGCTCACTCCCAAAACTCAGCATCTGGGTGGGAGAATAAAATTGGGAGCAGCCCAGAAGTGGCTCAAGGAAAGCTGGCTGGGGATTCTGGGAGTTGAAGTCTAGACATCTTAAAAGCGGCTATGTTTGAGAAACGCTGAACCAGTCCTTTTTTTTCCTCCTCCTCCTCCTCCTCCTCCTCCTCCAGGTTGCGGAACGGAATCAAGTACTGCAAAGTGCTCCAGCTGCCGGAGGTGAGCGGTTTCCCTTTGCCTGGTTTTGCCAACAAGGAGGGAGAGAAGGAGGGAGGAAGATGAGAAAGAGAGAGGGAGAGAGGGAGGAAAGAAGAAAGGAAGCGATGTTTTAGACCGAAGTCCTTCCTTGCTCTCCTGCAGGGTTTAATGGTGACTTTTCCACAAGAGCAGCTGATGGGTCATGATCTCTGCAGACGTATTTCAAACGGTTTCTCCCCCCCCCCACTCCCAGGTCCTCTGCATCCATCTAAAGCGCTTCCGGCACGAAGTCATGTACTCCTTCAAAATCAACAGCCACGTTTCCTTCCCTCTGGAAGGCCTGGACCTGCGGCCCTTCCTGGCCAAGGAGAGCCTCTCCAAAGTCACTAGTTACGACCTCCTCTCGGTGATTTGCCACCACGGCACAGCCGGCAGTAAGTCGCCCGCCTGCCTGTCCCCGATTCCTCTGAACGGATTCCGGAAGTGGGCCGCGGGCTCCGGACCCCACCAAATGCTCGGCCTCTCGCTCCCAGGTGGACATTACATTGCCTACTGCCAGAACATGATCAACGGCCAGTGGTACGAATTCGACGACCAGTACGTGACCGAAGTGCACGAAACAATCGTGCAGAACGCCGAGGCTTACGTCTTGTTCTACAGGTGGGGATAACCCTGTGCAGGTAGTTCTCAACTTACGACCACAGTTGAGCCCACCAACACACCGCCTCCGGCTGATTGGCCCAAAGTCACCCAGGCAGCTTTCATGGCTCAGGCGGGACTAGAACTCACTGTCTCCTGGTGATTGGATTAAAGTTATCCAACTGGCTTTCCTGCCTAAGGCGGGACTAGAATTCACCGTCTCCTGGTGATTGGCCCAAAGTCACCCAGCCCCCTAAGGTGGGACTAGAACTCACCGTCTCCTGGTGATTGGCCCAAAGTCACCCAGCCGGCTTTCATGCTGAAGTCGGGACTAGAACTCGCCGTCTCCCACTTTCTAGCTTGGTACCTTTCCCACCAGACCCAACCGCTCCACTCTTCCTCTTTTTCTCTTCTTT
Source organism: Crotalus tigris (assembly GCF_016545835.1). NCBI lineage: Eukaryota > Metazoa > Chordata > Lepidosauria > Squamata > Viperidae > Crotalus > Crotalus tigris. The sequence continues at coordinate 1,272,438 of NW_024096732.1, forward strand.
CTTTCGAACCGCCCTGCAGAAAAAGCAGCGAGGAGGCTGTCCGGGAGCGCCAGAAAGTCGTCTCTTTGGCCACCATGAAGGAGCCCGGCCTGCTGCAGTTTTACATCTCCCGGGAATGGCTGAACAAGTTCAACACCTTCACGGAGCCCGGACCCATCAGCAACCACATCTTCCTCTGCCCCCACGGAGGTGAGGGGCGCTGCGGGTCGCTCTCCTTTTAGAACAGCATTTGGGGCTTTTCTTGGGATTGGGAGACATCGGGGAGTTCCTTAGACCTTTTTTTTTTTCGAAATACAGGTAAGTCCTCCACTTACCCCCCCCCCCATGATTGAGCCCAAAATTTCTGTTGTTAAGTGAATCTGGCTTCTCCATTGACTTTACTTGTTCGAAGGTCGCAAAAAGGGATCATACGATCCCAGGATGCTGCAGCCGTCGTAAATGCAAGCCGGTTGCCCAGATTATGATCACACAACCGTGGGGGACGCTGCAATGAGTGCGAAGACTGATTAAAAGTCACTTTTTTCACTTCTGTCATAACTTCAAGCGGTCTCATTCTGAACTCTGTTTATCTTTCTCCATAGGAATTCCACCGAATAAATACCATTATATTGATGATCTGGTGGTAATTCTTCCCCAGAATGTTTGGGAATACCTGTATAACAGGTAAGGAGTTTTGTCTCCCAGCGTTTCAGCCACTGTTGGAGTTACTGTTCTTTCCTCTTGGTCTCCTGTCCATCCCAAAGAAAACCATTTGCAGGAGAAACACAGGGCTGCCCCCCTTCCTTCCTTTTAAGAACTGGTAGCTGTGCTTCTGTGTTATTGGGCATATTAGATATTTATGGTTGCCTCACACGAGTTAGAATAGAAATGGAAGGAGAGCAGAGTAGAAGAAATAGAATAGACTAAAAGGATGAGTAGAAGGGAAGGAAAATGCACCTGGTCAGTCCAGAGTACAGCAGCTCTGTGGGGCTTCAGTTCCAGGGCGCAAGATGCAATGTGGTTTCATTTTGTGCTCAGGTTTGGGGGCGGCCCAGCCGTCAATCACCTCTACGTCTGCTCGGTGTGCCAGGTAGAGATTGAAGCTCTGGCTAAGCGGAGAAAGATGGAGATTGACACCTTTATCAAGGTAACATCTCCAGGGCTGGCCTGGTGGGGTAGGGAGCCTAATGGTGGGTCAAAGGGGAGGGCCCACCTGGGTTTGCAGAAGGGCTCCCCAATTTAAAAGAGAATTGGGAAGTTGGAAAGAGGGATCTGGAACATAACAGTTTCAGGAATTGGGTATGGCTAGTCCAGAGAAAAGAAGGACTAGGGGAGACATGACAGCAGTCTTCCAGTAAGAAGAAGGGATCAACTTATTTTCCAAAGCACCTGAAGGCAAGACGAGAAACAACGGATAGAAACTCATCAAGGAGAGAAGCAACCTGGAAATAAGGAGAAATTGCCTGAAAGTGAGAACAATTAACCAATGGAATGGCTTGCCACCAGAAGTTGTGGGTGCTTTATCCCTGGAGATTTTTAACTGGAGAGCCCCTTGTCTGAAATGGTACAGGGTCTCCTGTTTGAGCAGGGATCTCCAAGATCCCTTCCAGCTCTATTCTGATTAATTTGACCTCCTCGGAGCCTCCCAGCCTGACCTCTGCCCCTTCGCCCCCCCAGCTGAACAAAGCCTTCCAGGCCGAGGAGTGCCCGAGCGTCATCTTTTGCATCAGCATGCAGTGGTTCCGCGAATGGGAGGCCTTCGTCAAAGGGAAGGACAACGGTCAGTTTGGGGAGAGGCTGACCAGGCGGTGGTGGCGACGGGGAGCCCCAAAGATTCGGACCAGCCGCTTCCCTGCCTGCCCAGTTGCCCGATTGAACTGGCAGGACGAAAGCCGGGCACCTAAGGCGGGTCTAGAACTCACACCGTCTCCCTGTTTCTAGCCTGATGCTTTAACCGCTATTGCTTAGTGCTCCGAGATTTGAAAATGCTGTCCAGAGGTGGGACTTCAACTCCCAGAATCCCCTTTGGTCAGTCTTGCAAGCCCTGGGATTCGAAGTTTCCCTGAAACAACTCTTGCTGAACATCATAACCGGGAGAGTTATAAACCCAAAACCAAGCCAAAAGGAACCAGTAATCAGTTTTATTAAACACTTCAAAAAAAATTTTTTTTAAAAAAAGCAAAGGAGCCAGTGTTTTATTAAAGGAACCAGTTTTATTAAATGCTTCAAGATCATTTTAAAAACCACTATAAGCCCCTTTTTAAAAAGGCCCCTCAGTTTCCGTGCGTAGCTTCAGCCTCTGCTGAGGGGGTCGGCTGGGAGCGTGGCAGCCCCCTCAGTCCAGACCACACCCAGAGTGGGAGGCTGCCCTCAACGCTACACAATCGGACTCACAAGCCCTGTTTCCTTTCCTGCAGAGCCCCCTGGCCCGATCGACAACACCAAAATTGCCGTGGCCAAAGGAAGCGGCCACATGCAAGTCAAGCAGGGTAAGGAACAGGGAAACCGGCTTTGCCGTCGCGCCAGACTCCGCCGGGCCTTGGTTCAGATGTTGCCCCAAATCTCTCCTGACGGGCTCTCCTGCCTTTTCCAGGAGCCGATTACGGGCAGATCTCGGAGGAGACTTGGATCTACTTGAGCACGCTCTACGGCGGAGGCCCCGAGATCGCCATCCGGCAAAATGTGGCCCACGTGCAGGAGGTAGGAAGCCTCCATGGGGAGCAGAAGATCGAAGCTGAGACCAGAGCAGCATAAGACGATGGGGACGTTCAGGTGAGGGTCCTGGAGAGCCCAAAGGGGACGTTCAGTCCTCCAGTGGTGGTCTTTGTCTCCTGCCTTTGGTTGTTTTGACCACGGGGGGGGGTCATAAAAGGGCCCTTTTTTCGGTCCCTGTGGCTATGGGGACATTCGGCCCTTGGCAACGGGCTCACTTTCCTCCTGAGAAGGAAAGTCAACAGGAAGCAGATTCACTTATTCATTTTAACCACTGCAATGATTCCGCTTGCAAGACAGGCCGTAAAACGGGGCAGAGCTCACTTAACGAATGTTTCACTTAGCAGCAGAAACGTCGGGCTCCCTGCGGTGGTCGTAAGCCGAGGACTACCTGTATTAACGATTCCTGGCTTCTCCATCCTTCCTTTCCTTAGGTTGGCTCCCCCTTCAGACTCCTCCTGCGTTTTGGAACTCGACACACGTCCCACCCCCTGCCCTGTCCCCAGCCAGCCACTTGGGGCCCCCCCCACCCCCGTCTTTGGTCGCTCTTCCGCCAGGGCCCAAGAGCATCTCGACTGCCTGTTTTTGTCCCACGATTGTCCCGTTCCAGGCACGGAAGAGCTGCCTGGCTTTGGTTCCCTGCTTTCTCATCCCATCGTCTGCAGAAGCCGGGAAGGGTCCTTGCGGAGAAGTTGGGGTCGCCTTTGGAAGGAGCCGGCATCGTAACCATTCCCGTTTGCCACTCAGCTGGCCTTTTGTGACTCGAGCTGTTCTTGGAGAAAGTCCCAAGAAGGGGTGCACCATTGTCTTGGTTCTCGTTTTGGTTCCTCTCCTGAATTTGGGGCCCGAGATTTTGAAGTCGCCTGCAAAGAACCTCATTGGAAAGGAATACGTGGGGCGACAAGGTTCCCCCCCCCTCTTCCCTTTTGTGGCATTACAAAATATATTCCTTCTCCCGTACTGATGAAAAAGGGTCTTCAGAGAGTTGGGTGCAGCCCCCGATTCCCTTCTATTTATCTATTTATTTTCAAGGAATGGATTGTCCTTGATTCTTCTCCTCTCTGTCACCCAAGTATTTCCCAGCACAAGCTGGCAACATTGGTACGCCTAAAACCAAGCGTGGGCCTCAAGCCACATCGACAAACAGGCTTGAATTTCCACCCAGTGGTTCCTTGCACACCCAAATGCTACAGAAATCTCAAAAAATGTGACAACGAAGTAAGGGAACTCTCTACATCTGTGCGCTGAAAAGAGGTTGAACAGGTCCCAGAAGGAGGAAACGAGGGCCCCCATTCTCTGTGCATCGATGCTGACCTTCACTTCGAATTCCTGCAAAATTTCCTTGGGGGATTTATGACTTTCTCATCCACCTGCGTGATGCTTAGGGCAAGATGGAGCTAAGAGAGTTCCCCCCACCCAAAGCAAACAGGCAATCCCACTTTGGACGTGAACTAAGAGCTGGCTTCTTGCACGTCTCCGCTTTTCGCCATTTCAACAGAGGCCCGGATGCTAATCCTCAAGAGAGCAGAGATTCTTGCTGTCCTAGCGATGTATCACTCTGCAGCTGTCTCGCACACCGACATACAACCTCACTTTTTGACCCAGGTGGGAAGGGCATTACCCTTAAGAAGGCAGTTTATTATTATTATTATTATTATTTCCTGGACCAAGGAGTGGTAGCACCGCCGGAGGAAGAGATGCAGAATGAAACGTGGACTCGGGAGAAGCTGCTTTGAAGGCGAGAGGTCGATGGCAAAGGCTGGGTTACCAAAAAGAGGTCCTGGCCTCTACCTACTGGATGCCACCTGTCCTTGCTGTGTCTTCCTTCCCACAGTCCTTCTGGGGCAGCCCTGTTTTGCATTGTCCTGCGTGGATCCACTTTGGGGAGACTGGGACCTTGGATGCTTCATCCATTGGTGTTTTTTTTCCCCTGCCAAAAACAGCCAATAAAACTCGCTCACGTTCAAAAGCCGTGTCAAAGTTGCTTTGCTTTGATCTGAGCGGGCTGGGCTGCTTCACTGTGGTAAAAAAGGCTGTTAAAATGGGGCAAAACTCCCTTGCTTAGCAACTTAAATTTGGGGCTGAGTTGTGCTCGTAAGTCGAGGACTGCCTGTACTTGACAAATAAGATCTTCGCTGGTAGCTTTGCAACAGCCTCCCGATGCTTCTAAACTTGAGTTAAAATTGAGGTTTGAGAGCTAACTGCCCCCCTGGTCCCTTATATTTGGGGGGGAAATTGGTCTCTTTCTCCAGATTGTCCACTGTCACTTGTCTTTCATCTCTCTTTTAAAAAAAAACTTTCCAAAGCAGCTGTTCTGAGCTCTGCTTGGTGTCACAGTTTTCCTCTTGGGGTTAATAATTCATGGCTGCCTGGGGTGCTTTTTTTTTTTTTTTTTTTTAAAAACCAATCCTTCCTGGTGGCCTGACAAAATTGCACACACACACACCACCAGACACACATACACGCTCTGCTATTTTTGGTAGGAAGCCCAGCCAACTGCAACAGGAGAAGGTGAAAAGTGATCTTCTCTGCTTAGGGACCTTTTGCTCCAGCCAGAGTATCAAGCAAGTCCTCGGCTGAGACAACTAGCAAAGGATCCACTTGCCCTTGTGTTGACTGATTAACAACAGATTCCCCCTCTGTCCCGCCTTCTCCAGTCTGGAAATTCTTCCAGGCTCATATTGCATGTCTTAAACCAAACGAATTTGCAGACAGCTCTGCCTGCTCTGCAAACCAGAGGCACTGCTTTAAAAACTTTTAAAAATAGAAAATAGAGGCTTAGCTGTCAAACCGACATTTTGTTCTGTTTCTTTAGGTCCACTCCTCCCTTTCTGGGAGGGAGGGAGGAATGGAAGGAAGGGAGAAGGAGGGAGGGAGGAAAGGAAGGAAGGAGGGAGAGAGGAAGGAAGGAAAGAAATTAAGAAAAAAAGAATGCAGCCAAGACTGGCTGCAGTGATTCACCAAAATAAGGCAAGACTCATTTCATCATCATAGCAATGGAAATTCTCGTAAGTCAAGGACTGTGTGTTCTGTTGCAAGCATGTAGGTGCAAAATTGGTAATTGTCCCCCCTCCCTTTCTACATTTCTAATAAACCCATCCCAATGTGCAGCAATCATAGTTCAAGTCTGCGCTCGCTTTCAAATGGAAGCACTTTATTTGATTGAATTCTGTTGCCAGAAATAAAATGAGTCAAAACACTAGAACTCGGATTTCCTTTACACCTTTTTTCAGCTAGGAAAATCATACATACACAGAGACATTTAAGTTGCCACCAAAAACCTACATAAAAAGAATCCAGTGCCTAAATACACAGAAGTAAACCATTAAAAAAATGAAAACGAAACAAAAAGTGCTTGACATTTCATGTTAAAATATAATTTGGCGGGTTTTTTTTCTTTTTAAACCTTTTTGACACTTCAAGCATGAGAAGGAGGGATGGGGAGTACACAGAACTTTTGAAAAATACTCAGCATTAAAACACAGTTTTTCAGTAAATATTTTTTTTCTCTCTTGTCTATTTACAGATGGTAAGAAAGGGCGTTAGCAAGAGTAGAGGATGAGTTGAGAGGCCAGGATAATCTGTCTTTTTAGTCTGATCCTAACCAGGAAAAACTTTTTAGGAACTGTTGGTGTTACTTGTCTACTTCAAATTCATACCTCTAAGGCCCTGCATTAAAATTTCATGCATGCTTTTTAAGCATAGATGAAACTTTTCAAATATATATATTCTAACATAGGGGGTTATCTGGGGTTCTGGGGTCGAGGGACAATATTCTGAAATAGATTTTTTGAAAAAAATTATCTTAAATTTATTATGCCATTTGTATGAAAGTTCCAAGTCTTCCAAATCAAAACATACATTGGGACTCAAAACTACAGCTTTTTTGGCACCATGATTTCCTAAAGTATTTCTCCCCCCCCCCCCAGCCATCTTGGGTAGGCGTATGGTTAAGCCTTGGGAAGCCAAATCCCCTGTAAAACAGGCAACCCAAAAAATAATTGAATTAAAATTAAGGGCAGATAACAATTCTCTGTCCTTAACATTTTTTTTTTCTCTACTGTTGCATGAAAAATAAGCATTTCAAAGAAAATGGGTCTTAGGCATTTGCTCTATTCCAGGGTTGAAAAATGAAAGAACTGATAAATTTCCCATCCTCTACGTCTTAAACTCATCCACTTCTCTCTTTCTTTTTTTCCAAATTAAACCCATGTCATATCAAGGTTTGCAGAAATATTAAGCTAGACAGATAAACTATTTGGCGGGTCCTTCCCTAATATAATGATGGCACAGCTCATTTTTATTTTTTTTTCAGTCTTTGCACCTGAATAAAAAAAGGAGATTGAACCCATGCATCAATTGTAATCTTGGTTTGTGGAAAACAAACTACAGTTGGGTATATCTTTCTCCGCGTGGACATTCCTGGTCAGGAATAGTCTAGTGAGATCTTAGATTCAGTGGTGCATCAAACATGATGCTTACAAAAAGCATTTTTTAATTTTATTTTTCTGGGGGAAAAGCGAAGTTGCTCCCAAAAAAGGATCAAAAGAGAGCAGAGAGAGAGATCTTTTCTGAGGACAACAGATTTGGGAAAGGAGAAGAAAATGGGATTTTTAAACTAAAGCAGGATGTTTATTTTGGGAAGTCCCTCAATTTAATTTTGCGCCAATGACTCAGCCACTGTCCCAAGCTGCAGTTTCCTAAATCGAGTAGCAAATAGGCAGCTCTCTTGCCAAATCGTGCTGAAACTTATTTTTTTTTATTTTTTGCTTTGGACTTCCTCAAACTCTCCCTGGAAACTTTCTGGAAGGCTAGCCTGCCTTCTGCTTGAGGAAGGTTTGGGGGTCAGCCTGGCCCACCAGGGTAACAATTTTGAAAAAAAAAAGCCCCTTCCCTGAATTTTCCATGCCCATCCCAAACAGGCAGGTACACAAATATGCTGCAGTTGACAGCTTATTTGCAGCAAAGGCCCCCCTCCCCAGCCTCTGATCCTCACAATTAGACTATTCCCAAGAGTGGAGGCTCAATTTATTTTCTTGGGCTTTTGGTCTCCCAATCATCAGCCAACCCAGGCTGGCAATTCCTAGAGTTGTTCCTAGCTCGCTGAGGTTTGTAGCAGTCAAGTTTTACTTTTCTTTCACCAGGATATTTTAATGGTGAGGAGATGGAAGGAGTTATAATGGTGCAATTATATCCACAAATGGATACTGATAGTCCACTCGTATTAAACTGCTGATCTGGAGAGTATTTCCAGTGTCTACTTCAGCTTCCAACTCTTCACTTCCTTGCTTATGACCTTCTTCACTGAAAAAATGTCGGGAAAACTCAAGTTTTCTTGGCGATGCGTTACCTAGGCAGGGAATCCTTCAAAAATTCCTTGAAAATCAGTTCCAGCAAGTCCTTTTCACTTCTTTGGATGGAGAAACGAGATCTGACTCTCCCGTTCTTGGAGAGATTGCTCCGTCTTTCAAATCTAGGCTGCAGGCACAGCTCGTTGAAGCTGCAATCCGGAGCTACCCCAGTCCCCTTTTGGCTCCCCAAACTGCAGAGGCTCCTGAGAAGAGGCGAGTTCAAAACCGGCAGTCTCTCGAACTCGGCACAGTAATAGCCTTCTTAGTGAATCTGCGACAAGGCTCCAGTTTTGGGAAGGATCGTAGATCTTTGGGGATGCTGAGCACGCCCGCCACTTTGATTTGACGGCGCAGCCCCCAAAATGGAACTAAAAACTGGGATGGAACTTGAGAGCAGGCAGGAGCTGAGAAGGGCGGGAATCACAGTGACATTTGGCTGGATGGATCACAGAATCCAAGGGCTGGAAGGGGGACCTTGGAGGTCTTCTATTCCAGCCCATTGCCCAGGCAGGAGAGTCCACAAGCAGGATGGAGTTGGGAAAAGCTGAAATAAATAAACACGGGAGTGGACGTGCAAGAAAAGGAAAGTGGATTTAGAGAGGCGCCATGCAAAATAATTTAATAAATTAAAAGGGCAGGAGAAGGCGACCCGGGTGACGCAGAGAGGGCAGAACAGTGGACAAACAAGCCGAGAGGAGAAAAAAACCAAGACTGACATGAATGATGTTGGTTAGCTAAAAGAATGTTGGTGAAATAAAAGTTAATGCAGGTGGGCAGACAGATCCCTGGGGAGCTGAGCAAGGTTTTGGGTTGGTGCCCGTTTTCCTGGCCTTTCCTCCCAAAATTCATCAGGCAAACATCTGGCCTGGCTTGAGAGTTCTGGGAGTTGAAGTCCACCTGCTCTTCAAGCCACTGAGGTTGACCCCGGTGGAAAAAAAAATCCCTAATTCTTTCTAAGAGATCTGTAGGATGAAAGGGATCCATTATCCCATGGCACTTCCTAGAATGGAAATCTGAATTCCTGCCTGCAGGAGAGCTGGAGACCCCGTCATGGATTTTTTTTTAGCATAGGTGAGCCATGGAACCGAAGTCCTGGTGAACACCAAGGCTATCAAAAGACACCTCTGATTTGACCATCTTAGCAGCCTAAAACCAGGACCTCTGAACCGCTTTCTGCAGGTTCTGTGGAACTGCTTGAACCCAGGACCAAAACAGGGTGTTTCTGAACATGAGTAGCTTGGTCTGGGCAAGGCACGCTTTTGGCTCACCATGAATGGCCAAACTCTGCAGCTTCATTTATACATCACGCTAACACTGTGCTTCAATATGCCTTAGTCTAAACCCTGATAGAAGCCTGTTCTCCTTCCGATGAGCCTCCTCTGGATCTTGATGTGATGGACAGATGGAGTGAGTGCAGTGCAGAGACAGGAGAAATGGGGTCCTCCCACCACACCATGGTGTGGGTCACACCAAACACAACCACTCACCCAGCTGGAGGGGAACGTCCTTTGCATTCTTCTCCAGTCTTGGGTCCTCAAGGAGGACCATACAGGCTAGCCTAACCAATGGGGATGGAAGTGATCTCCTCAATGTGGCCAAGAGGTCCTACAGACTCCTAATAGGAAACATTTCCATCTTCTGCTCTAAGCAGAATCCTTCCAATTCCTCCATTTTCTTCTCAAGCAATCACAACAGGGTGCAAAGCCACACACACACGCACCCAAGCTGAAGACTATTAGGTAGATCTGCTAGATTAAAACAAAAATTATTTCAGCCTTAGGCCCTAGAATTAGCTGTGGACCCAACGTACAATTTCAGACTTCATTGCGAATTCAAATTTCTATCTAGTAGTGAGACCATCCATCTAATAATACCTTGGTTTTGAAGACACCGGCTAGGAAAATCCCTCTTTCACACCTGCTGCGTAAGAGAAACAAAAACCTGTTTGCAAAATCCTTTGAGGATCTGGGGTGAGAAAATGGGTGAGTAAGGGTCAGCTCTGATTCCATCCCTTCTCTGGGGGGGGGGGGGGAGAGAGGATCCCACAGTTTGGATCCGGAAGGCCGTGGTGGGAATCTCTCGAACCCCCAGCCAGGATGGATTCCTTGGTGCCACAGCCAAAATGCTGGTGAACGTAAGAAGCAATGAAGGGTGAGCTTGAAGGACAGTTTTAGAAGGGAGTTTTAATTCTCCTTCCACGAGGGCTTCATTCATTCATTCTCCCTCCCTTTCATCCCACGCTCGCAAACGCCAGAGGTGGTTTTGAAAACGGGTCGCGTTTCAAAATAATCATAAAATCCAATCATCAGTTTCTTCTCCTGTGGCCAAGCTCGTCCCGAAGCTCTTGTAACAGCAACTGACTTCTTGATTTTTTTTTTCTTTAGGAATCTAAAAAAAAAAAAAATCCAAACAAACAATAAGAGTAGTGGGGGGGAGGAAGAAATGTACACTAAAGGACTTACAACGGCTCCTTTAGTGTCCGCTCGAAGTAACGGCAGCACTGAAAAAAGCGACTTATGACCATTTTTCACACTTACGACCGTTGCAGCAAAAGTCACGTGATCACAATTCAGACGCTGGGCAACGGACTCCTATTTATGACGGTCGCAGTGTCCCGGGGGGGGGTCACGTGATCCCCTTTTGCGACCTTCTGACAAGCAAAGTCGAGGAGGAAGGCAGATTCACTTAACAACCGTGTGACTAAGTTAAGCACTGCAGTGATTCACTTAACAACCCTGGCAAGAGAGGTCTTAAAATGGGGCAAGACTCACTTAAAAAGTGTCTTGCTTAGCAATGGAAACTTGGGGCTTAACTGTAGTCGTAAGCCGAGGACCACCTGTATAAGCCCTGTTACCTTTGGCATTCTTCTCCAAAAAGACATCAACGTAGGAAGTGGGGACGTAGCCTTCCTCATCCTCGTTCCTCCGGATGCGGGTCCACCCATCCCCTTTGTCTTCCTCTATGACATACAAGGTTTCTCCTTCCGTCACGGATATGGTTCCTTCGTTCTGTCCTGCAAATGAGAAGTTGAGGTGGATCAATACGGGCGGTCCCCCCCCCCAAAAGCCCCTAAATTCAGGTCACATCCTCTGCATCAGGCTAGTCCTGGGCGTTTTTGTAAAGGGCGTGCCAGAATGTTTTCACCAGAATCTGCTGGGCCCTGTTTGGGGAATTCCCCCCCCTTACCTTCAAAGGTGTACAGAGCCTTGCAGGTGCCAATTGTGGGAAGGGGTTCCTCGTCGTCAAATTCATCGTCAAATTCGGTCGTCGGCGTTTTCATGTCACTCTCCTGGCTGGGTTCCTCTGTGTAACCGCCATCGGGACTGCTCAAGACAGGAAAAGGGCAAGAGAAGGCAGCCACTATAGCAAGCTGTCAGATGGGCTTCGAAGGGAGGAGACGCTGCCCCTCACCCTGGATCTCTTCTGTGAAGTTCTGACCTCTTTGGAGAATAGGTCGACCCCCTCTTCTCTGTGGCAGCCCCTCAAGTATTGGAAAAATACTATCATGTCGCCCCTCATCCTTCTCCTCGCAACCTTTCATCGTGTCTTTTAGCCTCCAGACCCCTAATTGTCCTTGTTGCACTTCTCTGCACTCTTTCCGGAGTCTCAACTTCTTGTTTATATTGAAGTGACCAAAACTGGACACAGTATTGTCAGTGTGACCTCACCAGTGCAGCATAAAGCAATGTGTCACTTCATATCTCGATGCAGCCTGGGACTGCATTGGCTTTTTTGGCAGCTGCAGCCCACTGCAGCTTGCAACACGAGCCGTCTGCTGCCTTGCAGGGTGTGTGCTCCAGGCAACAAAATGTACAATGCACCTGAGCTCATGGAACATGCCACTCACAGTAAAAAAAAAAAAAAAAGAGAGACAATAAAGGTTATCTCAATCTAATCTTAATCTCTTAAACTTTTGCAACATGACTCCACCCCTTTTAACCTAGCCACCCGTGTAGGCTGAGATCAGTTTGCCTGGGATCCAGAGAGATCTTGGAAGAAATTAAACCTGAGATTGCAGCCAGATTCCAAACGGCTGTCAGACACGGGAGCTCTCTAAGAATCCCCAGGCCAACCTCTCTCCACTCAGCCTACCTCTCAAGGTTGTTGTTCTTGGAGGAGAGAAAGGTGCCACAGAAATCAAGTATCAAAGCGAGGTGAGGGTTGCACCACCATTCACAAGGCTGGCATCCAAGAGGGCAGGGCACCAAACCTTTGCCACCTGCACTATACAGGTACTGTACCTCTCTCGGTCTTGGACACAGTTGGTGACGGTCAAGGTGTTGCTCTGGGGCTCGTACGCTCCACTCTGGCGGCGCATCGCCTCTGTCCGGACAGGTAAACGACCTTCCACCTCTGCTAACCAGCCCTGAAGCCGAGAATGACGGGAAATGAGGGACTTGAATGGTCTGTGGGAACAGCCTTGGGAGACGGGAGGAAGAACGGCAGACCAGATAAAGGTATCTCAGCCCAGAGATAGAAAAGGGGCGGGGGAAACATCTCAGAAGAGTCCCTGACAGGAGAGGACAGGTACTTGCAGCCCTGCAAGATTCTGTTAAGGTGACCGGACAATAGAGAGAGAATTGGGCTTTTTCTCTGGATTATCTTGCAATGCTGACGGATATATTTCAGCATCTTGGAAAAATCATTTGGATCTGACCAGCCCGGCGGGACAAAAACACCGTAACTGATGCTCAGATTAGGGGGTCCCCAACCCCCAGTTCATGGACCAGTATCAGGCCATAGTATGTCAGCAACTGGTCTGCACAAACAAAGCCCCATCCGTGGGATGCAGGCAGCACACAAAACCACGTACTCTCTGGTCCGTGGAAAAGCCTTTCTCCGTGGAACCAGTCCCTGGTGCCCAAAAGGTTGGGGACCTCTGGCTTAGATAACTCCCTACCTCAAATTTTTGTATTTCCAGCCTCAGCTTCTCCAAGTTTTGTCCGAGTTCAGCTAACTTAATGTCCACGCTGGCTGCGTCCCCCATTTGGGGGTTCTTGATGTAGACATCTTTCATTTTCGTTAAGGCCTCTCTGTGAAGGAAGAGGGAAGAGCCATCATCCGCCAGGCACTTAAAATCACTGTCCACGCCTTTTCAGCACGTGGAGTGGGCAGGTACTAGTCCATTTAGAGTCACTATATCCCCATGACCAAAGACTGTTATTTTAATTCTAACAATGATCGTATAGGCAGGTTTCTTCGCCAACAATGGGAGGCATTCCTGCTGGAAGATAAAACTTTCCCAGTTTGGGAACCAGCTTTTGCATTTATTCTGTAAAACCAGAGCCAGGAAAAGCATTCTGCATTTGTACTTTAGCTACTTTAACTGGAAGGGACACTTTGGAGGTCTTCTAGTCCAACCCCTTACTCAAGCAGGAGACCCAATCCCAGTCCAGATAAATGGCTGTCCAATCTCATCTTAAAAACCTCCAGTCTTGGACTAACCACAGGCAATTTGTTCCATGATTAGTTGTTCTCACTGTTAGGAAGTTTCTCCTTAATTCCAGGTTGGTTGTCTCCTTGAGTAATTTCCACCAATTGTTTCATCTCCTGCCTTCTGGTGCTTTGGAAAATAGGTTGACCCCTTTCTCTTTATGGCAGCCCCTCAAGTATTGGGAGACTGCTATCATGTCACCCCTGGTCCTTCTCTTCCTTAGACAAGACAAACCCAATTCCTGCAGATGTTTTAGCCTCCAGTCCCCCAATCATCTTTGTTGCTCTTCTCTGCACTCTTTCTGGAATCTCAATATTCTTTTTTCATATCGTTTGATCTACCTTTGATCCAACTCTTTCTGAATGTCCTTGTTGATTTCATCCACCTTTTGCTGGAGTTTCTTTCTTCGTTGCTCCGGGGGAAGATTGCTGTAATCTTCTGGTCCTCCTCCCTGGGATTGCAGGAAGGAGAAAAAGGAGAAAAAGAGGAAACTGAAATCTCTCAATTGTGACGAAGTTCCCAGGGACGCCTCCACCACACCCGAGATTTTATTGGCCTGCATTGCAATATTCTGACCCAATTAGCTATCCAAAGGTGTTGCCTTCATTGACTTAAAGGCATTTTTAAGGCGGCGGATTGGCTGTTGAACAGCCAATCGCAGGGAGTTCCCGCGCTCTCTTCTGAGATACAACTGGGAGCACCTTTTCTGAATAGCTCATTTTACAAAAAGGCTTTTAAAAAGCTTTTGTAAGCCACAATTCTCTTCATGTCGGATGCACAGAATGGCTAGATTGATCTAAGGTTTAAATGAGGAGGGAGTTGGGTGAGAAAAGGGAAAGGAAAAATGGGTTATGGATGAAGAGAGCTGCATCTGACAAAAGCTTAATTTAATTAAATTTATTCCACAAACGTCATAACATTTGTCAGAAAAAGCGCTATCAAACTTCTGATTTCTTTTTCTCCCCCCCCCCCCCAACCTGGACTACTATGGCTCTCCTCTTATGGCACTTCGCTCAGGGAAACCTATGAATGTCCGCTTTAAAATGATCACTAAACGGTCGTAAATGGAGGACTACCGCTACGGTATGCAAATGAGAGCGAAGGCATGATCTTTACGGCTGCAGCTGTTGAAAAGGGGTAGAAGTGGAATCACCATCAAATCTACAACCCATCAGGGCCAGATTAAGCCGGAAATTAGCTGTTTTCTGGACCGGAGAGCTTCACAGGAGGTTGATTAAAACATAGGCTGGGGATAAGACTGGCCTTTTGCAAACCTCAGAGGAAGGAGGTTTCAGATTTCCGGGCAAAAGATTGAATTTATTTTGCTTTTCACCTACTTTCCTGCATGCTTCATTCCACCCTGAAAAGAAATCAGCCTGTCATTTAATATTCTTTTTTTTATCATCCGTCCGTTCAAAAGAAGAATGTTTTCCCTCGGGCAGATCTGCCATGTGGCTTTGAATTTCCTCATGCAGAATTGAAGCCCTTCTGGTTAGGAAAATAAGCAGGCTCCCTTGACAATTATTCTGGTTGTTAAACCCAGCTAACAAACGCAAGGAAAGCTTAATCTGAGGCCGGGCTGCTTGGTTCCAACTTATCCGGATGCTGTCCATCAACAAGCCAGTCAATCAACTGTCTGAGTTTGACTTGATCGATCTATTCACCGCCTGAACTGCCTCTGATTATTCCACCCAGAATTCTTGCTCCAAGCAGCTCCAAGCCTGACAAAATTTCAGAACAACAAATAATTACAGGGAATCCTCGACTTACAACAGTTTGCTTAGTGACCGTTTGAAGTTACAACATCACTGAAAAAAAGGACTTAGGATTGTACTACTCACTTAACAAACTGTCTCGCTTATCGACAGAAATTTGGGGCTCAATTGCAGTCGTACGTCGAGGACTACCTGTAGTGC
Source organism: Crotalus tigris (assembly GCF_016545835.1). Lineage (NCBI taxonomy): Eukaryota > Metazoa > Chordata > Lepidosauria > Squamata > Viperidae > Crotalus > Crotalus tigris. Next base: position 1,287,830 of record NW_024096732.1, read on the forward strand.
CAAACTTAACCCACCAACTGATTCACCGTGAAGATATTTGAGCAAGCCTTCTCTTTGAGCTGGAATGTAGGATGAACCTGCCGTGAAAATCCCTCATCACCAGCCTCAGTTTTTGGAATTAAATGGAGTTATTCTTTTGAAATTTGCTGGGATGGGGTTAAATAGCATTAGTTTGGGGAGTTTGCACATGAAAGGCTGAAAAACATAGTTTGCTAGCAGACCAAGACAAATGGATAACCAAGATGGCCTCTGTTGGGTCCAGTTATTAAGACTGGGAAAGAGGTGATCAGTTTGAACTCAAAGAAGGACAGAGAAGGATCCGCCAAGGCTTATATCAAGGACAATTTATTTATATATTCCTGAGGATCCTTTAGTTCTCCATTGGGTAGGGTCCGAAAAAAATCTCTTTTTGAAAACCTCCAGTGATGGAGCACCCACAACTTCCAGTGGCAAGCTGTTCCACTGATTAAGAATCTATAGAATTCTCTCTAAGTTAGATTGTCCACTGATTGATGGTTCTCACTGTCAGGAAATTTCTCCTTAGTTCCAAATTGCTTCTCTCCTTGAATTAATTTCCATCCGTTGCTTCTTGTCCTGCCCTCAGGTGCTTTGGTATCAAATATTGAGTTTTTTTCTGGACAGTTGGCTGCTTCAGATAGGAGGAAAATCTTTTAGCAGTGAAAAGTGATACCACATATTTTATTTGGGGGGGAAAAATCAGCAGATGGGTCTTTTCAGTTCCTTGCCAATTTGGAATAATGTAATTTGTAACTAGGATAGCAAACCTTTAACTAACACATTCTTGGAATTTGCAAAACAAACAAACAAACAAAAAAACCCGCTGTGCAATCCAAAAACTTGCTATCCTAACTCTCCTTTCATTTGGGAGCATTATTTATTTTTTTAACAAATTGTGATCTGAATTGGCCAGACTTTTCTCTGTTGTTCATTGAGTTCAACACTTTGTCTTCTTCCCTGTCCCCACCTGTGGATGGAGAAAAGTGTCTTTTTCACCCAAATTGAATTATTTTAAATCTGTTTCAAGACTGTCTGTCAGTTCAGAATGACAAGCCTACTGTCTATGTTTTTACAGCCTGCATCATGCCGCTTTCTGAAAGCCATCTAATTAAATTGAAACACCACAAGTTAATTCTTAGTAGTTCATTAACAGCATTAAAATGGGATCACCTCCATTAAATTCCAGACCTGCATATTCAAAGTTATCTGATAACGGCCAAAATAAAATAAAATAAATAAACACACACAAACACAAACACAGAAAAAAAAAGACAACAGGAAAAAAAAGTTATTTTTCAATGTAGCTGTTTGGATAAGCTGCAAGTCACACACATAAAATGGTGATTTTTTTTTAAAAAAATATTCATGCTGGGATGGTGCTTACCAGCTTCAGGGAAAGCTTCGTGTTAAAACGGAGGAGGACGGAGAAGGGGGAAAAAAAGAGAGAGAGAGAGAAAGAAAAGAACGTATCAGAAAAAGAAGACAAAGCTTCAAACGGTTTCTAATAAAACGATGCAAATGAGCTGGACACACGCACAGAGTCTGCTCAGCTTGTGCAAATGGACACTGCTTGTTACACAACTTTGCAAAGGTTCACAAGATCGTAAAGGGGCAAAAAAATACTGCCTTGGTCTCCCAACAGCCAGAAGATACAAATTCAGTGTTTGTTTTTTGTTTTGTTTTTTGATCCTGCCTCTTCCATGCTAACCAGCCTCTGCAAAAAAAAGGTGACTTGAGAACTGATATTCAAAAGTGACTCCTTCTGGTTTAGACCCTTTAACTTTTAAAATGTAATTATTAGGATTGTGTTTGTTGCTTCCAAGTATGATTTTGTATTAATTCACAGCCAAAAGACCTCAGTAGATAGATATAGATATATAAGCTAAAAGTTTAGCCTTAGATGAAGCCGGTGAAATAAATGGATTGTTATTACATAAAACAATTAAAACTCCAGCTTACTGATGTGTTCACCATAGACATGGGTTTTACAGCCATCGTTCAAAACATGGGAATGGCTGGTACAATTTTAGGCTTTTTTTAATCTGCCAGTAACATTTTAATAGATTCACAATTAGGGCTTCCTGTCCTGGATTTTAAAATAGGTCAGATAATATCCTGCTGAAATATCTAAAAATAAAGGCTGAGAGTAAACCAAATTCTAAAAATAAACAAACCTCTTCCCTGCATGGAATGAGCTAGCACATCCCGGTATTTTAATTTATCCAAGTAAAATAAAAATAAAATCTGAGACCAAGTTGGAATCTTTTAAATCTACCAGAGTAGCTTCTGAAAGTTATCTTGTTATGTTCTGGACAAAGGTTTTAATCCCTTTTGTTTAGTGAACAAATCTTACATATTTCCATCAAGGTAATTTCTCTATCTTGGAGACTTTGGACCAGTCCCTCTCTCTCAGCCCACAAGGGAGAGGAGGAGTATTAGGTATGTTTGCTACTGTGAGTTGTTTATCAAAATAATAATAATAATAATAAAGGTGGGACATAAATAATAAATCACCTAAGCCATGGACCCAGTCCCCTGGAGTTTCCAACCCCGCCTGCCAAGCTGCAACGTGGGTTTATAATCTCCCCCCCTCACTTACCTGAACCCACCAGGGGTTGAACCTCTGTTCAAAAGTCCATTTTATCACGGCCTTTTGCATTTAAAAAAATAGAATAAATGCAATTGACTTGCAGAAAACTGAAGGGCGAGCATCTCTCAGTCCCTGTCACTCAACGCCGGCCCTCAAAATCCGAGCATCTCCTTTGCTGTCCCATCCCCCCTCGCCCCCCCCCCAATGGCTGTGAACATCTACAAAGACACAAGGCTACTACACATCTCCAACAGCTACATGCAGGCTATCAAAACTACAAGGGATGATTGCCAGAGGAAAGAACACATCCCTACGAGAAGCATGCGCTATGAGTCAAAGCTGGTCACTCTCTAGACAGGAAAAAAACGACGCCAAAGCTACGAATTTGCCATCCAACAAGGCCACTCTTTTACCGGTCACTCCATAGATGCTATGGGCTGGACCACACATATATACAGCATATCTACAGCTTACAAAATGAGGCAGGGGAAGAGACACAGAGGAGGAAGGCGGAAATGAGACCAAAGGTGTTGTTTTGCAGGGTGGTTTTTCCCCCCCCCGGATTTTTTTTTTTTTTTTTTGCATCTACGGTGGAGGCTTTTAAACTGTCAACATGACTGCCCCAAAGGTTCCAGAATGCGGTCTTAAAAACTTTGCATCCATGGTGAGAAGAAGGAATTAAATAAAAAAAGTGGAGCTCCAGATTCTTAGGTGGCTGAAAGTAAAAAATATTATGCCATACGAAGTCCCCAAAAAAGCTCCTATGGAATGATTGGAAAAAAAAAAGGAGTTGTTGTTATAACAGCGGCTCATGTGTACAAAGCATGTGAAACTGAAATGTTGAGGCTGTATTTTATTATTTTTATTTTACGGCGCTGAAAAGAAGTTGGAAGTTAATCCTTTTTTCTTAACATAATAAGAGAGTTGAATGGGGCCTTGGAGGTCTTCCAGTCCAACCCCCTGCTCAAGCAGGAAACCTTACACCATTTCAGACAAATGGTTGTCCAATCTCTTCTTACAAACCTCCAGTGTTACTTCCTTTCTTTTCCCACGCTTCTCTTTCTCCCTTTTTTCTCTTCCCCTTTTCCCGTTATCTTTTTTTTTTCATTTATATTTTACTATGAGAATTTGAATACAAATTATGTTAAAAATAAACTGGTTTGATTACTGTAAAAAAAAAACTTTCGTTCTACTGATTGGGCTGTGGTTAATTTTTAGAATTCCTTTTAACTTCCTGGGTTTTTCATAGCCCTGTAAAATAAATAAATGAATAAAATGAAACTCATTTCAGTCTTTTTTACCTGGATGCTGCTTTAATTCTTTGGCTACGAGCAACCTGATCACTAGATTCTGGTTTTCCACGCTTAACCTTGGTTTCTTTGGATGACACTAGGATGGCTTAAACTGGCTTTAACCCAACCAGTTTAGCATGTTTGGGATTTAATGTCCAGGGTGATGCACGCCCGAAATTCAACAGTTGAATTATATGACTTGCACTGACTCAGACAAAGAATCCTGGTGGGAAAACCAACAATAGCAAAATTGGCTACCCAGGGATGATGCCTAAAGTTACTCCTCAAATAAATGATCTAATCCTGGATTTCACTGAGAAATTGCAGGGGGAAAAAAGGTATAAGAAAATGTCAAAGCCCTTTAAGTCCTCTCCTTAAGAAAAAAAAAGTCATGTGTTTATCAACTTGGACCTCTTGAAGATGGGTGGGCTTCAACTCCCAGAATTCCTCAACCCGCTGGGGAATTCTGGGAGTTGAAGTCCACACATCTTCTAGCAGCTGAAGTTGAAGGTCTATGTAATCGCAAGGTATACATTTGAGGATCAAGTTCAGTTGCGCCATTTCCAACCATATTTCCCACTTCATTTATTCGGGGTTTTCCCCCCAACTGATGGCCATTTGCGACAGATCCGCAGAGGAAAGGGGTGGGCCAGGCTCTGATTTCTCACAAGGCCCCTTTCTTGAACCTGAAACCAAGGGCAAAATCCTCCGGGGCGCATGTTGTCAGGATGCAGCAGAGGGATCCTTTTGCGGGGAGCCGATGATGGAGGAAAAGCCGCAAGCAACGAAGAACACGCGGCAGCGCATGGAGAAGCCGGAGGATCTGGGTGTCACTGGCACGTGGCAAACCATGACTCTCGTTTACAGCGGGCAAGAGGGCGGTTTCCGAACGGTTAGGCCAAGATTATCGGGGCACCTCGGTGCCGTGGAAGAGCCTCGTAAGGCACAAAGGGGTGGGTGGAAGGCAGCTCTGCCTTTCATCAGAATTTGGGGTTTTGCAATCTCCCGACCGATCCGGGGTTGCGGAGGGCCAGATTGGAGCTTGCCCCCTCCCCTTGCCCCGTTGCAAAGAAGTCAGTGGTTGCGCCAATGATGGCCTGGGCTGTCCACACCATCCATGGGACTTACAATGTACTCCCTAGCTTCCACGGCATAGGTGGCTCTGCCTAATCGCCTCTTCATGTGTTCTTTGTCAAAGTACAAAGACTGAGACTGTTGCTGAGTCAGCAAAAGAAAATACAGGTATTAAAACGGAGGAAGAGGAGGAGGAGAAGGAAGAACAAAAAAAATAAAAGAGATCTACATTTACTTTTCCTACAGCAATATAAAGATTACCTCTAGCTGGAGCGTGATTGAAACAAAATGAACAAAGATCCTCTGAACTGCAAGCCAGCAATCAGCAAAGAGGGTGGCCAGGTTACGATCTAACACAGGTAGTCCTCGGCTTATGACCGTGAATCAGGACCAGAACATCCAGCGCTAATCAATGCCGTTGTTAAATGAGACATGCCTGGCTGCAGATAATGGGTGGACTTAATGACCATGGATTTCCCTTAACGGCTATGTGAATTTGCTTAATGACCATCGTAAAAAAAAAGAAGTCATAAAATCAGGTTGGGCACACAATGGTTCAGTTAAGGATCAGCCTGACTTATGACCATATGGACGTAAGTTGAGGACTACCTGTACTGGTCCTCCCTGGGTCTCAGAAAAAAAGCTGAGCAAGAGAAAGGGGACACAGAGACACCCCCTCCCCATGAAGCGTTTAATACGAGAAGCATCTGCTTTGGATGCAAATTCTGAGCAGAATTCTTCATAATCCAGAACTGAAGGAGGAGTGAGCAGGAGAGAGAAAACAGCTAGACCAGGAAAAAAAAAAACACCTAGCTAAAAAATTAACTAGCTAAATACTAAACAGTCACTAACTCTGATCTACTATACTGGGTTATTCCAAGCCAGAAAACTGAATAATTTATCCAGTCACAGGAAAATCCTAAGTGTGCCCCAGTTACTACTACTAATAATAACAACTTAACACTCCTCGCATTAAGAAAACTAGCCTGGCAGTTTATTCCCTGACAGGCTAACTTTTAGAGGCAGGACGTTTTTTTGAGTTTCGCAGAAATTGTTTTACGCTGAATTATACTCCATCCAATTTAGATGTGGCCATTTTAAATATCCTGTCCTACCAAACACCAGCTAACAGTTTAATCCCAAATAAGTGAAATCCATCTTAAATTTTCCAGCTTCGGTGGGGTTTCAGAGGATGTGAACATCATAACACGAAAAACAGCCCTTGGTCAACACAGTTTATTTCACTTTTCTTTCTAAAAACACCAAGTACCTACCGAATTTGGACTGCAGAGAAAAATAATCACACGCTATTAATCTGCAAGCAAGCCAGGGCTGAAACAGTGCTAAAATAAAATCAACATCCCCAAAAGCTGAAAAAAGGAAGAAATTAATCTTTTTTTTTTAAGGCATTGTGGCAGGCAGATTGGAAAAGTATTAAGTTGGAGGATCACAATGGGATTGTACGCCCATAATGCACAAGTTCAAGAAAGAATCAAAAGTAAAACATGGCAAATGATTAAAAACACATTTCTGGATGCAAAACAGACAATTATATGATAAGGGAAGGAGTCAATAACATCCATCGGAACAGAAACCACAAAGGTTCAAGTGGAGAGTCACTAAAAATGACGATTGCAATCGGTTAACGACCGCTGGGGGGGGGGGAAAGCACCATTTTTGGTGCCGTTGCAACTTTGAATGTCACTAAATGAAGCACCCTTACTCTAGAGACACTGCTCAGATTTGATTGTTTTGATGGCCAAATAGAATAACAGAAAAAACAGAATTGGAAGGGACCTTGGAGGTCTTCTAGTCTAACCCCCTGCTCAGGCAGGAGAACCTATACCATTTCAGACAAAGGGCTGTCTAGTCTCTTCTCAAAAGCCTCCAGTGATGGTGCACCCACAACTTCTGGAGGCAAGGAGTTCCACTGGTTAATTGTCCTAACAGGAAATTTCTCCTAAGTTGCTTCTTGCCCTGCTTTCAGGTGCTTTGGAGAATAGGGGGACCCCCTCTTCTCCCTGGCTGCCCCTCCAGAACTGGAATACTGCTATCATGTCACCCCTAGTTCTTCTTTTCACTAGACTAGACCTACCTAGTTCCCCCCCAAATAAACCATGAGATTTAGATTCCTGACCCCAGATTGCCTTTGTTGCTCTTCTCTGCCCTCTTTCTAGGGTCTCGGCATCTTTTTTGCATTGTGGTGAACAGAACTGGACCCAGGACCCCACTGCAGTATAAAGTGGTCCTTTCATTTCCTGATCTGTGCGACGTTTTTGTGGTTTCACCGTGGTGGTTTTTGACTCCGTGTTGAATTCTACTTCTTGGCATCTCATTGCCAAGCTACAGGTCTGACACACCACTATGGCCCTCTACGAGGAAGGAAGGAAGGCACGGGTGGACGTACACCTCAGTTTCCCCAAACGTCACAACGGAACGTGCAATGGAAGAGGAGAGGAAAGCCGACAGACACACCCAGAGAACTTACCCCACGCTTTAGGCTCCTGAAGCAGTGGATTTTGGGTTTGGAGGTCATGAACTCGTTGAAGCGATGGGAGAGGGGTTCCTTTGGCTGCTTGGGGGACTGAGGGCCATTTGGAAGAGCAGAAGGCGAGGCAGAGGAAGGGGGCAGAGGAGGAGGCTGATAGGGGGGTGTTAAAAGGGACATAAGCTACGTATAAGAGATGGAGAAGTGATAGAATTAAAAAAGAAAACAAAACAACAACAACACAATGAAATCAAAAGGTTAAAAAAACCAAACCTGGAACAAAAAATAAAATAAAATAAAGCACAGAGCACACACACAAAAATTACAAGCACCAAAAGGAAAACTAAACCAAAACAGATAGGGGGGAAAAAAAAACTGCTGAAATCAAACTTTGGAAGAATTCCTCCCAAAAACAGCCACGGAGGTGGGCAAAGAAAAGCAAAACTCGTTGACGTCATGGGGTTTTTAAATCAGGGAAGCAAAGCAGAATGTGGCTGGGGAAAAAGAGAGGAAGAAAACAAGAGGAGGGGGAGGTTCGACGTCTTGAATGGAAAAGAAACGTTTTTCCCAAAGGAAGGCATGATCAAAAAGCCGTTTTTAGTAAGTGATTAAGATGCTGGGGTTGCTCACCATGCGCCATGCAGGAGGAGAAGCTAACGTGGAACTAAAAAGAGACAGTTTCCCAACCTCCATTCCCAATTGCGGTGTTAAATAAACTGGAAAGTGCTGATCCAAGAGAATATTTGTAGGTTAGGACTGAATTGTGAGGTCCTGGGTGCTCTCTGAGTTTGGTTGTTTTCTTGCAGACATTTCATGACCCAACTAGGTAATGTCATCAGTGCTAGTGAGTGTGGCTTTCTCCCTGTTTACATGCAGTAGATCAGAGCACTATGAAGCGGTATAGAAGTCTCAGGGCTATTGCTATTGCTAGCATCAGTGTTAAAATGTAGCACTGAGGAGAAGCTAGCTCCTTTCCAGCACTGATGATGTTACCTAACTGGGTAGTGTAATGTCTGCAAGAAAACAACCAAGCTCTGAACTTCTGTACATAGACAGGGAGAGAGTCACACTCACAGCACTGATGATGTTAGGTGGTCAGGTGATGATAGCTCCCGAGGATGTCCATCCCCAGATGGGTGAATGACAACCCCCCAAATTCCCCAGTGAACACGCCATTGCTGAACATTCTGGGATTTGGAAGACAAGGACTTCAGACGGTGGACTTTAACTCCCAGTTTTTCCAACCCACATTTGGTCTGCGTTGGGATTTCTGGGAGCGCCCTCCAGACCTACAAACTTCTACAACCAGAATTCTGTTGCCTATTTCATTGTGGCTGAGAATTATGGGAGCTGAATACCTCTGTATTGTTTGAAGAAAACCACTGGTGGACATCAAAGAACGAGGTGCAACCACAGAGATCAGTAAAGTGAAGGTCAAGGGGGAAGCGTGGAGGACTACTTGTCCAATCTCATCCTACACCCAAACCAGGGGCTAATGGTGTAGAAGGCAAAAAAAGGATGGGAGAAACCTACATCTGCAGAAGGGGTGTCAACCCAACGCAAGATGAAGAGCCCAGGAACATGGCTTATTCATGCGTTGATCATGCTGGTGATGAAAAGGAGAAGTTGGTGCACGTGAAGAGGGTTAGACCTGCCCATCCCAAACATTTGCTTCTCTGCCCCAGAACGCTAGCCAAGAAGTACCCATAGATACTGTCCCACCACAAATGAGACACGAAAGCTGGGCTGAACTTCAAAAGGGTTGGTCTTTTCCTCACTTTTTCCATCTCAATACCATTTCATGAGCCACAGACAAGGAAAAGTCACACGGTGGGTTGAAGCACCCATTGCTGTGGTCCGTGAGTTTCTGGCCCCTGCTTCGTAAGGGCCCACCCTCCAAAAGCTGACGTGGACAGTGGAGCAAATGTTTGGTGGAAAGAGAGATCATGCAGGTTGAGCAAATAAATCATGTTTCCTAGTTGGACCGGGAAGGATGGAGTTCTAATGAAGATGCTTCCGGCCCAATTTAACAATGGAGAAATTGGTACCGGGGAAGACTTCTGCTTCCCTAAATGATTGAATTAGCTGGAAAGGGTTGAGCAATGGAACCAGAGAAGCAACTGAGGCAGGCATGGGAAAAAAAAAAAAAAAGAAGGGACAGCAATTATTTAGAATTGAGCAGGAAAGTTTAAAAAAAAAAGAAAAGAAATACAGGTAGTCCTCAACGTACAACAGTTCATTTAGTGACCGTTCAAGGTTACAACGGCACTGAAAAATGATTTTCACATTTGTGACCGTGGCAGCATCCCCATGGTCACGTGATCAAAATTCAGATGCTTGGCAACTGGCATGTACTTAGGACGGTTGCAGTGTCCCTTTGGGGTCACGTGATCCCCTTTTGCGACCATCTGACAAGCAAAGTCAATGGGGAAGCCAGATCCACTTAACAACCGGCTTACTAATTTAACAACTGCAGTGGTTCGCTTAGCAACAGTGGCAAGAAAGGTCGTGAAATGGGGCAAAACTCACTTCAGAAATGTCTTGCTTAGCAACGTAAATTTTGGGCTCAGTTGTGGTCGTAAGTTGAGGACTACCCGTAACCACCATGGCGAAGATACAACTGAAACAGAGCCAAAACTAACTTTAAACCAATTCAAATCAATTCGGTATTAAAAGCTAAATGTAAATTATAATCAAAAGAACCATAATTTCAAAAGAAAATGCATCAAAAAATTAAAAAAAAACAAACAAACTTTGCCAATTAAAAGAAAACCGTTACATTAAATTTCAAACAGGACCATCAGCTATTAGTTCTTAGAAACTAATTTCTATTTAAAATAAAAAATAAAAAAAGAAGAGAGAAAGAGAGAAAAAGAGAAAAAAAAACACACTTCACTGCTGGGCTTTCAAAGAAAAAAACTCACAAGTAGCAATACTACTGTACAAAAGTGTGAATAACGAGGCCAAAATGCACGTGGGAAAAATAGTGTTATATACCTTGTTTTTTTTTATGAACGGCCATAATTTGCCCTTGGACTTGCTTGAAAATCTGGATTCAGATTTGCCCTCTTTGGAGTTGGAGAGACTGGATTCCGAAACAGCTCGCTTGATTGGCTGGGTGAAGTCTTCAAAGTCGACGTCTCCCGGAGGTTCGAAGCCGGATTTGAAGGCGTCGATCACCAGCTGAGAGTCCTGGACGGGACACACAACGGCAGAAAACAGGGTCACCAATTGGGGATCTGGACCTCAAGAACTTAGAGGAGCCAGCGAGGATGCAAACGATCAAGGTCTCCGGGTCAGGATTATCCCAAAGGTGCTTTTTCAAAAGGTTGCTGGACTCGCTTGGTTTTTTTCCTTGAAGAGGAAAATTCAGAAGCTTGGCAACTGACATGTACTTGTGACAGTTGCAGCGTCCCGGAATCACGTGATCACCTTTTGCGACCGTTTGACAAGCAAAATCCCTGGGGAAGCCAGATTCACTTAACAACCATGTTAACTAATTTAACAAATGCAGAGGTTCATTCAAACCTGGGTAAAGAAAGGTTGTAAAATGTGGCAAAGCTCACTGAAGAAATGTCTCGCTTAGCAATGGTAATTTTGGGCTGAATTGTGGCTGTAAGTCGAGGACTAGCTGTGCAGTGCCCAGAAGGATTTGAAGCAGGGCTGCCTAGCATTAGTCCTCAATTTGCAACCACAGTCGGTACCCTACTGCGATGAGGACTGAGGGTAAGTCACTTTTTCTCCCTTGTAACTCCTAACGGTCGCTAAACAAATGGTCGTAAGCCGAGGACCACCCGTCAGACCCTCGTCATCCATTTCTACATCACTTGTGTGGAGGGTGGATTGCTCTCCACCTTGGAAGAAGCAACACTCGGGATGCTGTTTACCCCAAATCTTTACAGGACAGGAAGAGGAAATGAAGAGCGGAAAAGGTCTGAACGGGAGGGACAAAGAAAGCAACGGGAGCCACATCCTGATTGTTCTGCCTCCTCTTTTTCCAAACTTTTGAACCCTTTGCTTTATCTTCTCCAAGCCAGGCCACATCCTCCACCCTGGCTTTCAACCTCCTATCACGGCAGTGGGGCCAAACGTGGCCAGATCCGGCTTCATCTGAGGGGGGAGAGGAAACAGGAAACCAGCAATCGAGAGCAAATGCACTGCTCTCAGCTTTCTAAGTTTGTACCGTTTAAAATCTGTATCTACATCCTACACATCTCTGTCCTAGAGAGACGCCACAGGGGTGGCCCCCTCTGGCTTGCAGGAGATGAAATGCAAGGAGTCCTCAGCTTATGTCCAAAATTGACGCCAGAACGTCCATTGCTAAGCAGAATGGTTGTTGAGCAAATTGGTTGTAAGTCTATGTGAAAGGGGATAATGGATGCATTGCCTTAAGCATAATAAAAAGTTGCAAGGAAGAAACCAAATCCGATTCGGTTTCAAACCAAACCTGTTTTTGCACCTGACAAACAGGGTTAAATAACGCCCTCTTCGAAATCCAGGTTTTGATTTTGCGCCCGAAGGAAGCTGACCACTTACCTGCTTTGGATCAACGGCGTCCACCGCCTTGGTGATCTCATCCAGACACTTCCCGATGATGGGCGTCACCTGGCGATCCACCTCAGCAAACGTTTTCATAGATTCACCTATTCTGATTATCCGTCTCTCTTCCATGTCCTGGATTTTCTGGGAAGGAGAAGGAACCACAGGTTAAATATCTTTCAAGGACCCCCACACACCCTTGTAGCAACCTCATAAGTTAGGTCTACACACTCCCACACATTTCAAGTGCAAACAACAAGGGATCAGCACCGAAACTAAGACGGGGCTACTGAGAAATGAGAGGAAGGTGAGGTTACCCTAGATAGCCTGGCTTTACAAAGGACCAATAAAACTGTAAAGCTCAGTTGGTTGAACCTGGCACCGGCCTGCCCCATCCGTGCCCTGCCTCTCCAGCTGCAGAGTGGTGAGTGACAACGGCATGACAAACAATGGCGTCAACACAACGACAGCCCTGGAGTCTTCCGGACAAGAGGCCGCTGTGTTGCTCCCCAGTCTGAGTTCCTGCCAGAGTTTAATCAGGTGGAGCAAAAACTAGCGGGAGATCAGGAGAGGTTGTGCTGCCTTCACAGAGGTAATCCTTGACTTACGACCGTTCATTGAGTGACTGTTCCAAGTTACAACACCGCTGGGAGAAAAAGGGACTCAGGTCCATTTTTCACACTTACGACCATTGCAGCATCTCCGTGGCCACATGATCAAAACTGACATGCAACTGGTTCTTATTTATGACGGTCGCAGTGTCCCGGGGGGTGACGTGACCTCCTTTTGCGACCTTCTGACAAGCAAAGTCAACGGGGGGAAGCCTGATTCCCTTAACGACTGTGTGACTCCCTTAACAACTGCAAGGATTCGCTTAATGAACTGTGGCAAGACAAGTCACCAAAGGGGACAAACCCCACCGAACAACAGCTTAGCCACCGAAATCTGCAGTCGGAAGTCGAGGACTATATTGCCAGCTCCAAAGACAATTCGGAGCCCCTGTGAGAGGTTGCAGTTTGCAAGGCCAAGAAGGACCCTCACCTGGAAAATATTGGGAATATGCGTGTGGTAATGCTCTCGCTGCTCGTGGTTGAACTTCTGTAAGGTGGACAAATACTCTCCTTTGCTGTCTTCGGCCATCTGGTGACGGAGCTGGGCTTGCTGGCGGGCCTGGAGGAGGAAGAACGGAAACGTTGACACCCTCTCAACAAAACAGCCCGTTGGCAAATGACTTCTGAGAGATTTGCACCCCTTTTCAAGACTCCCCCCCCCCATGACTTCTGTTGCAAAGCAGCCTGGGAAATAATGGAGGGATGGGCAAAGACCCCCCAGAAGCAGAAACTGGCTGAGAAAAAGGGAAGAGGGTCAGTTTGCTGGAGAGGTTAAAATGCTGGACTAGAAACCAGGAGGCTGGGAGTTCTAGCACCGACTTACACATGAAAGCTGGCTGGGTGACTTTGGGCCAATCCCCAGGAGACGGTGAGTTCTAGTCCTGTTTTAGGCGTCGAATCTGGTTGGTTGACTTTGAGTCAATCACCAGGTGATGGTGAGTTCTAGTCCGGCTTTAGGTGCGAAAGCTGGCAGGATATCTTTGGGACAGTCTCTGTCTCTGTCTCTCTCTGTCTCTCTCTCTCTGTCTCTCTCTCTCACTTTCTTTCTCCCTCTCCCTCCCTCCCTCTCTCTTTCTCTCTCTCTCTCTCTCTCTCTCTCTCTCTCTCCCCAACCCACCTTGCAGGGTTGTTGTTGAGGGGGGGGGAAAGAGGAGCAGAAAGGATGTTCACTACCTTCAGTTGCAGGCAGGATATAAAAAACAATTTAAGGGCCAGAGAAGCGTTGGGCAATCTCTCTAGAAGCAGAAATTGGTTAAATTATTTCCTGCTGGCAATTTACGCTGTCTTTGCATAAATATTTTCCATCAACAATCCCTTTGTAGCCTGGCTTCTCCGCCCACCTCTGCCTTTTAGCAAGATCTTCACCGTCTGGCGTTCGTTTCACAGCCCACTTGGTTCGGCTGCCTCTCCGGCCTCCCTCTCATCTGCTTCGCATCAAATCCCTTTTCATCCCCACCGCCCTGGAACTCGGCTCCCGCTCGCAGCCTGGATGCGGCTGCGAGACAGCCGGCTTTGGGGAAGGGCCCGGGGAGGAACGCCCAGGGTGAAGAGGGTGCCCCTGCAAGTGTGCAGAGTGCATTCCTTTGCCATTTGGCAGAATCCCCCTCCTGTTAAAAAATACAAAACGTTCATGTCCCTTTTATAAAAGCAACTTGCTTTCATCTCCAGCTCTTCCTAAAAATAATCAGGATGATATTCAAGATAATCATCTCTTTGGCTGGGCTTCAAAATGCAGCTGGGGAGGGGGTTTGGGGATTGTGTAGATAGGTGTGCGGGGCAGTGAACAGACCACCCAGAAGCAAAATAGGTTTCTCTGTATTTTCCATGGAACTTTATCCATCCTTCCCCACACCCAGCAAGGCTGAATTTTCCTGGCCTTCGGAAAAATGATTCATCTTTTTATTTATTTAAACCCCGATGTGATTGCCTGATACGGCAACGGATATGTTTTGCCGCTGGTTTTAGATCAAGGGGCTCCCTTGCGGCTTGTTTGGCTGGTTGGGAGTATTTAAACAAATACACAACTTGAAAAGAGACCCTCGTGTTAGGAAGTGGGGTGGCTTCAGGAACAAGAGGAAAAAAAATAACAAAGTGGTGTAGGGATTAACCGTTTCTGCAGAGTATAATTGAGAAATTCAGAGACAGAATGGGATAAATGATCTATCTGAATACTTTTTTTAAAAAAAAAAATCCCTGCAGGTTGAAATCTAGCACCATAAACCTCGCAAGCGGAAATCTAGTACCACGAGAACGCAAGCAGCTTTTAGAACTTTTTCAGATTAGTTTGGCAAACAAGGTCACAAAATGTCCACAGCTCGACAAAGGTGGATTATTATTATTTTTCCCCAAAGGGTGCTCTCTTGGAAGGATGCAAAAGGAAAACAAGATAGTAGTCCCTATTATGCAAGGAGCATCAATACAGATTAGTTTGGCAAACAAGGTCATGAAACGTCCACAGCTTGACCAAGGTGGAAAGAGGAGCAAAAAGAGTGGGAAGGAAGGAAGGAAGGAAGAAGGAGGAGGAGCTAAAGAAAGAAAGGAAGAGGATGAAGAGAAGGCGAAGGAAAGTGGAGATAAAGACAGGAAGGGGAAGAAGAAAAGGAGAAGATGGAAGAGAAAGAGAAGGTGAAGGAGGAGATAGATAAAGAGGGGGAGGGGAGAACGGGATAAATAAATTGGAGAAGGGGAGGATAAGAAGGAGAAAGAAAAGGAGGAATGCAGTGCTCAGAAAGGAAAAATATTTTCCACATTGCTCAGGCTCATAGCAACAAAATGCAGCCTTTCCTTAAACAGCCTCAGCCAAATATCATCCAAGGCTTTCAACCCAGCCCAATCATCTCCCGGGGCTGGGCTGACGAGGGAGAAAACACACACACACACACAGAAGCAAAAGCTCCGAGGGGACTCTGGCCAGGAGTGCAGAGCCAGCCCTACATCCCTGGGACGCCCCACCCGTTCTGCCCCAGCTGGGCTAACCATAACCCTGCGTGGGAGGGAGCACCGTCCCTTCCCTGCCGGAGTTTCCCCAAAATGGTAAAAGAATGGAAGCCTGAGCTAAAAGCACGCCTGCTCACTTTTTCAGGCCCGTCACAATTTTTCACTCCGCCAACAGCCTCCCTTCTTCCTGCCTGCCAAGGTTGGGAAAAGGCAAACGTTCAGAGAGGGGAACTTGGAATAATTGATTATAGTTATAAAATAAGCCATAACGAAATGCACAAAATCTCCGGACACTTCCAAATTTTAGCCAAGCTATAGGTCGTCCTCTGCTTACAGCAGTTTGTTTAATGGCCATTAAACAGCACTGAAAAAAGAGACTTATGACCGTTTTCCACACTTACGACCGTTGCAGCATCCCCAGAGTCACGGGATCAAAATTTGGACGCTGAGCAACTGGCTCGTATTTATGACGGCGGCAGCGTCCCGGCATCACGTGATCACCTTTCGTGATCTTCTGACAAGCAGATTCAACGGGGGTGCAAGATTCACTTAACAACCGTGTTACTAACTTTGAACAACTGCAGCGACTCATTTAACAACTGCGACAAGCAACCGCCTCGCTTAGCAACGGGAAGCAACAGTGAGTTGTGGTTGCTGAAAAGAAGAGTGGCCGATCGAACCCAGCCAAGCAAATCAGTCCTGTTCTGGCCAGCTCACTGAAACACAACTTATTTTAGCTTTCTACAACTTATTTTAGCTTTCTACACTCAACCTGAAAGCAAGGCAGCTGCCTCCAGAGGCAGGGAAATCTCATGCCACAGGAAGGAGGCAGCCAAGCCAAGGGAAAACCAGAAAAAGTGGCTGGTAACAAAAGATAGAGATTGAAAACAACTCGGTTGCGTCATCCTGCGAAAACCGAGTTAGCGCTAAGGTACAGAGAGAAAGAGAAGAGAGAGAGAGAGGAATAGAAGAGAGACAGAAAGGAGAGAAAAATAAAAGACAAAGAGAAGAGAGAGAGAAGAGAGGAGAGAGAGAGAGAGAGAGAAGGAAGAGAGAAATAGAATATATAGAGAAAACAGAGAAAGAAGAGAGAGAGAAAAGAGGAGACAGAAAGAGAAGGGAGAAAGGAGAGAGGAAGAGAGAGAGAGGAATAGAACAGAAAGAGACAGAGAGGAGAAAAAAATAAAACAGATAAAGAGAAGAGAGAGGGAGAAAAAGAGAGAAATAGAACAGAACAGAGAAAGAGAAGAGAGAGAAAGAGGAGAGAGAGAGAGAGAGAGAAGAGGGAAAGAGAGAGAAGAGGGAGAAAGAGAAAGAAAGAGAAGGGAGAGAGAGAATCAGAAGCAACAACAGCAGCAGCTGCCCCATACATAAACAATGTGCTATTCTGCACCGCAATTATGTAAGCTTCACATCACATGTCCCCAGCAACGCAAAGAAAGGGACTTAAGCCTTAACACACTACACAAAAACACACATACTGTTCTCTCGGGCCAGCAACATGGCATCTGCACACCAGGCACGGATGGCGTGGCGTTGAATGTCCAGGAGGTGCCAAGAAAAGGGACGGCCCCAGCAGGCTTCTGGCAAGCAAAGTCAATGGGGGGGGAGAGCGATTCGCTTAACGACTGCAGTGATTCACTTAACAACAGTGGTAAGAAAAACCATAAAATGGGGCAGTTAACAAATGTCTCACTTAGCAACAGAAATGTGAGGCTTAATTGCGATTGTAAGTCGAGGATTATCTCCATACAGTCTCCTACTCAAGCAGTGGGTTGGAATGGATGACCTCCAAGGTCCCTCCCTTCCCTTCTGTAACAAAAATCGAGCAAAACAAGTCTCTCTCTCTCTCTCTCTCAATCTCTCTCTCTCTCAATCTCTCTCTCTCTCAATCTCTCTCTCTTTCAATCTCTCTCTCTCTCTCTCTCTCTCTCTCTCTCTCTCTCACACACACACACACACACACACTTTTACCTTTTCGACGTCTGCTTTCGTGACGTTGATGTCTGCGTCCATCTTCTCGAAGTATTGCTGTGCTCGGTCGGCTTCTTTGCAATCCCGTTCAAATCGTCGCTTGCTCTGACGAGGGATGGCAGAAGACAGTTAGCAAGTCATGTGTGAAAGGAACCTGACGTTGCTAGATAGTTCTCAAGGTTGCGTGCTTGGGCATTTATTTTGAATTTTTTTAAAAAGACAACTGCTGAGCTTTTGGGGTCTCGCACTGCATCTATGATTAAGGGCCATTAAACCATATGAAGAATGGTTGCAGGAATTGGGTATGTCTAGTCTAATGAAGAGAAGGACAAGGGGTTACATGATAGCAGTGATCCAGTATCTCAGGGGCTGCCCCAAAGAAGAGGGAGTCAAGCCATTTTCCAAAGCGCCTGAGGGCAGGACAAGAAGCAACAGGTGGAAACTAACCAACGAGAGAAGCAACCTGGAACTAAGGAGAAACTTCCTGACAGTGAGCGCAATTAATCAGTGGAACAATCAATAAAATAGATAATAATTACAACCTTTGCCGGTCCGTAAAGCCAAGGAAAGCTGAAGTCAGACCGTAAACACCATCGCGGTTTCCTTTAGCAACCTTAGCTTTCCTTAATGACAAAGTTGTGGGTCCAAGTTGTGATTGCTAAATGAGGATGGCCATTACTCCCGAAATCCTTGGTGCGTGGAGCAAACCAGCGTACTTTTACGAACAGCACGGAAACGTCAAACCTAACCCAGAACAGAGTCAGGCCCGCTCACCAATTCCAGCTGCTTCCAACAGGTTTCGATGTGTTGCTGCGCTTTCCGCCCGTCGTGAAAATGCTGAAAGGAAGAATTCACAAAGTCTTATTTAAAATAAAAATAAAAACGCAGAGACAAATTTAATGCCGTTTTTATGATTGCAGGCAATCCTTGACTTATGAATAATCCATTCGGTGACCATTCGAAGTCACAATGGCACTGAAAAATAATACTACTAATAATAATTATTATTATTATTATATTATCAACCTTCTTAGGAAGCTTCTGACAAGCAAAGTCAATGTTGCAAAAAATCTTATAAAATTGGACATGGTTACGTGACCTGCTTAACGACCATCACAACTTACGACCGTAATTCTGGGCTCAGTTCTAGTCGTAATTCGAGGACCACCTGTATTTCTCTACCGGTAGCCACGTATTTTAGCAATATTTTGTCTCCAGTTACAGTTTTTTTCTATTTTGTGCCAGGGTTAGGGAAAATTTGGGTTTTGTCTTTTTTTAGTTGGCTTAATTTCCTGGATATGTCATATTCCAGACAATAGGAGGGAGACAAAAGTCTACAAAAGAAAAGCAGGTTTAATAGTTCCACATCTGGATTATCTGTCTAGGCAAGAAAATATATTTCCACTTAATGGGATTTGTAAACCTCATTTTCCAGGTTGCAACACTGAGCTCTAAAAATGTAAGAATAAAGAAACAACTCTGATAAAAAAAACTTTGGGGAATTGAAAATGTATTTATTACTCTCTCTCTCTCCCCCTCAGAATAGCTTCACCTTGATCTCCTCGTATTTGGAATGGTGGCGATTATTTCCTACAACAATAAAGAAGTAATCTCAGACCCTTGCCCTACCATGAAGGGCTGACCCTAGACCTGTCCCGTTGAATCTGACCCCAGCATCCTTCGTCTCCAGCTACATCTTGTGAACAAAAGGCCTCTCCTGTCCGTTAATGTCTCTCTTCAGCCAACCGCATCGTTGGCCGTCCTATTCCGAGATCAGCGTCCTTCACGCTGCAGAGTGAGGCGCACCAGAATGGTCTTTGAAGACATCCAGACGGGAGAACAACCCTTGATGGATCTTCTGGGCATCCAGCCAGGGAAGGAATACCCCTTGGTGAAGGGTGAAGTTGTCTTCTGAAGGGTGGGGAGAAAGACTCCGGGCCATCTGAGGAAATGGTCCTTCTCCAAACCATCAGCTGCTCCTCACACAGCATCAGGAGATGCTGGCGATGTGACAACAACTTTGTTTGTTTGCTTGAAGCGCAAAGAGCCACCAGTCAAATGGTGTGTGCTACACAGAGGAGATGCTAACTCTTCAGAGGAGTTAGAGACGCAACGTAGAGATGCAACTGACACCATCCACGTTCACAACAGAAGTAAAGAAGAATCCAATCACAGACCATATTATGGAAAGAGGCCTCAGCAGTAACTTATTCTGAGCTATTGATTTTCTGCACCAGCAGGACTTTTTACCTTACAGATAGTTCTCAACTTACGACTATTCGTTTAGCGCAGGGGTCTTCAAACTTGGCAACTTTAAGACTAGTGGACTTCAACTCCCAGAATTCCTCAGCCAGCCCACAAGTCCACAAGTCTTAAAGTTGCCAAGTTAGAAGACCCCTGGTTTAGCGAGTGTTCGAAGTTACAGCGGCACTGAAAAGTCACTGATCACAAGTCCTCGTACCTACGACCATTACAATACAACCATCACAGTCATGTGATCAAAATTTGGCCATGTAGCAACTGGCGTGTATTTACGACGATTGCAGCGTCCTGGGGTCACGTGACCTGCCCAGCCGGATTCCTCCAAGTCAATAGAAGCTAGATCCGTTTAATGGCCACGCAACTCACGTAACAAAAAGTGGCCAATGGAAATCATGGCCGCAAGCTGAGGACGGTCCACTAAACTGGCCTTTGCCAGGATTCCATCAGATGTCATCTGGGCCACAAATCTCTTCTTTAAAGTCTGTCACTACTTTGGATAGTCAACCGGTCATAAACCGAGGAGTCTCTGTAGAAATGGGAGAAGGAGGATGCTAAAATCTCTCTTCACCCCCACCCCGACTTTACTTTTTAATGGCTTTTGTTAGCGTGGAGACAGGCCGGTTTATTCCTGCCTAGCTTTATCGACGATGGCGCCTTAACCCCGCTCTACGTCAACACCCTGACCTCAGCTGCTGAAATGTCAGGGATCTCCAGCTAGCTTCTGGCTGAGAAAAAAATGACCCAGCCCTGGGGCAGTTTGAGAACTGCCCACCCACCCACATGTCTGTGCAAACGCAGATGGCTGCATTTCTGGAGGCCTCAAAAACTAAAAAAAAAAAAAAATAAGACATGAAATTTTTGTCCTGGCAAATCAGAAACGCCCCCACCCCCAAATGATCTGTCTCTTTTGCTTTTTCTCCTGCCACACAACATGCAAATTCAGATTACATCCAAGACCTCAGCATTCCCTTTTCTAGCCAAAGTTAGTTGCACGTTTGCAAGCCAGCCTTCACACTTTGCCAACCTTGAAAACACTTGTTTGTTTCCATGCACCCTTCCGAGAAGATCACACCAACAATCTGAGTCCTGACCGGTGAGCCCTCGGCGGGCGACAACCGATGCATTATTTAAATTTTGTGTCAAGGAAACTGCAGCAGAAACATCCCCGACTGGGAATTAAAAGTCCCAAGAGGAACCACCTGCTTTTCTTCCTTTGCTGGCTCAAGAGAAGTTTAGATAAGTCTTGTCAAGAAATAAGACTACTGTACAGCAATGAGGAAGAGAGCTGCATGCTTGTATGACATGTTACTAGTCCATAAAGTCCTTCCTTCCTTCCTTCCTTCCTTCCTTCCTTCCTTCCTTCCTTCCTTCCTTCCTTCCTTCCTTCCTTCCTTCCTTCCTTCCTTCTGGTTCTTTCCTTCTATCCTTCCTTCCTTCTTCTCTCCTTCTTTCTGCCTCCTTCCTCCCTCCCTCTCTCCTCCCTCCTTCCTTCCACTTCCTCCTTCCCTCCCACCTTTCTGCTTTTCTTTCCTTCTTTCCTCCTTCCCTTCCTCCCTCGCTTCCCTTTTTCCCTTCTTGTTTCAACTTTCCCTTTTTCCCTTCTTGTTTCAACTTTTCTCCCTCCCTTCCTCCCTTGCTTCCCTTTTTCCCTTCTTGTTTCAACTTCTCTGGGCAAAACATTCTTATAATATTGAAGAGCGATGGTTAAGTTGGCAGCTTTTAAATTTAATAAAGTCTTATTTAAAGTTTTCATTAGCTGCGTAGGGTTTCTGCTGTATTTGGTTCATTCAATCCATTGCAAAGAAATCAGGAAGTTTAAAACTTTGTTACCGATTTCCTTTCTTGCTTGAGCTCCTGTACATAGCGGGCTAACTCTGTGGTGATCTGGGAGGTCATGTTCTCCGAAATAACTTCATGTTGACCAGCATAATCGTTCATTTCGTTCAGAGTCGCTAGGAAAGCTCGGCATGATGAATACCTAAAAGGGGCAAGAAAAAACTGAAATTCAAACATTTTTTAAAAAATCATATTACTTTTCAATGGTTAGACTCGTCCTATCGTTCCTAGATAGATTTAGAATATAGAATCATAAGGCTGGAAGAGACCCCAGAGATCTTCTAGTCCAACCCCTTGCTGCTGCCTGTTAAAGGCAGGCATGTGCTAAACCCAAATATTTTCCTTCATTACCAAACTCACTAGTCAGAAAGTTTTATCAAGCTCTGAGGACCTTCCTTCAGCACTCTCGCTGAAGAAACAGTCATAACTCAAGGACCGCCTGGATTATGGAGAGAATATTAGCCAATGACTTCGTGGCATTTCAGCAAGTTACTGCTGGGTAATTTCATCGATTTTCCAATTTATATTTTGGGATTGAAGGTGGAAACCTACGTGTATTCATCCTCTTCTTTGGAATTCTTTTTGGGCTGGTATTTCTTTGCGAGATTCCTAAAATAAAACCAGAAAGAGAGAAGGTGAAAAAAAAATGATTGCCAATTAAATAGCAAGCTCCTTATATTTTCTTTTTTTTTAAAACGGAAGATAGGTTTGCTTAACGACCACAGATTCACTTAACAATCTTTGCAATTTATTTAACGACCACTGCAAAAATTTCATTAAAATCAGGTCAGTCATGTGATGACTGCTCACCTCCAGGCATGGCTTACAGCCGTTATTCTGGGCTGAAGCATAGTCATAAATGGAGGACTGCCTGAAAACCTTGAATCTGTGGCTGCGAGCGACTGAAAACCAAGGTTAATTTCTCCACCTAGCCTCTCGGAAACCCTTCCTTGTGCTTTTTCAAGGGAAGCTTCATTTTGTTCCCAAAATAAAGAGAAATGAATTTCTATCCGAGGGTGCAGCTTGCTAAATTTGGAACTTGGGCGAAGTGGTTTCTCCAATGAGACAATCAGCATCTCTTAATGATGAAACATTTTACAAGTAAAGACTTCAATCAGACATCCAAGCCTATTTCTGTATCAGCCATAAACTATGCTGCAAATGGAACGGGTCAGGTTGGGGATAAAATACTCACTAAATCAATAAAACAATTACAAAGCTAATGAAGAAAGATTTTCTCTCTCTTTCTCTTAGAACAGTCACTAACTAAGTCGAGAACAGTCACTAAGTAAGTTGAGGGCTATCTGTACTTGGGAATATGCAGCCAGTTAAACCAAGATCAAATATGTTTCTCTGTAATTCAGATCTGAAAGGGGGAAGTTTCCTCCGTAGTTAAATGCAGGGAATAAATTTGAAAAACGCACATTTAACCTGCTGCACAAATATACTGTCATCCAGCATGGGAGTTGTAAATTTACAACTGGATGAAATGCACAAGCATCACATGCTTCCCAACGGTATCTTGAACTCACCTAAGCTGCTTTGCATAGTTGATCTCAATCTCCGTTCTGTCTTTGACAAATTTGATATATTTTTCCAGAATGTCGATACCCCACTGGGTGTGTTTTTCGAGGGTGTCAAACTGATCCTGCAGAAGAAAAATGAGAAATATTTAATTGGACGGTCAGATCAAGCTTGGATTGCGCTGTTCATCCTTTCAAAGAAACATTTTTTTAAAAAAAAAATAGTCGTCTTAAAAAGTCCACCTTAATGATGACTGCAGCAAACACAGGATTTGGAAGAAGAAGCTCTCCTAACCAAGGAGAGAAGCAACCTAGAACTAAGGAGAAATTTCCTGAGAGTGAGAACAATTAACCAGTGGAACTCCTTGCCTCCAGACGTTGTGGCTGCTCCATTACTGGAGGTTTGCAAGAAGAGACTGGACAGCCATTTGTCTGGAGTGGCACAGGGTCTCCTGCTTGAACAGGGGGTTGAAGTAGAAAATCTCCAAGAACCTTTCCAATCCAATTATTATATGTTTACGTCTGTTAAGCAGAAAGCTATGAATATTCAGTACTTAAATACTGGTTCTAGTGGAAAAGGCACCAGGCTAGAAACCAGGAGGCTGGGAGTTCTAGTCCCGCCTTAAGCACGAAAGCTGGCTTGATGGCTTTGGGGCTATCTTCAGGAGACCGTGAGTTCTAGTTTTGCCTTAGGCACGAAAACTAGCTGGGTGATTTGGGACCAATCACAGTGAGATGGTGAGTTGTATGCATGAAAGCTGACTGGGTGACTTTGGGACAATCAGGAGGCGGTGAATTGTAGCGCCGCCTTAGGCACGAAAGCCAGCTGGGTAACTTTGAGCTGATCATCAGGAGATGGAGAGTTCTAGTCCCTCTTTAGGCCTGGGTGACCCAAGGCTCCTTTGATTTCTTTTGCCACAGTCATCCTATTACGATTTGTATTTATTACTACAATAATTATTATTATACTTCCAGTTGTTGCTAAGAAAGATGCAAGAAGGGGATTTTATGGGTGATCTTCACTTGCTTGGCCTAAATTTTAGATTGGATTTGCTAAAAAAAAAAAAATTAAAAAACCCTCTCTACTTTGAAGAACACAAGAGATTTTTTTTTAATTAAATTCATTTGGTTGGTGGAAGCTAATTGCACCGATCAAATGAAGTGTAATTAAAGTTAACTTTAATTCCTAAATAAGGCAGCCTTGGTTTTTTGTTGTTGTTGTTGTTTTAAATGGAATCAGAAGCATTTTGAACTCAGTTTGGTTATTGTTTTTCATTCGGTGTATTCCAAATGCATTTTTTTTAAAAAATTCTGTGCTTCTACTGAAGACAAAAACCAGCGTATTTACTTACAAAACAAAACTAACTTCAAGCAAAACAAATCAGTTTCAAAGAGAACAAGACGTAAAACCAGCAATGTGGCTGAAAGAAGAAATAAAGGGAACATCTCTGCTAGTTCCTCTCTGTTTACAAATAAACAAACCCGTGAACAGGATTTAAAAAGAAACTTTTTTGCAAGGAGCTGAGAACAGCTACAACTTTAAAGTTAATTTGACTGTTTGTTCCTTTTGGTTACAAGTTTCAACTTAAGTAAGGAAGTGTTAGAAAAACAGAAAATGAAGGAGGAAAAAGAAGTAGAATTTCCCACAGGACAGTCCACTACAGAGGTTTTTTTAAAAAAAGATTCTTTAAATTAAAAAAAAATAACGAATTGCATGCATGCATAGACCAGACTAGAATTCACTGTCTCCTGGTGATTGGCCCAAAGTTATCCATCCGGGTTTTATACTTAAAGTGGGACTAGAACTCACCCTCTCCTGGTGTCTACTGCTGCCTTCACCACTAGACCAAACTGCCTCTCTCCAGATTTTCCCAGAACCCTTCAAACTCTTTCTTGGATAAGTATAGATGCACCAGGCAGCGTTCCTTCGTCTTTCATCTTCCAACAGAAGACTTGAAGAAAAGAATTTGGAAGCCACGTTAATCTACCCGGTCATAAACAGACCGTTCAACTTTCAGCCATCAGGATCAAAAGTCCAAAATTAGATTATGATCCGGAGAACGGCAAGAAAATTGGCTTTGACAAGTTTTCTGATTATTCTGCATTTTGTCAAGTCACGGACTGGCGATGAGCGAAGTGCTAATCAGCCAGACACAAAACCCACCTCATTAATCTTGCATTAGCTACCAAAATGTTCCTCCTGAAGCCTTTTTGAATTTAGCAACTTCAAGTCTTAAAAGAAAAGTATAATTGTCTCTGTTCAAAGTGGGCTCTTCTCTCTCAAGCCTGTAGTTCGGAGGAAGACGCTCTTACTAGAAAGAAATATCCAGGGATGTTTTTTACACCGTTTTCCTCCTTGTCACTCACCTGCATCATTCTGCAGAAGGGAGCATGGGAACTGCATGGAGAAAAGCCAGAATCTTCATCATAAGCCACAGCATCAAAGCTGTTTATTTTTGTGCCTTCCTTCTTTCTCTCATGCTTCTATTCCTTCCTTCCCTCCCTCCCTCATCTTTCTATATCTTTTTTCTTTCATCTCTTAACTTTTTCTTATTCCCTCCCTTTCTCAATTTTCTATTTCTCCTTCCTTCGTTTTCTTTTTCTTATGCTTTCCTTCCTTTGCTCATCTTTCTTTCTCCTTCCTTCTTCCCCCTCCCATCAGCTTTCTATCTTCATTCTCTTCTTTCCTTCTCTCATCTTTGTATTTCTCTTACTTTTATCTTTTTCCTTTCCCTTTCTTCCTTCCCTCGTGTTTCTATTTCTCCTCCCCCCTCCCCCACCACTCTCCATCTTTGCAGATTGTGGGGCAGAGATTGGGGAGATGCCTTTCGTGAGTAGCTGAATTTGTTTCTCTGCGCAGGGTTGGGATAGATGATCCTTGGGATCCCTATGTTTTTAAGGTTCTCTTAGCCCCAGACCAGTTCAAGCACCAGTTGCAGAAGTCAAATTGCAAAATGGCCATTACTGGACAGCAGTTTTTGCATTTTTTTTCCCTGCAGCTCAAATCTGAATCGAATGGAACGATTCTGTGAGGTTTCACACTTCCCCTTTGTCCCTTCCAACCACCCCCACACCACTCCACAAACTCCAAAACACGGTGCCATCGGATGCTTCTCCCACCCCCTAGCCATACTTGCCATTAATACAACCCTGGTTTCTGGAACATGCCACAAACAGCTGCTCCCATGCAAGCAACAGAGCCTCCAACCCTGAAATCTCAAATAGCACTGAACCAAAAGCCAGGATGCTGGCTTCATGCCATGTGGGAGCTCAACAAACCAGGACATCCCTCCACTGAATGATGATTGGAAGAGGGTAGAATAAGCGATGCCCCCAAAGATTTGGATTTAAGTCACAATCCACCCAGCAGCTGTTCTGCGTCTGGTTAGCGCCTTCCAGCAAATGGCAAGGAAGTCAGTTAAACACCAAAGCGGCAGTTTTCGGCTGCTGCTATAGCAACAGAGTCGGCATCCCTAGAAAGGGGGGGTCTTCTCCACCAATGGAGCATCGCTGGCCTGGCTGTTCCATTTCTAACCGTGGTTTGATTCGAGGAAGCCCCAGCTCGCTCTGCCAATCAGACCCTCCTCCGGCCCAGCTTGATTGAAAGAGCCATGCCAATCTGCCCTCTGCCCCAGCCACAGGGGGGTGACAACATTAAGGGAAGAAGGTAGAAGGGGACTCCGGGCCAGGGGTCCGTCTCCACCGCCTTCCTGTCGGGGCCGAAAGGATGCCGCATCCTTGTGGGCATCTTTGGGGCACTCTGCAAACTGCAAGCCCACCGGCATTGGGGCCATTGTTTGGGGCTCTGGAGGAACAAGGGTGCCCATGTTGGAGGCAGATCGCAAGGACAGACACTCCTCAACTTACAACAACAACCGAGCCTCAAATTTCCACTGCTATGCAAGACAGCTGTCAATTCGTTTTGTCCTGTTATATGATCTTTCTTCCCACCGTTGTTAAGTGAATCACTGCAGTTGTTAGGCTGCTATGTGAATCTCGCTTCCCCACTGACTTGACAAAAGGGGATCACGTGACCCCGGGACACGGAAACCGTCACAAATACATGCCAGATGCCAAGAAACCGAGTTTTGATCCCGTGACCTTGGGCATGCTGCGACGGTCGTATGAAAAATGCACATGTCACTTTTTTCAGTGTCGTTGTAACGTTGGATGGTCACTAAATGAACTGTTAAGTTGAGGACTGCCTGTATATTGAGTGACTGATTGTTCCCACTGCTTTTGAGCAGGGTGAATAAAATCCGCTTCCTTGTTTTCTCCTGGAACTCAGCCTCGTACAGAAAATACAAAAGAGCTGATCTGAAATTAACTCCTGCCACAAGAAGCTGAAGCAAAACTCCACCGACAAATAACACAAACGAGTTGCGGTACTCGATTCCTCTAAACGCAAAGGAAACATTTCCCCCACAGTGAATGTATAGATACATCCAGGGCACAAAATAATTAAGACTCTCCCTATCGATGAGAAGAGTTTTACAGTCCGCAGGCTGAGGTTTGACAGAGGAATATTCTATTTTTAAACTGAGTGGCTCAAACAGCCCCTTAAATGGGCTACAGCATCACATCACTTAGTTAACACTCTCACACTTTTTTTTTTTGGGGTGAATCTGCAATTGAAGAGGTGGCAGCCTTCTGCATGTTTTGGCCTCCTGCACAGAGGGAAGAAGCTGGAAATAAGGTGGACCTTATTATCACCCAAAGAAACCGAAGACGGATCCCTGCCTTAAGGGGTTCACAAGCACACAATTAGGGAGAGAGAACACGCAAAGACAATCCAGATCAGAAGGGCCCTTGTGACTCTGAATAACACACCCGATCATCCGTCTGGAAGATCACAAAAAATGTAGTGGAATCTATCTGGCGTCTCAAAAAGAGAGAACACAGATAGTCCTCGACTTAACAACTACGCCCAAAATTTCTGTTGCAATGCAAGGTAGTTGTTAAGTGGGTCACGCCCCATTCTACGACCGTTTTTGATATCAGTGTCTCACATCAAAAGATGTCTAAGATCAGAGGCAGAATCTACCCAAGACTCGCTTCATTGAAGATCAAAAGAGAAAGTTTTTTTCTCCAGAGACTGGGGGAGGGGGTGTCAAATGGAGAAAGTGATAATGATTCCCCCCCCCCCCAAAAGCAAGTTTTCACATGCAGTCCTGCGGTTTTAAAATCTGGGATGATCTCACCGCAGTTGGCATAGCTCAGCCTAAGAAATGTCCTGCTGTTTCCAAGCAGAACGGGTGAAATTGGCAATGCCAAGAAAAGGGGAAATGGATGCCAGCGCCATCCCTAGTGCCAGATTCGGAGAGAGTCATAAGAAACTTTCAAGGGGATTTTAAATCCTCATCTCCCATAAATA
The DNA here is from genome assembly GCF_016545835.1 of Crotalus tigris. NCBI lineage: Eukaryota > Metazoa > Chordata > Lepidosauria > Squamata > Viperidae > Crotalus > Crotalus tigris. The sequence goes on from NW_024096732.1 coordinate 1,316,348, forward strand.
TGAGTTGCTTGTCCATTTCTGGCCTAATTGCATTGATGTTCTTTAACTGAACGCTTTAAACCAGCCTATCAGCCAATCTGGTTGAAAAATCAAGCGTGCCTCTCTTGACATCCTCTTTGCTTAGTGACAGAAATTCATAAGTCGAAGACTGCCTGTTTGGCATTTAAATCCTTCATATTGGATGGAATAACACGCATTTCTTGAGCCTCCAGAAGCAATTTTTGTAATCTCTCTCTTCTCAACCACACAGTTTCCTCTCTTTACCCCCGGAAGTGTTTGCTTGTGCATCCCAATTTGCTAGAACACAACAACTGGTGTTTTATGATTCAGCCACATTTTTTTCCACTCAGTCAAAGATTGGCCAGTTACTCAAAACGTCATCCGGTGTTCTAGAAACATCACACATCAGGAGTGGAAATAAAATTTCTGCAGACTAAAAAAAACCCCGCACCTGCCATTGGAATTGGCTGAAATGTAAGGTGCGTTATTCTAATTTTGTTCCTACCAGCCGAATAAATCTGGAGCCTCATCACATGGTGCTTTGAATGAAAAAGCCATTTTTAAGGCATTTTCCCACCAGGCTTCAGAGAAAGTCACCAGGTTTAGAAAAAGGACAATATGGAGAAAGAGGGGGTTTGAAAATAAGTCGTATGTGGGGTCCTGGGTGCCCTCTGAGATTGCTGGTTTTCTTGCAGACGTTTCATGACCCAACTAGGTAACATCATCAGTGCTAGAAGAGAGTGGAGTTTGTTTTCTGTTTATATGTTAACAACTCCAAGCTAACAATAAACAACAGCCTAATCAAGGAATACTATGAGCACCAACGATGTTGACAGGGCAAGAATTGAGGTGATTTGCATAATAACAGTGGCAAAAATGGTTGTAAAAAAAATCAGGTGTGAGTCACTTAACAACCCGCCTTGTTTAGCAGTGGAAATGTGGGTCACAATTGTGGTGGTTAGTCAAAGAATATGAATACCTAATCCCAATGATCTGATTAAAAAGAATACAGTACGGAAGAATAAGCAGTGATAATAGACACGATCTCATTAAACCAAAAGGATTCTGTCAAATTACTCATATATTTAAAATACCTTCTGCTGTTTCCATCCAACAAAACCACTAACTCTAAGCACACTCGTGCACTTTTCTTCTTTAAAGAAAATCAAACGTCTAGGCAGTATTCGAGTTAACAAACTTTCCCTTTAAAAGTCCATGAATGCACAGAAGTGGGTGAAGGGAAAAAAAAGGGAAAATATTTGCAAAGAACGCTGAGACACCCAAAGCAGAAAAAGGCCGTTGTTTAGGCAAGCAAATGAATAATTTACTGGAAGTTCACATCCATTAAATTCATTTCGTTTGCAGTCCTCCCTCCTGAAAGCGTTAGGTCATTGTATGCTTACTCCATAGCTGTAAGGACACAAATCTCTATCAAGGAAGAATATTTCTCAGTTAGATCTTCTGGGCAGAGCTTAGCCTAACAGACCATTTTCAGACTGGCCAACAGCTCACTCTGGAGAAGACCAAAAAAAGGCTGTTGCTGTTGTTCCTCTTCCCAAACTCAACTCCCTTTGAGCACTGAAGTTGTTACCTAGTTGGGTCGTGAAATGTCTGCAAGGAAACCATCACACTTAGAGAACACCAAGGACCCCACTGCTCCCCCTCCTCCTCCTCCTCCCCCCCTCAAACTGCACTCCCTTCTACCCCTGATGATATTACCTAGTTGGGTCATGAAATGTCCACAAGAAAACCACCAAGCTCAGAGAGCACCATGGACCCCACAGTTTAATCCTGACCAAAAAATATTCTTTTCGATCCGTGTCTCAGAACTGTCAAACAAAAGCATAGGCTAACTACAAATGAAGGTCAGACCCAGAAGACTGACCCACAGTGGCCTGATGGTGTCTTTCCAGCATGTTACAGGGGAAAAAAACCCCAATAAATCAAGTCTGAATCATGAGTCATGCTGAATACTCACCTGCATTCAATTCTATATTATCCAAGTCTCCGTGAATATAATACAGGGGTCCCCCAATCCCCAGGCCAGAGACCGGCATGGGCTGCGGAAGCAAATGAAAACCCCATCCACACATAAATGCAATTCAGGCACTGTGCAAAACCACACACACACAATCCATGGAAAAACTGCCCTCCACGTAACCGGTCCCCGGTGCCCAAAAGGGGGGTGAGGGAGAGACCCCATACCATTTCTGCAAAGTGTCTGTCCAGTCTCTTCTCCAAAGCCTCCAGTGATGGAGCGCCCACAATGCCTGAAGGTTGTTCCACTGGTTGATTGTTCTCAAAAGTGTTTTTTTCCCCTGCAAAGTGGCTTTTTTTCTCTCTCTCCCTGCTGATATTTTCTGTCTATCACTTAACTATAAATTAAGAAGATAAAGTGGGGGCAAAGAAAAGTAGATCTGCCATGCACAGGAAATACTGAGGATGCGCTGCACAGAGAAAGAAACCACAAGGCAGAAGAGGGAGAATCTTATCTCAGACGGCTTCAGGGTTTTGCAGAAAGAGCCACGGGTGGGAAGGACCCAGTTTTTAAATGACGCAGTTCCTCGTCTTCTTATTGTCCACCCGCACCCCTGAATTCCTCTTTATTTGCGCAAAGCTTAGATCTTTCAAAGGGAAGCAGGCAGTCCCCGACTTACGACCAGCTGACCTCTGACCTGACTGCAGAGCCCCCTCCCCCTGGGATTCTACAATGGGGCGGAGCTTGCAGACAAGCTCCTCCCCAAAGTCCCTCCCCAACCACACCCCCTTGTCCCTCACAGAAGCGAACCCCCCCTTTCGGAGTCAGGGGGCATTGAAGTTGGCTGATCCTAACCTTTCTCCCCAAATTGGACACAATTTATGATCACAAGAGCCCCAAATTTCTGCCGCTAAAGTGAGACAGTTGTTAAGTGAGTTTTGTCCCATTTTTCGCCAAGGTGGTTAAATGAATCACTGCAGTTGTTAAACGAGCCACACAGTTGTTCAGACAATCTGGCTTCCCCTCAGATCGCTAATGGGGATCACACGACTGTTGTGGCCTGTCGGCCACCAGAGAACTCAGCCACCGATTCATGTCGCATTTGGGGAGCTGGGTCAGAACAGTGACTTGGGGACGATGCAACAGGCGTAACTACATGCCGGTTTCCAAGCCTCTGAATTTTGATCACATGACCAGGGGGATGCTGCAACCGCCCCTTGTGCTCATTGATTTACAATCATTTGTTTAGTGGCCAAAAGGACTGGAAAAAAAAGACTTATGACCGATCCTCACACTTACGACACTTGCAGCAACCCCATGGTCATGTGATCACAACTGGTGTGTCTTTACAATGGGCTGCGAGGTCATGTGATCACCATGTACGACCTTCCCAGCTGGCTTTCGTAAAGGAAAGTCAGTGTGGGAAGCCGGATTTGCGTAACGACTGCACGATTCACTTAACAACGGAAGGGGTTCGCTTAACATCCATGGAAGACAAGGTCATAAAATCGGGCAGGACTCCCTGGACAATTGCCTTGGAATGGAAACTATGCTCACAATCCTAGAACGGCCTCTCTATATTGTGCAGTTGAGAAAAGTTTAAGAAAGACTAATATTGCCCTTAATACCAGCGGCCGTCTCTCAAATAATTCACTTTATAGGCTCTCCATTCGACTGCTGGCAGTCTGAACCAGTTTATGGAGATGAGTCAAACCTTCAGACTGAAGCCAGAGATTGCCTAGCACTGATTATTGTTAGGATTCCTCTTTTTCAGCTTCTCTGCAAAAGAGTAAGCAGGGAAAAATCAACCCACCACTTTAAAAGCACCAACTCATGCGAGCGTCCTACTAAAATATGCATCCATCCAGTTGGAATCGATTGAAAAGCAAAAACAAAAAAAGCTGTGTTTTGGTTTAATTTTCACAAAGCCACTCATATTTTCTTCCAGAGAGGATTTAGCACAGAAGCTTCTTTGTTGCTCACATTCTTAAACAGAATCTCGAGCATAAATAGTGATCCACAGCGCAAAGACAAGTATTTTCATTGCCGGGAGAAAATTATATCAGGATTTCTGCCCGAGACCATACGGGCTACTGTACTTTTTAAAATTCTGCAACAGCATCTATTCTGACAAAACAGGGAGCGCTTTGCAAACAGCCTGAATTATTCAAATAAAATGAACTTTGCTTTTTTTTTAATTTTGCTTTATTTTTAAAATTGCCACATTTAATAAGTGGCATAAATAATAATAATAATAAAGTTGGAAGGACCTTGGAGATCATTGAGTCCAACCCCCTGCTCAGGCAGGAAACCCTACTGTCAACGATCCTACCATCCTACCGTACTCCTGGGTAAAGAAGGACCGGGAGGCAAACAAATTCAGGAAGCAGCAGCGTGGAACCGGTGCTGCCCTTCGCCTTCCCTCCCTTCTGTATGTTGAGCCTGGGAGGGCTTGACACCTACACCATTTCAGACAGATGGTTGTCCAGTCTCTTCTTAAAAACTTTCAGCCTCCTGCAGGTCAACGTGACCAGGACATATGAAGTGTTCATTCTCAGCTCATCCAATGCATTTTTCAGAATATTTTTTTCAAAGTCATGAGATCTAGAAACTTGGACTGCCTTCACTGGAGGAGAGAAAGGGAATTTACTTTTTCCATGCTGTTCCAGAAGGGGAAGGAAGGAAGGGAGGGAAAAAAGGGAGGAGGAAGGAAGAAAGAGGAAGAAGGAGAAGGAAAAAGAATAAGGAGAAAGAGGAAGAGAAGAAAAAGGAGAAAAAGAAAGGAGAAGAAAAGAAAAAAGAAGATGAGGAGACAGATAATGTGCGGGAAAGGAGGAGAAGGAGAAGATTAAAAAAAGGATGTGGAGAAGGAAGAGGAGATAAAGAAGGAAAAGAAGAAAGAATTCTGCAACCCAAACCTCATTCCAAACCTCGCCATGCCAGTTCTGCAACATGTGCAAGGCTGTGGAACATGGGGATGCTGGGAATGATGGGTCCCTGCACCTGGTGCATGTTACCTAAACAACACCATATTGTTTATACATCCTGTCTCGTTCCTTTGTGTAGAATACTGAAAGTGGAGGAAGCACATTTTTGCCTCTGGGCTACCTTCCTGTCCATTCTCTCTTCCCTTTGTTTTTCAGTTTCTTCCTCTTCGCCTGGTTTATTTGCAGCCTCACTTCACTTACACACACACACACACACACACACACACACACACACACACACACACACACGCATGCAGCTCCACATTTCACCTTCCTGCCCCCAGGAAACCCAGGGCCCTAAACACAAACCAACAACCTTCTCCTCCTCATTATAAGAAAAGAGGTAAATCAATTCCCCTTGAGTGCAAAAAACTAATAAATAAATAAATAAATAACAGAGTTGGATGGGACCTTGGAGGTCATCTAGCCCAACCCCCTGCTCAAGCAGGAGACCTTATATTATTCCAGACAAATTAGTTGTCCAATCTCTTTCTAAAAACCTCCAGTGATGGAGCACCCACAACTTCTGGAGGTCAGCTGTTCCACTGGTTAATTGTCTTCACTGTTAAGAAGTTTCTCCTTAATTCCAGGTTGCTTCTCTCCTTGGTTAGTTTCCATCTGTTGTTTCTTGTCCTTCCTTCTGGTGCTTTGGAGAATAAGTTGACCTCCTCTTCTTTGTGGTGGCCCCATGTTAACATTTTGGGGCTCAATTTTGGAAATTTTGGGATCAATTGTGATAGCAAATCCAAGTCTACCTGTATATACAACTGCCTCAGATAGCGAGAGGGCACCCTATAAATTTAAAAATACAATAAATATGATATACTGCTAAATTGAATTAAAAAATAGCTCAAAATCTCCAAACGGGCTATGAGAAAACAAGGGTTGGCTTTGCTCCTCTATGAATTTGTCTAATTTAAAGGACAGTTGTTAAATGCGACAGGATTTAATTTGAAAAGAGTAGGGTTATTGATTACAAACCCACCCAAACACACTCATAGCTTTTGTGATTGATAGGTGAGGGAAAATATAATCATTGGCTAATAACAGTTTATGGCCCAAAGTTTTGCCCGTTCAAATCCATATTTATGGATTTCATGCTCATCACAAGACAATTGGATATGAAGTTTGGCATTTTTATCAGATATACCAGTATATATATATATATATATATATATATATATATATATATATATATATATATACGCCCTGGGAAAGTCCTGCAGATTGAAGAGATGTTTCCAAGCAATCAATCAGTAGGGAAATAATAATAAATGGATTTTCCGGATGGATTGAGCTATTAAGCAGCCAGACATTTGAATATATGGGGGAAAGTTGTACTGAAGGGGTAGGTGGCAGTTACAGGCAATCCTCAACAGTTGAAAAAAAATGACTTATGACCATTTTTCACACTTATAACCATTGCAGCATCCCAAACCATAACAAAAGATTGTAAATTGGGCATGACTCATTTAACAACCCAACACCAGTTGTAAGTAGAGGACTATCTCGATACTGCATTGAATGCCTCCATTGGAATATTTGGCATCCAGTGCGACCGAACTATCTTCAGATGACCCACAAACAAAGCACGGGTCTCAAACTGGTCAGAAGAGGGGATGGGATACCTTATGAAACCCTAGAGCTGTAGGCTAGACTAGGGAAAGAGAAAATACCCACGAAAAAGAAACTAGCAAAACTTTCCATCTGGCTACCCCCAAAATTCAAATCCGACTCAAAGGCAAGCTTGGGCTATATAGGGCTAGGCCATTAAACTAGGAGAAAATTTACTTATGAACCCAGCCAATGGTGGCTTAAGAGTTAAAGCGCCGTTAACAAAAACAGAACAACAGAGTTGGAAGCCAAGAGAGACTTTAATAGAAGCAGGTAGCAGAGCTGGAAGGGACCTTGGAGGCCTTCTAGTCCAACCCCTTGTTCAGGCAGGAGACCCTTTCCCATTCCTGGTGAATGGCTGTCCAGTCTCTTCTTAAAAGCCTCCAGGGATGGAGTTTTGAGTTTTAAGCACTTCATGGCACCGAAGACGGAATCACCCCGTCTCTCTTCCAGTGATACGAAATTAAAGATTCAGCACAATGCCACCCGCCAGCACTTCCAAGACTAGCCAGAGGAAAGGCTGCCTTCCATAACCACAAATACACACACAGCAGCCACAAGTTGCTGAGGTCTATCATTAGAACGAGAGCCTGGATGGTTTATTTTCAAGGGAGGGAAAAAACCCAGCAACTTTTGACTTCTCTGCTGGAAGTCGAGGTGGGTGGTGAAAGGACGTTAGAGAGTAAGGCAAAGGCTGGTCTGAGTTACTCAAGGCTCGCTCCTTCTCCCCTGAGGGAGACAGAAGGTGCATTGACGGATTATGGTCGGAAAAGGGGATCACATCTCCCTGGACACTGCTACCGTCATAAATACGAACCAGTTGCTAAGCTTTTGAATTTCAGTCACATGACCGCGGGGATGCAACAAAGGTTATAACTGAAAAACAGTCATAAGTCCCTTTTTATAACTTTGAACGGTCACTAAATGAACTGTTTTAAGTCAAGGACTTGTCTCTACTGTACGTCTTATTTTGAGGAGCAAGCTTAGAGTTCACCCTATCACAGACCATCCCCTCCATGCCTCAATTGCCTAAGCAACCAGCAGACGTAGCATCATCCAGCCGCTCGCTTCTCTCATTTAGTGAATACCACAGGATCTCCTTCAAAGAGACCATCATCTTGGTAATTAGCTGTTTACTCGAAAGCTGAGCCGTCGGACTCCTGCAAAGCAACTCTCTGAACCAAGCCTCATCCGACGTGCTTGTGCAACGATTCAGCAACTCTCCGATCCTTTCAGTTTCTGAAACAGCTGACGAGACCGGCCTCTTGATTATTTGGGGTTGCAGGCTACCCCCTCGCCTCTAAGCTGGACATGCGCCACCTGCGTTGTAGACCGTGCCTCTCTTCCATTGAAAGTTGGTTGGCCCTGGTCAAGGAATTCTGGACCTCTCCAAAGCTCAGGACAGGAACCTGGAGTCTCCTTTCAGGTCTGGACGGTAGCCAGAGTGAGGGTTCGGTTTCAAAATCCTTTGCTCCTTTTCATAATGCCAAAGGAAATCCTTGGGCTCAGTTTTCCTAAACAATACAGAGAGTAGCAATTTCTGCCTTGCTCCACAGTGTCTAACAGGGAAAAGTAACACAGCAGCATCACAATCTTAAAAGACATTGTGCTCAGCAGCAGATAGAAGCCATATCTCTCCAAAGGACTTCTAAAAGTCAACAAGGGGCAGGGGAAAGCATCTAATGATGGTACCTGGTCTGGTAACGAAACGTCTGCAAGAAAACAACCCAGCTCAGAGAGCACCAAAGACTCCACAGGTCCTCCTCCTCCTCAAACTCCACTCCCTCCTAGCACGGATGATGGTACCTAGTTGGGTAATGAAACGTCTGCCAGAAAACTAGCAAATTCAGAGCTGCTGTACATACACAGGGAAAAAGGCACACTCGCTAGCACTGATGGTGTTCCCTAGCTGGGTCATGAAACAGCAGAAAGGAAACCATCAAGATCAGAGCTGCTACTGCTGCATATAAGTGGGGAGCAAACCCCACACTCATTAGCCCCAATGATGTTGCCTAGCTGGGCCACCTGTTACACTAAACCAGAGTTTGCTTCACACAGTTGTTACCCAAACCTCACATCAGTTTGGTTTGTGCACTGAGCCAAGCAATGACAGCGTGCTCAACTTCCAGGCTGAATTTTCATCTACTCTTTAGCCAAAAACAATTTTGGCTTTGGACCTTGTTTATAAGCCACTAATTATGGCCTATTGGTATGAGCACAGTAGGCCACTACATTCCTCCAACAATCCAAAATAAACATGGCTTGATGAGATTAATATATCCAAACGGTGACTGGTTTTATTTAATTTCACATTTGAGGCAAAAAAATGGGGTTTTCTTCCCAAATCCAGTTTTAAAGGTGCATAAAACTACAACAGAATAACAGCGTTGGAAGGGACCTTGGAGGTCTTCTAGTCCAACTCTGTTTCCTTTCCAAGCTCCTTTCAACCTTCCGACAGTTAAGAAAATTACGTGAATGAAATATGCAAGCATCAAACCCCCATTTCTCCTTTCCTTCATTGATCGCAACTAAAAAGTTGTTCTCTTGCTTTTATGTGTGTTTTTTTCCTTTTCCAGTGAAAATGTGAGTCAAACAGAAACAGGAAGCCAAAGGACACTCTTCTTCATCATGAATGTCATTCTTCCTTAAAATTCTTTTGCTTTTCTGTTCCATTTGCAGGAAGAAAAGCTTATTAGGCCAGTTAAAAGCTGGCAGCCCTCGCATAATATCCTTACTATCTTGGTTCATTTTAACCGTTTGTATTTTTTCTAGCTACTCAGCCAATTCGATTAGGTTACTATCTCGAGCAAACATGAAAACTGTTACTGCAGAAATAGATAAAACGTGTTGAGTGAGCACCGCTCCTGTGTTCACAAAACACACCCATACTTAAGTTGTGGTTCACTCAAAATCTCTGGATTTACATAGCCACGCGGGTTGAATTCACACAAGAGGCCAAGGCGAGGCTGGCAGTTTTGGGGTTTGGTTGTGGTTGGAAGAGGAAAGGACCCCCAACTTAATTCTGAAAGTCAGGGGATTGTCATAAAAGAGCAGCCAAAGAGCCTTGAACTCATTTACACGGTGGGCAAAACAGTCAGAGATTCCAGAAACATCTTGTAAAAGCAAAAAAAAAGATGGACGGACATGATCTCGTAAAGGCAAGCTGATCCACATCATGAAAAAAGAAAAGAAGGGAGCCAGAAATAAGTACACCTTTTTCTCCATTAAATAAAATGATTTAAGCCTTTCTCTTCCCTCCAGACAGCTCTCAGCACCACCAGTCAAAGATACCTCCAGGCTGAGGCCGTCCCTGCCCGTTTGAAAACCTTAAGAGGTTGCATTCACACCATTTTAGCTAAACCTGGTTAGCTCTTTTTTGTTTTTGATGAGGCAGCGCTGCTGGCTGGAATCAAAGGGGGGGGAGGCATTAATTCAGGAATTAGTGAAGCCACTGCAAGGGGGGCGGGGGACAGAGGAGAAGCGGTTGGAAAACATGGGGAATGGGAGGTGCCTGCCTCTTAAGACCCCTGTCTGAAAATAAATCGCAAAAACAAGAGATAGCTTCTCTCTCCAGATAGTCCTTGGCTGAAATCACCAAGCAGAAATATCAAACCACCCTGATTTGTTTTTTTTTATGTTAGTCAAGCAAGAAAGCAGATTTTTTTCCGGGGGTGGGAATAATTACCCCCCACCCCCCAGAAAGGTTCCCCAGCTCTCTGTCCTGTTTCTCAGGGCTGCCTTCTCTGACTTCGCTTCCACGCCCCACCACCCCAGCCCTTCTTCTTCTTCTTCTTCTGCTTCTCCCCCTCCACTAAAGGCGGCTGGGCTTAAAACATTTCCGTTCTCCCGTTGAGAAATGCGTTTTTTTTTTTTTGCCTCGGCCGTTTCAACCCACCGAGGCTCGTTTCGTTCGCGATTGCATCAGTGAAAAAACAAAATAAAACACAGATTAATTACAAACGAGCCGATCGGGCACACGCGCCTCGCCGGACACCCCCTTTCCCCAGAAGCTGCGCCAACCCACCCCCCTCTCCGCAAATTTCTGCATTTTAACCATGGAAAGGATCGGCTGCAAAAGACCACGAGGTGCCCGGCCAGCCTTTGCAAACCGTTATTTTTTCTCCCGGAAAATCCCAGGAGAAAAGGCAGCGAAGGAAATATGAAAAAAATCTCATTTCGTCCCCCCACCCCCGCGTTCCTCGTTTTCTTTGCCCGGGGAAGTTTGCGCATCGGCGGATCCCGGCCTGCGGAGGGGCTGAGCGAGGCGCGACCCCCTCCGGAGGGGAAGGGGAAGGCTCCCGCTCTCCCTCTGCTGTCCGGAAAGCCCCCCAAGGCAGGCGAAAGCCCCGGCACTAGACTTACCCACAGTTCGGTGCCCCAATTCATGGTGCCAGCAGCTGCGCTTGGCGAAGCGGCGGGTCCTGGAAGGCGGCCGGGCTGGAGCGAGGGCAGGGTCTGGGGTCTTCAGCCCCTGCTTCTTGCTCCCGCCTCCCCCAGTCGGAGGCGAGCCCCCTTCCAAGCGCTTTGCCCAACTGGCATAGGCTGGCCAATTGCAAGCCGGAGGCAGAGAGGAGAAGGGGCTTTGCCCCCGCCTGGTCTGCCCGTTGCCCTGTCTGCCTCCCGCCTCCCCCGCAAAAGCCCCAGACTCGCTATCTGCCCATCGCTTCCTCCGTCCGGAGTAAGAAAAAAAAAAATGGCTCAAGCAGCAACTCCGGAGTCTTGGGCAAGGGAGGGGGGAGCTTGACAGCTCGGGGAGGGGAAAGGGGAGAGCGCGCATGCGCCGGGGGGGGGGAGAAGGAGCGGGTGTGCAGAGAGGAGGAAAAAAAAAGAGAGGAGGACGAGTAGGGGGCTCCGGGGATTGCGCAAGCGCGAGAAGGGGTCGGTGGCACCCCCTCCCTCCCTCCCTCCCACCCACTCACCCACCCACCCTCCCTAGATGGATTGAGCGAGGCGGCAGCGCCTTTGGCAAGCTTGAAGCGCGACCCCTGGGGCTCCGAGGACAGGCAGCAGCTCGGGGAAAGATATTGGGGAGGGGGCTGGCGGAGGGGGCTTAGCGCAAAGCCCTCCTTAGCCTGGCTCGGGAGCGGAGCGCACTTGATCCGGACTCGGTTTTGCAAAAGCGCAGACGATGCGCCAGCTCGGGGAGGGCAGCCACGGACAAGCCCCATCGGGGGAGCGCTCAGCCAGAAGCAGATCATGGTTAAGGCGCTGCAGCAGCCGGGCTTGCCCTGTGGACGTGACGCCCCCTCCCCAAACCTTCCTCCGGCCGGGTTAAGCGCGTTATGGCTGTGGTCAGCCGGCCTGAGCTGTCCAAACCCTCCAACTGCAGTTGACCGGGAGAAGCTCAACAAACAAACCAAAGGTGGCTTAACACATCCCTGGACTCACGCAGTTATCTTGAGATCGTGGTTAACGGAACGCGCTTCAGATAGGCAGGCAATGGGAACGTAACAGCCCTCTCGTATCCCTCCCCAGCCTTCCTCTGACGGGTGCTGTCCAAATCCTTAAACTGCAATTTAATCTAAGCTCAACAAATAAGCCATATCACCATCCCTCCATTCATACACAGGTAATCCTTGACTTACAACATTCATTTACTGACCGCTCAGAGTTTCAAAGGTACTGAAAAAAGGGACATGACGGTTGCAGCGTTCCCATGGGTCACGTGATCAAAATTCAGACACTTTATGACGGTTGCAGCGTCCTGGGTCAGGTGATCCCAAACAGACTGGGGACCATGGAAGCCGTGGGCCGCACTCAGCAGGGGAAAAGGGCTGTAGCATAAGGGATCTATTAAATAATATGACAGGCGCCCAAAGATTCTTGTATCCTTTGTGGTAATTCTTTGGGGCAGTTCCTCCAGTACTAGAATGCTGCTATCATGTCCCCCCTCGTCCTTCTTTTCTCTAGACTTTAGACCAAAAAGCGGTTGTAAGTCAAGGACTTCCTAAAATTGGTACGAAGTTAGCTGGGAATCTAGCCTCTTGAAGCCACATCAGTGTGTAGGCCAGTTTTGCACAACACCCAGCACAACTCGTAGAACTGAAGGGCCCTGGGAGATCATCTAACCCAGCCACCTGCAGATTCACACAGTAGCCCAATGTTTGGCCAAATCACATCAGGGCAGCGAAGGAAAACAATGAGTGTGTTGTGGTTGAAAACAGCCATTGTTCTTTGTGAGAGACCTCCAGTCAACAAGAATGCAGTGAAAACGCCCAAACGTCTTGCACGTGATCACAGCAATGAAGGTGCCATACAGCAGGATAGGAATTAAAACAACTAAAATACCTCTTATTCTGGAAGAAAAAAAAAATTACGCCGGCCTTTTGGAGAGGCAGTTTGGTCTAGTGGTTATGGCACCAGGCTAGAAGGTGGGAAATTCTGGGTTCTAGTCCCACCTTAGCCATGAAAGCTGGCCAATCAGGAGACCGGGAGTTCTAGTCCTGCCTTAGGCATGAAAGCCAGCTGGGTGACTTTGGGCCAATCATCAGGAGACAGTGAACGGAAGTGCCGCCTTTCGTATGTGAATCTGACGGGTGACTTTGGGCCAGTTCCCTTCTCTCAGTCCAATCCACCTCACTGGGTTGTTGTTGTAGGGAAAATAGGAGGAGGGAGAAGTATGGTGTGTGTGTGTTCCGCCTTGAGTTATTTGCAAAAATAATAAAAAGGCAGGACATAAATATATAAATAACGAAAACAAAAACACCCGCAACTCACTCTTTCCTGAAGAAAAAACTGCCCTTGATATGCATATTAAACACAAACACATGTTAAATACAGCAGAACTCTCTTCTGAATAACCGTGGAAAGGTCTGCACTGAGTTCAAACCATGCACCATTTTTCTTTTCCTTCCTGCTCCTTCCTCTTTGTCGAAGTTTAGATTGTGAGCCTTTTGGGATACAGGGTTACAAGCCATGGATCTTTATAGGCGACCAAGATGAATTATGACGATCAGCTTGGTGCATCGTATAAACTAAATCAAGGTTAACCAAGCATGATTTATCGTAACGTGAACTAGGTCAGTTTTTAAAAGGATGGCCCCAGTAGTTCTTAGTTTCCTACATTAGACAATTCATTTTTTTCAATCAATTCATAGAATAGTTTGAATAATTAAGCAAGAAGCTTAATTGTTACAACAGGAAGTCAAAGTAATAATTCCTTAATTAAACACCACTGACTGTATTCACACGACATCTAGTGGCGAAAGGGAAAACAACATTCTAATTCACCATGTGATTTTTTTTTTTACTTGATTGCTAAATTTGTTTGTTTGCTTGCTTATATTTATGTCTGCAATATGGTGTGGTGTCAACAACATGTTCAAATTTTTTTTTCTGAATCTGTCCACAAGATTAGCAACAGCAGTTGGATAAACAGATTTTAGCCATCAAACAGGCTGAAAAAAAACCCTCCCATTTGTAACATCGGCACCATCAAAGGAATATTACAAATATGGATTTGGTCTAATCAAAAGTTCTTTTCCCCCTATCAATTATCAACTCGGACAATCTTATCCTGCTTAAAAAGAAGATTGTGCGAGCTACCAAATTAGATAGATGGTAGTAAGAAAGAAGTGTCACAAGCCTTTTGTGAATTTCAGGAGTCTTCAGGCTCGTCCAAATTATTTGAGCCAACCTTTACACCTTCACTGAATTGACACAGCATGGACTACAGAGGGTAGGGTAGAGATGAGGGCAGGAGTCGTGGGTCCACATCTGCTACCTTTGCAGGTTGTCTTTGTGTGTGTGCTGTACGTATATTATGTATAATGGCTTTGACTCTTGTTTTATGGCGGCAGAATTATTGTGAGGCTGGGTGAACACAGAGATTAAGCCTTGGCTTTATCAATCATATCTTTGGCTAGTGGGTTAACACCTATCATGGTGCGTTTATGTTTTGATGTGTAAGAGATTGTTGTGGTTGTGGGGAAGATAAATAAGAATATCAAGTACGTTTGCTGCCTTGATGAAATAGCTAGTAACTCTCCCACTTTTTAAATGTGTATGTTTATCTATCCATCCATCATCCATCTCTATCATCCATCCATCCATCCATCTATATCTATCTACACATACACATGCACACACTGTATATACACAAGTTGAATATGTCCATGTGTACATATATAGGTAGATGTCTATACTTATATAAATAGGGGTTTGTGTGAGTAAATATACCGTGTATTTAGAATATAGAACAATATATTTGATTGTGTGTGTGTGTCTGTGTATAGATAGATATAATATAGATATATATGAAGTTATATAAAATATATATGTGATGATGAATGTATATTTACATATATACTGTGTACTTATTCATAGATATAGCACTCCCGCTTTCGCTTTCCCCGAGCGGAAGTCCCGAGACGCTCCTGCCGGAAGTCTATGGCTCCCAGGCCGGCGGCAGCGTCATCCTACGGGGGCGGTGACCTTTCACCCCGGAAGAGGGCGGCCGGGGCGATGTTGGTGCTGGAGTGAAGATGGCGCTGGGAGGGAGCGGCGGCGGCGGCGGTTCCGGGTTCCTCTCCCGGGCCCGGGCGGCGTCGGGCGGGCTCCTCCTGGCCCTCCTGGCCGGGCTGCTCTCGGGGGGCCCCGCGCAGGCCCGGCTCCACCATCTCAGTCTCAAGGTAGGCGCCGGGATACGTGGAGGGCCTTTCCCCGCTCGAGCCCTCAGCCTTCCCCGTCTCTGCATCTCCGGCTGAGTCCTTCAGCCTGGGACACCCCGGTCCCATCATCCTCGGCTGGGTTGCTTTAGGACTGTTGTGCCCCACCCCCATCATCCCCAGCCTGGAATCTCTTCAGGTTGTTACACTCCATTCCCACCAAAGCTATTTAGGCAAGTACATCCTAGTCTTATCATCCTTATCTGGATTCCTTTAGGACTGTTGTACCCCAACCTCCATTATCCACAGCCTGGAATCTCTTAAGGCTACTTGGTCTATCTTCCCCAACTGGCATCCCTTCAGGCTGGTACTTCCCAGTCCCATTATACTTTGCTAGATTCCTTTTGGACATTTGTATCCCAACAGCCATCATGCCCCGCTGAGCTCCTTCAGGACGGTACATTCCAATCCCATCATCCCCAACCTGGAATTCTTTAGAGCTATTGGACCCCAGTCCCATCAAGGATTCCTTTAGGATTGTTATACCCTAGGCACCAGCAACCCAGCAGTGAAGTGAACATGACTTCCCCATTGACTTTGATTGTCACAAAAGGGGGTCACATGACCATCATAAATTTGAATGTCTGAATGTTGATCATGTGACCAGGGAGGATACTGCAACAGTTGTAAGTGTGAAAATGGTCATAAGTCACTTTTTCAGTGCCGTTGTAACTTGGAACAGTTACTAAACTAGTGTAGGTTGAGGATTTACCTGTAGCTAATATTGGTTAAAGATATAAATCTTGTCGGAAGAAGTAAAATCTTGGAATTAAAGCAAAAAAAAAAAAATATCCCATTTAACCGATTGTACTACTGCCCAAAATAACCACATTTGTAGGAACCTTATTGACTAGCAAGAATTTTGCAGAAAGAAAACCAGCAAGAGTTGAATCAGCCGACTTTCAATGTATTCTTTAAAAATCAGCTTTTGGCCCGTGTCCAGGAAGGCATCGCTTCTTAAATTACTACTTAGTGTGTCTTTCGAGTAAAATCTCTAGCAAGACTGTACAGGTTGAGCAAAACAGATAAGCGGAAATATTCAGGATGATCCTTCTGTTTGTTCAGGCTACGTTTATCTGTGTCTGTGACACTGCCGAATTTTAAGTGGGTTTTTTTTATTTCTAGCTTGGAATTAAGTTACTCTGTTACCATTTTAGCAGATTGTTGTCTACTAAATTGTGTTTGAAATCTTTGAATTGTATAAGCTGTAACCAGGCATCAGCTTCCTTTGTCCTTGGATTCAGGTTGCCTTTAGTTGATCACATTTCTGAGAAAATATATGCCATTTTCTGAAAGAACAGTAAGCACCTCAAATGTGTTAAGGTTGTTTATTTTAACGCACTAGTGACCATCTTTATAATACAACTTTCTTTTCAGCTACTGAGGCTTAACGTTGCAATTGAAAATATTTATTCCCTTTTATTTTTGTTTAAAACATCAAATAAGGCTTTGTTGACATTGGACAGAATTCTTAATCTTGTAATATATCACTTTCAGCATTTGATATTGTTGATGGAAAAAAATACGTTGGTATGTCACCATATTTTAGTGTCATGAGTTGACAGTATTGTGAAATGTTCCTTCTCTGAAATGAAACAACTTATTCCTTTTTTTGCGGTAGACTAATTTTTTTTTAAAAAAAAAATGCAGCTATCTTTTACTTTAATTTTGCAATGATTCTTGGTTTTGATAGGAATATAAAAGTTGGTTTTGTTCTTGACGTTGTGAGAATTGGTCTGCTGGAAAGATCTTACGAATGCCCCGATGTTGTCAGCCTCCCTAGATAGACCTAATGGAAAACGCAAGCAGAGGAACTACCTAATTCTACTTTATTGTAAGGCTCCTTTAACAAAATCTTGCAAGTTTGAAAGTACAAACCTCCCACTTCCTCTTTTATATTCTGAGACTGTTAGGGAGATTCCTTTCTGAGTATTTGTCTGCCCATTATGCAGCTCTGGGCTATGCCCTCCCTTATCTGATCATTCCCTAAGTCAGTGGTTCTCAGCCTGTGGGTCGGGACCCCATTTGGGGTCAAACGACCATTTCACGGGGGTCTCCAAACAACGCAGTCCACCATTTTTTCCCCTTTTCCTTAGCTGTGCTACTCCCTTTTATTCTATTGGCTTTTGAAAGCCAATAGAATAGACTCTCTTGAATAGAGTCTCATTCTATTGGCTTTCAAAAGGCAATAGGAATTGTCCAGGCTGTCTCTGCCCTGCTGAGCCCGCCAAAAGTCCCATTCTGCAAATGGTGCTGCACCAGTTGAGTAGTCCTCGACTTACGACCGGTTGGGGGTCGTGGCATTAAAAAGGTTGAGAACCACTGCCCTAAGTACTCTTCTGTCCTCCCACCACTCCTAAGGTCGTCCCCATATTCTGCTGCAGAAGCACTACGGCACCCAATTTACTCCGTGATGCTTCCTCAGCATCTTAGTCACTGGCCTTTCTGAATAAATATGAAGAGAATCTGATTGCACTTCTGGAGTTAGGAATATACATTCCGTGGTGAGTGTGGTGTGGATTCTCAGCAGGAGTAGAGGCTGCCTTTCAGAAGACCAAGAGACACAGAAGCTTAATGGTTTAGTAGGAAGAGAGTTCAGTCAGCTCTTCCCTAGCAATTCTTAAAAGTATATTTATGGTGATGCAAGTACTTGCTTTAGTTTGGCAAGATTTCTGTCTGGAGGTGAGGAATCAATAAAGGAAACCGCTCAGAAGTAATTCTACATGTCTTCCTTGGTCCTTGCAACCTGTCATACTGCAGTCATAAGCTAAAAAGATTCCTGCTGAATCAGGACTGCCACTCAGCACCTCTTCATATTGCAGTTAATTGTCAGATACAAATAACCAGGAACATTTGTTGGATTCAGAACAACGTTATTGTTGCAACCTATATACAACAATCCAGTCAACTAACGGTCAGTGCGAAATTGGTACTAGGTAAGGGTCAAGGGAATCCACAGTGGGCTGGACTTGGCTCTTTTTATAGCTGTGCAGTGACTCCAAGCTGGTGACACATTTAACTCCCCCTTCCAGTTCAGCCGGTTCCTCTCCTACAATGCAGGCAGTCCTAGAACTTACAACAGTTTGTTTAGTGACTGTTCCAAGTTACAATGGCACTGGAAAAAGCGACTTAGGACCGTTTTTCACCCTTACAACCATTGCAGCATCTTTGTGGTCACGTGATCAACGTTCAGACGTTGGGCTCATATTTATGACGGCTGCAGTGTCCCAGGGTCGTGTGCTAGCTCTGTCTCTGTGGTCCATCTTCTCCATAATCAGATAACTTGGAAGTCCCACCAGAATTTAGGCTTTGTGGAATGAGTCACTGGTGAGGGACCATGTTCTGCAGACTTTGCCAGATGGTGGCTCATCGGGGGTCTCCTTCTCCTGGCTGATTTCCCTTCCAAAGCATTCTGGGTCTGCTTTTAAGGAGTTTTGTGGCCCTGTACAAGTAGGTGATTAGTGTGCCTAATCATAATTGGTTCACAGATAGCTAGAGGGCAGCCTAGCCGGCACGGTGACTTTCAAGCTTGATAAAATCCTTGTGGTTCCTCTCTTTTGCGCCATAACCTCCATCTTTCATGATCTTCTCAAAACAAACAAACAAAAAAAGCAATTCTGGGCACTGACGTTGCACCCAGGAAAATAAAGGCATGATATTTATTTTGCTTTTAACGCTGCTATAAATGCAATCCTGTGACTGGAGGGGTTCAAATCTGGGATGTAAGTAATCCTGGAAAGGTCCATTGTAACTCTGAACTGGTAGTCACTCATCGGAGGAGGAGGAAGAAGAGGCTCAATGTCAGTGCTGGAAGCAAACCCCCAATCCCACCTAGCACTGATGGTGTTACCTGGTTGGGTAATGAAATGTCTGCATTAAGCTCAGAGACCATCACATTCAATCTCTCCGCAGGGGTTCTTTTGCCCCCCACCACCAGCTTCATCCTATAAGCACATCCATTTCCTCTCTTCCAGGATGACCTGCGGCAGAAAGTCCACCTCAACACCTTTGGCTTCTTCCAGGATGGATTCATGCGGGTCACCATCAACAACCTCTCCATCAAGTCAGTGGGGGAGAGCGACAAAAACATTCAGGTAAGTGCCTTTTGCCAAACGTTCGTCACACAATTGTGAAGGAGTTAACAAAAAGGAAATTCAAATTTGAACTCACTCGGCCCCTAAGAGTGGCTGTTTTTCAGGAGCCACATGGACAAGTAGATGTGCTTCCTTGGTAAATTGGATTTTAAATTTGTCTATTGTTGTGTCCTTTGCAAGCAAACGATATAATTTTCTCACATTAATAATGAATTACTCTTCCAATTTTAGTCCTGGGTCTTGGTTTGCAACTCTAGGCAGCTTGCGACAGTTCAAATAAACAAACCGCCAGGAATAAAGCCTACTAAAGTTAGCAATTTGGCATCTTTAGTGTCCTTTCTTTTTCTTACAGTCTAATGTCTTGCAAAGTGAGGGACAAAAATAGAATAGTTACAAAAAGTATCCCCAGTGGGTAATCAATTAGACCCTTTATAACATCAGGGTGGCAGCATCACAATTTTCTCAGAACCTGTTGGGAAAAAAGTCAGGTTTTCAAGGCTTTATGAAATAAAGAACAGAGTTGGGGGCTGTACAGATTGGTGGGGGGACCATCCCACAGGCATCCAATTTTCGTTAAGGTGCAAAATGTCATGTTTTACAGCATGGTTGAACCTTTGTGAGGCATTTTTCCAAACCTATAGACTTGAATGTTAACACTTTGTTAAAAATTTGTTTTTAGGTGGGCTTCAGTATAGATCGAACACAGAATGATGGATTTTCCACTAACCTGGTAAGTCACAACTTGATACTTGACTGCTATGAAACCCTTTGAACAACTGTCTCACTTAATAACAGAAATGTGGGGTCCAATTGTGGTCATAAGTCAAGAACTTCCTGTATCATGATCATACTGAGACCAGCTGACTTCAAAAGCCATTTTGATGCTGTTTCATTGTAGGGACCCTCATCCTATAATCTCTTGGGTTTTTTTTTTTTTTTTTTACAGAACGAAGAAGTGGATTATTGCATCTTGAATCAAAAGCCAAGCCGTGAGGTCTTGGTCATCATTCTTCTCCTGGATTTCTCAGAGAAGCTGTAAGGAATCTTGGGGAATTGGTGATGGCTGGGGAATTCTGGGAGTTGCAATCCACGCACCTTAAAGTTGCCACGGTTGAGAAATACTTGATTTAGAAGCTTTGTTTTTAATGTTTGCTGAGTTTCAAAAGCAATGAAACCAAATTAGCCTAACTAAAGTCTTTTTTTAAAAAAAAAAAATATATCAGACGACAGGGAAGATCCCAGTCATTTTGGTGAGATGCCTAAAAAGAAAGAATTTAAAAGATCACTCAAGTTAATTTGAGAATTAAAGCATGCCAGAGTCGTTCGTTCCCCAGGACAAACTGAATAAATTCTGTTTACATGACAAGTGTAATTCAAAGAAACCTGATCAATAAGGCAATGTCTCATTTTGGAATAAATTGTGCATGTAGACGAAAACTAAATTGGAGGAAATAATCATGTGACATTTGGGACATCAGATGCTCTTTTTTTGTTTTTTGTTTTGGCCTCTTTCGTTCAGCCTTTGATGGAAGCCAACTCAGACCTTGTCCTTGTCACCTGCAGGGTCAAAGTCAAGTTTGAAAATAAAACCCCACAATTGCCTGAAATCACCTTCAGCGAATCTCAAGCAACCGGTCCCCCGGGAATTGCTGATAAATCTGGTAAAGTTTTTTTTTTCCCCCAGCAAGATAAGACATGGCAGAACAGAGGGGAAGGGATGCAACACCATCTATGTCCTGTTTTGCAACACTGTTGGGCTGTCTAAAACATCCATTTTTTTTCCTTGCTGGACTTGTGTCTGACTTTGCTTTTCTTCACCTTTTAGAACCAAAACAGTCACTTAAGGACAATACGACGGAAGTTCAGGTAAGCAGCGACTGGATTTTCAAAGGAAGACGTAGTATTCTTTCTCCATCATGTATGCATGGCTGGGTAATTCTGGGAATTGAAGTCCACACATCTTCAGTAGGGTCTGGAGAATAGTTTGACCCCCTCTTTTTTGTGGCAGCCTTCAAATATTGGAAGTCTGTCATATCCTCCCTAGTTCTTCTCTTCGATAGGATAGAGATATCTAATTCCCTCAATTGTTCATTGTATGGTTTAGCCTCCAGATCCTTTATCATTTTTGTTGCTCTTCTCTGCACTCTTTCCATCTGCATCTTTTTTGTATTGTGGTGACAAGAATTTATACCTGTTGCTTCCGATCTGATTTGGCATAGCCATAAAACATGTTTTTTTTTTTATCTGCCAGGTGCTTGCTGAGCGAACGCACCCAATCCAAAGCGGGAACAATAGTTTTTCATTCCAGGTAGGTGGTTTTATTCCTCACGATTCCTTTTGTAACCTGAGCAGGCCTTGGCTTGGCTTGAAAGGGCCAGTGTGTGCCCTCCACTTGTCCAACAGGGTTGAGCTGCAACCATTTCCTCAAAGAAGAAAATGAATTTGGAATCTGTTTAAAACCTGGCCAGCGTCATCCTTTCTTCCTTCTGTGTGTTTTTCAGTTCAGCATCAATTCAAAGGAACAAGAAGGACTTTATAGTCTTTATTTTCACAAGTGCATACTGGGAAATGTGAGGACTGAACAGGTCCCCTTCAGCCTGGACGTAAGTTGGGATTTTTCCCCCCTTTTTTTCCTTCCAAGGATCAGCAGCCAAACTACCCAGAGGCATTTCATTGGCCCCAGATGAAACTCCTTATCAGAAATCTGTCTGTCTGTCGGTCTATTGATCTGTCGGTGACTCCTGTTCTGCTTGCAGATCTCAATCACTGAGCAAAATCCAAACAGTTACCTCTCTGCTGGAGAAATCCCACTTCCCAAGCTATACATTTCCATGGCAGTTTTCTTCTTTGTTGCTGGGGTCGTGTGGATCCACACTCTTCGGAAACTCAGGTAAAACGTGGGAACCGCTTCCCCAGATAGGCCTGCCAAAGCTTCACTCGGAGCCCATCAGTAAATTTATTGACTTTCAGTTGTCAATTTTGTCTCACAGGGCCGATGTTTTCAAGATCCATTGGTTAATGGCTTCGCTTCCTTTCACCAAGTCCCTTTCTTTAGTCTTCCACGCAGTAAGTTACCTCTTGAATAACGTCCAGGAATTGGCATAAACCATCTACAGATTACTTGGCTGCCTTTCTTTACTTCGTTTTATTTGCTTTATTTAGCAGCAACGTGTTTTACACTAAAACCTGAGTTCTTAGACTTTGGGTGCAAGAAACAACATTTTACTTTGGAATTCACTCTCCCCCAAGCAGTGATTTAAATTTATTTAAACAGTCGGGACCATCAACATCATTTATATAATTACGTAATATTTTTATATTCCTTGGTCAGTTTCATAAAAATGACGCTTAACTGCATACATTTGGATTTAACGGACATCCCCTTTTTACCAAATTGTCCACCAAATCAAAGCTTTATTTGTATTAGATTTATATTTACATGTTAATGTGTTTCTTCTTCTTTTTTAGAATCTTATTAGAATTGAAGGCTATTTTAGGAAAGCTTAATAGGAATAGGAAAGTTTAGTGGCTTAATACCAACCTTTGCATTAACATCTTACTCTTTTTCCCCTCCAGATCGATTACCACTATATCTCCACACAGGGCTACCCCATTGAAGGCTGGGCTGTTGTCTATTATATCACACACCTGTAAGTCTCTAGTGTCTGGTTATAGATTTATACCAGTCTAGTAGGGGTTAGTGGCAGCTGTGATATCCTAGATGCAAGACAAACCCTGTTTCTCCCGTTCAATAAAAACTTGCAGTTTTAAAATGGTTTCCTCCTACATGAGATTCCAGCGTGAAGATTGCCAAAATCTTATGAGGTTGTAATCAGTTGGAAAGGCAGCCTTCTGGACATCTGTTGTGAAGTTGTTAGATTTGTATCTGTGTTTTCATCCATTAGATTGGCATTTCTGCTCTCTCCTCCTGGTTCTTTCACAACGAGCCTTGAAGGTAGGCTGGGCCAGGAGAGAAAGCGATTAATCCAGAGTCATCCAGGAAGTTTCTGTAACAGATGTTGGACTTCTTCCTGGGTTTTTAGCCTAACCAGGATTCTTTTAATAAATGTTTAAACCAGGGGTTCCAAAGGTCAAGTTGCAAGGTGTTGAGCCACTGTTTCTCTCCCAAAATAATACCTAAGATTCCTTAAAAATATTTATTATTTTGCGTATGAGCCGTGTACTCTATCTTTAGGAGAGGATTGTCACTAGAGAGTTATCGGTTGTCTTTTGAACTGTGTTTGCTTGAGGACCACTTCAAACTACCAGGTGTGTCAATCTGTCGCTGTTGTGTGTGTGTTTTTAACCAGCTTAAAGGGCGCTCTGCTGTTCATCACCATTGCTCTCATTGGCACCGGCTGGGCTTTTATTAAGCACATCCTCTCCGATAAGGACAAGAAGATTTTCATGATCGTCATCCCGTTGCAGGTGAGATGGGCCAGGAAGTTCTCCGCTGGGATCGTTTTAAGCAGCACCCCCAATTTGTGCGTGACTTTGACTTCTTCTGCAACTCACAGTCCGCAGAAAAAGGTCACAAAAAAAGTGAACGTGGCTTCTGGCAGAGTCAACTGGGGAGACCAAATTCTCTTAATGACCGCATTTGTTTGCTTAATGACCAGAGTGATTTGCTAACAACCACTGCAAAAAAAAAAAAAAAAAGGTCACAAAATCAGGCATGGCTCATTTAATGACTGCATTGATTAGCGATGGATGTTCCAGTCCCAATTACAGTTGTGAGTCAAGGACTACCTTTCATTTTCCAAGTAAATAGAATAAATCCATAATGGTGTATGTATGTTAGACAAAGCGTCTATAACCAGGTATGCCGAGGCTAAAATCGAGCAAAAGTCAGCGTGTGCAGATTGTCACATTCAGCCTCCTTCCCTTTCTCAGGTCTTGGCCAACGTGGCTTATATCATCATTGAGTCTACAGAAGAAGGCACGACAGAATACGGGCTGTGGAAGGAGATATTTTTCCTGGTGGATCTTCTCTGCTGTGGAGCCATCCTCTTCCCCGTAGTATGGTATGTTTGCAGGAACTGAGGCCATTGGTTGGTTGCTTGGGGAAGGGCAAAAACTTTGCCTAAAGTAGGACTAGAACTCACCATCTCCTGGTGACTGGCCCAGAGTCACCCAGCTGGCTTTCATGCCCAAGGCAGGACTAGAACTCACCATCTCCTGGTGACTGGCCCAGAGTCACCCAGCTGGCTTTCATGCCCAAGGCAGGACTAGAACTCACTCAACCAGATTTATTAAAATTATTAAATCTTGTTAAGATTTCCCATGGCTTTGAGTGGAAGGCAAGACAGAGTTCCAACTCCCTTCAGGGACCGCCATACGTCTCTCTCCAGGGGAAGGAGCTGTGTGGTCATTAAACAAAGCAGCCTCGTGGGTGTCTCAACGATTGCAATGACCACTGACATTCCAGGCTCAGTTGTGACTTCCTGTCATGATGAGGAACTTTTGGGGTAGATCTTCCCTGCCAAGGCAACTAAACGGGCTCCATCCATCTGCTTTGAAAATATCTCACGTTCTCATGAGCGCTATGCCTAGAGAAGGCCAGTCCTCCCTTCGCTATATCGTAGGAGAGGAAAGGTGCAGAACAACCCCCCCAAAACTGTAGGCTTTCTAAGCAGACCTGCCACATATTTCTAGGCAAGAGTTGGCTTGAAGATCCTGCAGGGCGATCTGTCATTAATCCCCTGATCCTTCTGTCTCCTAGGTTGATCCGACACTTACAGGAAGCTTCTGCAACTGACGGCAAAGGTTAGTGGTTGATTTCCAATTTGGGGGTGTTCAGGTATTCTTGAGGTCCCGCCAGGTTTCTGCAGCCAGAGGTCCCAACCAACTTCCTTCCTGCCAGTATCGGTGAACATATTTTTTCGATTGCTAAAAAAAAATATTGGACCACTGCTTTTTTGGGAGTTACTACTCTCCACCTACTTTCTTGGCTCTGGAACCGGGAGATGGTGAGTTCTAGTCCTGCCTTGGGCATGAAAGCAGGGCTTTATTAATTTAGGCTCCCAAGACACCCCCCAAGAGTCAGCAGGATCATACACAAATAACATAGATAACGGAGGAAGGTCGGTGACGACAGTATCAGATATTTCTAACATCCCGCACAGAGGGAAGGGTGAGGCCCACACCTTCCTAACTGCAGTCAACAGAACGAGAGAAGGAAGAATTGGACGAGGAGTGGAATTACAAGCCAGGCAATCAAAGAGGCTAAAATATCCCAGTGGTTTAATCCAATTTTAGCTGGGCTGAGTGTTTTCACCCTTCGTTATGCTAACCCGACCTCAAGAAAAATCTTCCCTTGCCTGGAGGATAAAGCGCCGGCTGCTTCTTGCCCTTGATGGGTAGGGGATGGTGGCTGCCTCCCTTCACCCTGCCAAGTCCTGGCGACTCCTCCAGCTTCGCCCTTGAAACTACCCAGGTGTGGATTTCTGGGGAGGAAGAAAACCGGAAACCGTGAGCCCGAGGTCTGTTCTTCCAGCTCTTTGAGAGCTGGGAGAGAAACCAAGATTATTTATAGCTGCACATCAAAGCCTTGAATTTTGAACCGAGGCAGCTGAGTCCCTCAGCACTGAGTGCAGAGGTTCCCGCCTCAGCTTGCTCCAGTGCCCATTTTATAACCACACAGATAGTCCTTTTCTGTCTCTTAATTTCCTCTAATTGTGAATTCTTTTCAGCAGCTGCCATTAACTTAGCAAAATTGAAGCTCTTCAGACACTATTATGTCATGGTAAGGAGTTATGGGGGCGTGGGGGTGTGGTAGTGGAGGGGGGGTTCCCCTTTTTTTTCACAAATGAAGGAAGGAAGGAATAACCCAGATTCCTCTTTAAATGGAAACTATCAATTCCTCCCCAGGGATGATTTAAACTAGGGGTGCCCAATCTTGGTAACTTTAAGGCCTCTGGACTTCAACTCCCAGAAGTCCCCAGCCAGCATTCCAGCATTCCCCAGCTCCATGGTTGGCTGAGGGATTCTGGGAGTTGAAGTCCACAGGTCTTAAAGTTGCCAAGGGCCTCCTTGTTAAAAACTCAAGAGCTCCTAGTTTTCCAAAATTATCCGGTAACAGGAGAGAGTTGACCAGGACAACTTTCCATCTTGCCTGCCTTGGAGAATTCTCACCACGTCTCCGATAATGGAAAGAGGCCTGTTTTATTTTCCAAATATTTTTGGCCATCTTTCAAGTGCCAGGGCCCCATCTCAAGCCCACTGGACTGCCATATGAGAAAGAGATGGACCCAGAAGTTTTGGGACGGGATCATTCTAGGTTGACCTGGATTCTCTGCTGGGAACCCGACTCTGTTCCGTCCTGCATCGCTGTCCTCACGACATAATCTCTCCTGTCCTGGAACTAACTTCTTCCTCCCCTCCAGATCGTGTGTTATATTTACTTCACCCGAATCATCGCCATCCTCATCAAGATTGCGGTTCCGTTCCAGTGGAAGTGGCTTTACAAGGTAGGTGGCCCTTCCTCCATTCCCCTTTTCCTCCAAGGAGACACTATTCATTTATTTAGCACATAGCCTAGAGCACCAGCAGCGCCCAACCTTTTGGGCACCTGGGACCGGTTCTGGGGGGAGAGGTTTTTCCATGGACCAGAAGGGGGGGGGGCTGGTTTTGCTTGCTGCCTGCATCCCACCGATGGGGCTTGACTTGATTGTGCGGCCTGGTTTCTGGGAAGCTGCAGCCTGGTGACTTGGGACCGATTTTTCACACGACCGTCGCAACATCCTCGTGGCCACGTGATCAAAATTTAGATGCTTGGCAACTGGCTCGTATTTATGATGGTCGCAGCATCCCCTGGGTCACGTGATCCCCTTTTGCGACCTTCTGGCAATCACAGTCAATGGGGAAGCCAAATTCACTTAACCACCGTGTGCAGTGACTCACTGAAGAACTAAGCAAGGCCGTAAAATGGAGCAAAACTCGAGATAGCGGTCTCGTTTAGCAACTGAACTCGGGGGCTCCTGTAGGGTCTTAAGTCAATACATTCCCTTCTGTGATCCAATGTCCATCAAGGGGCACCACCGTGACATTCAGGGGGCTCTGCCCATCTTCAGCAGACAGTCTTGGCAGGTGCCATGCAAGCTGCAGACCCTATTTGGAGCTTTCCAGCACGGATGGGTGGCATCGAAACCCACTAATTTTTGTATCTGTTCAGATACATTTTTTTTCTGGAATCTATACATTCGGCAGTCCAATTAGCTGAACAGACTGAATTTCCGCACCAGGAGCCGCTAAAACGAACAGCATTAAAACCAAGCATTGATTACATTCTGCAAACTGGCATTTTCTACAAGCCGCGGCTTCTTTGAGCTCCAATGGTTTGTCGCAGCCTTCAAGGGCGCTCCATCGTTTCCAGCAAAGTCTCTGAAATTGTAGACGTGAAGAATTAAGGCACGTTTCATTGAATGCTCGCTGGCTCCCAACGGACACGATCCGTCTTGCTCAAGAACGGGGGGGGGGGGAGGAAGGGGGGAGGAAGGTCAAAGAAAAAGAAGGCCTCCCTTGATCGCTTAGGAAGCTGCTGCTTCAGCCTGTGAAATTTTTTGGAAAAACATCCATAGCTTTCCGAGGCTCATTGACAGACCTACTTCTGCATCTGTTGATTGATGCCAGTTTAGGACCTGCGATCTGTTTTTTTCCTCTCTCAGTTTTTAAATTTTGTTCAAATCTGAAAGAAAAAAAAGAGAGAAAACAAAACTAGACAAAAACGTTTAAAAAGTGCGAATAAAGAAAAAAAAACCACACATCCGTTGAACACCGATGGATATTTTGTCCCAAAGGTGGTTTTTCAAGAGGCAGCCAGACATGGTTCCTTGAAGAGGTTTCACTTCTCACCCGAGAAGCCTCTTCAGTTCTGAAGTGAAGAGTGATGAACTGAGGAAGCTTCTTGGATGAGGGGGTGAAACAACTTCAAAGAAAAATCGAAGTCCAGTGGCCTCTTGAAAAAGCAGCTTTGCGACAGCCGTGACCTGGATGACGGAGAATCTCCATGGACATTCAGCTACGATAAATCTATTGCAACGATAATAAATCCCCCCCCCCCACTTGCAAAACAGGTTGAAAATTTATAAGCGTCTCCAGGTAATCCTCCAACTTACAGCAGTTCATTTAGTGACCGAAGTTAAAACGGCCGTGAAAAAAGTGAAGGCCATTTTTCACACAGCTTACCTTGCTGCAAAGGTGGACGTTGCGTGTCACAAGGTCGCAAAAGGGGATCACGCAACCTTGGGACACAGCAACGGTCCTAAGTAGGAATCAGTTGCCAGTTTTGATCACATGATTGTGGGGGATTCTGCAAAGGTGGGGAAAACGATCGTAAGGTTTTTTTTTTTTTTTCAGGGCCGTTTTAACTTTTTGAACGGTCCCTAAGTGAGGTGTTGTGAGTTGAGGACTGCCTGTATTCACAGCAGAATTTCCTCCAGCGCAGCCTTCTCCAGATGTGCTCTCTTTCTGTTGTTGCAGCTGTTGGACGAAATGGCGACTTTGGTGTTCTTTGTCCTCACTGGCTATAAGTTCAGGCCGGCCTCTGACAACCCTTATCTGCAGCTCTCTCAGGAAGACGACAGTTTTGACATGGAATCTGTGTGAGTTAAGAGCGCTTTTGGGTTGCCTTCCTATCCTTGGGCGCCTGGACCCCGGGGGGGGGGGTCTTACCTGGGCAGGTGGGGTCAATCTGTACCATGCTAGGAGCCCAGTAGTAACCTGATAGGCTAGGTCAGGGGTAGGCAACCTTGGCTCTTTTATGACTCGTGGACTTCAACTCCCAGAATTCCTGAGCCAGCTGAAGTCAGGAATTCTGGGAGTTGAAGTCCACAAGTCATAAAAGAGCCAAGGTTGCCTACCCCTGGGCTAGGTCACCAGCAGAATTACAGAATCAGAGAATTGGACGCTGGGGGTCTTCTAGTCCCTGAATAAATTCAGTTTTTTTTTCTCCTTCCCAGGGTGACCACCTCGGGTGTCATGGAGGGTATGAAGAAAGTCAAGAAGACCGCCAACGGCTCAGCGGAGCCCCACGGCGAGAGAGAGAGCGCTGCCTGACGCTCTCCTCCTTCTCGACACACTCCTCCCGTCTTCCTCCCCCTCTCTTAGGACAAGGCGGCACTTTCCAGCGAACTGTAATTTATTGATCCTTCGCTTCCCTCCCTCCATGGCACAGAAGCAAAGAGACGACCTTCCCAGTGTAAAAAGAGAAAGAAAAAAAAACAAAACACCACACACACACACACACACACCCGCAGACGTTGGGCTTGGGTGGTGGTGGGTGGAAAGAAGGATAAAAATACAGCCAAGAAAAGAGAATCCAAAACCCGGTTTTGTTCCTCTGTCTTAAGGACTGGGTTTTTCTTCTGGTGCCTAAGTGGAAGGGTTGAAGGATAGATAATGGTGGTGGCTTTCTTTATTTTTTTAAGAAAAGTCTTTTTACTTCCCTCTTTCCCTTCCTCTCTCTGTCCCTCTCTCTCTCTCTCTCTCTCTCTCTCTCTCTTTCCTTCTTATCCCTTCCTCCCTCTTCCTCATTCTCTCTCCCTCCCTCTCCCCTCCCCTCTCTCTTCCCCTCCTCTCTCCCTTTCATTGTCGTTCTTCGGAACATGAGCTCTGTTGGGCTACTGGATGGGGAAGCGGCGGCTTTGAAACACGATGAGAGAGGTGTGCAATCCGCGTTGCTTCCCAAAATGTAAAAAATGGGGTGAAGGCCTCGGGAGGCGAATGGGAAGCTTTTGTGTGTGTCCTTTGGTGGCTGGTTTGGATGCTCCCTGCTGCGTTTAATCATTTCCCCCTCGGTTTTTTGCTTCTTTCAGCTTTCATTGGAACGGAGGGCGAGGGGAGGCCTTCCCGTTCTCGTACCGCAGAATCAGAAGCTGGTTTTATTTTGAAAAACGACTGCTTCCGTCGGTGTCCGTAGCCTGGGTGAACACCTTCACTCAGTTGTCTGGAATGTATGCAACAGCGTGAAAGTTTAAATAGTAAATTATTACTAATTTTTTTCTTCCATTTCTCTTCATTGTAAAGTGGGGAAGGGTTTGTAATCCGTGGGAAGAAAATGGCATTATAAAACTCTTAAAACAAGTCCTGCATAATTTACCGAATCTTGGAAATTCCTCTCTTTACACTCTGTAAAACTGTTGCATATTTTGGACTCTCAAATCCCAGCACGTATTCCTGGAAAAGAAGGGGGGGGGAAGGCCACTGGCTTTAGTTGACTCTACTCTTTCTGTAGCACAGCCAGTCAAAGACAACAGCTGATGCAATTGCAACCTGCAACACGTGTAGATGGGTCAATGGATGCGCGCGTGACGACATCAGAAAAAGTGGGTTTTTTTTTTTAATCCCTTGTTCTTAATTCCTCCTGCTCTCCTGGACAACGCCGTATAATTCAATAAAGGCTGTGTTCACCCATCCTGCTGAGCCACAGATCATGGTTTAAAAGCCATCATGGTTAAGCTGAAACCAATCAGTTTTGCTGTGTGAACTGGGCTGTCAATGTGAGCCATAATGTGGCTCTCTTTTAGCTTTTTGACTTGATGTGTAGGGTGAATTTAGCCATTGTGGGCTCGATGGCTTGGGATGGGCTCGTTGGCTTAGACTGCCAACATGTAGGCATTGGCAAGACCTCTGGCCTTGTCTTCTGTGAAATTAAGCAGAGCTAGTCAAGATTGCAAAATCTGAAGGCGTGTTGTGTTATCTTTTTGTGGGAAAGGGCGCTTTAGTTCACACACAAACTTCCCCGGTCGAGATTTTGGATAGTTGGTTCTCCTAACCTAGAGCCTAGATAATGCAGTGGTGTTGCATCAGATTGGGGGAAGTTGTCATAAGCATAGAGAGCATCTTGGCTAGAGGAGATGAACGTTGGCTGGAAAGCAGAGTGGTTTCACAGCTCTTAGCAAGAAGGCAGAACTGAGTTTGTAATCGATGGATCTTTTCTGATTCCAGCACCTGAGTGAATCTACTGCTGACTGTATCTATCCCAGAGATCTAGGATGCCTTGGGCAAGGATATTGTTTAAGCTTTATTGGTAACCCTTCTTGCTAAGCTTTTGTTTCACGTTAAGCGTTATTGATTAACGTATTAAGCTCTATAGCTAATCCTCCTGCGGGTTAAATTCTGTTACTCATTCTTCTCGTTAAACTCTGTGGCTAACTCTTCTTAAGCTCTATAGCTAATCCTTGTTAAGCTCTATAGCTAACTTTTCTTGTTAAATTCTATGGGTAACTTAACTTGTTAAGCTCTATAGCTAATTTTTCTCCGTGTTAAGCTCTACGACTAACCCTTCTTGTTAAGCTCTAAGGCTAATTTTTCTTGTTAAGTTCTATAGCTAAGCATTGTCCTTAAGCTCTATAACTAAGCTCTAGAGCTTAACGAAGCTCTAGAGCTAACTCTTCTTATTAATCTCCTTCCCCTGGCTCTTGTTTCTCTCTTCGGCTGTGGCTGAAACTGGCATCGTAGTCTGAACCGATCAAATGCCCAAACAATCCCAACAGTTGTGTGAGTGCAGGAATATGTTTCAGGTTGCTGTCTTCTCTGTAAATCTGCAAGATACTTTGCCTGGTTCAGTGACTCACACAGTCCATCCCGAGAGATGTCTAGAATGTGTATAACTTGTTAGTGAGGATAGGACAGAACTATACCGTAAACGGTCAGCTTGTAAAGGCTAAAGGAAGCCACGCCTTGGTCCGGTTTTGAACCGGACTTTGGTGGCCTCACCTTCACGGTGCGACTTTTCCTTCCACTGGCCAAGCCCCAGATGTGGCTTCATTTTGCGCTGGGTGCAGGACGAAGTGGGTTTTATTAGTGAAAAGGTTTTTTTGAGGGGGCAAGGGGGAATGTCTTTGCAGGCCAGGCAGTTCCCCAAATGGCTGAGAGTATTGAGCTGCTGCTTAGCCTTTGAATAAATGTCCACCCGTCCTTCCAGCGGACCTCTGGGGACCCCCTAATGGCAGCTATTCTCCAGCTGTTGCACATTATACCCCTTCCCTCCCTTGAAAAAGTTGCCCCTGTACCCTCTCAGCCCTCCTGTCCCCCAATATCACCAACCTTCCCAGGGAAAACGTGTCTACAAAAGAGGTTTGGTGCATTGCAGCATTTTCACGATGCAACCTGGTTAGGAACGGAGAACGCTCTGTCTCTCCCCCCCGCTCTTGCTTTCCCTGAAGCAAGCAGGACAAAACTGGAGGTGGAAGCCGTTGAGGATCTCCTTGAGTGTACAATGCCTTAAAGTAAGCCATCAACTTTCCTGTCCCTGCCAAGACCAGCCCACTGGTGCCCGAGGGGGCGGCTGTTGCTTTTTTTTTTTCCCCTCCCCTGTTTGGGCATTCTTCCATTTTGGAAACTGGCAAAAATATCCTTCGGGGCTCAGGATGGGATGCGAGGGTGTTAGGACACGGGAAAGGCTGATCTTGGGTCTGGGAGAAGTCACGTTTTCCTCTCTGATTTTCCAACTCCATCGGTTGTCTTCACAGGTCCAGAATTCCAGAAAAAGAGACTTTGTGAGCACCGGTTTCTCCTAATCCGTTCCTTGCTGGGACAAGGCAGGTTCCAGGGCTTTTCAAACCAAAGTTTTGATTTATTTAGAGACTGCTTGAGATAGGAACTGATAGAGCAACGTTTATCAACTTTGGCAGTTTTACAACGGATGGACTTCAGCTCCCAGGATTCCCCAGCTAGCATGCTCAAAGATGGGTGGAATTCTGGGAGTTGAAGTCCGCTTGGAGTCTCCAAGTGGAGATTTTTCCTCCCCGTTTTTCAAGTTTCCTTCCCACGGCGGGTTTCATATACAGCACCTCTTGCGTTATTTTTTTTTTTTATTCTCCCAGTGAGTTTTTTATGCATTTTTCTAGTCCATTCCTGAAGATTTGCGTATCGCACTTTAAAAGTTAATCCAAGAAAACTTTTAAACAACAGAAGGACCAGTTCAGTCCTAGGAGAAAAAAAAACTTCCTGGTTCAACTGGCAATAAAAGCTTATTGATTCTTTTCCTCTCTTCCCATTTCACTTCAAGGAGGGAAGCATAAAACCCGACACTCTCTTTTAAGACCTCAAAACCTCCCAATTTCTTTTAGAAAACAAAAGAAAATACATTTGGGGCTTTTTTAATGGGGAAATTTCGTTTAGGATCTTGAGGGGGGGTTGGTCCTTTTTTAATTTCCTTTTTTTAAAAAAAAATACAAAATAACAGTATTTGTGTGATAGGGGCTAATAACAATTGAGGGCTTTAATTTCCTCTCTATGTAATGTGGTTTCCCTGCTATGGAACAGGTGTATAAATTAAAGAATTCATAACGAAGCACGTTTGGCCTCTGATTCCCTTCTTTGCTTGGAGGTGGGGAAGTGTGTGAGTTTTCTTTTTCTTCCTAGGCAGAAATAACTATTTCTGGCATTTTGGGTTATTCAAAAGAGAGAAGCAACCTGGAATTAAGGAGAAACTTCCTGACAGGACAATCAACCAGTGGAACAGAAGTTGCCTCCAGAAATCGTGGGCGTTCCATCGCTGGAGGTTTTTAAGAAGAGACTGGACAGTCACTTGTCTGAGATGGTATAGGTTCTCCTGCTTGAGCAGGGGGCTGGACTAGAAGACCTCCAAGGTCCCTTCCAGTTTCTATTCTAGAAGTGGGATTCAGTCTGCCAAAAAAAGGGGAGGTCAACCTATTCCCCAAAGCACCTGAAGGCAAGACAAGAAGCAACGGATGGAAACTTACCAAGGAGAGAAGCCAACCTGGAACTAAGGAGAAATTTCCTGACAGTGAGAACAATTAACCAGTGGACCGACCTGCCTCCAGAAGTTGTGGGTGCTCCATCACTGGAGGTTTTTAAGAAGAGATTGGACAGCCATTTGCAATAGTATTGGGTCTCCTGTTTGAGCAGGGGGTTGGACTAGAAGACCTCTAAGGACTCGTGCTATTCTCACTCTGTCCCCTGTAAATTAATACTGGGTTCTGCTAATGAAAAGGAGCTTCCAAAGATAGCCTTCAACTTAAAATCATAACAAAGCCTGGAATTTCCCTCCTAAGTCAAGACAAGTCGTAAGTTGAGGCACCCTACATGAGCAAGAAGAGATTTTTAAAAAGCTTAAGTGAGCCGTGATTTTCGGATGATTGTCGGGCTGACCTTCTGAAACAAGAAATTTGCCCCCTTTGCCTGTTCATGGAGCCCGCAAGACCCATCGGAAGATTTTTGTGGCTGGCTAGAGTTATTTAAGATCAAAGTGGCTTAAAAAGCCTTTGCAGCGCTCCCAAGCAGGCTCTCTTTCCTGCAATTTTATTTTATGGATTTGATTTCCCTTTATAAGTAACTCAAGGCAGAGAACCAGCCTAATACTTGAATCCCATCCGATGGGAAAGAACCCACTGGGCAAGATTTTGCCTGGCTATTCATTACAAAAAATAAAATAAAAACCTGGGAACCCATCCCTGCTGCAGCAGTCCCAGAACAGTGGCCCCAAAGGCCTTCCGCCTTAAACGTGGCTCAACCTGGGGAATGGCTGCCCTGAAGATGCTCTTTCAAGAGGCAACTGGACTTCCTTTGTTTCTCCCTGGAGACGTTTGGTTTGTCATCCAAGAAGCTTCTTCGGTCCTGAGAAGAGAAACCTCTGCAGGGAAAAATAAAGGAAGTCCAGTTGCCTCTTGGAAAAGAACCTCTGGGGCAATCCTGACCTGGATGACTGAGAATCTCCGTGTTCACTGGGGGATGCTGCAACCAGCTTTCCTATTGGGCCGAAAAGTCTGGGGACTCAGCCTGGGGCTAAGCAGATTTGGGAGGAAGCTGATCCCAAGCGCCAGCCTGGCCTCGCCCACCCACCCACGCGCCCCTTTCAAAGAGCTGGCGAGGGCGGGTCTCGTCCGTCCTTCCCTCCTTCCTTCCTTCCTTCCTTCTTCCCACCGGCCGGCGCCCGCCCCCAGTCCAGGCTCCGCTTCCCGGGAACCCGCCGCATCGGGTTCTGCAACTGGCGCCCGCGGGTGGTAAGTAGCCAAAGCGCGCTTGGTAAGCTTCGGGGACCTCTTTGTTAGAGGCGGCGGGGAGTCTGTGCGGCCAGGCTCTTTAGTCCCCCCCCCCCGTCTCCAGCTCCACGTGGCCTCCTTTGCCCCCCCCTTGCAAAATTAGGCTGTCTGCCTCTGCTCCCCCCTCCCTTCGTCATCCGAGCGGCGCGCCTTCGCCTCGCCTTGCCAAGAAGGATGACGCGCAAAAGCGCATCAACGGGAAATGGGGAAGATGGCTTGGGGGGGAAGGGCAGATCCGTTTCTCGACAGCTCTTAGTATTATTATTAGGATAAGGATAAAAATTGCGGGAGGGGAGAGAGGTTTTTGGGTGGGTGGGTGGTTTCAAGCCCTCCTGATTTCATGAATCTATTTGCCTCCGAAGTTTAGACAGTAATACAAAAACAATTTGGAAAGGTTTTCTTCTATTTTTTTTAAAAAGCATTTTCTCCGATTTGGCCGTTAACCAACTAAGGCCTCCTTAGCTTTTTCAGAATGAACCAAAGCTGACGAAGGTGAATACAGGTAGTCCTTGACTTACAACAGTTCATTTAGTGACCGTTCGAAGTTAAACGGCATTGAAAAGTGTGACTTATGCCCAGTTTTCACAGTTATAACCTTTGCAGCATCCCCGTGGTCACATGATTAAAATTCAGATTAAAATTCTATAAAATATATAGAAGAAATGGGCAGGGCCTTGCCATCTTTACCCCCCCCCCAGGGTAAAAATCAAAACACTGGCCTGATTTATAGACTCTTACCCCACTGGCACTGGCAGAGGAGCCATGCTGTTGGCCAAGGAATTCTGGCTCCTGGAGTACAGAATAACAGAGTTGTGAGGGACCTTGGAGATCTTCTAGTCCAACCCCCTGCTCAGGCAGGAGACCCTATGCCCTTTCAGATAAGTGGCTGTCCAGTCTCATCTTGAAAACCTCCAGTGGTGGATCACCCACAACTTCTGAAGGCAACTCATTCCACTGATTAATTGTTCTCACTGTCAGGAAATTTCTCCTTAGTTCCAGGTTGCTTCTCTCCTTGATTAGTTTCCATCCGTTGCTTCTTGTCCTGCTTTCTGATGCTTTGGAGAATAGTCTGATCCCCTCCTCTTCTTTGTGGCAGCCCCTCAGATAGAAGGGCAAAATTCTAAATTCTGTTCCTAGAGATTCAGACGTAATGGCAGTAGTAATGGGTGATTATATTAATGATGATAGTGTAAAACTCCTGTTTTGTGTTATCAGACTGCAGCATCTCTCTGATCTTGACTAGTCTTGACCAAGCCAAATCGAGCTGTCTACTTCTTGGACAAAAGACCAAGTGGAAATCGGTATGATTTTTTTTTGTTGTTAGCCTCTTAAAAGGATTAGAGATGAGAGGTAAAATTATTGAGATGGAAAGAAAAAAAGGAAGGAAGGAAGGAAGGAAGGAAGGAAGGAAGGAAGGAAGGAGGGATCTCTCCAGCCACTTGCAGCTTCCCTGGCTTCCTCTTCCCTCCTTCCATTCAGTCCCCAAGAAAAACAGGAGAGACAATCTAAGGAAGAACAGACTCTGTTATTTCCCTGGCCATCTTGCTCCTAAATAAGTACAGAAACTTCACACTTCCTCCAGATAAATCTCTGCCTTGAAAGGCATTTAAAAAGCCAACTCTTTGGAACAATCTGGTGCGGATTGGAGAACCTTTGCAGAGGAGCCTTTTGTTTCTCTTGGCATCTCTTCCTTGCATAATATCTTGACTAAAATTTGGTCTCCTATCTTTTCTGGAGTCTTTACGGCTCAACCCTGCAAATTTTGGAATGGAACCTGACATACTGTGGCAGAGCAAGGATAATTTAATCCCTTTGGACAGGACTTGGCTTTTACATCTTCTTGCTCAGAAGACAGAATTTCTTTATTGCATCCATCATTCCTGGCCTGGCAAAATTTATCAAAACAGGCAGAGGGCTTTTCAGTAGTCTAATCAGCTTTTCGACAAGGGCTGTGTGGCCGAGCCAAAATCCTTTGATGGTTCTAAGAAGACAAAATCAACGAGGCTGATGTGGGAGCTGTCCAAGGTCCTGATTTCAATAGGCCTTCACACCATGATTTGAGATTTTAGTACCGGCAGTCCTCGGCTTACAACTATTCATTTAGTGACCGTTCAAAATTGCAAGGATGACTTATCACTTACGACTGTTTTTCACACTTACGATTTTTGCAACCCGACCATCACAAGGGAGAGGACCCTTTGTAAGTCACCTTTTTCTGTGCCATTGAACAGTCACTATGAATGGTTGTAAGTCAAGGACTACAAGTTGAGTATCCAATTTTGCTTTTCCTTTTCTGAGTCACAATTTTTTTTAGCTGCTACAAAAGTTAGTTGGGTCATGAAATGTCTGCAAGAAAACAACCAAGCTCAGAGCTACTGTATATAAACAGGGAGCAAGTCACACTCACTAGCCCTGAGGATATTC
Organism: Crotalus tigris; assembly: GCF_016545835.1. Taxonomy (NCBI): domain Eukaryota; kingdom Metazoa; phylum Chordata; class Lepidosauria; order Squamata; family Viperidae; genus Crotalus; species Crotalus tigris. Next base: position 1,354,118 of record NW_024096732.1, read on the forward strand.
CCTAGCTGGGTCACGAAACGTCTGCAAGGAAACAGCCAAGCTCAGAGAGCACCAAGGACCCCACAATAATCTTCCTCCTCCTCCTCTCCGTAAACCCCATTCGCTTCTAGCACTGATGATGTTACTTAGTTGGGTCATGAAACTTCTGCAAGGAAACAGTCCAGCTTAGAGCTACTTTACAACATAAATAGGGAGCAAAGCCCCCATTCCCTCATCCTGGAGATGTCACCTAGTTGGGTAATGTAACACTTGCAAGCTCAGGGAACACCTAGGTTCTGAGCTGCAGAGATGCCTCCCTAAATTACAGCTTTCTTTTGCAAAAGGGTTGATCTTGAGGGCAAGCCTCTTGATGCGAGCATGTTGTGTTCTTTCCCCTTCCCTGCCTCCCCCACCCCCCTTTCAAGGCTGATCGATCGAGGGGCACCAAATACAGCCGAGCTGGAGAAGACAAAAGACAGGCAGGCAGCCCACCCATCCGCCCTCTTGGGCTTCGTCCCTTATTGGTGCAAGATCCGAGCCGCCTCGTAGACTATAGCAACCCAACGCAGCAGCAGCAGCCGCCGAGCAGAGCCGGGAGGGCAGGAAAGAGAGAGGAGGGCGTTTGTAACCAGGGACGACCGCAGCAACACTTGGCACGGCTCTGGGGAAGAGAGAGAAAGGGAAAGCTGAGCGGAGAGTCGGTTCCTTTGCAAAAACAAGCAGGGGAAAAAGGAAGCAGAAAGAAAGAAACCCATTCATTGTCAGCCTTCAGCTTGCTGGGTTGGCCTCCTCTGCCTTTCGACTTCTTCCTCTCTCGTCTCCTATTCTTTTCTTTTGGGGCTGCAAATAGCTCCCCCCCCCTCCAGTCCGTTATGGAGCTGAGGGCTGCTTATCATCTGCAAATGCTCCCTTGAAGACCTCCCCCCAAGAAGGACTTCTCGGAGCCCCTGGATTGCAGCACAAGGCGTCCTCTTCTCCGCTGCTCCCAGCTGGCTTCTCTCCTGCGGCTTGTGGGGATCGCAGGAAGGCCGAGAGGGTCCGATTTAGAGGGCCAGGTGGTCCCTCTCCCCCTGGACTTTGCCCCCCTTTCCGCAAGCTTCCTATATGAGTCTTCCTCCCGCCACGGAGAGCTGTCGGGCCCAATTGATGCCTTGCTGAGCCTGGAAGAGCCATTCACCACCATGGGCAAATCAAACAGCAAGTTGAAGCCTGAAGTGGTGGAAGAGCTGACTAGGAAAACATACTGTAAGTCTCTCTTTCTTTTGCCTTCTTTTCTCCCCTTCCTCCTTCTTATTCCTTTTACTTTTTTCTCTTTCTCTCCTTCCTTCCTTCCTTCCTTCCTTCCTTCTTCTCATCTCTCATTCCCATCACCTTCCTTCCTTCCTTCCTTCCTCTCCCCATCCCCCATCTCCCATCTCCTCTCCTTTTCCTTTTGCAGTTTTCTAGACCTACGGGAGACCCCTGGGCTCAAAAGACCTCGATTCCTTCCTCTCTTTTCTGGGGTGGGGGTGGGGATGAAGATGCTCTGTGTGTGTGTGTGCGTTGTGTTGTGCTCCACCTAGGAACAATTCGGCTCTAGCAAGCCCAGGGCCAAGCAGGGAAAGGAGCAGCGGCAGAGCAGCCAGGGGGAGTCTGCTTCGGTTCCATGGTGCAATGTGCTGCATTGCTTTATAGAGGGGAGGGGGGGAGCTCCCGTTGGGGTGTTATTATTGTCAGGGCTGCAGGAAGAGAAGGAACAAGGAGGGGGGGGCTTCTCTCTCTCTCTCCCTCCCTCTCTTTCCCAGTGATTCATGCAGCTCCTCGCCCGGAGAATCTGGCACCTCCTTTGGCTTCTCCTGGGGTGGGCGGGGGGCTGGCCAGAGCTGGAAAGGAGCCACGCGGGCAGGCACATGCCAGGGAAGGGAGAGAAGGAGCAGAGATATGGGGATAGGTGTAGGAGAAAAAGGAGGAGAAGGGAAAAAGGAAGAGGAATAGTAGGAGGAGAAGGAAGGAGGGAAAGAGAAGGAAGAGGAGGAGGAGGAGGGAGGGAAGAGGAGAGGAAGGAGGAAGGAGACAAGTAGGAGGAGGAGAGAAGGAAGAGGAGGAGGGAGAGAAAAGATGAGGAGGAGGCCCCATACGTAGGGGGTGGGGGGTGAAGGTGGTGATGGCTGCATTTAATTCTTAGACATTTTCAGCCTTGGGGGGGCCACTTTTGGATACCCATCTTCCCAGCTTTCAATGCTATTTGCAATTTGAAAATGGGGGCGGGGTGGGGAGCTGTCCAGAATCTGGCTAGGGGGGAGGGGGAGAGGGAGAAGCAGAAGGGGGGGAGGGGCAGCCAAAATGCATCCCACGTATTTATTTCACTGATATCCCGCCCTCTATTATTTTTTTTAAACAACTCGATGATGCAAAAACCCAGTCGAAGAATTCTGCTTTGTTTTCCTCGCTTCTGTCGTGAATTTTTTCTTCTTCTTTATTTTCTTTTCCTTCCCCAACACTGTTTTTTTTTTTTTTTTTTTTTGCAGTCAGGGCCCTCCGTTTGGTCAGCAAATGGGGCTCCCCCTCCTGAGCAGCTTCTCTCCCCCTTCCCCCTGTTGCATCTCCAAAACTACAAAACGGCTTGGCCAACTTTGAGGGGTTTTGCAGCATTGAAGTGTCCCTTGACTGGGAAACGTGAATTTGGGGTATTAGATTGCAGAGATTCTGGCTGGTTTCAGGCTTTTCCTCCCCTTCCTGCAGGGATCAGTCGATCAAGATCTGTGGTGAGAACTGAACATGTTCTTTGGGTCTGGTTTGGTGTTTGGCTCACTTGCTCGAGTGACCTGTGTTTACTACCTGGGCGGTTTAGTTGCTAACCAGCTGATGTTAGATCTATCCAGTATTTCCTGGGCAGGAAATTGCGTTGTGGGTTTCCTCTCCTCTCCTCTCCTTATCACCTGAATTACACACAGGTTAATAGAAAGATAATAATAGTTCTTCTTCTTCTTTTCCTTCTTCCCTCTACACTAAAAAAATGCAACCTTTTGTTTAGTGATCATTTGAAGTTACAACACCATAGGAAAAAGTGACTGATGACCATTTTCATACTTATGACTGTTGCAGCATCCCCAGGGTCACGTGATCAAACGTCAGACGCTTGGCAACTGATTTCTATTTACGACGGTTGCAGTGTCCCAGGATCCCCTTTTGAGCGAAGTCAACGGGGGAAGGCAGATTCACTTAACAACCGTGTGTCTAGCTTAACGACTGCAGCGATTCGATGAACAATGTTGGCAAGGAAAGTCATGAACGGGGGCAAAACTCACTTAACAACTGAGGACTTGCAGGAGGACTCCTGTCAGTATTTTGCAGAATGAGTTTTTGGAAACTGACCCCCCCAAAAAACGCATCGGATAGCTTTCTCCTGACTTCCTGATTGACACGGGAGTTTCACAGTTTCCGCCAGGATGAGCTGGGAGGCGGTAAAGTTTTCCCAAGAAAAGCTGGCATCCGTGTCTCCTTCATTTGCATACGGCTGCCGTAGTGATGAATATTTATTACAAATACGATTACTCCTGCTTTGGAGACAGCTCAGAGTGGGGCATAATAAAACTAGATAAGAACGGCCATAAAACCAAGGCCCATAAAAGAGAGCCATAAAACTCCATGTAGCACAACGGGAGCTCAGTTTACAAGGCCCATCGCATTTCTTGGATCAAGGTGGCTCTGGAGATTTTGAAGTTTTGAACCTGCTGGTTTCTCTCCTGCGTTTCAATGTCTTGGCTTCTTGGGAGTGGGACGTTTTTTTTGAAATTTGCTAGTGTTTGGTCCTGAATATCCTCCTCCTGACCCTGGGATGCTCCAACCATTTAACAGAGTTGGAAAGGACCTTGAAGATCTTCTAATCTAACCCCCTGCCCAAGGCAGGAGACCCTATACCCTTTCAGACAAGTGTCCAGTCTCTTCTTAAAAGCCTCCAGTGATGGAGCAGCCACAACTTCTGGAAGCAAGTAGTTCCGCTGGTTAACTGTTCTCACTGTTAGGAAGTTTCTCCTTGATTCCAGGTTGTTTCTCTCCTTGATGAGTTTCCATCCGTTGCCTCCAGCTGCTTTGGAAAACAAAGCAGCGGCAGCCACTCAAATATTGGAAGGCTGCTATCATGTCACCCCCTAATCCTGCCCTTGGTTAGACTAGATATATCCAGTTCTTCCAACTGTTCATCCTATGCTTTAGCCCACAGTCCCTTAATCATCTTTGCTGCTCTTCTCTGCACTCTTTCCAAAGTCTCAACATCTTTTTCATAATACGGTGACCAAAACTGGATGCCATATGCCAACTGTGGTCTTGCCAAGGCTCTATCAAGCCGTACTAACACTTCACATGATCTTGATGCTGCAGTGGTCATAAATGCGAGGATCAATCCTTTTTCTTAGTGTTGTCGTAACTTCGAAATGGAGCTCACTCAATGCATGGTTATAAATCAAGGACTGGCTAATGAAGATGACTAGCAAGGTCAGAGTTGACTTTTTTATCCCTGCAGATCCTCGGTTTGAAACCCCGAGTGCAACTCCTCCTCTCCTTTCCAGCAATTGCTTTATTTTGTCCCTCACCTTACAGAAAAACGAGCAAGGGGAAAACTCTGCTTCCTGCCCCCAGAAAAGCTGTTCAGTTTTGGTGTCTCAGCCTGGCTACGTGCCACGGCAAACTTGTGTGGGCCGGCTGGCTGTTTTTCTTGGAATCGTCAAGGGGGAAAAAAAAACATAATAAAAGCTTGTAAATATGAATTGCTGGCAAAAAGGGCCCAGCAGGAGGGTGAAAAAAAACAGCTCCTGTTGAGTTCCTCGAGAACGATCAGTGCAGAAATGGGCAGAACCATCTCCCAAAGTCTCATCTGCTGAGACTCGGCTATGGGCTCTCATGATAGGGGGTTGGACTAGAAGACCTCCAAGACCCCTTCTAAGTCCGTTATTCTGTATGTCTCTTATCTAACCATTCCCTGGCAATGTCTCTTTGCCCCCTCACCCAGGGTCTTTCCCACAGACTGTGACAGCAAAGGACCCTCCCCCTCCATCAGTGTGTGCAAATGATTGTTTTCAAGCATCTACAGTCCAGGTAGTCCCCAACTTACAACCGTTCGTTTAGTGACCATTCAAAGTTACAATGCCCCCCCCCCGGCCAGGTCATCAGTCTAGCCCTGGGTTGAGGAAAAAGAGAGCTTTTCTTGTAACCACTCCAAGTTTATTTCCTGACTGTGTTCTTCAAGATATTAGCGATAAATTACAGCTTTTATTCAATCTCCTTGCTATTTTTGTAACTTCTGGGACAATGCTCCATTTGCCAAAGCTGCTGCATAATTCAGAATTCAGAGAGTGTGCCAAATGATGGTTATGACTGTGAAGTCTCACAATTCGTAAACTTTGCTTTTCAGTTTTCTAAGAAATCTTCCCTTGCTGTGCTAATCACAGTTTGCTACCTATGGATTGACTTGGCCTCACCTCTGGGTGTGTTCACACAACGAATCTGTTCACGGGTTCATTCGCACAGCAAGCAATGCTGGGATAGTGTTTCTGGCTTGGCGTCTTGTGGGAATCCACGTGTTGGGTTAGCCCATCTCTCCGCAGCTAAGTGTGTTGCGCAAAATAATTGTCCCTTATGTACAACTGGACTTTAAAGATTGCCTAACTTGTTCTATTTTATCTGGGTAGCTTCACCACATTCTCTTCCAGGCCTGTCCAACCTGGAGATGAGTTTCTTGAGCATAAAATTAAGTTTGGGTGGAGAACAACATTGATAATGAAACTGTCTGACCTATAAAAAGTCCAAGATTTATTGTGGGGTAGAACTGGAAAAGAAGTTTTTTGGGAACATCTGGAGAACTTTAACGGAAGCGGATAGATGCCAAAGTGTGACTTGTAGAAAGGACCTTTCCAGGTTCTTTTTCCATCAGAGATCAGAAAGTTGTCGATCCTTTCAATTGATTGATTGAATTTGTTGGGTGGACAACCAGCAACTCTGTAGATCTAAAACTTTCAGTATCTTTTGGTCCTCCTATTTGGGGCTTCTAAGTTTTCTTCACCATTTTGGAAGTTCAGATCCCCCATCCCGATCCAAGAGGGTCTGTTTCACCACCTTTTGGACGTCTTCTGTTCATTTGGGCTTATTCTCTTCTGTCAATTCTATTCTTTGAAAGCTACCATTAACTACCTCCATTAAATATATTTAATTGCCTCTGAAGACATCTTAATTGCAATTAGCAATTTGCCCACGAGCCTTTTGCAAGACAAGTGGCAACTATAAAGGATTGATTGGGGAGAGAAGTTGCAGATTTAGGAACCAACTCTTTACAGGATGGTGAAGGAGAGAAATTGTTTTTCCGAGAGAGCTGGAAACTTAAAATCTAAGTTTCTTATCCCTGACTCATGCAAGTTTTTGCCAGCCAAAAACCTTGTCAGCTGAGCCAGTAGCACAAACTTATTCTCTGTTTACTCAGAAAGTTACACATGTTTAGTACTGTTGGATACATATGTAGCTTTTCTTCTGCTAACTAGTTGGACATACTAAAATTAATTTTCAGCAATAAGCTGATTATCAGTGAAACTATTTGGGGGAATCTCTTGATTCACAAGATCAAAAGCTAAATCAATTGGCTGGTTTTCAGATACACACTCTCTAGCAAAAAGCAAACCACATTGAAGCTAACCAGTCTTGACTTGCTGGGCTTTGTGTACATTCAGCATACTTCTGCATGCTGGGAGAAGCAGAAGAAAAACAGATTTGTTGAAATCTGTCTTGCGAATCCTCAAAAGATCTTTGTTCCCTCCCTTTTTTAATTTTTGACCTTAAGCCTCAAGGTGCTCGAGAACAGCTCGTGTTGGCAAAATTAATTATTTCAAATGAGATAGTTGGAGCCTTCTGTAAATAGATTTAGGGAGATGAATGTAGGAGAGTTGTAAGAATTCCAGCCGCTGAATTCTTGTCAATTTAGACCATTTGATTCCTCCAGGGCATGGGACAGAGTGTTTCTTCTTTTGAACAATTTTTCCAAGATTCAGCAAGGTGGAAGGGCTTTTTATTGACAAGAGATGAAGTTGCATTTTGGCTATTTATGACACCATCTCCACTGCAGTCTTTCAGTTTTTCTTCCATTCCTTTTACCGTTGGAGGAGATGGCTATTACTGTGTTATGTCACATCTCTTTCTCCTTGGATGCTCCCAAAGGACCTCGAGCATTTATTTGAGGTTCTTCTTCAGCTCTGATGGGCGGGAATGGAAGGATTTACATTGAGGACACAGATAAACCTCCAAGTGGCTTCAGTGGCTCACTGAAAGAAGGCAAATGACCAGCCGTCTGCAAGGAGTATAAAGCCTTCCATTCTGAAGAAGCTAAAGAAGCTTCTTGGGTAGGAAGCGAAACGTCTTCAAACAAAAAACAAGAAAGTCCAGTTGCTCTTGAAAAAGCATGTTTGGGGCGTTTTTGTCCATCTATCTAGTCCTCCCTGAGGACCTGGGACAGGCAGATGTGGACATTTGATGGTGTTCAAGGTATCATGGCAGAATGTAAGCTGGTTAAGTCAACATAACTCCTGTGTGTAGAGTTTTTTTGTTCCCTCTTAGGAAGCACCAAGACCTCACAGGAGTTAAAAATCTGTGGCTGGAATGGGTGATTTGTTTCTCGTTTCTCACCGTTGGCCTTTTTAATGTTTAACCGGAACAGTTGGAAGTTTTAAGCCTTAAACCATTAGAGCAAAGCCGAGGGGAAAACTGAATATAATTGAAAATGCATCTGGAAATGATAGGGCTGCAGTGTTCATTAGCCTCCTGAATTATGAATTTGCAACTGGCCTCATTTGCTCGCAAACTTTGCTTTGATTTTTTTGAGAAAGGCACGCATGCAGTTGCCTCGGAGGTGTTTGTGCCAGAGTGGATCAATGGCTAAATATTTTGTTCCCAACTGGTAATGTTTGACTGGAAAGCTTAAAATATCGCCCCTTGATTTAGGGGGGGGGGGAGAGAGAGAGAGACGGACAGAGAGAGACAGAGACAGAGAGAGAGAGAGAATTGCTGTTTACCGTGCTGCAGTTTTTTTGAAATTCAGAAAAAGCATGTACATTTGGCATCTTGCAGAAGTCCTGCATCAATAATTAGCTGTTCCTTTTTGAGCTTTGCGGCAAAATCTTGGCACTCCAACCATTGCCATGTGGTGTTTTGGGGCTGCTGCCTCATCTGCAAGAAGGAGCCAGATTTTTTTCCAAGTACAAAGTCCCATTTTGATAAACTTATTTAAGTTTCAAAATCCCGATCAACTCATTTCACTGAAGTGGTATAAGATTGAGACTGGGCTAAGCAGTCCAAGCTACAACATAATATATCTTTTCAATGCAGATATAGTTGTCGACTTACCAGAATTTGTTTAGTGATCATTCAGCACTGAACGACATTGAAAAAAGTGGATCACAACCAGCCCTTGCATTTGTGACTGTTGCAACATCCCTACAGTCACGTGATCAAAATTTGGGCGCTTGGCAACCTGGTTGCAGGGTGCTGGGTTCGAGTTTATCACCATCTGTGACCTTCTCAACTGGCTTCCAACATGAAAAGTCCATTTGCTTAACAACCATATGCGTCATTGAACAACTGAAGTGATTTGCTTAACTGTAACAAAAAAAAGGTCATAAAATTGAATGCAACTCATTTAACAACCGTGTTGCTTGGCAATGGAAATTCTTCTCCCAATTTTCCACGTAAATCGAGGATTATCTGCAGCCCTTCCCAGTCCACACCTCTCTCCCCAAAATACTAGGTTTGCCCAGCTTTTCAGAGCTTGACTTGCTGACCTTGAATTAAAAAAATTGGTTTGAACACAGTTAGTTCACACTAACTGACAAAGCTGGCTTAGAATAAGACCGCAAGCTGCGAAAGCTTTTAAAACATTGTGAACTCTCTAAAACAGAAGCAGAACCTTGCAAAGACTCTTTCTGTCTCTCTCTCTTTTTAAAAGGCTTCCATTTTCTTTCTTCTAGCCGCAGCTTGGGAATCGATTCCTTTAATTCAATTCGTGTTCTCGAAAGATCAGTATCAGAGCCATTTGCGAAATCAGCCCAGATTGATTCAGACGTCTGGAACACCCTGCAGTCGCTTTGGAGATCTGATTGACAGCAAGACCGGGGGGGGGCAGTGCAGTGTGACACCTCTTGAAGGTCTGGTCACATGATCCCGACTCACTTAGATGACCAAAATTCCAGTGCCAATAATGGTCGTAAATCGAGGACTACCTGTACATGAGAACAGCCATGATCCAAATCATAAATCCATCTTGACTTACACTATTTTACGTGAATTAAAATCCCCCCCCAAAGCATTGTATAGCCAGAGTCCCAATTTATATCCTTTGTGCTCAGAAATATTTAATATTCCCTCTTTAAGTTTATCAGTAATTGACAGCACGAAAGATGGAAGATTCGTCTCTTCGCAAACGATCTTGCTAATTGAGTGAACAAGCAGAGAGCAATTATGTCTCCCTAAATGTGTGAATAAGTTAAGAGTTGAGGCTTTTGAAAACTTAACTGAAGTGCATGAATGTACGAAGTCATCCATAAATACTTCTTCTTCCCCCCCCCCTCTTTTTTTCTCTTTTTCAGTCACAGAGAAAGAAGTCCAGCAATGGTGAGTCTTCCATGTTATTTCAGATTCTAAGGAGAATTATTCAATCTTTGAACAGATACACACCAAAGAGAAAAGACTTTCTTTCAGTGCCACTGTAATGTCAAACGATCACTAAGTAAATTGCTATAAATGGAGGACTGTGTGCAGTCAGTTCAATTCATCACCTACTGAAGGTCCTACTTTCAACTGACTTTACTGAATTAGGGAAATGTTAGTTGTTCGGACATGGGATGAGAGGAGGGCTCAAGGCATTCTTGCTTTTCTGGACCCTGAGTTGCAAAGCAGCCAGCTCGGTCCCATTGTAGAAACATTGGTCCATTCATGTTTCTGGTTGCAGGTATAAAGGCTTTATTAAGGACTGCCCAAGTGGACAGTTGGACGCAGCCGGATTTCAGAAAATCTACAAGCAATTTTTCCCGTTTGGTGACCCAACCAAGTTTGCAACGTTTGTTTTTAATGTCTTTGATGAAAACAAAGTGAGTTTTCCTTCCTTCCTTCCTTCCTTCCTTCCTTCCTTCCTTCCTTCCTTCCTTCCTTCCTTCCTTCCTTCCTTCCTTCCTTCCTTCCTTCTTTCCTTCCTGTGATGGTCGTAACTGCAAGGACTGAGTTACTTGTTTCTGTGACATCCCACAAGTCCCTAAGCAAATAGCCATAAATAGAGAACTATCTGCAATGGCACTTTAAATAGCTTTCTCTAAATGTCAGCCTTTCCCTCTTTCTCTTCTCAGGATGGAAGAATCGAGTTTTCCGAATTTATCCAGGCCCTTTCAGTCACCTCCAGAGGAACTCTGGATGAGAAACTGCGGTGTAAGCAATCCGATCCCTTCTGTTCTTCCACGACAATTTATTTCATTGCATCCTGATTGGACAGCCATGTGTCCGGGCTGATATAGGATCTCCTGCTTGAGGAAGGGGCGGGGGTGGACTAGAAGACCTCTAAGGCCCCTTCCAACTCTATTATTCTCTATTCCACTTATCTCAGAAATTGTGGGAGAGATTTTGGTTGAATGTCTCTTTCTTTTTCCTCCCCGCTGCGTTTCAGGGGCCTTTAAACTGTATGACCTGGATAACGATGGCTACATCACAAGAAATGAGATGCTGGACATTGTAGATGCTATTTACCAGATGGTGGTGAGTATATAACAATGGTTTGTTACCCCTGGAATGAGACGCGGTGGCAGGAAGCAGCCGGTTCTGTCCTGCCCTTCAGATGACCAGGATTTCTGTGTGCAACGGTCGTAACTCTGGAAACTGGCCGTAAGGCACTTTTTCAGTGCCGAAAAAGTAATTTCTAACGGTCACTAGATGGTTGTAAGTCAAGGATTTACTGTAGTTGGGGCAGACTTGCATGGAGTCTTGAGAAGGAAGGCGGACAATGGAGGCCCACCTTGCATCTTGGGAAAGAAAGAGACAAGTTTGGTGAACAACCCAGGGAAGCTTCCCCAGACAATGAAGTTGAGTTTCTGTAATCTTCTGGACCCCAAATTAGCTTCTTCAGCTACAGGCCAGGCCAACTGCACCCCGATCTAGTTTCCGTTGGTCAGCTTGCTTCAGTATCTCCCTAGGCTTCATTGAGTCCACCAGAGTTCGTGGAACTGTATTGAGTGGGTCGTGTGCATCTCCAAGGCTGCTTCATCCTCACTGTCTTTGGCCAGGGTAACACGGTGGAACTGCCAGAAGAGGAGAACACCCCGGAGAAGAGGGTGGACCGGATTTTTGCCATGATGGACAAAGTGAGTCTCCTTCTCCATCTTGCTTGGCTACCAGCAGGAGGTGACCCCCATTTTGCTTCGTTCGGATCCATATTCTTAAGACAGAGTTGAAACCCAGCCCGCCTTAGGTTTCCAAGGTTGAAAAGCACTAAGGTGCTGAGTTAGAAAGCAGGAGGAAGCTGTGAGTTCCAGTCCTCCCTTTGGCAGGAAATCTTGATAGATAGATAGATAGATAGATAGATAGATAGATAGATAGATAGATAGATAGATAGATAGATAGATAGATAGATAGATAGATGAATGGATGAGAGAGAGAAATATAATAATAATAATAATAACAACAACAACAACAACACATACAGGAGATTTAATCCTGTGTATTGACTGTTCTTTTGGGTCCCCGTTCACTGGTCTCATGAACTGATCTATGAGCTACCTCATTAATTCAGCACCAAGAAGGGGGGGTATGGACTAGATGACCTCTTAGGACCTTCTCCACCTACCTTCCCTAACGTCTGATTCTCCTTTTCTTCCAGAATGCCGATGGGAAATTAACATTGCAGGAGTTCCAGGAGGGTTCGAAAGCTGACCCTTCCATCGTCCAGGCCCTTTCCCTTTATGATGGACTGGTATAGTCCCCCAAGCCATGCTTTGGTGAGCATCCCCATTTCCAGGGTAGGAGACGATGCAGACCTTCTGGCTTCCGCCTCTGAACTTCCCATTTAAATAAGAAAAATGACCTCCCCCCCCCCATCCAAAAACTCCTCATGAGACTTAGATGCACAATAGTTTTTACTGACTTGACTTGACTACCTTCTCATTTATGTGACTTCCTTCCTTCCTTCCTTCCTTCCTTCCTTTCCTGTTCAGCATCACTCCTTCCTTCCTTCCTTTCTTTTTTCCTTCCTTCCTTCCTTCCTTCCTTCCTTCCTTCCTTCCTTCCTTCCTTCCTTCCATTTTTATGGCCGCCATCTCAGGCGAGTAAAAGACTAAAAACCAGGCGAGTAAAAGACTAAATAATTCATTTCTAAAAAGATCCAAAGGCAGGAATATGAATTAAATAAATATATAAAATAGTAAGGCCCACCAAATCGAAGGAGCTTCGGGCTTTTAATCCGCCCTTCCTTTCCTCCCTTCTCCTTTCCAGACATTTGGAGAAGACCTTCTTCCAGTGACATCAAGCTGCCCACCCCCCAACAAGACCCTCGCCGGACGTTACTCTCCTGTTACTCGCGAGCGAGGGGCGCGTTCTAAGTTCGACCTCAGCCTCAACAACCTCCTGCTTGGAATCCACCATCGGCCCCCATCGGCTGCTTTGATTATCATCCTTTTAAAAGAGAGACAGACGGAGGAAGGGCGAGGGGTGGGAATCCTTCACCGGATGGAGGCGGTTTGCACACATTTCCCTCTCTCCCCCCCCCTTTGTGTTTTGTTTGGAATGAACTTGAGACTTCATATTTCTTCCCTGGGGGGCGGTGGCAGTGGCATTGAAGAGACCGAGAAGCTGCTGTTAGATCGGATGGGAAAAGTAGGGAGGGGGGAGTGCGGGGGGGGAAGGGTCAAGGGCTTAAGCAAAAAAAAAATAAGGATCAAAATCAGTTTGAAAACTCACTTTCTCCACATCATCTGGATTTTGCATCGCTGGGGGTGGGGGCAGGTCTGCATGTACAAAGACCCTTTTTATGTTTGGAGCGATGCAGGAACTGCCTCGCCCCTCTCCTTGGGATATGATTTGCCTGTGTGTGTGTGTGTGTGTGTGTGTGTGTCACAAACTTGCGGTGTTTCTCTTTGCGACAGCCACCTATTTATTTGACTCTTTCCTATTGGGTTTGTCGCTGAAGGATCAAACCCCAGAAAAGGGGTGGCAGTCGTGGTCTTTTTTTTCCTTTGCAGGAGAAATTTAAGCCAAAAAGGACTCCCCCCCTTTTTTTGCCCTGAATATGTAATCACGCACACTGAAGTTCCGAACCCCCCCCCCTCTTTTTTTGTCTCTTTGTCTTTATTTTTTGTTGTCGTCGTTTTGTCCATCACAATTGTTCTGTGATGCTTCACTTTGGGGGAGGTGGAAGGTTGGGAAGTCATGCATCCTTTCCTTGCTTTAATGAGCTTTAATGCTCGGATCTCCGATCTCACAAACGTCCATGCCTGCATATTAAAAAAAAGGAAAAAGGACCCTTCTTTCTTCTTTCTTTCTTTCTAATTTTAAATAAATAAATTTCTAATTTATTTCTTCTTTTTTTTTTAAATGGACTACCTTACATTAGGGTCCATATGAAAAATATGTAGAAATGGTTCCTTATTTTAGAGTTAGGAAGGATATTGCAAGAACAACTTCGCAATGATACAGTCAATGACTAAACATTATTAATTAGACTTCACGGAGAACCCTTTGACACGATCGTTCAAGTTTATGGTACAGCCACGGATACAGATGAGGAGGTTGATATGATCAATTTTGATTAAAAATCGACAGCACTTGCAAGCTTGATCAGACTGCAACAGCAAAGTTAAACATAAAACAGGAAAATGTAACTAAATGTGGCTTGTTATTCCATTCTACTGCGCTTCTTTCCATATTGAGAGTATAATATTTCATTGAACCACTAGGAGGCAGTAGTTCCTATTATATGGTCCTGTTTTCAATACTGTACTGAAACTGAGTTTGTCGCAATCCTTATAAAATACTGCCCCTGGTGGTTCAATCGGGTACATCACTGACATAGAATATAGGGAAATAGAATGGAATTTAAAGGACAACCTGCCCCCTTATGGCCCAATCTATGTATTGCACGTACAAAAAAGAACAGGATAGTCTAATATTGTACAATACACAATTACAATGGGATTGTAATACCAAGGTAAGCCATCAGGGAACCCCCCCTGCATCCATCTGTTGCTTCTTGTTCTGCCTTCCGGTGCTTTGGAGAATAGGTGGACCCCCTCTTCTTTGTGGCAGCCCCTCAAATATTGGAATATGGCTGTCATGTCACCATTAGTCCTTCCTTTCATTAGACTACTAGACCTACCCAATTCCCTAAATTGGTCATTGTACACTTAGCCTCCAGACCCAACCAGTAAAAAAAACGCTGGCTTCTGCTTATTGCTGGCTAAAATTCTTTCTCAAAGCATCAAGTTATTCCAGTTATTTTATAACCTAACGGTGCTGAATTCCAGCAGAAAAACCTGGAATATGGACAGGTCTGGAAAAAGAGAGAATGTCCAGTGTGCTCAGACCTTGGCTCCCCAGGCAGGTGACTCTCTGTTGCAATGAGACTTTATCTCTTCCCGATTGGTCACGAGGTATAGATCTGTCAAGAGAGCTGCCAAATACTTCTCCTCACCTGGGTGCTGTGCGGGATGGCGCAAGAGTTAAAATAATAACTAGGGCAGGGTTTTTTCCTCCTCTTGGCTGTGGTTCAACTGGCTTAATTTGGCCCCAGAACTGTTGGCAAGGTTTAAATAACTCAATCTCCCCACTCAAAACTAGCCAGGATGGTAACCAGAAGGCGACAGGAAGGGGTGATTGCTGAGGTTGGACTGTGCCCATCCTAGCTCCTCCTCCTTAAACAATTGGAGGGGGGTATATATTCTGGGATGGCTGGAAGCACAGATTTGGTGGGCAGCCCCCTGGCTTTAATCTGCAGCTGATATATTTTTTTTTTTTTTTGCAGGCGAAAAACGGTAAGTGACTGTGCAAAAAATGGAGGGGGGGGGAGAGAAACTTTTAACGAAGTTGCAAAAAACTTCTAAAGGAGTTTGGAAGCGTTTTAAAGAGGATTCATGAGAAAGCATGAATGTCTGCTTTAAGGGGCTTGATGATTAGAAAGCAGAGAATATGACAAGAAGGAAGCCACAATATAAATAGAGAGAGGATAAAATATAAATGCGTGCATAACGGATGCAAAGAAGATCAGAAAATAACTATCTTTTTTTTTAGATAAGCTAGATTAGAAAAAGAAGAGCATTATGATGTAGCTTTAGAAAGAGAGAGATTAAAATATAATTGTGAAGAATATCAGGAGCCCCTTCTCAGTATATTTTTTCCTCTTTTTTTCCATTTTTCTTCCTCTTTTCTTGCCCTTTTTAATTTCTTTTTCTTTGTTCTTTCTCATTTCAT
The DNA here is from genome assembly GCF_016545835.1 of Crotalus tigris. Taxonomy (NCBI): domain Eukaryota; kingdom Metazoa; phylum Chordata; class Lepidosauria; order Squamata; family Viperidae; genus Crotalus; species Crotalus tigris. Next base: position 1,369,550 of record NW_024096732.1, read on the forward strand.
AATCCATCTTTGATTTTCAGTTTGTGTCTCCCCCCTCTTTTCCTCCTCTCTTTTTTATTTCCTACAGACTGGCGTATCCCTTTTCCTACCTTTGCTTTTCTAATTTTCTGCACCTTTTGAATAAAACTCTGCTGATGATTTGAAAGAGAGAGAAACTGGCAGAAAAGGAAAAGCTGAAAATTCTCCGCGCCCCAAGTTTTAAACAGGAGACTGTAGCTGGCAACTTGCCCAGAATAAATAAATAAATTGCTCTTTTGTACAAGGGAACTGAAAGTACAAACTGGGATTGTTTAAAGTAGCCAGTGGACAAATCTTTGTTTTGGTGGGTGCCAATGATGCCCCAAATCTGCCAGCCCAGCTCTATGCCAAGCTGGACATCGTCTATTGAAAAAGCCTCTGTGGGAAAAAAATAACCTTTTTTTTTCCTGAATTGGGTCAGGCTGCATAATAGAATCAATCTCTTCAGTTAGTTCTATCGAGTGCATAGGTTAATGAATTACAACTCCCATCAGCCACAGTGAGGATGAGGGGTTCTGGAAGTTGTATTAGAAGGAGGGAGCCCATTCCTGAGGCTGTGAATTAAGTAATTTTTTGGGGGGGAGCCAGGACCATCGTGCTCATGTTGAATCTTGTGGCGGTGAGTTCCATGGGTTCAAGACATGCGTAGGTGCAAATATTTGTTCCTCCAGTCTTTCTGGTATGGCTCTTTCAGCTGCTTCATGAGATTGGTGGTTGAGCTGAGCGTCCAAAAGGCCTGGATCAATTATTCTATGAATATAGGTTGTCCTTGATTTATGTTCACAATTGTAATCAGAATTTCCACTGCTAAGCAAAATGGCGGTTAAGTGTGAACTTTTTTGACATAGTTAAGTAGACCACTCCATTTGTTGTTAAGTGAACTGCAAATCCAGCTCATTGGCTTTTTTTAGCTGGAAAAAAGCCGTTGGATTCTGTTTATCGGATGGGGAATTTTCTTGAACTGTCCTTCGGGTGGCATATATAAGTCCAATAAAGTATTATTATGATTATTATAGACTCAATGTCTCAGTCCAAAGGCCTTGTGATCCTGGCCTACAGTGGTGGTTTGGATACGTCCTGCATCCTGGTTTGGCTAAAAGAACAAGGTTATGACGTCATCGCTTACATGGTAAGACCATTTTTCAAGGTCTCTCTAAATGAGTGTTTTTCAAACTTGGCCACTTTACGGGTGGACTTCAACTCCCAGAATTCCTCACCAGCATCCTTTAGGAGGCGTGAACTTCCACTTCCAAATTTCCCAGCATGCATTCTGGGGCATTCTGGGAGTTGAAGTCCACCTGTCTTAAAGTTGCCAAGTTTAAAAGGTACGGCAAGGATTGATTGTGAAGGTTGCAGGGTCCACAGGTAGAAATTCAACAGGTCTAAGTCTTGTCTTGTGAGCGGTTCAGAGTGGAACCATCAGCCACAAACCGGGACCAAGAATCTCAACTTCAGCCTTATCTTTCAGGGGACAAACCTGATTGGTTGGCACCTAACTAGGTAGCAGCATGGCTGGGAACAATGAGGTTTGATAACCAATCCTGCTGCAGGGACCTGGGGGAGCGAAAGTAGTTTTAATTAAATATAAATTTCATTTTAAAGACTTGGGACCATTTAAATGGACACACACAAAAATCCAGGACCTGAGAATAAATATCTGTGATTTAAAAAGGTTGCAAGCCAGAAAGTGTCAAAGGGATTTCAAGAATGAAGAATCATCAAAAAAAAAAAAAAAATAACCTTATTTGTCAAGACAAGGTTCAGACGGTCTTATGATGCAGCCAGCCCTACTTAGCAGAGAACTTTACCCCTTTGGAGTTTGTTTGTTTTTTCCTTATTTGTTTTTTGGACTTGTTTTTACTGCCACACAAGGACAAATTCTGCCATTGTGTTTCCTGCAGGAACATTGTCTAAATGGCTGAGCTGGAGACCCTTCCGTTTCTTTCTTTCCTTCCTTCCTTCCTTCCTTCCTTCCTTCCTTCCTTCCTTCCTTCCTTCCTTCCTTCCTTCCTTCCTTCCTTCCTTCCTTCCTTCTCTCTCTTTCTCCCTCCCTCCCTTCCCTTCCTCTTCCCTTCCCTTAATTTCTGTGTCTCAAAGATGGGAAATGACTCTGCCCTTCCAGAATTGAGCAGCCCCCTTTCCTAGTTTGAGGACTGTCTCAAACTGTCCAGAATATGCTAAGATGCCCCAAAAGATGAGATCCCTTTGTACAATTAAAGACTTGGTGCCTTGGTTCCCTTAAAAGCACACAAACAAGACCCAAAGGGGGATAAAACCAGTGGGGGGGGGAAGCAGATTTCCTTCTATTCAATCTTTTTTTGTCTTAAATATATTCCAGGCCAACATTGGACAAGATGAAAACTTTGAAAAGGCGAGAACGAAAGCTCTCTCTTTGGGTGCCAAAAAGGTGAGTGTTTAGTTTTGCCTGCTACACCTAGCCTCGGTTTGTTTAACCATGGTTGGCAGAAAGAAGAATGATTTATGAAAAAATACATGGACGGCAACTCCCAGAATTCTCCAACCGTCATGCTTTTCATTTGGCAGTATTTTACCCTCTCTGAGTTAGAGGTGGACAAATAGATTCCTTTCGGAATCTTGTGGAGGAAGTAAATTATTTAAAAATAATTAAAAATTAGGAAATTATCAGGGAAAAAAATCCTTCTTCCAGAAGATGCTCCACCAGTGGAGGTTTTTAAGAAGAGATTGGCCAGACTATTTGACTGGAATAGCCTAGGGTCTCCTGCTTGAGCAGGAGGGGGTTGGACTAGAAGACCTCCAAGGTCCCTAATCTTGCATGTTCTATATTCTGTGTTTCAGGTTTACATTGAAGACCTCGGCAGAGAATTTGTAGAAGAGTTTATCTGGCCAGCTGTCCAAGCTGGGGCTCTCTATGAAGACCGGTACCTCCTTGGCACGTCTTTGGCTCGGCCGTGTATCGCCCGCAAGCAGATGGAGATCGCCTTGAGAGAGGGGGCCCAGTTCGTTTCTCATGGAGCCACAGGCAAGGTAGGATGATGCTTTAACGAGGGCTTCCTGGCTGCTCTCTGAGCTTGCAGACATTTCATGACCCAAACTAGCTAACATCATCAGTGCTAGCCGGCTAAAGGACCCCTCATTCCAACCCTGAGCTGCAAAACATTCTCCTTTATTGGTGATGCTTTAAATTGTTCCCCTGTTCACCTTCTCAGTGGACGTGACTTAAACGAAGTTCTTGACAAAACCCTTCTGGAATCTGGGCTGAGAGGAGAAGGTCTACCCATGTTTCTAGAACACTAGAACCAAAGTTTGCACACAACACAAATTTGAGTTTCCAACTTGAGCAAGCTTAGCCAAGGTCCTGGGAAGTCATCTTGTTGAATATTGTCCTTCTGAGGAATGCTGAATAATCCAAGGAAAAAGAATGTGCATATCCGGACAGCGCTTGTTAAAAATTAGCTAAACTGAGCTTAGGTGGACAGGATTTTCCTAGGAAAGCCGACAAGCTTAAGCGCACAGGCAAAAATAGGTTTATTTGCTTTGAATTTCGCAAATTCCCATTGAGCTGCAAATATTTAAGCCCCCTTGATGCCTTTTCCCTTTGCTTGTTGCTCAGTTTGGCAACCAGGAAGTAGGAAACGAATTAAAACCAGTTTCCCACTTTTAAGAATCTTTGCTTTCATTTGGGCTGCCTGCAAAGCACACCTTCCAGGTCAACAACAGATGGCGATAGCTTGAAATTACTAAAAAGAAATATTCACAGTAGAAGATTGGGTTATAAAATTGATGCCGTTTTAGTATTATTTTTCCTTTGATTTTTTTTTAATCTCATTCTAAAATTCGAATTAAAAACGAACCTGGCCATTATATTCCTGCTGTTGGAGTAACCGCAGTTTTTACAGTACAGGTGTTTTTTCAGTGTTTTTAAAAATGTGTGCCGCACGCATTTTTCCACAAGAGGGCAGCAAAGACTTACTTTTGTCAAGATTCTTTTGCTTAATCGGCTGATTCAAAATTCGGCTTCTTTAGAAAGTCGGAAATAGCCGAGAAGGGGCAGAAAAAGATTGCAGAATCGGGTTTTCTAAAAAGAAAAGAGGTGGGTGCTGATTTTGCTCATGTATCGTTGCAACGTGAGGTTTGGGAACTCTGCGGTGAGTTTGCAATAAGAATCTCGGATTATTTTTTTTTTAAACCCCAATGTTCTGAATTGATAGCAAAAAATTGGGAGTTCTAGTCCCGTTTTAGGCATGAACATTGGCTGGGTGACTGTGGGCTAGCCACCAGATGTGAGTTCTAGTCCCACCTTAGTCATACAAGCCACCTGGGTAACCCACTTCACAGGATTGTTGTGGGGAAAATAGGAGGAAGGTACGCTGGATAAGTTTGCCACTTTGAATTATTTGTAAAAATAATAAAGGCAGGATATAAATGAATAATACCGGGCAGCATATAAGCTTAATTAAACTTAAATGTTGACAGTCTAGTCTTAAGCCGAAAATTGACTCTAGTTGAGGTAAACTCTAGCTGAGTTTAATTCTAAACTCCAGTTCAATATTTCTCGGACAGCAAAAGGCATATTTTAGTACATTTAAGGCCATGCCCAGTTGAATTCCGACGTGCCTTTTGCCTTCTAAGAAATATGATCTCGGCTCTTCCCAGGGCTGAGCTTCAGAAAGCTACAAGCTCTTTGAAACATTTTCCATGCTCCTATCAACTAAGCTTGGCTTGCAGGCAAATGGGTTGAGGGGCAGCCACCCCCTCCCTGTAGTAATCCGAGCCCCCAAAGCTGGGTGCTCCTTGCTCTGCACAGCCAATTTCTTCAATGCTTCGGGCACCATCTGTGTGAGGCTCCATGACTGAGAGACAGATGGGAGAAGGAAGCCCTGTTAGATGTTGGCTCCAAGGTCTTCTGTCGCCGCCTCTGGAGGCTCCTGCAAGCCACAATAATCTCGGTTGCTCTTAGTGGTCATGTGAATCTCCAGAATTGCGTTACCTGGTTAAAATGTAGAGAATACAGACAGCCCTGAACTGTCTGCCGGTTGCCAAGTGTCCAAATTTTGCTGACATAACCGCTGCGACTGTCGTAAAGGCGAGTGAAAATTGCCAGCGCTGTTGTAAATTCAAACGAGCGGTCGTAAATCAGGGACTAACTGTATTGGCTGGAGGGGAGACCACCAGGTGATTCCAGGGCAGAAAAAAACGATGGAGAGGTTCCCAAACAAAAGCAATCCCAAAACCGCTTCTGTTGGGCTAAATGATTTCAATTGTGCTTAACGCTTTATCCTCCCCTTTCTTTAGGGCAACGATCAGATTCGATTTGAGCTCACCTACTATGCTCTTTCTCCTCGGATCAAGGTAAGGCACAGTTTGTGCCACACAACACCAAATGTTTCAGTCCCCTCCTGTCCCACTAACCCTCCCCGTCTGACGGCAGCTTTGATGTGGCTGCCACCAGCCCCAGGGGTTCAGGTTACCCACCACGTCCTCTGCCCAAATTCAATAGGTAATTCTGCCTTTCTGGAATGGTGTTTGGACTAAGCAGGGTGCGCTTCAAAGGCAGAAGTCAGCAGCTCTTTCCCTGTTAATCTCTCCAAACAAAGGTGATCCCAAGTCTTTTTGCAAAGTGGGGATTATTTTTCATCCTGCTCAGGGCAAAAAATGGGTGGAAACCAAACGATCTGCTGATACCTCCTGAGCTAGTTTGGGCTGTTAGAAAAGGTCAGTTAAAACATCACAGGGACTTAACAAAAGTTAGAATGTCTTTTTTGATTGTCGGTTAGCTAGTGGTTGCTATTTTTTGTTTTTCATTTTAAAAAAATTGGTTCAAATTGAATTATTCTTAATCCCTTGGGTTGAACTGCGTCAGTTTTAGCCTCAATTTAGAATTTTTGCAAGTGCTTTTATGAGTTTCGGTTCAACTCCAATCACTGCAGGTTTGGAAAACAATGTAGAACGAGGCGGAACACACAAAGAAATACAACATTAATACCGATTAATTAAGCTATATGCTTCTAAAACTCTTGGGTCTGTGACCTTTAATCGGGTGAAATGGTACACCTTAAGGCAAAACTTTCTGAACGAAGGTACTTCAAATGGACTAGCTGACTCCTGTGGAATTGACCTCTGGGAAATTTTATAGAACATTTTATGACAAAAGGATCTTGGAACATTTTATGACCTCAGGCAAAATGTCAAAAAAGTTTTCCTGTGCCGGTGTTTGACTGTGCTGGACAGTTCAACCTGGGCTACTTTTGAGATAGATCCATCTCTGAACGTCTTGGAATATGGAACATAGAATGATAGAATTGGAAGGGAGCTTGGAGATCTACTAGTCCAATCCCTTGCTCAAGCAGGAGACCCTATGCCATTCCAGACAAATGGTTGCCCCGTCTCTAAATTTTTAAAGCATTTTTCCAGTGCATAAGAAGCTCTGCCATTGCTGAAGGTTTTTGAGGAATCTGGTAAAGAACTATCTATGAAACTATTACCAGAGGCTGCCTAGTACTAATTCATAATAATACTCATAATACCTGGGTTTTTAATTAAGAGCCTGGCTTTCCAGGGTCCAAGAATTTTTAATTCTTTCCCTTCTCTTCCTTCCTTCCACCCTCCCTCTTTTTTATCTCTTCCTTCCATCTCTTTCCTCCCTCCCTCCCTCCCTCCCTTTCTTGAGTTTAGCATCTTTCCATTTTCCTTCCTTCTTCCCCTCCCTCCCCATTGCACAAAACTGCCTCTCGGTTAGTGCCATAACCAACTTTATTTCCATGGTATCTGCAGATCATTGCACCGTGGAGAATGCCTGAATTTTATACCCGCTTCCAAGGACGCAGCGACCTCATGCAATATGCTAAGGTACCAGAATTTTAATCTTTTGTTTGTTTGTTTTCCATGCTTCCTGGTAGGTCACAAGAGAAGCCATTTTAGGATCGTCGCAACTTACGACACTCTATTGGGGTCGTAAGTCGAGGACTACCTGTATAGAACCAGCATTGGAAGGTCTGAATGACCAAGAAAGGCCATCATGGAGGAAATCCGTCTGGGTGGTTGATAAGGTCTTGATAGCAGATCCTTCCTTCCTTCCTTCCTCCCTCCCTCCCTCCCTAGATATTTTGTATTTTTCTCCTTCCTCCCTCCCCAGGAGCCCTCTTCTTCTCCAGAAACGCTTGACAACTGTGTTCAATCAATCAAAAAAAAAGAGAAGCATTTGTGTATAAACCAGAAAATTGCTTGAAGTCCCATGTATCTATCTAGCTATGTTTTTGTCTTGCTGTCTAAAGCAGAGTAAATGATTTCCAAGATCCCGAAATTGAAAGCTGGGTGCAAGGGGAAAAAAAAAAAAGGGCAGCCCTTTTGCTTTTTATTCATTTATTTTGTGTTTGCAAACATTTGCAAACATGCCCATCCATCCACCCTGAACTTGAGAAACACGTGTATTTTGGGGTTGCTGTTTTCCCCCCCTTTATTTTTCCTGCCATCTGTTATGTATTGCCTCGAGGGGAAATTTACAAGAGTCCCCCATATGTTGCCAAACAAATTGTCAAGTAGGTGAGTTGTTAAGGCAGGGGCGTACGCGTGTTTTTAATTAGGGCACTTATTATATGGAAAATGGAGCGTGGTCCGGCTTCCCCCCCCCCCTTTTATTCCTGCTCTGCCTGTCTTTGCTGAAAAAGCTTTAAGGAAGGAGTAAAGCAATTAAGAGGACTTTTGCAGACTCTACAATGCTTGTGTCTGTGTGTTTGTGTGAGAGGGAGGGAGTGTGAGAGAGAAATGGGACGCTTAATGGAAAAATACGTTCGCCCTCCATTCATTTGCCCAATATTGTTCTCGGATTCTAAGGAGCACCTGAGATGGTGCAGGGATTTCGGCTCTTCCTTTCCACCCCGCATCCCCAACCGAGTTGCAAGCAGGACAATCCTCCAGGCTCAGAGCGAGCTGCACCCCAGGTGTCAATTTTCCCACCCTGTTCTAAGTCAGTGCGATTTTTACCCTTGCATTGCGTTGTATTGTGTTGTATTGTATTGTATTGTGTTGCATTGTGTTAATTATTTTCTTTTTCTTATTTTATTTTGTCCAATGGCCTAGGAAACAGGAGAACCTCTTCCATGTGGAACCAACTTTTGGGACTATCATTGAGTCTTTTCTCACAATCCCTCCTCCTCCTCCTCCTCCTCTTCCTCCTCTTCCTCCTCCTCCTCATCCCCTTCCTTCCTTCCTTCCTTCCTTCCTTCCTTCCTTCCTTCCTTCCTTCCTTCCTTCCTTCCTCCTCCTCTCTCTCTCTTCCTCTCTCTCTCTCTCTCTCTCTCTCTCTCTCTCTCTCTCATATGAGGTCGCTAGTTTGCTCCTTCTAACAACCCTCCCAGTCGATCTAACCACAAAGCCATATTATTTCCCAAATGTCTTACATTCCAGGTTGTCCAAACTGAAGCAATTAAAGCTGCCACCAGCTTCTCTAGAAATAGCCCCTATTGCATGATTCCCTGGGACTTCCCGTTCTGCTCACTTCGAGAACAATCTGGAGCAGATTTTGCAAACACAGTGAGACAAACCCATGGTGGAAGGAGATTTGTCCCCAAGCGGGTAATCCTTGTGAAATGTTGGACCCAAGGCAAGACTCGAGAAGGACAGCTTGAACCGGGTAACCGGAAATGAAATCTGGAGGAAATACTTGCAGCGCTAGCTTTTCTTTAGCATGGCTTCCTGCTGTTTCTCTTGCTTGACAAGCTTAGCACGGTGTTACTGCGACTCTCCTGCTAATTTCTGTGCCTGGTGCTTAGTTTTCACAGACCATTTCACTTGGAGAAACATCTCCAGCTAATTGACTGGTGGAGTGACCTTGTAAGAGATCTTGGGTTTATGATTGTCTCGGTATTTGGGGGGAGGGGAGGAAGGAAGGGGAAGAGAAGACAAGATGGGCGTAGAAAGTGGAGGATCACCAATGCAGGTGCTTGAAGGAAGGAAGCAGGCAGAGATGGAACCAAAAGTACAGGTAGTTCTTGTTCTTGTTCTTGTTCTTCTTGTTCTTCTCCTCCTCCTCCCTCCTCCTCCTCCTCCTCCTCCTTCTCCTTTTCTTTGTGGCAGCCCCTCAGATGTTGGAAGCCTGCTATCATGTCACCCCTAGTCCTCCTTTTCATTAAAGTTCATTAATCCCCTCCATGTTGTTTCAGGATCATGGAATCCCAGTTCCTACCACGCCGTCTAATCCTTGGAGTATGGACGAAAACCTTATGCATATCAGGTGAGGACCAGGGAGGACCTTGTTGGATTGAGGCCCTATTTGTGGGAGAGTTAGATGCCCTTGAGACGTTTCCAGCTGGCTAATGACTCACTTACATGATGCTCTTTTTTCCTTCTTCTTTCTGCTGGGATCTCCATCCTCCGAAGCTATGAAGGTGGCATTTTGGAGAACCCCAAGGTAAGAGGACCACAGATGGCTTGGAGAAACATCTGGGGATCTTCCTGAGTCCCGTGATATTCCCCCGCCCCAGGGTTGCCTTAACCATGGTTTAATAAATAAACCCCATTGGGTCAGTTTTGCATCATGCAAACCAGACGCTGGCTTTTGTGAGAGCCCAGCCCAACGCAAAACAACAGTATTAGTGAAGATAAATCAACAATCACCTCGCTGTTCCGTTGTGTGCCCACTGGGTGAACGAGGGTGCTGTTTTTGTGACATCTTAATGGGAATGAGGGTTGTGTTGCCTGCTGGCTGGTCTCTCTTCTTCCACTTCATGCTCTGACAGAGTCTCTGTGCCAGGAGAGCTACTTAAACGATCCATCAGCACTAATTAGACAATCAGACACCGAGGTTGGGGGTGGGCAGACGGTCAGGAGAAGCCAGTCCGAGAAAACTTTGTCTCCTCTTGTCCGTATCTCAGTGAGTTCCTGGGAAGGAGCTGGATGGAGAGAGATCGATGGGCCCAAAGTCACCCAAGGAAATTCTGAGACACTGGGGGTCTTCTGGGTGTGGTCCATAAATCCCTCCTCCCTCCCTCAATTGATTGCTTCCTTCCTTCCTTCCTTCCTCACTCCCTTCCTTCCTTTTTTTCCTTCCTTCCTTCCTTCCTTCCTCCCTCCCTTCCTTCCCTTCCTTCCTTCCTTCCTTCCTTCCTTCCTCCCTCCCTCCCTCCCTCCCTCTCTCCCTCCCTCCCTCCCTTCCTCACAATTTGTCCCCTATCCATAGGTGCCCTGGGCCTCTGATTCCTCCCAAGGTGGGAAAACGGGTCTTTGGCTGCCCTCGGTTGCCCCCCCCCAATCTCTCCCCCTCCCCCTCCCTCGGTGTGCCCCCCCTTGAGAGTGCTGCTAGTTGAGGGATTTGAAAACAGATGGTTGAGCTATTTTCTGCCTCTGTGAGGCCTGATTGAGGAGCAATGAGGCAGCTAATGTCGAGAAAGACCGAAATTTACTTGCTTTAACTTCATCTGGGCATCCTGAAAAGGCTTCATTCAGTCGCAGCCACAACAATATCAACTTGGATGAATAAACCATTTGCGGCATTGATAGCTGTGCATCATAGTTTAATTCATGGACCATTTACTTCCAATTTCTCCCCCCCCTCGGCCCCTCATTCTTTCGGCTTCCCTCCCATCCCCCTCCCATCCCTCTCCCCTTCTCCCATCACCCCTTTAAAGATGGCTTTGCAATCCCAGCCTCCTGGATAAACGGGAGGCATTGAGACCCTATTGGAAAATCATTAATGGGGGGAAAGAAGACAGAAGAGCCACCCGACTTAGCCACGGAGATTATTTTTATGTTTTAAAAGTTATTTCAGTGGGCTACAGATATACCTGGTTTTGCTTTTAAGTATTTTTAACTTTCTGTTGCCTCAACTTTCTTCCTCCGATCAGTTCTGGTCCTCCGGAGGTGCATCCAAATTACAGGCAATCCTCCACTTATGACCAGGATGGTGCTCAAACTTTCTGATGCTAAGTGAGACATTTTACCATCCTCCTTGCCTGCAGCTGTTAAGTTAGTGACGCGGTCGTTAACTGGATCTATCTCCACCCTTGACTTTGCTTGTCAGAAGGCCGCCAAAGGGGATCACATGATCCCAGGACACTGCGTCCGTCATAAATATGAGCAGCTGAAGTTTGATCTGTGGGAATGTTGCCCTGGTCATACGTGTGAAAAATGGTCATAACTCATGACCATTTTTTTCAGCGCCATTGTAACCTCGGTCACTAAACGAACCGTTGTAAGCGAAGGACGCCTAAATTCGAAGCAGGTTGTTCCCTGCAGGAGCCAAGGAAAAAAAATTAAAAGCAGGAGATTCAAAATTGAAATCTGTGGTTTGTATAATTGGATGCCCCCCCTCTTCCCTCTGTGGGTTTTGAGGGTACCTGTCCGTGGTTAAACAACGGAAGCACCCCTGAGACCCAGCCCTGCTTTTTCCTGACATTAAAGATACAGTTAAGGAGAAAGAAAAATGGAATGAGAAAGGAAGGGCGAAAAAAAAATCTAATCTCTTCTAGTTTATATGAGGTCGCGCAACCTCCTGTCTCTCATTTTCTGTGTGGGTGCATCTTATCTCGGTGTGTGAATGTTCACCGCCGTAGCAAATGTGCTTGAGGTTGGATTCCTATGGAAATGAGCAGCGTGCGCATTTAGCAACAGGCCTGATTCATAAACTGGACCAAGTCGTGGTTTGTTTTGGCCCACCGTTTACTAAATAAACTGGGTTGGCGTGTGTTAAGCCACCCATCGTGGTTTACAAGACACTGATCCAATTGCATTAGGGCTTGGGATGCTGGGTGGATGGAGCTACAATATAGCTGGACTCTGCATTCATAGAACATAGAATAACATAGTTGGGAGGGACCTTGGAGGTCTTCTAGTCCATCTCTTTACTCAAGGCTTCATAGCATCCCAGACAAATGATTGTCCAATCTTTTCTTGAAGACCGCCAGTGATGGAGCACTCACAACTCCATGGATTAATTGTTCTCACTGCCAGGAAATTCCTTTTTATTGCCAGATTGGATCACACTCTGACCCATCGTCATAATTCCAAATGGTTCAAAGATTGAGGACGGTGTCCAGTGACAGTCAGGTTGAGTTGCAACCAAGAATCCACCCAGCATGTTATGAAAATAATGCATGGTGCCCTTGCACCGATTTAATGAAAAGAAGGACTAGGGGTGACGTGATAGCCATCTTCCAGTATTTGAGGGGCTGCCCCAAAGAAGAGGAGGCTCAAATTATTCTCCAAAAGGACTAGAAGTTTGGGCTCAAGGAGAGAAGCAACCTAGAATTAAGGAGGAATTTCCTGACAGTGGGAATAATTAATCGGTGGGATGGCTTGCTTCAGAAAATTGTGACTGCTCCATCACTGGAAGTTTTTAAGAATAGACTGGACAGCCATTTGTCTGGGATGGAATAGGGTCTGCTGCCTGAGCAGGGGTTGGGCTAGAAGACCTCCAAGGACCCTTCCAACTCAGTTATTCTGTTATTCACTGATGGGTTGTTTGATGTATCATGCAGGGAGAAGTTAGAAGAAGTTAGAGGCAAATCCTCCCCTCAGCTAAGCTCAAATTTCCAAGAGCCATCTTGTCTGCTGGTTTGGGGGAGGAGACCAGGTGTGGGAACAGGAGGGACCCTTTTTCTGGGTTTGGTTAGCGGCGGCTGAGACGTTGTACCTTCTCATCCTGGTTGAGGGAAATCGATCCGCATGGTTTAAATAATTAAGTTGCTGTCCCACCACTGGCTTCTCCTTGCCTTCTCCCATCTGTTCTTGGGGTCTGTTGGACGAGATAAATGCTTGAGTTGGACGTCAGCCAGCCAGCTTTCTAAGGGGAGTCTTCTCTGGTGATGCCAGGGGGGTGGTCGTGGGAGGGGGAAGCTCCTTGGATGGCGGGCTATATCTGCATCGATAAGCTCCTCTAGGAAGGTCCATCTTGTAGAGGCCAGTCAAGGGTTGCTCCTGATGTAGCAGTGATGCCTTCCTTCCTTCCTTCCTTCCTTCCTTCCTTCCTTCCTTCCTTCCTTCCTTCCTTCCTTCCTTCCTCTTTTCCTTCCTTCCTCTTTTCCTTCCTTCTTCCTTCCTTCCTCTTTTCCTTCTTCCTTCCTTCCTTCCTTCCTTCTTTCCTTCCTCTTTTCCTTCCTTCCTCTTTTCCTTCCTTCTTCCTTCCTTCCTCTTTTCCTTCTTCCTTCCTTCCTTCCTTCCTTCCTTCCTTCTTTCCTTCCTTTTTCCTTCCTCTTTTCCTTCCTTTTCCCTTCCTCTTTCCCTTCCTCTTTTCCTCCTTCCTTCCTTCCTATCCTAAAAGTTGGCTCTTAAATTCCAGCCAAATTCATGTTTAGACTTCACAGCTCGGAAAGAAGACCCCCCCCCATCTTACCAATAGGTGGCATAGCTTGATTATTAGACGGTGCCATTCATTTTCAGCCTATTTTCTTCACCGCTTCCCGACATCTCCCCCACCCCACTTTGAAAGAAATAGGTCTCTTAACTCCAGACACCTGCCCCCCCCCCATTGCATGCCTCCAAACGTGGAAATTTCTCCAAAGTGCTTGAGGCAGACCATAATTATGGGAACAGAGAGGGTTGCCCCCCCTCCCTTGATCTGGCACCCCTGCGCTACAAAATCTGGCGAAAGAAGAGGGAAAGAGTAAGAGAGAAGCAAATATATTTATACATAAAGGTTGATGTGTTTTCAAAATGAGTTTTTGCTTTCTTCTTCTATTCCCCCCCCCCTCGGGTGTATTAACCTCAGAGACACTGCTGGGAAAACACAGTTTCTAGGATCACCTGCTGAGGTCAAGAATAGTCATTAGTTTTTCGGTCAATGCAGAATGAACCCCCATTTCTCCCATCTCTCTCTCTCTCTCCCCGTTCTTTGCCTCCTTGCAAAAAAAGGGGGGGAAATCACATTCCCCCCCCCTCCTGGTCTGACTTTTCCTTCCAGAGCTATCTGTCTCCAGCTGTGGGGGCGTCAAACAAGAAGATGAGATCAAGTTGAGGGGAAAATAAATGGACTGATTTTCACTAGGCCTTTGTTCCCGGACTCCTTCCTTCTCTTTCGCAAGGGAGGCAAAACTCTCCCATGGGGGAGCCGAAAAGTTGGGGATGGGAGGATTAGGGTAGAATAGAATAGAATAGAATAGAATAGAATAGAATAAAGTATGGAATATGGAGAATAGAGTAGAGTACAGTAGAATAGAATAGAATAGAATAGAATAGAATAGAATAGAATAGAATAGAATAGAATTAGAGTAATGATAAGGAATAGAATGGAATAGAATAGAATAGAATAGAATAGAATAGAATAGAATGTAGAGTAGAGTAGAGTAGAGTAGAGTAGAGTAGAGTAGAGTAGAGTACAGAGGGCTGGAAGGGACCTTGGAGGTCTTCTAGTCCAGCCCTCTGCTCAAGCTGCTGCTTTCCACAGTCACGTGACTGCAATTTACAACTGTCTATGCAGCTTTCTGGCCTTTGGGGCTGTTTTCCTGCCAAAAACACCCATGGGAATGAATGGATTCATTTCACGACCAATATATTCACTTAACAATCGCTGGCAAAAAAAAAAAAGTTCATAACATTGGATTGCTTATGTGGTGCCTTGTCTTAGAAGCATGGTGACTTACAGCAAAAAGTCCAGGCTCCATTGCTGGCTGTAGGTCTTCATTTGGAAGGAGGATTTGATACCCCATTATTTAATTTTTCTTTGATTTTCCTCTTTTTCAAAGAACCACCCTCCTCCTGCCATCTACAAAAAGACCGGAGACCCTGCCACAGCTCCAGATTTTCCGGATATTTTAGAGATTGAATTCCAGAAAGGTGAGAAGATCAGATTCTGCCCATAATACAGGTAATCCTTGACTTGCTTAGCGACTGTCCAAAGCTACAACAGCTCTGAAAAAAGGATAACGTATGACCGCTTTTCACACTTAACGACCGTTGCAGCATGCCCGGGGTCACGTGATCACAGTTCAGAGGCTTGGCCACTGGCATGTACTTGTGACTGTTGCTGTGTCCCGGGGTCACGTGATCCCCTTCTGCGACTTTCTGACAAAGCCAAGGTTCCCTTAACCACCATGTTACTAACTTAACCATTAACCATCACTTAGCAAGAGAGGTCGTAAAACCTCACTTAACCATCTCACAGAAACGTTGTGCTCAGTTGTGCTCATAAGCCGAGGACTAGTAAATTTAATAAACAATAAACCCCAAAGAAATGGATAACAAGACACAAGCTTTGATGTCTATTTCTCCACCCAACGTCTCCACTCAGTCTCACTTCCGCTAGCGTCAAAAGCCACCTGTCTGTCCCCAAGAATTTGCCCCATCTAGTAGTTTCCAACGTTACTTAACAGGCACACACAATCAAGTCAGAAATAAATTAACTCGTGGTGAAAAGCAGAGTCTTCATTTCCTCCAGGCTAAGATAACTGAGAAAGGTTGGTTGAATAGTTGACGGTGGGTATTTAAAGAATCAAAGAGACACAACTTGATTGGCAGGGGCTCTGATCCATTACAACACTAGCAGAGGCATTAGAAGTGCTAAATTTGGTAATTGTGCCACTTTCCTTCCTTTCTGAGGTGTGTATGTATGTGTGTGTGTGTTGTTTAGCATGCAACCCAAACCAAGATTTGGGGATCCTTTAGGATGCAACCTCAGGGTTTATTCAGTCTCCAGTTAAGGAGTTTGTCTCCACAGACCCTTCCTTTCCACTTCTCTCTCTCCCTCCCTCCCTCCCTCCCTCCCTCCCTCTCTCTCTCTCTCTCTCTCTCTCTCCTGGGCTTCCATCCTCACTCCCCCTCTTAGTTAATTTATTTGAAGTCCTAATCTAATTATTAACTCTTCTCAAAGGGATAAGCAGCTTTGGGACACAATGCCCGGTTCTCCGCTGGGCTGGGATGGCATCAAATGGCCCCGGGGAAAAGGGACGATTCCACACAAGTCAAATAGATGAGCGAAAGCAGGGTCGCCCCCCCCACCCGTTAACCCAGATGAGATTTAGGACTCATTACGGCCAGGGGAACAACTTCTATTTAATCATCATTTACAACCAAATTGATCATCTCTCTCGCCTGGTAGCCCACCTTTTCGTCTCCCTCCCTCCCTTCTTTGCAAAGTTAAATAATGATGATGATAAAAAAAAAAAAAATCCCGCTGGAAAGTGGGCTTAGAAAGAAGGGGGACTTTCCAGACGCAGCGGGATTTGTCAGGAGGACTAGAAAAGCAGCTATTGAGGGCTGATTAGCCCCAACTAAAGCCCTCTATGGAAATAAGGAGGGCAGATGGAAGACAGATTAGCCGCAATGGGTCTCCTTCCTTCGGCCTTTGTGGCGTTTCCCCCCAGCTGCCCACTAAGGCATTTATCCAGGCCTTGTTTCCGTATACATTTATTGCTCATTTCATCCTGCTTGAGAAGGGGGGGGGGTACGGCGTGGAGGCCGTGTCTTTCTTTTTGGTGGCCACCGTCCTCCTTCCCTGTCGGGGTACCCCTCTTTCCCCCCACCCCCTTGTCACCAAAAGAGAAAGGTGTGATAATTAATTCATGGAGCGATCCCTCATCCCAAAATTACAATGGGACCCGGGAGACGGCCCTATTCAGCCTTGGCAGGCGGATAACTCGAAACATAGATAGGATTTGTCCGCCAAACCATTACAGGGGCTGTGGGTGGCAGGTCCAGGGGGGCCCCCCCATTACTCCTCCCTCTCCCCCCTTTTCAGCCGGTCCAGGGCCCCCTCGACTGGTGGAACAGAAGGTGCTCCTCTGCAAACAATGATCAAGCATGAAATTTAATTAGCCGGAGCCTTTGCTGCTGTTTCCATCTCTCTCCCCCCTCCCCTTAAAAAAAAAAAAGACAGTGATAGGGCGTGTGAGAAGGATGGGGCTAGATGGAAGGGCTGGTGAGGATATTGATGCATTTTTTTCTCCTTCCCCCCAATTCTCTTTTCTCTGGAGATTTATCCAGTTTCATAATGTACGAGGGTCTTTAGCAATTGGGGAGGCTGGATCCCTCTCTCTCTCTCTCTCTCTCTCTCTCTCTCTCTCTCTCTCTCTCTCTCTCTCTCTCCCCATCGTCTCTCCTATGTACCCCCAAATCTATTTAAATGCTTTTGGAGCAAAGCCGCTTAGCCACAGTTTTGTGAGAAGTTACTCTGCGTTCATATCTGTCACGTCTATTTAACAGCTTTGGAAGGAGGTTTCAAAGAGACGCTCTTGACGTTAATAAGGCGATTCTGGGCCTGTGTTGTCTGCCTTACTGACACCTCCCGAAAGCGAGTGAAATTTGCCCCTCGGTGTGCCAGACCCCTTCCTCCTCCCACTGTTGGCCATTCTCACGTAGGATTTGCAAGTCAAGAGATTCCCTGTAGTTTAGGGCTGAGCTGTGGGGTCCTTGGTGCTCTCTCAGCTTGGTTGTTTTCTTGCAGACGTTTCATTATCCAACTGGGTAACAGCATCATTTCTAGAAGGGAGAGGAGTTTGTGGAGAGGAGGAGGAGGAGGAGGAGGAGGAGGAGGAGGAGGAGGAGGAGGAGGAGGAGGAGGAGGAGGAGGAGGAGGAGGAGAATGACTGTGTTCCCTTAGGGCTTTCTGAGCTTGCTTGTTTTCTTGCAGACATTTCATGACCCAACTTGGTAACATCGTCAGTGCTAGGAGACAGTGCAGTTTGCCCTCTGTTTATACAGTATAGGGAGCAAACCCCCATATAACTATATGGGCATTCTGTGGCAGGGCAAGTTACTATATATAAACAGGGATCAAACTCCATACTTACAGCACTGATGATGTTACCTAGTTGGGTCACAAAACGTCTGCAAGAAAACAGCTGAGTTCAGAGCTACTGTATATAAACAGGAAGCAAGTCACACTCAGAAGCACTGATGATGTTACTTAGTTGGGTCATAAAATGTCTGCAAGCAAACAGCACCAAGGATCCCACAATAATCTAGCTTTTTTTCCTGTCCTGGCAGGTGTCCCTGTGAAAGTCACAAATACGAAGGATGGGGCCGTTTACCAAACGTCCCTGGAACTCTTCACTTACCTGAATGAAATTGCGTAAGTATTTTCCCCAAATCTGAGCAATATTTAGCTAGGCTGATCGACAGGGCAAGAATTGGTTCCTAGACCATTTAATATTCGGGAATCTGTTACGTAAACAGCCCGCCGCAAAGTTCTTGGTAATCAGCAGAGAGACCTGTTCCTTTGCCAGATCCCCAGAAAGCTTTTAGATTAAAAATGAAAAAGTCTTTGTTACCTTCTAGACATAAAGGGAATATAGTGGCCCCAGAGCTCAATTGCTTGAATTCATGCAGCCCTGTCCCTTTCATTTGAATAAATCTCATTAAAGAAAAGTCCATCGGAGAAGAATTGCTTTTGATTTTCGAGTTTTGGCTCATGTATGTTGGTTGCTCCCTTGTTATGCAGGTTCAAAAAAATATAACCAACATCTCCTGTTTACTTTTTCCCTCCAGTGGCAAGCACGGTGTTGGGCGCATTGATATTGTGGAAAATCGGTTTATTGGGATGAAGTCAAGGGGTAAGAGAGAATTACTTTCCTTTTTGGGCATTTCCAGTGGCTGTAATGTTGTATTTACGTCATACGCAAACTTGGCAACTTTATGATTTGAGGGCTTCAATTCCCAGAATTCTGGGAGGCTGGCTGGAATTCTGAGAGTTGAAGTCCGCAAGTCTTGAAGTTGCCAAGTCTGGAGAGGCCTTGATCTATAGCATAATCAATCCCTTGTTCTGGTTTTGTATGACACATTAATTATAGATTAACCCTGTAGGGTTCATATGGGTTCATACAACATCCTAATCCAGAGTGATTTTAATAGTCTGTGGTTCAGGAGAACCTTAATCAACCAATACATTGGCCGGCTGGCAATCAGGCTGTCTTTAAATTTGACAGCTCATCCCCAAACTGGTCAATGAATGCTGTTGTGAAAGTCCAATATCTAAATAACTGGGCTGAATTCTTGAATGTCTCTTGGCAAAGGGCTCACACTGGGAGAAAGAGGTAGCGTCACTAATCAGATATGAGGCAGCTGAGCTCCGAGAAGGAAAAGGGATGTGGCAAACATCTCAGAAGGGGAAAAAGTCCTTTTAGCCTTTCAAGAGTCTGTTAATGTTACCTTACCTTAAGAATAGAGCTAGTGCTTCTGAATGTGCTTCTGGTCTGGACTACCTCACAAGGCTGACATTCTTACAGAGTGGCTAAAGAGATTCTCCATCATCCAGGTCATGGTTGTCCCAAAAGTGCTTTTTTCCAAAAGCTAGTGACTTGCTCCCTGTTTATATACTGCAGCTGAAAGCTTGGTTGTTTGTTTGCAGACGTTTCATGACCCAACTAGGTAACCTCATCAGGGTGAGTGAGTGTGGGGGTTGCTCCCTGTTTATATACAGTAGATCTGAGCTTGTTTTCTTGCAGACGTTTCATGACCCAACTAGGTAATCTCATCAGGGCGAGTGAGTGTGACTTGCTCCCTGTTTAGATACAATAACTCTGAGCTACTATACGTAAAGCTTCTTCAGAACTGGCAAAAAAGGAACCTTGGGATATCCTTGAAAGGGTTCCCAATCAAGAGGGCATTGCCCCAGCTAGGACCATGGATCCTATTAGTGCAACTTAAGTGCAATTACCAATTAGAAAATTTTAAGCAGCGATCATTGTCTGGAACGGAATATATGTAGCCCCCCCCATTCCTGATCCACTCCTTTCTCTCCCCCCTCCCCACTTCAATCTTTCCTAGCAGCAATTACAGCCCAAATGAAATATAGTGAGCTTTGCCTCCTGACACCGCTGTCTTTTTATTGTAAACACCGAGACACGCTGAGCGGTGGAGTGACACTTGTGAAGGGATCTCTTGTCTTTTGCATAGTAACACAGGAAGAACATCTATCATTTGCTTCTTTCCCCGGGCTGTGATTTGCATTTTGACTGTCAGGGGAGAAGGGAAGGGAGTTAATATATATATATATATATATATCCAAAATATTACTTTGCCTTCCAAACTGCCATCTTTGAGCTTTCGGCTTCCTGTCACCCATCGAGCAAAAAATATTTCAGAGAGAGAGAGGAAGATGGAGAAAGAGGTGTCTTGTATTTCATTTATTTTTCCTGAGTAAAATGGCAGGTAGGGAGTGAGGAGGGAGTTGGAGATGTATAAAGGAGAGGAAAAACTGAAGGAATGCTTAGACATCGATCCGACGCTGAAACACCAGCTTTTTATCAGTCTAAATTAACTTTAACATCACCAAAGCAAGAGATTTTTTTTTTTCCTGACAGTCTGCTCTTTTTTCAAGTTCACCTCTGAGGTTTCTAATTGCTACTGGAAAGTTGCAAAGAATAGATAGTCCTCAGTTAGTGAACGTTTGAAGTTATGACTGACCGCCCCTAACCCGGATTCAAAGTTCTGATGTCTGGACGCTCCCCAGCAGCCCTGCGATCACATTTTGGGTGCTTATTTATCACTATGTATTCAGCATGTGATGAGAACATGATCAAACAAAGTAAACATATACACACAACCCATGTAGTTATACACAGTGACTACTTTATTAGAAGGTTGCAGTAATCAAATCTAGCAGGTCTGAATGTGCTTCCCCCCCCCCGCCCGCCCCCATCTGCCTTTAGATACTAGAGAGAATCTTGACTGAGACGCCTTCTTGAGTTACGTTTTTAGCCCAGACACAGATTTTTTTATTTGACAACTGTCTTGGCTGTGGCTGTTCCTCCTGTTCTTCAAGATTATTTCTTCTGCCCATGACAGACAGACAGACAGACAGACATTTTGATAGATAGATAGATAGATAGATAGATAGATAGATAGATAGATAGATAGATAGATAGATAGATAGATAGAAGTTCAATAGATGATATAGAGGATAGATAGATAGATAGATAGATAGATAGATAGATAGATAGATAGATAGATAGATATAGAGAAATGGTCAGATAATTAGATGATTGAGAGAGAGAGAGATGGAGTTGCTCTTCATTAATCCTGAACTGTCCTTTGCTTTGGGGGGCATATGTATTGCTTCTGTAAATGGGGGTCTCCACAGATCCCCTTGCGAGCAAAAAATAAAAACTGCCTTCCCCAAAGCCCCTTGTTGCTAGCCCCTTGGTATCAGTCGCACCAGAGAATTCAAGCTTTCCTTATGTGGTGTGTCTGTGTGTGTTTTGTTCCCCCCCCCCAAAAAAAATTTCTGACGGACTAAATCCAGTCTTCAGTGACAGGAAATCAGGGTGAAATTTTCCTTCTCGTTCGGCTGTTTTCCATCCTTGCTGCCTATCAAGTCTTCCGCCCCCCCCCAAACCTTTTCTTGTTTGTTGGAAGAGTTAAGGGGGGGGGGAAGAGAGAGACAGATGAGAGGGGTTTTCTTTCTTTTCCTCCGAGACCCCCATGATTTTGCCCTGCGTGGTTGTTTAATTATAGGTTTTCAGGCCCAGATTGGTGGGCAGCCATCGGTGGGAAATCGCCTTCTTAAACCCTGTCATTTTGCCTAGTCGGAGTGTTTCTTCCTAAAGAGGAATCTAGAAATTTTCTCCGCAAGGTGCGGAGTGGACTGTCTCAGCCCCAGCGGGATTGTAATGACAGTTGCGTTTTATGGCAAGCTGAGACTGAATAGAGCGAGGGACTGCATTTCCTTCTGTCAACCAGATCATTATTTTGTGTCATTTCGTGACAGTTTAGGCCTCATTCTCATTTTTTTCCCCCTTTCTCTCTCTCTCATCTGGCTTTCTCCCCCTCCTTGGCGGATGAAACGGCTAGGTATCTACGAGACTCCGGCGGGAACGATCCTCCACTGTGCTCATTTAGACCTTGAGGCCCTCACCATGGACCGCGAAGTGCGCAACATCAAGCGAGGGCTGGCCACGAAGTTTGCCGAGCTGGTGTACAACGGTACGTAACCACGTGCGAACGTGGCTGCTCCAGCCCGTCTTTTCTCCCACGCGGCAAACTCTTTGGATCAGGTGTTGGTCTACCACCGTCAGCCTTGTGAGGTTCAGGTGGTTCCCCCACATACGACGGCTCTTTAGCGAAGTTACAAGGGCACTAAAAAAAATGACCAAGGACCATTTTTTCACACTTACGACCGTTGCAGCATCTAAATTTGGATGCTTGGCACCTGGCTCATATTTATGACGGTCACAGTGATCCCCTTTTGTGATCTTCTGATCTCAGTTGACTAACTCAAGTGGGTTAATTTATATCTTTGCAGGAACTCTCCAGGGTGCTGAACCTCGCTTTTTCTCCAACATTAACTGATTTGTTAGGCAGATTTTTCCACCTTAAAATTATTTCCGTGCCTGACAGGTTCGGGACTTTTAACTAACACAAGGTCTCTCTCACACACACACACAAGCTCACACTCTATATAAGTGTTGCACAAAAGTTTATCTACTTCAAAAAAGAAACCTAAATAATATCATCTTTGAAAAACTTATAGAGTGAAAAAAACCAATTTTAATAGTTTTCGTATTAGCTAGAATTAAAATTAATATTTTAATAGCTAAGAAACTGATAGAGGTTGGGGAGGAGGAAAAAGACAAAATTGAAATCTAGAAAAGGAAAGAAACTGTGAAAAAAAATGAGGCATCCTTGGCGCTCTTTGAACTCGGTTGTTTTCTTGCAAACATTTCATTATCATTAGCGCTGATGATGTTACCTATTTTGGGTCATGAAATGTCTTCCAGAAACAACCAAGCTCAGAGAGAACCAAAGACCCTATAGTCATTGTCCTCCTCCTCCTCCTCCTCCTCTCTGCAAACTCCACTCCCTTCTAGCACTGATGATGTTACCTAGTTGGGTCATGAAACGTCTTCCAGAAAACAACCAAGCTTAGAAAGTGCCAAGGTTCCCTGAGTTTCAAACATTCTCCTTTATTGAAAAAAAGGGAGAAAGAAACGAAGCACAACTGAACAAATAAGCAAAACTAAAATACAAAAATGCACACCTTGGTTTGTGTTTCCCAACACGCTGCCGAGTGCAGCGCTCTGGAAATAGGTTGGCGGGGAGAACCCACTAATCAGATTGTCTAGCTGTGAGTGGGTTTAAGCACCCACTCCACCAATTTGGAGCCAGTGCGTAGCTGTTAAATTATCCACTCTTATGTTTCTTCCTGATGGGAGTTTGCTATGTAGAATTAGCCCACACTGGGGCACTGTGCAATTTATCTTGGGCTGAAAGACTGGAGCGGTTTTGTTAGAGGCAATACATGAAAATGGTAGAAGAAATCCTGGCTTGTGTTTTTCAATACAAGTGCCAAGAAGGTTGTTACCCCTGGCATTTTCAAGCAGGTGTGGTCAGCAGGATGAAGCCATTCCTGGCTGGCAGCCAGTTGGGAAAAATGAAAATAAAGGAGAATGAAAGCTGGGGGGGGGGGGTGTTGGAAGAAACCGCAGTGAGAAGCATCTTATTGGACAGAGATTAGGAAAGGAGGCCCGCTTTAAATAGGATTTGGGGTTCTCAAACAATTTGGGGATCCCAAATTATCTTTCCTGGTTTTTCCTGTTTCCTTGTTTTTTTTTTTTAAAGCATATTATAAATGCTGATACTGAGCCAGAATACTGTCAAGCACAAGGAAACGGAACCCTCCGTTAGGTTGCAGTATAGAAGATTTTTTCAAGCCTATACAGGCAGTCCTCAACTTATGATCACAACTGAGAGACTGGACAGCCATTTGTCCAAAATGGTGTAAGGTCTGCTGCTTGAGCGGGGGGGGGGGGTTGGACTAGAAGACCTCCAAAGTCCCTTTCAACCCAATCGTTCTGTGTTCTACATAGACTCGTGTCCCTTGGCTACCTGTTTACTCAAGAACCTACCCGAAAGTTATTCCCTAAATGAAAGGAGAACCTGGTGGCCTGGCACGGGTGTGTGTCCTGCACTGCACTTAATTTTTTATTATCCTTTCGGGCTCTCCCCTTCTCCTTGCCACCCAGTCATGGCTTCATTTAAACCAGGCAAATTCCGAATTGCACCTCCCTGCCTTTTTAGCCATTCCTCTTCCCAAAATCAACTCTGGCAGGCGAGCTGCAGCGTCTTGTCAGAAGGAAAACCACATGCAAAAAGATGCAAAACAAAACGGCCCCTTCCCCTCTCCCCCCCCCCAAAAGCCAAATAACAATACTGCAGATGACAGAGCACTCTACTCAGCAGAGGGAGCCGGCTGGAGGCGAAGTTTTTGTACCCCTGTCTTCCTTAAACACCTAATTACTGTAACCTGTCTCTGGATTTAAGGCAATTAGCGGCTGTCATTTCTCTCATATCCCTGCAAGCTCCCTTCCAGCCGTGGTGGGAAGGCAGGATTGCAGGACTGGTTTTGTTCAGGCTCCTGCTCTGCGCCAGGTTTACGCCAGGTGCTGCGAAAGAAGGGCACGGAGCTCCCACCTGCTTCCCTGTTCCGAGGAGGGGCGCTGAGTTCCCTTTGCAAAGCAGGGGTCCTTATGGCGGGGTGGGGGACGGAGGCAGAGAGAAGGGGAGCACCAGATTGACTAGCTTTTTTTCAAAAGATATAGTTTGTCAGGATTTCCCCCCCCCCCAGAATGAAAGATAAATTGAAAGAGGGAGGAGGGAGGGAGAGAAAAAAGGATGAGAGGAAATGAGAGAGAGAGAGAGAGAGAGAGAGAGAGAGAGAGAGAGAGAGAGAGAGAGAAAAGGGAAGGGAGGAAAGAAAGAGAAAGAAGAGGAAGGGAAGGAGGGAAAGAAGGGAAGAAAGAAGGAAAGAAAAGGGAAGGAGGGAGGAAGGAACAAAAGAAAAAGAGAGGGGAGGGAGGGAAAGAGGGAGGGAAGGAAGGAAAGAAAGAAGAGGAAAGGAAAGGAGGAAGCAAGGAAAGAGAGAAAGGAGGGAAGGAAGAAAAGAAAGATGGAAGAGAAGAGGGAGGGAAGGAAGGGAAGAAAGAAGGAAAGAGAAAAGGGAAGGAGGGAGAGAGGGAGGAAGGAACGAAAGAAAAAGAGAGGGAAAGAGGGAGGGAAGCAAGGAAAGAAAGAAAGAGAAGAGGAAAAAAGGAGGAAGGAAGGAAAGAGAGAAAGGAGGGAAGGAAGAAAAGAAAGATGGAAGAGAATAGGAAGGGAAGGAGGGAGGGAGGAAAGAAAGAAAGAAAGAAAAAGAGAGGGGAGGGAAAGTCCCCACAAAGCTTCCAGTCAGTCTTTCAGAAAAGTTGGTGTGTGTGTGTGTGTGTGTGTGTGTGTGTGTGTGTGTGTGTGTCTTTCTCCTTCACACCAAGCATGTCAATTTTGCCATTTCTGCAAATTTGACATTTTCACAATCCACCCCTCCATTGTGGGCATTTCATTATTCTTCCATCATGGCGCGTATAATAATCTTGCTGCAGTCACCATCTACAAAATCAGTCTAGCATGAGTTGGATCCCGTTGACTAGAGAGAACATTGCGAAGAGGGCAAATAGGAATGAAAGCAAAGACCTCTAAGCTTGAGTAGATCTCAGCTGGTCCTTAACAAATGGGTCATTTGACAATTCCAAAACACCCATTTGCGAACATCTCCATAAATATTGGACTTAGCCAAGGCAGGGTCCCTTTTCTGAATTAAAATACAAAACAAGCTTCTACTCTGTGCCAAAAGTTTGTTAGGGAATGCAAAGATACACATTTCCACCCCAAATATCACACTTGTTGAGCCCAGCATAAACAGCAGGATATGCAGAATCACAGATTCAAAAGTTGAAGAGTCGTGATTAAGATGTGGAAGACTTTGACAAAACCCCATCCAAACGGTCTTCAACTTTCCATCGTTGTGATGGCGACTTCCATGTTCCGAAGACCTAATTGCGAGAAATGCTGTTCTGTTCCATCCCATTCAAGCTAATCATACAGTCCAAATCAAGAGTGTCCAATTTTGGCAACTTTAAGACTTGTGGACTTCAACTCCCAGAATTCCCCAGCCAGTCTCCTGCTTTATAGCCTGCTGCCTCAACCACTAGACCAAACTGGCTGTCCAATGCATGACAACCTATGTTGGCTTTCTTGTATGAAATATGATGCCTTCAAGACTTTGGTGTCTCTGTCCAAAAAAACCACCATGGAAGCTGAAGCTCCTTAGTGACAGCTTCCACAAGAAACTTTTGAGATCCTTAACGGGTCCTTGGCTCCCAAAATTTGAAGATCCCTTCCCTAGAGGAAGTGATTAAGTCGCTGGCTTATTCCAAGAACAAGGATGAAACTTGAGGATCAGTGTAGGGTATCTGGCCTCTATTGTCTTCTCATAGCGGGAGCAACAAAGCCTGGCCTATAGTTGAACGAAAATTGAGATGCGGTTCCTTGAATTGGCGAGGGGGAAAAGGTTACTTGAGAATTGAAAGGAAGCAAGAGAGGAAGGGAGAGATCTCCACCATATGGGTACAGATGTCCCAGTGTGATAGAGACTTGGGCCTGCCTTGCAGAAACTAAAAAGAGGAAGACCAGTCTGAGGCAGAAAGGCGCCACTGTTTCTACTGTAGCTTCTTAATTACAGGGAAAGAAGGGGGGGGGGTGTCCCCTGCCTGCTCCTTGTGATGAACTTTCCTTTGAAGGTTCTCCTTTGAAAAGGAGGATTTCTTTCCCTGCTCCTCTTCCTTCTCCTGGGGATTAGAAATGGTCATCCTGTTCCGCCTTTATCTTTTGATAATACAGGTGAGGCAGGATCTTTTTTGCTCTTTAGCCATCTGCCCTAGTCTCTGGTCTTCTCCAGATGGTCTTTGGTAATGTTACATGTATAATAATCATCCTGGCTTTGTGTGCCTTGAACAGAGACGCGGGTGCCTGTGTTTGCAAAGGACCTACAGCAAGCGAATCGGGTAAGAAGGACCCTCCAAAAACTTAAGCTGCTGCTCAGAGCGATCTCTTTCTTTGTGGTAGGCTTCTGGTTCAGCCCCGAAGGCGAATTCATCCGTCGTTGCATCAGCCATTCCCAAGACCTGGTGGATGGAAAAGTCCAGCTCTGTGTCTTGAAGGGTAACGTCTACGTTTTGGGAAGGGAATCGCCCCAATCCCTGTACAATGAAGAGCTTGTAAGGTGAGTCCCTCAAGTATAATTCCCAGACTGATAAAGCTTCTGGAGAACCATCCGCCCACAAGCCATCTCTATGGGAGATGAAACAGGCTGAATTGGAGGGCAGTGTTAAACATGTCATCCATTTGAAATCACTGCACAGCCACAAGAGACCCAGGTCCAGCCCTCCTTGAGTTCCATTGACCCTCATCTAGTCCCAGTTTAGCTTTGACCTTCAGTTGACCAGATTCTTATGCATAGCTAGCAATAATAAACCCTTCTGTGCTTTGAATTCAAGCTTCTCCATTAGCAAAAAAGAGACTCATCTTCTTACTGGCTCACAGGAGATTGTTAGAAAGGAAACCAGAAAGAATAAACAGAATAAGAGAATTGGAGGTCTTCTAGCCAATCTCCTGCTCTGGCAGAAAGCTATTTCAGACAAACGGTTATCCACTCTCTTCTTAAAAACCTCCAGTGGAAATCTTGCCACTTTGTTCCTTTCACCTCAATAAATCTTGTTGAAGAAAACTCCGGAGAATCGTATTGGGAAAAGAGCAATTTTCATTTTGAGCTAACTTGGGAAGTGCTGCAGAATAGAACTTCTCCACTCCAGCCCAACTAATAAATAACTCTTTCCCCACCGCTCACACAGTGGCAACTTAAGAATAGACTTTTAAGAATATGCCACGTGAAAGAGACTTCCGTAGTTTAAATAAGTATTTTTTTTTTAAATTTGCCCTGAGTTTTCTATACATCTGTGGTAAAAATGCCCCCAAGATTTAAAAGCTCTAAAATTTCCACCTTGACATTATATATTCTTAACTTTGGCTTTCTCTTCTGTTTTGTCACCCTTACTGAATTTTGAGAGGCATGAAAAAAAAAATCCACACAATTAAGCAAAGGTCTTGTTTAAAAGTGAAAAGTATTTTCACTTTTCATTAAGCTTTCAGCCTTTTATACATATACATACATACATACATACATACATACATACATACATACATATATCACATACACTCGTCTGCTTCTCTTTTTTATTTCTGTCTCTTCGTTCCCTTTTCAATCCTTCGAAATGCTTTATAAACCATAAATATACCCAAATCAGTTTAGATCAGTCAGACTAAATGTCAAATTATGCCTCTCTCCTCTGGATCTGACTTTCCTCCCCCTTAAAAATCAGCAGTTTCTAATAATTCATCCCAACCTTTCATTATCGTTTGCATTCTCACGCAGTGAAATTAAGTGAATAACGTTAAAAGAGAGAGAGAGAGAGAGAGGGAGGGAGGGAGAGGGAGAGAGAGGGGGAGAGAGAGAGAGCGGGGTGGGGAGAAGGAAGAAAGAGCGCAAAGGAAAAAGGAGCGGGGGAAAAAAAAAAAAGAACCCAGGGACATTTATTCTCACTGTGCCGTTAGCCATTTTTCTTTTCTTCTTGATTTCTACCTCGTTGGGTTGAAAAGCATTTGAGTGACGGCATCATGGGAACTGAAGCGGGTGCCGCAAGAGATGTAACGCCGAAAAATGCCTTTGCACAGTGGGTAGAAAGTAACATAATTACAGAGCAGGTCAGCACCACTTCAATGAGCAAAAATAAAAGCTCAGAGGTTTTTCTATAGCCCTTTGGGGGAGGTAAAGTCATTGTAAACTGTCTCTCTCTTTTTTTTTTTAAAAAAAATTCCCCTCCCCTTTCAAAAAAATATATATGAGGGTTGCAGTTTGCAGAAGAGGAAAAAAGGTACTCTTTTATTTCGAATTTAATTTCCTCCTCTTTGCTTCTGTCATGAGAAGTGAATCCGGTTCGCAGTCCAATTTGGGGGCTGAACAAGCACGCGGGATTTTTGTTGCAGGCTTAATTCCAGTCCCCCCCAGAGTGTTTTCTTACAACTTCTTGTGAGAAAATGTCCCTCCTCGTCCTTCTTTTTATTAAACTAGACAATTCCTGCAACTGTCCTTCCTATGTTTTAGCCTCCAGTCCCCTGATCATCTTTGTTGCTCTTCTCTGCGCTCTTTCTAGACGTCTCAACATCTTTTTTTACATCGTGACAACCAAAACTGGATGCAGGATTCCAAGTGTGGCCTTATAAAGTGATATATTTGTGACATTTCTGAGAAGTAGCAAGAGAAAGGAAAAAAAAAACTCAGCATGCCACTAGGAACATTGCAAACCCTTTTTGCTATCCCAAATGCTAAACCAGAAACATTTTGCCTCCACCTGTTGTATAAATTTCTAACACTCTGGAAGAACTTCACATGTTGTGAGTGCTCCATCACCTTTTTAGGAAGAGATTGGCCAGCCACTTGACCAGGATGGGATAGGGTCTCCTGCTTCAGCAGGGGGTTAGACTAGAAGACCTCTGAGACCCCTTCCAACTCTTAGGTTATTCTGCTAAAAGGGCCCGTTCTTACAGACAACCAGTTGAGTAGAACGTGGACATCTGCTTCAGGATTAAGCTAAAGGTTAGATGAAGGGACAATTTCTCTTTCGACAAGTCAGCCAAGGGGTGCTCTTGTCCTTTGAAAAAATGGGAGGGGGAAAAAATTTAACTGGGGGGTGGGGGTGTTGAGAAATAGAGGGAGCAATAGGAGGAGGAAGAAAAGAAAGAGGTTGTGTGCAAGACCTTGAGTGCCTTGAACATTATGCGGCCTGTTTTTATTGCCCCATAATTAATGGGCCGGCGTTTCACCCAACAAAAGGGTCTTTCTGAGGCTAACGCTCTCAAGTCAAAGGTTGTGGAAAGACATCGCTTTTAAATTAGGTGATTGTGTGCCAGGAGTGAATTCCACACGGGTGAAGGCTGAGAGCCTTTGATGGGAGGGAAACAGGGGTGGCTTTGTCAAGGGACAAGGACTCTGGCTTCACAGGGAGGTGTTGACCAAACTCCACCTTGCAGGCTATTAAGACCATCCCCAATCCTAATTTGGTCTGAATGTTTGGTCTTCCATGCCTTATACAGGCAGTCCCCGACTTATAACAGTTCATTTAGTGGCCGTTTGAAGTTACAACAGCACTGAGAAAAATGGCTTATGACCATTTTTCACACCATTGCGGCATCTCCAAGGCCAGGTGATTAAAATCTAGGTGCTTGGCGACCAACTGCTCTTTGTGAGGACGGCCTGTAATTAGCTAATGTTTCATTCTGGCGTCTTGCGATTGCTAAATTGTCCCTCTTATTTTTGGGCCGCCACATCTGCCCGGTCCTTCCTGCATGAGGGTTTGTGTTGTGTGCAATTTCACACCTTGGAAACGCAGGAGTACTGGCACTCGGATGAATGCGGGCCTGCTTCTTCTGCCCTAACCATGGCTTAAGATACTACGCAGAGGTCTCTTGAGTAAAATCCCAATCTCTTTCCAAACCTGACATTGCTGTTCTGACTCATCCTTTCTCTTCTTGTCATTCAGCATGGATGTTCAAGGGAGTTACGAACCCTTAGATGCTACTGGATTCATCAACATCAATTCTCTTAGGTTTGTATTCCCTAAAGACACTAGGTCTCGTCCGCTCATTAACCAGTGGAACGGCCTGCCTCCGAAAGTTGTGGATGCTCCATCACTGGAGATTTTTAAGAAGAGATTGGACTGCCATTTGCCTGAAATGGTATAGGACTTCCTGCCTGGACAGGGAGTTGGACTAGATGACCTCCAAGGTCCCTCCCTCCCAACTCTGCTATTCTGCATTCTGTATGTCTGCTAGGTTACATTATAGGATGAATGGTTGAGGGAACTAGGTATGAGATGGATGGATGGATGGATGGATGGATGGATGGATGGATAGAGATTAGAAAGGAGAGAGATTAGAGAGAGAAATTAGAGAGATGGATGGATGGATGGATGGATGGATGGATGGAGAAATAGAATAGGATGGGATGGGATAGGACAGGCAGTAAGATAGACAGATGGATTGATAACTAGCTACAGGATGGATGGACAGACAGATGGACGGACAGACAGGCAGAGAAGGGGTTGATATAGAATGGACAGACAGACAGACAGACAGACAGAAAAGGCTATGTTTAGCAGGCAGGAGTCAAAGAAAAAAACACAGGAACAAAACCCCTCTTATTTATTGTTGTTTCACGTTGCTTAATTGCCTCAAATCTTTGTGTGTTACATGTAAATTCATAATTATTTTTTCTCCCTTTCTTTTCTCTCTCTTTCTCTCTCTCTCTCCCTCCCTTCGGTTGGCACACAGGCTGAAAGAATATCATCGGCTCTGCGACAAGGTCAGCCCGGCTCAGAATTAATAGCAATCCAGAGGCCCAAAAGCTCAGTCTTTCCTCTTCTGCTAATTTCTTCCTGGCTCTCATCATCCCGGTGATAATTGGTGACGGTTATCCACCTTCCCTAGGCCTGTTTTGTTACGCTTCTCAATAGCCGAGGCGGCAAGCTGCCGGAAAGCAAGGGAGTCTTCCTAGGAACCAAAATGTTATTAAAATATTTCCGTCGTTATTTCAACAATTCTAACAAGTGGCACCCTTTGTATTCATCTTTCTTTACTTTGTTGGGGGGGTGGTGGTGGTTTCATCTTCTCACACATCATACATTGCTTAAGCTATTTTTAAAATTCCTGGGCCATCTGAAGGACACCCTGCATTTTGTTCAGAATTGGCAATTTTTTGTTTGTATGTGCAAGGAAAACAAAAACATAATACTGCCGCGGTTGGATTTCACCCAAAATGAGCCCTCATTCTACCTATAATAGCTTAGCAAGAAAAAAAAATTAGCATTTTCCTTTTAATCACCAACCATTAGGTGATTATGTCTTTGGCTTAATTGCTATGAAGTCTGGTTGAGTTTCTCTGTCTGCGTTTCCTTTTTTCCAAATCCTTTTATCCGATTTTTATCGCTGCTGATATTTTGATGCACTGCTTTTGACCTTCCCTGGGGATTCAATGCTGAGGATCTGATTCAAGGTAAAGAGAGTAAAAAAGGATGGAAAATAGTGCTTGAAGGAATGTTAAAATGTTTGGTCTCCGAAGCCATTTTTTTGAAACCGGTCCAGGAGAAAAGCAGAGAGGAAAAACAATTATTATTATTTGTTTTGCCTGCATGGCTTGGTAGGATGAAAGACCCTGGATGGGAAGGCCAACTTAAATCCTGTTTAAGCGAGATTCAACTTATTTTATTTACTAAATTTGTTTGCCATCATCCTCTGATTTTTTTTTCCTTCCAGTTATGTTAATCTGGTTTAGTTTCTTCTGCATTTTCTACTTGAGCAGAATGCATTGAGGATTTGGCCAGCTGATCAAACCACAGTCTTTTTGCAACTTAATCAAGTCACTGTCATCACATAAGCAAGTCACAGAGAAGACGGGGGCCGGCCTCCAAAGCGCCTGAAGGTGGGGGCTGGACTAGAAGACCTCCAAGGACCCTTCCAATTCTGTTTTTCTGTATATAGTCTTCCAATATTTGAGGGGCTGTCTCGAAGAAGAGGAGGACAATGAGTAACTTATTTGGAGAGGCAGTTGAGGAAGTTTGACGAAGTTTGCTAATTTTAGTTGATTAACTTAGGATCAGCTTGACTGTCAATTATCTAGTGGAGACCCTGATTCTCGGGCCATTGTGGATTCTATTAATATTTTAAAGGAAGATGGATACAGTACAAGGAATAACATATGTTTGGATATAAAGCTTCTCGCCGTCCGGATTTCCCCTGGCGCTCCACCGCAGGGTCACCTAAAGCCGACGGTGCCCGGCAGCTGTTTGGGGACCATCCCGTTGGCTTCAGCCTTGGGCTGATCTGCACTCTTCTCAGGCTGCAGAGCAAAAGGGGGCTTTGCCGGGGTCATTTTCAATCAATAACTCATCTCCCGGCTTTGCTAGCGGAAGTGATAGCCTATTGGAAGAAGTTAATGGCTTTGGTCTTGGAGAAGAGGCTAATCTTCCCCAGCTGCAGAAGATCTCCGCAGGTGGGCTTCCAACGTCTCCGACAAGGGACAGCGGCCAGCTGGCGGCACGTGGGACCGAAGCCCTTTGCATTCCCAAAGCTGGGAAAACTCTCAAAGTTTCTTACCTCGGGATTGTGGCATGTTAAAAGCTGGCTTGAAATTTTTCCTGTTTTTTTTTTCGTTCCACGGAAAGCCAGCCGTTCAGAGTTGCTCACTGCTGGGTCCTAAATGACCCCAAATGGAGTCAGGGTTTCATTCATTATCCCTGACTTGCTTTGCAGCTGCTATAAACCTCCCGGGGCTGGGATAGATGACCTCTAGGTTCCTCCCCCAAAGTGGCCCTTTGGATAATTGAGCCTGAAGCGCCATGCAAAAAGATTGGGGGATGGAGGGGGGAGGGAAAAAAACCTGCCCCAGAAGGAGAAGAGGAGCCTCACAAAGCCAGTTTGTGAATTTAGCCGTTTTGGGGGCCGTTTCGCCCGAAGCTCCGAGGAACGGCGGCAAAATTCTCCTTTGTAAATCCCTTAACAAGATGGCTTTGTGGGGGACCTGGCTGACATCTCCTTCTGTCAGAGCCGTCCCTGGGCCTGCTGAAAGCAGCTATTCTTTTCTTTTCCCCGTCCTGGGAACCACCTGAGGGAGAGGCAGGACGGGGAACCCAAGCCAGCGAGGGCACAGAGGCCATCGCCCGGGGCTGTCCCGTGGGACCGTCCCTCCCCGCCAAGAAAGCGGGCCGAGAGAGACGTACAGAAAGTACCCTGATGGCATCTGGTCACTCAATCGCAGTGGTCAGTTGGGGCCTGGCCGGGCTCTTTCCAGCCAACCCCCTCTCCAGTCCTAATGGAGGACGGGCTTAAATATCCAGGAGGCCCCTGATCCGACAGGTAAGTTTGATTGGATTTGGGTAACCGTAGCCCTCGGTGCCCTAATGGCCTCTTCCCCCCCCCCAGGCACTTTTGGGGAAAGACTGCCAGGGAAGGTCACCGGCATGACCTCTGGGATTATGGGAGAGCTTGACTTGGAGCGCATGTCGTCAGCCTGTGGGGCTCCGGCGGCTTCTCTGAGCCTCATGGGTTGATGTGGGCACAGAGGGACGGACGGTCCTGGCGTCTTTCCTCCGAGGGAGACCCCTCGCTCCGCATGACGACGTGGTCAAACCATCGCAGGGCATTAAGGATCAGCCACACCGACATCCAAAGGGTTGAGAAGGGGAAGCCGAGCGGTGCGACATGAACCTCAATTATAGGTGGTCCTCAACATACGACCACAATCGATCCCCAAAATTCAGCTTGCTCAGTGTGACAGTTGCTAAGTGAGTTTTGCCCCATTGTACGACCTTTCTTGCCACCGTCACTATGCGAATCAGTGCCATTGTTAAATGAATCTTGGCTTCCCCATTGACTTTGCTTGTCCGAGGGTCATAACTGGGGATCACTTGGTCCCGGGGACGCCTCGACCATCATAAATACGAGTCAGTTGCCAAGCCTCCAACTTTTGATCACGTGACCGTGGGAACACTGCAACGGTCGTAAGTGTGAAAAATGGCCCTAAGTCCCTTTTTCTAGGGCTGTTGTAACTTCAAATGTTATATATATATATATATATATATATATATATATATATATATATATATATATATATATGTTGTAAGTCAAGGGCCACCATACTTCTCTGGCTCGTCCTCTTTTGAAACAAGTTCCAATAAATAGCTCTTTCATACCCATAAAAGTCCTTTTTACTGCTGTTATCCTCCACCCATATTTTGTTTTAATCAAAACACACATTTCAGCTCAAGGCCATTGCGGTAAATCTGTAGCTCTTGATGAGCATCGCGCAAGGGTTAAAAACAAGGGGGACCCATCCTTCCCGGCACACAGCACCCCCTCCGTCAAGGTCCCATGGGGGGAGCGAATGGTGCTCAGCGCTGGCCTCATCCTTCCCCAGGTTGCGTCTCGGAAGGCAAAACAAAATCAGAAAAGACAAGTGGAGAAACAGGGTAGCCAGACGCCTGGATTGAACCAACAAGTGGTGGTTTTGTGTTGAATTGTTGGTGATGTGTTTTAAGTGGGCTTTCCAGTGGAAAATGTTAGGCACTTGAGAGACAAGCAGACAAAGGCAGGGAAATGCATTAGTTTTTTATTGGTCTGTTTTGCACATATTTGACATTACTCGATTAAGCAAGTCTCTGTTCAGCCTATTAAACGATAGAGAAGAATGGGAAGCGAAGGAGGGGAGGCAGCGAAGAGGGAAAATTGTTCAAACAGGCAAGCAGTCGCATAATGGACCGGAGACGTTGGCGCACACTGTGCCAGCCAGATGGGACCCAAACGTTGCAGAGAATTAGCAAAAACCGGCATTGTTTGGCAGAGAAAGTAGATTATTCTTCTCTTTAATAGCTCTCTCTATTCGCTATAATAATATCTCATTCATGGGCTGAGCATATCAAGGACAGAAGTCACCAGCAAAGAGCACGGAGAGAGAGCCGCGCAAAACATACACACACACACAGAAACACACGTAGGTTAGTGACAGGAGCTGCTTGCACAACTCAGAAAGGGTTTCAGAGAAAAAAGGAAATAGCTACAAATGAGCAGTGGGTCTTCCAGACCAGTCAAGTTGAGGAAGACACAATCCCACACTTTCGCAAGATCAAGTAGTCCTTGACTTATGACAATTTGTTTAGTGACAGTTTGAAGTTAAACAGTGCTGAAAAAAGTGACTTAGGACTGTTTTTTACCCTTACGATGGTTGCAGCGTCCCCGTGGTCACGTCATCAAAATTCAGACCCTTGGCAGCCGATTCACATTTATGATGGTTGGGGTCATGTGATCCCCTTTTGTGACCTTCTGACAAAGTCAGCGTGGAAGCCAGATTCATTTCACAATCACGTTACTAACTTAACAACTGCCGTGATTCACTTAATTCACTCAATTGTGGTCGTAAGTCAAGGACAGCATGTACTCTGCCTTCCTGGGTTGGGTTTTGAAGGGGAAGCAGACAACCTAAGGTCATCCTTTGTCAATAACTCTTTATCTGCAGGGACAAACAGTACCATCATGAATAGAAATGACTTTCGACTTCCCGCAGGCTTCCCCATTGACTTTGCTTGCAGGACTCTGCAGGTGAGCTTCAGTTACTAACGTATAAAGCCCTGTCTCTCAATGGTTCATCAATGTGTGCTACTAATCGCAGTTCAAATAATAGTTCAAATATCTAGGAGCGACACTCCCTGAAGATGGAAACATGGACGAAGAGATTAACCTACGATGCACTAAGGCAAACCAGGGACTGGAACAGCTAGTCTCTCTCTGATCAGCACAAAGACACATCTCTTACTCATCCCCACCCTATGTGTCATGGCTGACTCCCCAGGCCCCCCGCTTGCAGCCAGACAACCGAAACGGAGGAAGTACGCAAGGGAGGCTTGGGAGGGAATGGAGAGATTCAAGGGAGCCAGTGCAGGCCAGGACAATCCCAACATCCCAAGGTCAAACTCTTGGGAAACTCCCAGGTATTCAGAATGTTCCCAAAACAAAATGAAATTGATTGGTGGACAATGAACTCTGAAGAGCTCCAGGGAAAAAAGGGGGAATATATCTGTGCTGGTTCTGATTAATCGGAACCAGAAAGGGACTCTCATCTTGAAGGTCACCAGTTTGGGCCCACAGCTTTTTTTTTTTCCCCACCCTGGAAGCCATGTTTTAACAACGACCACCTTGAATTCTCCAGTCTCCACTCAGAAGCTGAGAGGCAGCTGGGTCAGGCAATGGGCAGTGGGGTAAAGGATGCCGAAGACCATTTGACTCAGGACAAGCTGTTTTCGCCTTGGGGGCAAAGTTTTAACTTTTTCTCTACTTCGGGGGGGGGGGGAGAAGACCGTGCAATCGATGAAGGCCATGCCATGACATATTGACCCTTGCTCAGCAACATGTTGCTAATAACATGGTCTTTTAGGTGTGGCCGTAAATCCTGTGCCCCAGATCCAGCGAGCATGGGGAGAAAAAGAGGACGGAGATGAGGATATTTCGATAACGTGGAAGATGGTGGCAGATGGTGGTAGGGATAGATTTGCAAAAAAAAAAAAAAAAAAAACCCACATCAAAATCACCATGACCTTGCAGAGCGTAACCCCCTCAGGCCACACATAGAGGGGAAGGGGACTGAGTGCCATCAATCAGTCAGTCAGTCAATCAATCAATCAATCAGAATAGAGCTGGAAGGGACCTTGGAGGTCTTCTAGTCCAACCCCCTGCTCAAGCAGGAGTCCCTAAACCATTTCAGACAAATAGCTGTCCAGTCTCTTCTTAAAAACCTCCAGTGATGAAGCAGCCACAACTTCTAGTGGCAAGCTGTTCCACTGGTTAATTGTCCTTACTGTCAGGAAGTTTCTCCTTAATTCTAGGTTGCTTCTCTCCTTGATGAGTTTCCATCCGTTGTTTCTTGTCTGTCTTCAGGTGCTTTGGAAAGCAGCAGGTTTTCTCACCAGAGGCCAAGATGTTCTTCTCGGAGGGCTTGGCTTGGAAAGATCTGGAGAAGATGCCTTCTTCTCAATGTCAGCTTGGGAAAATCCAAGCTGGTTTGGGTTTCAGCCAAGGCCCAGGAAGAGAAAAGTTGACTTGAAAAATCTGGGTTTAATTCCGACTTTCAGCCGGGAAATATGGGTAAGGATTGCCCAGGGGATCCAGTGGTGAGAAGGACAGCAGCTTCATGGTAAGACTCATATTTAATTCAGGGATAGGGGGAATTTATATATATTTTATTTTCAGGATCATGAGTCTTCTTTGACCTCTGGTGACCATATGGATCCTTCCTTCCTTCCTTCCTTCCTTCCTTCCTTCCTTCCTTCCTTCCTTCCTTCCTTCCTTCCTTCCTTCCTTCCCCTCCCCTCCCCTCCCTAACACTGATTCTCAGAGAGATTGTCCCTTCTAGTTTCCAAGGAAGAAAATTTAACCCCACTCAGCCCAAGGCAGAATCAAAGGATTTTATGTTTGGGGCTGGACAGGCCCATCTGTCAGACCCCTCTAACCCTGGTGCTCTTCTGGTTTGATTGTCAATGAAATGGCCACTCCATTAGAACTCCATTAGGAGAAAACAGCAACCGTCTAGAAAAGCTGTTCTTTCTTTCTTTTCCTGCATCAAGCGGGCAACATGTGAATTTCAAGGATCTACCTAGCTTTAGTCTAAACATAGACCTCAAATGTTAGCTTCTGAGCCTCCATTCCCTTTCTTACTCCTTCTGCCCCTTAGAGCACCCTCAATAAAAACTATTATTTAATTGCCCAGAAGTGAAACTTTTCTGAATATAATACACTCATGTTGCTTCCTTTAAAGACCATCGAATAGAAGCACTGGATTGTAGCAATGACATTATTGTATAATATTTTTATTTGAGAGACTAGCCAGTCTTCTGGCTCTCTAAGCATTATCTCCCCCAGATTAATCAGTTTTATTGGGCTGGTTGAAGTCCGGTTTGCTATGATCATATGTCGTGGTGGTTACAGCCTCTGAAAGATTTTAGAGCCATTTCATGCCCAACAGAAGCTCCCAAATGGAAAAGAATTGATCTTCCCAAAATCAGAACGGCTTACATCCTGTAGATAAGATGTTAATTGTAGCTCAGGATCAACACTTCCTACCTGTTGACGGGGACCCAGTGCTGGTTAATCCCACATCAATGTGGAGAGCTGCATTTAGGGCAGAGAAAAGGACGCGGGTCTTAAGAGCCTTTGATTGAACTGAGTCCAGATGGGTGGTTTTTTTTTTTTTTTTAATATGGACCCAACTGTGCTTTGTATATAATAGTTAAGCCACAAAGGTTGGCCCAGGGAAAGCTTAATTGCTCCGAACATAAAATGAACTCCTCTGTGCCAAAGGATCAGAGCAACTGTAATCTTTTCACTATTTTGCATCGTTAAATTAAACGTGCATCACACGATGCCCAAGACGGAAGGTAAAACACTTCAAGATACTTGAAGCATTGAAGGGGCCTGGCCAAGGTCCACTCGGGCGCTTAGCAAAAAGGAGCTCATTTAGTGACCGTTCGAAGCTATAACAGCACTGCAAAAAAAGGGGGACTTATGACCCTTGCAGCATTCTCCCCATGGTCACGTGATCAAAATTAGGATGCTTGGCAACTGATTCACGTTTACGACGGTTGCAGGGTCCCAGGTCACACGATCCCCTTTTTGCAAGCTTCTGAGAAGCAAAGTCATTTAACAACCGGGTTGCTAACTTTAACAACTGCAGTGGTAAAATGGGGCAAAACTCTCTTAAATGTCTTGCTTAGCAAGGGAGAGTTTGAGCTCAGCTGCGGTTGTAAGTCGAGGACTACCTGTACAGATCTTTCTTTCCTCAGCAACTTTTGTTGTTGTTGTTGTTGCTTTTAATGCCGCCGTATTCTCTCCATCTGAAGTGGACTCAGCCTTTCTCTAATGGTCCCGCTCTCGGGTGCATTGTTTCCTTTGCTTTCCCCCTGCTGCTAATCAAAACAAACACTTGGGTGGATGGCGAAGCTACAGCAGGCACTCCAAATAAATCACTAATTTCTCCCTGCATGATCTCAAGGACCAAGAGAGGCGTAAATAGCCTGGCCCGGTCTTGGTCCAAGCAAAGCCCCCCTGGCGGGGTAATTGGAAGAATGGCAAACATAAAACATGGCAAAAGGCAGAAAAATAGATACTTCCCGGGGCCCTTTGCAAAAGACCGATTGCAGGGTTTGGAATCAAGAAGGCAAGGTGTGGGAAAAAAGGGGATATTTTCTCATTGAGACAAGAGTGAAGTGCAAAACAAGCTACTATTACAGTGGGTTGAAAAAGGCAGAGAAGGAAGGATGGATGGATGAGGGGGGTGGTTTGCAAGAAAGCTGGGGCATAAAAGCACCAAACCAGTTACTGAAGGGAGTCAGGGTGTGTTTGGTGTTCCCCCTGCCCAAACAGGCTGAATTTTCCTGGACGATTCGAGATTTTTGTCCTTACAACTCTGGAGTCTTGGGGTCTCTGCATCCTTTTGAAGTGATGTGGGTGCAGTTATACATTGGAAAACACGCCGCGTTCGGAGGATCCATTAAAAGCTGCCCCTCCTTGGAAAAAGGAGTCTTTCCACCCTCCCAAAAAATCAGAAACCAAACAAAATACATACAGCGGAGAGGAGAGGAAGAGGGAGAGAGAAGCAAAAGAGAGAGAGAGAGAGAGAGAGATAAAACCCTGCATCGTAATTTTCTCTGTGGGACTTGGAGGTAATTGAGCCATTTAGATAAAAATAGAGCAGGCTGTCCCTTTAGGTAAGGCGAGCCTTAGCAACACAAGAAGGCTTGAATTATTAGCAACACAAGAAGGCTTGAATTATGCGTCTGGTATCACTTTAACCCCCCCCCCCACGGCCCTGCCACCCACCCCCCAGCGTTAAGCTGAGCGGCACCTCTCTTTTGTACGCCACTGTGTGCATTTCGTTCTCTCTTTTTTTTCTTTGTAAAATAGCTTGTCAAAGGCTGTCCAACGGGTGGAGAATTTCAGCTGTCACAACTAATTTTGGCTGTCCGCAAAGCGAGTGTGCCCACGGGGGTACGTGTGCGTGCACGCCTGTTGACAGAGCCCGGAAGCTCTTAGGAAGAAGCTTGTCAAATGCACGGTTCGTTTTTTCTTTCTCTCTTTCTCTCTCTCTCTCTCTCTCTCTCTCTTTTTTAACTTTCAGAAGAAAGATTTACATCACAAATTTGTTTCTGGGAGTGTTTAAGGACTTTAAATTTCTCTCTCTTTTTTTTCCCAACAGCAGTTTGATTTCCTAAGCTTCCCACTCGCCCAGCTTGGTCTCCTGTCTCTCCATCAATCGTTGTCACATTGCCTGCTCGAGATCTGCCAGGCTCCCTGGTGTTGTTGCGTTTTAGAATGTCAGAATGTTCTCCCTCGATTGGCTGGAAAGTTAGCACGCATAGCGGGCTTAGCAAGTTTTTTGAAGGCGGAGGTGGAAATCTTGAGTAAAAGAGAACTTGAATGGAGGGTTCCTTGGTGCTGTCTGAGCTGGGTTGTTTTCTTGCAGACATTTCATGACCCAGCTAGGTAACATAATCAGTGCTAGAAGGTAGTACGGGGCAGAAGCTAGCTCCATTCTCCATCCACTGATGATGTTACCTGTCTGCAAGAAAACAACCCAGCTCAGACAGCACCAGAGATGCCACAGTTCTCCTTCCTTCTCCTTCTCTTTCACTATACAGCAGTGTTTCTCAATCTTGACCATTTTAAGGCATGTGGACTTCAACTCCCAGAATTCCACAGCCAGCAATGCTGGCTGTGGAATTCTGGGAGTTGAAGTCCACATGCCTTAAAATGGTCAAGGTTGAGAAACACTGCTATACAGTAAGGACTACCTGTAGTTTGAAGATCAATATAAAACATGTATTTTGAGAAAAGATAATACAGTATGTACAATAAACGTAATTTCTTGTAGCAGCATCTGTCTACCAATACATTTAAGAGCTTTTAATAAAGGCCATTATGTCTTTATTAAAGCACACCCACAGAGTACTGTACATTTGTAACAAGGGAAAGGCTGAAAATGACGTTTTTATGGAAAAATAGACTCAGAGAAGCCCAAAATACTGGAAAAAAGTCGGATAAACCAAGGGAGTGACTCATTACTTTCCACTTACAGTGAGTCAAGAGAGTAATTTGCAATAACTCATCTTTGCACGCCTGCAAACAAAGGCAAACCGACTGGCATGAAAACAACTTGGGGGCTCCTCAAGAAATCTTGACCCTTTCTATCACTTTGAGTATTTGTGGGACATGATTACATAGTCCTCCACTTACAACTGCAATTGAGCCCAAAATATCCGCTGCTAAGCGAGACAGCTATTAAGTGAGTTTTGCCCCACTTCAAGCGAATCTCTGCAGTTGCTAAGTGAATCTGGCTTCCCCATTGACTGTGCTGGTCAGGTCGCAAAAGAGGATCACGGGGCAACCGTCCTAAGTACATGCCAATTGCCAAGGGTCTCAGTTTGGATCAGGTGACCACGTGGATGCCACGATGGTTGTAAATGTGAAAAAGGGTCTTGAAAGGCACTTTTTTTGACTGGGTACCACGGAAGAACTTCAGATGGTGGACATCTACCATGGAGGCGTTTGCATGAAGAATATTAGGATAGGATAGGATAGGATAGGATAGAGCTGGAAGGGACC
This sequence comes from Crotalus tigris, assembly GCF_016545835.1. Lineage (NCBI taxonomy): Eukaryota > Metazoa > Chordata > Lepidosauria > Squamata > Viperidae > Crotalus > Crotalus tigris. The sequence continues at coordinate 1,411,538 of NW_024096732.1, forward strand.
TTGGAGGTCTTCTAGTCCAGCCCCCTGCTCAAGCAGGAGAACCTATTGACCAAGGAAGCACTTTGGATGGGCTGCATCTCCCATGGAAGACCTTTGGGTGGGTCTGGCATGGAAGACCTCCAGGACGGAGCCCGGGGAGGCAAAGAAGCTCCCCCACCGGCTGCACCGATCCTGCAAACGGGGCGCGCAACGGAGCCCCGCGCAGCGCGTAGCTCAGCCGCAGCGCAAAGGGAGGGGGCGACGACGGCTCCGCGCGCCCGCCACGCCCCCGCCACGCCCCCTGCGGCCTTCCCGCGGAGGAGCCCCGCTCACATGACGCTCCTCTCGGCCCGTGACGTCACGCGTCCCTCCCTCCCTCGCGCCAGCGCCGCCACCCCGTCCTCCTTCCGCTTTCCGCCGGAAGCGAGGGAGGGACTTCCTTTTCCGGGTACGGGTCCCCAGGCGGAGGGAGAGCGAGGCAGCCGGAGCGCTTGAGCCCCCGGGCGCCAGACGGAGAGGCCGAGTGAGTGGCGGCGGCGGCGGCGGGCGGGCCGACGTCCAGGGCCGTCCGGAGGGCCCCGCGGGGTCAGGGAAAGCCGGCTGCGGGGCTCCGAGGGCCGCCGGGGCAGAGCGGGCAGCGGGAGGAGGCCGCAGGCCCGGCCTTGGCTTGACAGGAGGTGGGCCGGGCCGCCCCACAGCAGGCCGGCCGGGAGGGCTCTTGGGGGTGGCCGGGACGCCCGAGGCATGCCGGGAAAAGGGGGCCCCGCCGCCCCGGGACTCTCCCGCCTCTCTGGCGCTGGGAAGCGGGGCGCTGGGGGCGCTCTGCTCCTTGACAGCCCCCATCCCTGACCTTGCCCCCGGGGCCCCCCCAGGACCCTGCTTGGAGCCCACCAGCAGCTGCCTGCCTTCGGCTGTGCTAGGCTGCCTTTCTAGGGGCTCCCTGGTAGACTGTTCCTGGATGTGGAGGCTCGGCTATCTAGGAGGGGAGAGCAGCAGCCCCTCTGCTCCAGCCTCCTAGTCAGTAGGGCAGCCCAAGCAGGGCCGACTAGAGGGCCTGTCACCCCGGACTCTGCTTCCTTACAGCCCACCCGGAGGCGGGGGAGCATCCCGAAAAGAGGCCCAGCCACCCTGCCTTGGGTGCTGAGTGTTTTGACAGGTCCCTGCCGGAGCTCGGAGGCAGCAGGCCTCCGTGCCTGGCTGAGATCCTTTATTTTTATTTACTAAACTTGAATGTAACTATGATTATGACCTCTCCCCCGCTGTTTATATGTACACTGTGAGCTTCTACACCGGAGACAAATTCTTTGTGTGTCCGATCACACAAGAGGAGGAGGAGGACTGTGGGGTCCTTGGAGCTCTCTGACTTTGGTTGTTTTTTTGCAGACATTTCATGACCCAGCTAGGTACCAACATCAGTGTTAGAAGGGAGTCCTGCCTCCTAGCCCTGATGATGTTACCTAGTTTGGGCAACGAATCGTCTGCAAGAAAATATGCTGAGAGAACACCAAGGAACCCTCCTGTACTCCTACGGTTAGTCCTTCACTTACGACCACAATGGAGCCCAAAATTTCTGTGGCTAAGGGAACATTGAGTTTTGCCCCATTTTGGACCTTTCTTGCCATAGTTCTTAAGTGAATATAGTCATTAAATTAGTAATACTGTTATTAAGTGAATCCTGCTTCCCCATTGACTTTCCTGGTCAGAAAGTCGCCAAAGGGGATCACGTGACCCCAGGAGGATGCTGTGACTGTCATAAATATGAATCAGTTGCCAAGTGTCCAAATTTTGATCAGGTGACCACGGTGATCAAGTGTGAAAAACGGTTATAAGTCACTTTTTTCAGTGCCGTTGTAACTTGGAACAGTCACTGAATGAGGTGTTGTAAGTTGAGGACTGCCTGTACAGGTTTGGCCCCATGTCTCCTTCCACTGGGCTTTAATAGTTCAGCGGGAGTGCAGGCTTTCTCTCTCTTCCCTGAAACCATTCTTGGCAACTTCCACAATCACGTTCACTTGCAGTGGGACTCTTCCAGCTACACTAAAAATCCCTTATTTCCTGTCCTGATAAGGGAAAAGCTGCAGGCCTCTTACAGCTTCTTCGCTGGCTCTCTTCTGCAGCTGTGCAAAGTCTACACACAGCTGGAAACTGCACGTTGTTTGACAGATTGGCAACCAGGACAAGGCAAGTTGTTTTGCCATCGCCTTGAACTACATCCGTCTTCTTGCCTACTTGCATAGCTTCTTATATATTTCTTAAATTTATATGCCCCCTGTCTCAAATGCTTCATCTTTTGGCCCAGTGCAGAGGAAAGTTTGAATTCTTCAGCTCTTTCTTGCTTTTTTTTTTTTTACGCATACGCAGGCCTATGTCCGTCACACTATTGTGTTATTTTCCGAGGCGAACAGCTCTTTTGCAAAGCCCAGAAAAGGAAAAGCAAACAGTAAGCTGAGGAAGTGCAACTTAAAAGGGGGGGGGGGAAAGAAAAATGGAAGTATCTGCATCTAACTCATCTTCCTCCTCTCTGACGTTCTAGTCCTACAAATCATCCTTCCTGCCAATCACGTTCATGCACTGCTCTCTACAGGTAGTCCTCGGCTTACAACAGTTCATTTAGTGACCGTTCGAAGCACTGAAAAAAGTTACTTATGACCGTGGCAGGATCCCCCTGGTCACGTGATTTGCATTCGGACGCTTGACAACTGGTTCTTATTTATGACGGTCACGTGATCCCCTTTTGCGACCTTCGGACAAGCTAAGCCAGATTCACTTAACAGCCGTGTTACTCATTTAACAACCACAGTGATTCACTTAACAAATGTGGCAAGAAAAGTCATAAAATGGGGCAAAACTCTCTTAGCAGCGTAAATTCTGGGCTGCCTGTATTTCAAACTAACGGTACAGAGTTTTATCATTTCGTGAAGCGGCCTGAAGTTGCTCCTTAGCATCTCTCTCTCGAGAGCTCTTGAAAACAGAGATAACTTGGATGTGTGAACATCAGACTATATGTCATGCTTCTAAGCTAGACACCCATCTTGCATTGTTACTGTGTGATTTTCCCCCCCCACAAGTACATGAAGGATCAGATATCTCCCTTTGTCGTGTGCATTAGCTGTTTGATATCCACACGTTATCACCACTGAGTATTCCTTCAAGGTTGAACCCAAGGATCTCTGTGTGGTGACCTTTCTAGACTCTGTGAAGTTGTCTTATGCTGTGGGTCCCTATTGTGCTGTACCCCGCTTCCTCTAACACAGTGGTTCTCAACCTGTGGGTCGGGACCCCATTTGAGGTCGAACGACCATTTCACAGGGGTCGCTAAACAACGCAGTCTGCCATTTTTTCCCCTCTTTTCCTTAGCTGTGCTACTCCCTTTTATTCCATTGGCTTTTGAAAGCCAATAGAATAGACTCTCTTGAATAGAGTCTAATTCTATTGGCTTTCAAAAGCCAATAGGAATTATCCAGGCTGTCTCTGCCCTGTGGAGCCCGCCAAAAGTCCCATTCTGCAAACGGTGCTGCACCAGTTGGGTAGTCCTCTACTTACGACCGGTTGAGTAGTCCTCAACTTACGACCGGTTGGGGGTCGCGGCATTAAAAAGGTTGAGAACCACTGCTCTAACAAGACAGTCAGTGAACTGGAGAGTCAGTTTGTTGTAGTGGTTAAGGTGCTGGCCTAGAAACCAGGAGATGGCGAGTTCTAGTCCCACCTTAAGCATGAAAGCTAGCTGGGTGTCTTTGGCAGTTCTAGTTCTGCCTTGGGCGTGAAAGCTGGTTGAGTAACTCTGGGCCAATCATCAGGCGACAGTGAGTTCTAGTCCTGCCTTAGACATGACAGCCAGCTGGATAACTTTGGGCCGATCACCCGGAGACAGTGAGTTCTAGTCCTTCCTTAGGCTGTAAGTCGAGAACTATGATGTTTCTGTAATAGTTTTATCATTTCTCTTTTTCTCTGGGATCTGACAGTGCTGCCTATTTGAATCATGAAAAATAAACTGCGCGTGATAAGAGTTGCCATTGCATAGACAATTCTGCCTCTGAGCTGTTTAGCCTGCTGTCCAGCCCCAGGTGCCTCATGCTAAGTAACCATGGTAAGAGAGGCACAGAGCTTATTCATCAAAACGAGTTGCATAACTGAACAGCCCGTGTGATTATTTGTGGGCAAGGCAGAACTTAACTGACCACCTCATCCCAGCACGTTCATTGTGATCCAGTGTACTTCATTCCCTTCAGGACTTTTTCTGGCTGTGCAGATAATTTAGTGCAACAGGTACCTTGGACTGCACACACAATTGCGTCCTGTAACGTCTTTTCCTGCCTCTTTCCGACCTATAGGTCTGTTTTTTCTCCTACCCCTTTTCCTTGGGAATATTGTTGGAGGTTTGTAGGTAGTCCTTGACTTACAACAGTACATTTAGTGACCGTTCAAAGTTACAATGGGATTGACTCATGTCCGCTTTTCACACTTATGACCATTTAGATGCTTGGGGACCGATTCATATTTGTGACTGTTGTGGGTCGCCTGGTGGGGGGGTCACGTGATGCCCTTTTGCAACCTGACAAAGTCAAAGGGGAAGCCAGAGTCACTTAACAACCAGGTTACTACCTTAACAACGGCAAGAGAAGTCATAAAATGGGGCAAGACTCGCTTAACAAATGTTTCACTTAACATAAATTTTGCGCTCAATTGTGGTCGTAAGTTGAGGACTACCTGTATTTATTGACTATTTATTTATTTATTCAACTTACATGCTGCTCGTCCCCTCCAGAGGCGGCTCCGGGTGGTTTACGATCCTTGAAAGCAACAAGTGGAAACATTAAAACAATGAGTATTAATGCTAATAGATGTCTAATGTTATGGAGAATATTCCCTGAAAGATACTTTTTGGCCTGCAAAAGGCTGTAGGAAGAGACCTGCTTGATTTTACGTGGAGTCCTCGCCTTACCATCACCGTTGAGCCCAAAGTTTTTGTTGGTAAACAATGTTAAATGAGTTCTGCCCCATTTTACGACAGTTCTTGCCACACTTGTTAAGTGAATCACTGCAGCTGTTAAGTTAGTAACACAGTTAAGTGAATCCGGTGTCCTCAGTGTCTTTGCCTGTCAGGAGGTCGCAAACAGTGACTGCGTGACCCTGGGATGCTGCAACTGTCTTAAGTACATGCCAGTTGCCAAGCCTCCAAATTTTGATCATGTGACTGCGGGGATGCTGCCATGGTCAGAATAACACGTTGGAAGGGGCCTTGGAGGTCATCTAGTCCAACCCCCCCTGCTCAAGCAGGAGACCCTGTGCCATTTCGGACAAGTGGCTGTCTGATCTCTTTTGTAAGTGTAAGTTCGTAAGTGTGAAAAACGCTCATAAGTCAAGTGCCGTTGTAACTTTGAATGGTCACTAAACAAATATTTGTAAGCCCAGGACTAGCTGTGGTGCATTTCCCCCAAATCTTGATAAGATTATTACCTCCTAAGCCACCAATCCAAGGCTGTGCCAGAAACAGGTTTAGAAAGCACTTTTTGTGGTGTAAATCAGTGAAGGGCAAATGGTGGCATTGTGCTTTTTTATTCCCCGGTGTGGATTCGTGGCCTGATTAAGGAGCCAAAAGCTGTAAAGCTGCCAGAAAGACCGGTGAATGCTTGCTTCTAGTTGTCCCAGGTTAGGTTTTTATATTGTCATAAGTTGAGGATTACCTGTGCTGTAATCAAACCACCTAACTTCAGTTTCCCCATTAACTTACGGCAGGTGCTGGAAACGAAAAACTTTCAAAAACTTGTCATCCCATCAAGTAACTTAAAGTCCAGTTGTGGCATTCACAGCGTTTCAGCTACTCTTTTGAGCCGTAATTTGTTGAGAAACTGCCACATCATCAACATCGGCTTTTGACTTGACTTGGCCAGGAGTGTGCTGTAAGCCAACCTTTGTTCAAATAACAAAAACAAATTAATTCAGTGCAACCTAAAGTCAAACAGAAAGCTACCAAATGAAACGGAGAGCTTTCGTTCCCTCTCCGTACTCTGGGTGACAAACTGACCTGCTAGCAAACACGCTTAGCTGTTGCTGTTTTTAAAATGGTTGTGGACGTTTGCACTGTGGATGTTTTAGAACATAGAATCCTGTGGGCTGGAAGGGACCTTGGAGGTTGTCTAGTCCAACCCCCTTGCTCAAGCTGGCAAACGTATATCCCTTTTGAGAAACGGCTGTTTAGTCTCTTCTTGAAAACCTCCAGTGATGGAGCACCCACAAGTTCTAGAGAAAAGTGATTAATTTGTTCCCACTCTCAGCAAATTTCTGCTTAGTTCTGGGTTGCTTCTCTCCTTGATGAGCTTCCATCTGTTGCTTCTTGTCCTGCCTTCAGGGGCTTTGGAGAATAGCTTGACCCCCCTCTTCTTTGTGGCAGCCCTTCAGATACTGGAGGGTTGCTATTCTATGCCCCCCGTAAGGCTTCTTTGCGTTAGCCTTAGACATACCTACTTCTCTCAACCATTCACCCTATGATTGAGCCTCCAGGCCTTTCGCCATCATGGTTGCTTTTCTCTGCACATTCCTCCTCCTGCCTCTCTTTCACCCCCTTCCCCATATTTTAACATTTGCAAAGGTGCCCATCCAGTCCTGTGACTCTCTCTCGATTCCCTGACATTTTTCCAGGTCAGCAAATGTTTTTCCATTAAGGGCTAGTGAGAATCTGTATAACAGGTTTGCACAAAGGCTTTGCCTTGCAGCTGCTTCCATGGGCCTTCCCTTACTACTTCCCAACGGATTCCTAGCATGGATTCCCCCCCCCTCCCTCTTTCACTACAGGGCTGGTTTCCACTGAGCCATTTAGTTTTCTTTCCTGAATAGTTGCTGCCAGTTTTACCCCTCTACACATACGTAAAATCCCCTGATGTGCCTCGCTTTAGTTTTATTTCTTTTTTAAAAAAACAATCTCTATTCTCCCCGTCTAAAGAAGCTGATTATTTTTCTCAGCATGGGTTTCCATCCAGTGTCCACGGTCTAAGACTAAGTCTCCTGGTGATTGGCCCAAAGTCACCCAGACGGCTTTCATGCCTAAGGCAGGACTAGAACTCACCATCTCCTGGTGATTGGCCCAAAGTCACCCAGCCATCTTTCACGGCTAAGCTGGGACTACAACTCACAGTCTCCCACTTTCTAGCCTAGGGCCTTAACCACTAGACAAAACTCCTTCATTAATACTTCTCTCTTGTCTGTTTATCCTTGCTCTTTTTCATAACGAAGCTGGCACCGCGGTAGCAGGTTGTCTTCTGGGTTCCCAGGATAGGGCCTTGTTCTATCTCTCAAATGCTTTCTTAGGGAACGCCCTTTAATGTGCGGCGTTGGGAGAGTTTTGCTGGAGCCGCCAGTTCTTGTTTTATACACATTTTCTCTCTTTCCTCCCTGCGCTAAAGCACCTTGAATGGTGCTCCTCATTTTTTCCATTTTATCTCTCTCTAAGGGCATTGTGTTACATAAGCTGGATCAGAAAGGTTTTGCTAAGCAGCTGCAGCCTCACGTTTGAGGAGGCCTAAGCCCTGAAAAATAATTTTCTTTCTTTTTTGGGGGGGAGGGGGGGTTCTCAGTATCCTTGACTTACAACTGTTCATTTTATGCCCAAAATTACAACGGCATTGACTCACGACCGTTTTTCACACTTGAAACCATTGCAGCATCCCCAGGGTCACGCGATTCAGACACCGGAGATTCTCAAGAGGAGATTAGACAGCCATTTGACCAGGATGGTATAAAGTCTCCTGCCTTGGGCAGCGGGTTGGACTAGACCACCTCCGGGGTCCTTCCCAGCCCATTGATTCTACACTACTCTTGAGTCACCTTGGTTCATTTGACTCTTGTTCAAGCTGGAATGTTGTGGTGAACGTTGTAGCTTTTTAGACAGGACCTGGATCCATCCATCCCTGTGTGTTTTAGCATTAATAGGTGGGCAGGGGTCATCCGCAGAGAGGAGGGGGAGATGAGACAGCGCTGCCTCTTCTAGGTCCAAAAGTCTTCTGGGCAGAGGAAAAAGACTTTGACACCCCTTAAGTAATCTTCTGCGAAGGAAGGAGAGCTCCTTGGTCAGCAGGCTCTGTGGCCAGTAACCCCGCATAGCTGAGATAAGGCTGTCTCCTAGAAGCTAACCCCCCCCCGCCCCAGTTATCCACATTCCTGAGTAAACAGCTGCCAAAGCAGGAATAACTAACTCTCATGTTCAAAGTGCTCCTTTCACAAAGGCAGTCGACCTTTCTCTGCTTTTCTTCAGAAATATTGGAAGTCTTGGGGGGGTTTCATAAGTTGACCCCCATCTGCCTTTCAGAAGACACCTTGTCTTTCAGGGGTCTGAGGATTGACATAAACGACGGGTAGTGCTCCACAAAGGAGCCCAAAAACTTCTGCCGTTAAGTGAGGCATTTGTCAAGTGGGTTTTGCCTCAGTGCTTAAGTGAATCCCTTACAGTTGTTGAGTTCGTAACACAGTTGTTGAGCGTAGCCGGCTTCCCCATGGACTTGGCTTGCCAAAAGGCTGCAAAAGGTGAATACAGGACCCTGGGACGCCACAATCGTCATAAACAAAACCTTTCCATTTTGCTTCTTCCCAGGCTGGTTCGTTACCAGAGCAGAGAACTTTCTAAGCTCGCCCCGTCTAAACCTAGCTAATGATTTTTGTTTTTTATTTCTCTGCCTCTAGCAAATGGCTGCTAAAATTGGAGAAATTTCTCACGTGAATAATTCTGCACCCCTCGTGGACCCCTCGGTGTACGGTTACGGAGTCAAGCGGGCTTTGGAAGACGGGAGTAAGTCTTTCCCCAACTTTTTGAAATCCTTTTTACTTTAAGGAAAGTTTGGTTTGGTTTGGCAATGGCTGGCAGTGGGGAAGAGAATCTATCCCCCCCCCTCTCTTCCTCTCTCTCTCTCTCTCTCTCTCTCTCTCTCATCTATCTATCTATCTATCTATCTATCTATCTATCTATCTATCTATCTATCTATCTATCTATCTATCCATCCATCCATCCTATTGGCCGGCCATCTTACCCTAGGGCCAGGGTCTGCAACCTTGAAAACTTTTAAGACTTGTGGACTATGCTGGCTGAGGAATTCTGGGAGCTGAAGTCCACAAGTCTTAAAAGTTGTTAAGGTTGCAGACCCCTGCCCTAGGGTAACGCTGGGTGGCTTAAGTTACATCTAAGCTAAGCCATAAAAAAGTTAAAAATCAAACATTAGAATGAAAGACACATGGGGAGGAGCTGGGATCTGTCGTTACTCAATCAGCCATCTCCATTGCGCTGTCCCCCCCACTGGGGTCCCAAGCCAAGTGGCAGAACCAGGTCGTTAGGCCCTTGCGAAGGGATAGGAGGGTTGGGGCCAACCTCACATCAGGGTGGAAAGATCTTCCAGAGGGCGGGGGCCACAGCAGTGAAGGCCCTCTCCTGGACCCTGTGTGCTGGAATGAATAACCGGGCTGATGGGACCCTCATTAGGGTTCCTCTGCCATCATGAGTGGGACGAGCCAATCCCGGTGGGGTGAGACGGTCCCTCAAGTAACCTGGACCCATGCCATGAATTGGGGTTTGTCCTCAACCAGCGTTCACGCTGGGCCCTGCAAGAACAGAATCATGCAGAGCTGTTGGAAGTGGTTAGAAGATTCATTTTAGCAGCAGCAATAATGCTTGAGCGATTGTTTAGTCTTTCCCTTGATAAGGGGACAAAGGTGCTGAGACTTCCCTTCAGAGAGTGCTTGCCCAAGGGCAGTTTTGGAGCTGTTAAGTTCCAAGGAAGGTTAACTTTTTCCTCTTGCAAGGGAAAAATAAATGTAGTGGCAGTCCTCAATTTACAAACCATTTGTTTAGAGACCGTTCAAAGTTACGATGGTACCGCAAAAGTGATTGAGGAGCCCATTTTAGCAGCGACTCAGAGTAGCGTACAGCTTAAAAATCAATAAAAGCAACAATACAGTTAATAGGTATCCGAGATCACAAAAACAAATCCTAACTTGTAACAAAATGACGATCAGCCAGCAATTTCAGTAGCTGACTTGTTTAAACACAAAGCAATTTTTGACATCAATGCATGCGGACATAGCTTAGCCTGCTCCTCTTCTAAGAGACAAATTGTGTGTCATTTCCAGTAAGAAATATAAAATATCCTAGCAACTATTACCATATATAGAGCTGACTTCATGTACTTTATGTGGACATAAAGCTTAATAATGCCTAATAGAAAAATCAGCTGGCAAGGGGGAAAGACATTTGTTTCATTCTGTGATGAATCATCTTCCAGAGCTGTTGAGCTTTTAATGCATTAAATTAATTAATTAACTGATGCATTAACTCAGCAACTCTTGACATACAATTGCGATAAAGGTGGCCATAAAATCGAGCCTGTAAAATTGCTCTGGACAATTTGGGGCTGATAGATTTGATAAGGATTTAAGGGAATACCAGAAATGCAGAATAATATTTTAACGTTGCATTCTTTTCATCGTTTTAACTTATTTTTTTTTACCCGTTTTATAACCTGTAAACCACCCAGATCCACCTTATAGGGAGATGGGAAGAAAAGAAAAGAAAGAGGAGGGAAGGGAAGGGAAGGGAAGGGAAGGGAAGGAAGGAAGGAAGGAAGGAAGGAAGGAAGGAAGGAAGGAAGGAAGGAAGGAAGGAAGGAAGGAAGGAAGGAAGGAAGGAGGAAGAAAGGATCTGGGTTACATCCTTAATTTGTCCTAAGTTGTCTAAAGCTTTCCTTTCCTGCTTCTGCTCATGTCACTTTCTCTAATCCTCATGCATATTCTGAATTTTACTTTTCGAACAAGCAGAAAATAGCCACTTCAGCAGCGAGAAAGACCCGTAAAAGTTGCACCTATCCCATTTCAGAAAATAGGCAATTGATTGGTAGAGCATGATGAAATAGAGGTGTCCTGGCGGGACATTGATTGTCACAAGTTCCCTGCGCTTTTCTGAGGGGTGGAATGTGTGTGTGTGTGGGGGGGGGAAGAGTGTCATTCGTAAGAAAATAGACTTAATCTATGCCTCTCGCCACTGAAAATGACTGAACTGACCTGGGAAATGGGCATGAAATGGAGCTTGAAATGCAGAATTCATTCTCGTGTTCTCCACTCTCCCTTTTCAATTATTTCCTGCAAAGGGTGCGCTACTTTCTTAAAACAAGCAGCTGAAAACCTGGAGTAATTGGGTTGCTTAGAGCAAAGAAGGGGGGGGGGAACCCAGTCTTTTTCCTGCCTGTGATTTCCGTCTGCCAAGCTGCGTCCTAGCAACCCTGTGTTAATTTTTACCTTTCTATTCCCTCTGCTGAGAAGGCTTTCAGGCTTCTTCTTTTTTAATATATATATATAATCTTGGATTTCAGGTGCCATAATTCCCATCCCACAAAGATTATAAAAATTGGAAAATGCAATGAAGACTAATAAATTGGGGCAGGGCTTCCAGAAACATCTCTGTAGCCTTAATTAACCATGATTTGTTAATCCAAATCTATTAAGCCACATTTGGCTCTTCTCAGTTCATACGTGACACGAGACCCTATTAAACCCTCCAAGGCATGACCGGAGGGATAATTTTGACTTGAGTTGATGAACTACAGGTAATCCTCAACTTACGACTACAGTTGAGCCCAAAATTTCTGTTGCTAAGGGAGACAGTTAAGTGATTTTTGTACCCCATTTTACAACCTTCACGGCCGCAGTTTTTTAAGTCAGTTACTGCAGTTGTTAAGTTAGTAACATGGCTGTTAAGTGACTATGGCTCCTCCATTGAGTGGAAACATGATCAGAAATTCAACTTGATGATGCAAAGTTCTTTGACCTCAAGCTTCCTTAGAAGCTTCCGGACAAGCGGAGGACATCTTAGGTGGACCTCTTGAGTAGAAAGCTGACCATAGCCTCAACTTGACGACGGAGCCTTCTTTGACCGCCCTCTCTCTTTAACAGGTCTCCGTGTAAACTGGCTTCATGGATCGCAGATAAGAGATAACCCCAGAAGTATGTTTGTATGTCTCTCTCTTTCTCTCCCAATACTTTTTATTTTTGATTTGACTTAAAACTCTCCAAATCTCTTTTGTTAACGGTTCCTCCGGTTTTGTTTTAACAACTATCGGTCCTCTTGATCCTTTTTAATATCAGCTTTCCTTTTGGGCTGGAGAGGTGGGGGGAATCCCAGTGGGACAGGGAACAGCACTTACAGGGATTTGTGGGGTGGGGTAGAGGGGGTCTTTCTCCCATGCTTCACAGCATGGAAGGGAGGTGGATCAATTTCCTATCCAGTGTTCAGCTGGATGCTTTCCTGCCCGGCTGGGGTGGATCAAAACATCTCCTGTTTCCCGTCCCGCGACGAGCATTCATTTCAGTCACTGAACCCAAATTGCTGGTTTTTTTTTTTTCCGCTTTGCTTTTCTCTTTTCCCCTCACCCCGATGAAAACGGGCAGATGAAGTTAGTTTATCCATACTAATGCTTTGATTTTTTTTCCTCTCTCCCCCCTTTCTCTCTCTCTCTTCTGTGCCACAGTAGGTAACCAGTTAGGGGCCCTCGTACATCAAAGGTAAGCCGTGGGTTATGTTTTATTATTTATCGATCCCTGGTAATTGTTTATTGATCTGCCATCTGCACTGGAGTATTAGAAAGTCAGAGGTTGGGAACGCCGCAAAACTGCGGGCGGTTTCCATCTCTTTTTCCTTTTCTTAAGTCTTCTGCTTCAGAATATTCTATGATGATTATTTTTTTTTGAAGGGGGGGGCGTAGGGAGTGAAGGAGTCATTGGTGGTGTATTCACACAGAAGAGGCTTGCAGTTAATAAATATTTACCTGATGCCAGTGAGTGAGGCTTGGGTGAGATTGAACAAGGAGAAGACAATATTAGATAGATAGACAAGATCAGGGTGAAGAGTAAAAGGATGCAGATAGTCCTCACTTAATGACCAGGTGCTTAGCAACCATTCAGGGTTATGACACTCTCAAAAGGGTTTTTATGACTTGGTTCTGGAGTTCTGACACCAATACACATTGAAAACATTTGGGGTGCTTGGCAATTGGCTCGCTTTTTTATTGATTTATGGCATTTTTGCCAGCTTCCAGCCTCCCCCCCACCCCCCAAAAAAACCCCTTAGGAATGAATGGAGCCTGTTTGGCCTAGTGGTTAAGGCACCAGGCCAGAAAGCAAGAGACCGTGAGTTCAATGAAAATCTGGTTGACTTTGGGCTGATCACTAGGAGACTGGGAGTTCTAGTCCTGCCTTAGCCATGAAAGACAGCTAGGTGACTTTGGGCCAGTCATTCTCTCTCAGGCCAACCCACCTCACAGGGTTGTTGTGGGGAGGGGAAATAGGAGGCGGAAGGTGTATTTGATATGTTTGCTGCCTTGAGTTATTTGTAAGAACAATAAAGGTATCATATAAATAGGTTAAAAAGTAAGTAAATAAATGGACTTGTTTGCATCCATCTCAAAAAAAGGTGTAAAATCAGGTCAGTCGGGTGCCTCGACTTACGACTGTCGTGACTTACAGTGGAAATTCCAGGCTTCATTACAATTGTAAGTTGAGAATTACCTGTATTCAAGATGCTTTCTTGGGGCCATGTCTAGAAGATTGAGAGCATCCAGTTCTATGACACCTAAATTCATTTAGCAGGCATCTAAAGAACTTCCACTAGCCAACCAAGTGGAGATTTTATATGTAGAATAATCTATCCTGGTGGAAGCAGAAGTCGTAAAACTGAACCACGGCTAATAGTCTTTGGATGAATGGTATAGGATCTCCTGCTCGAGCAAGGGGTTGGACTAGAAGACCTCCAAGGTCCCGTCTAACTCTCGTTATTCTGTTAAGAGGAGATGGGCTAGGTTAGGGCCAGATAAGTCCATTAGTGGGTGTTAAAAATTGGCACTAGATAAGAGTTAACAGAATTCAAGAGAGGCTGGACTTGGGCCATTTGTGGCAACGTAAGGACTCCGGGCTGATTCCTTTCTTGACTCCACCTCCACCACTTCTATAGCTATCCACTGGGGGACATCAGGTCCCCTCCCCAAGGCAAGAATGCTGACAGTGATACCAAGCCTGTTTCTTCCATTTGCATCTGGGTGTAGTTTTACAACTCCCCAGATGCTGAGCTGATCCCCCTCATTATTCCTGGCATCTGAAGCTGATTTTTTTTTCCAAACGGTGAAAGAAAAGTTGATGAATTTTCTTTCCTGTTCTCTTCAGGGCAGTAATAACTGAAGATTTCAAAGTGCCTGACAAAATGGTTGGATTCAGTAAGTATTTGCTGAGGAGGGGGCATTCAAGCACTCGTTCTGTGGAAGTCGAAACAAAGCTGCTTCGGGTGGAGCCATTCACACAGCTGAGTGTGAAGGGGATTATGGGACTCAAAGCTTCTAAAATCTCTTGAGAATAAGACAGTGATCTCCCGTCCGTTGCAGAAATCTGCCATAGGTTGTCCTCGACTTACAGCATTTCATTTAGTGATCGTTCAAAGTTACAACGACCCTGGAAAAAGGGACCGATTTTCATACTTACGACCTTTGCAGCACATGATCCAAATTCGGACGCTTGGCAAGATCTGACTCGTATTTATGACGGTTTCAGGATCCAAGGAGCAGGCGACCCCCTTTTGTGACTTCCCAACAAGCAAATCCAGTGGGGAAGCTGGAGTAACTTAATAACCATGATACTAAACAACTGCAGCAATTCGTTTAACTCCTGTGGCAAAAAAGGTCGTAAAATGGGGCAAAATTCGCTTAACAAACTGTCCTGCTCAGGAATGGAAATTTTGGGCTCAAATATGGTCGTAAGTCGAGGACTACCTGTATCATTTGTTGGAGACTAGGGTATTGTGTGAATGCAGTCACTGTGCCCTGATAACCTGAGTATAAGGCGAAATCAGTTCTGTGACCCCCAACTTTATAGTATTCCCAAATTCCTGGCATTGATCACACAAGAGAACAGGCTTTGCCCCCAGGATTTCATGCTAAGAAGAGAAAAGGAGAAAAAGAGGATTTTTTTAAAGCCAGTGTTAAGGATGAGCTGGCTTTGATATCCAATTTGAGCCAAGGAAATATAAAAGAGATATTGAGACTAGAAAGAGTACAGAGAAGAGTAGCAGTGATGATCAGGGCTCTGGAGGCTAAAGCGAACAATGAATGGTTGAGGGAACTGAACACGTCTATAGCCTAACGAAGAGAAAGACTAGGGGTGGCATGATAGCGGTCTTCCAATATTTGAGGGGGAAAGGGGGTCAACCTCTTCTCCAAAGCACGAGTAGACGTAGCCTGACGTTGGCTATATGTTTTGCAGTTATCGGCAGAGGCGGTGAGCAAATCTCGCGGATTCAGGCAGAATCAGGGTGCAAAATTCAGATTGCATCAGGTAAGGAGCTTTGGCGGGTGGGTGGTAAACAGTAATTTAATTTTTGCTCCAATCCATTCCCTTATTTAGAGAGGAAAGCCTCAGAGAAAGACCAGGTCTGCAAGCCGGCCTCTGATTCCAGGGCTGTGGCTGGGTTCGGACATTAAACCGGACCAGTAGCGTGATTGCATGGGTTCTGGTTATAGTGTGTGAATCCATCTATTGGGGTTTATGAACCATGTTCTGTGGCTTATCGTGGCGCTCTCTCACCTGAGCACCTGGCAGCTATTTATGAGCATGCTGAGAATTTTAGCCCACATGTCTGGAAAAACCAGATTGAGATATAGTCTGATTTTAGCTAATAGTGGTTTGTCAGACTACCTTAGCTTGTCATGATGGAGGAACTCAGCCTGTTTCTCTGTTATCCATGAATAAACACAACGCTTGATTTCCCTATTTCCGTTAACATAGACATATTGGTCGTGGTTAAGGCAAGGGGAATGACAAGCAGTGGATATTAATCGGGGAGGCTCTGAAAATTGAATTTGGCCTCATAACTTGAATGTGCAATTACAGAAGAGGGGTCTTTTAGCCTAGAAGCTTGTTAAAGAGAGAGCCAACCTGGAACTAAGGAGACATTTCCTGGCAGTGAAAACAATCAATGGCATAATTTGCCACCTGGAATTGTGGGTGCTCCATGCCTGCAGGTTTCCAAAGTTAGACTGGACAGCTATTTGACCGGGTTGATGCAAGGGCTCCTGCCTTTAGCAGGGGGTTGGACTAGAAGACCTCCGAGGTCCCGTCCATCCTAGGATTCTATGGATTACCGTCAGCCCTGTCCTTTCTAAACAGAAAGCTGGCAGCAGGATGGACAAGAGCCATTGACTTTTTTCTTATTTTGCCTTGACAGACAGCGGTGGGATGGCGGAGCGGCCTTGCATGCTGACTGGATCCCCAGAGAGCATCGAGTAAGCGTTTAAAGCCAGTGTCTGTGATTTCTTTTCATCCCCTCAACTCTGTCCTCTATCGTCTCTTCTTTTCGGTTCTACCCTGATCTGTTTTTTACTTTTCTCCACGCTGCCTCGAAACAAGCCACGGTGCGCTTGCCAGCCTTTTCGCCTGGCAAGCATTTTCTCTTAGTGCAGTTTTCTCTTAGTGCGGTTCCCTTTTCCTTCACGCCCCTTAGACGTTTCTTCGAGTTCTGAATAATAATAATAATAATAATAATAATAATAATAATAATAATAATAATAATAATAATAATAATAATAATAATAATATGATGTAACCCTGAGCTCGCTTCGTGCCGAGGGTGGTTTGATGCCAAGAACTGAAAAAGGTTTAATCCCTCCAGCAATCATTTTTGCAAAAGTAGGGCAACAGGATAATCAACCAGTTTTTTATTGCAGCGAATACTTACGCCACGTAGAACGCATGGAGAATAAATCTGCTCCTTCCTTCATCTAGAAATCAAACTTTACCAGCTCTGGCTGAGTTGTGTGGAGGAGATCTCCAGGGTGGGAAGGGTGGCTTTTGAGAGAGAGTTCCGTTCTCACCCCCACCCCCTCTTTTTTAATTGCCCCAAATCCCTTCCTTCCATCTCTCCATTCGGCCTCAATCCTTTGCACTAGATCTTGGTAGGATGATAAGGTTTTTAGGAAGATAGAGCCTAGTTCCAGGTCTTCCATTGGTGCCTGGAAGGAACGAGAGAAGAAAGGGCACCTCAGAGCAGAGGAGGGGGCCTGTTGGAGAAAACTCCCTCTTTTGGAGCAGGGATTGTGCATCACCTGGAGTACAGATGGTCCTTGACTTACAACAGTTCATTTAGTGACCGAAGTTACAACCGTGCTGAAAAAAAACCCCACGTGGCCGTTTTTCACACCTCTAACTGCTGCAGCCTCCCTATGATCACCTGATCAAAATTCAGCCACTTGGCAACCGACTCATATTTATGACGGCCACGGTGTGTCCTGGCGTCACGTGATCCCCTTTGGCGACCTTCTGGCAAGCAAAGTCAAGGGGGGAAGCCACAACAGCGTCGCTAGTTTTGCAGCTGCAGGGATTCACTTGACCACTGCGGCAAGAAAGGTTGTAACACGGGGCAAAATTCACTTAGCGAATGCCTCGCTTAGCAAGTCATAAGTCAAGGACTACCTGTATAACGGTGGGACCAAGGCGAGGCCGCCCCAGGGAACTCTAAGCGTCCTAATTGTTTTTCCGTCCCTCTTGTGAAACATCATCGCGAGGCCCCCAGGCCCTGTTGGAGAGACAATTACAACCGCTGCTACAAAGGAGTGGTGGTCCTTTAGGAAGCCCAGAAGCCACCAGAGATAATGGACAACATGCTTGACCATCAGAGATAAAACGGGTGGGCTTCGACTCCCTCCCTCCCTCCCTCCTTCCTTGAAAGGGGGTCTGGAGAAGGCCGTCTCAGCAGCAGGCCAGAGAAGCGCAGAGGTGTCCGGCCATTTCTCCTTCCTCCCAACCCTTTTGCGTTTGACCGATGCATGCCAGTCAGTTTCTCCTGACTGCTCCTTTGGGTAGGGGACGAACCGCTGCCCTCTCCCTCTTCCCCCCTAACACCCTTCCACTTGGCAGCCCAGCAAGGGAGGGGGGAATTTTTGCTCTCTCACGCCCTATAGAAACTTTAGGGACAGTATTTCCTCCCTCCCCATTCTCAGGCGCGGAGCTTGCCTCTCTCCAGGATCTCTTCCTGCTGGAACCACGAGCCTCAGGCTTACAGGAGCCCACTTAACAATATGGACCTGCTCTCTCACTCCCCCAGCCAGCCTTTGGGTAGGTGGGCTCTTTCCAAATCCATCTGTGGGAATCTTTTTTTCTTTTTCTTTTTAATTTTAAAGAATTACATTGGGGTGATTAACGAATGTTAAAGGCAATAAACCCTGGACGTTTTGAAAAGTAGTCTTTCTTTCTTTCTTTCTTTCTTTCTTTCTTTCTTTCTTTCTTTCTTTCTTTCTTTCTTTCTTTCTTTCTTTCTTTCTTTCTTTCACTGACGTTGTTCTGGTTTCCTTTTTGAAGTTCGGCCTCAGGGTGGGGAATCTGTGCACACCAAGGCACAATAAATGTAACCGCTTGGTGCCATCTTAGAGGGTCTTTGGTTTGAGGCTCTGCCCTGGCTGCTTTTCCTGGTTCGGAATGGGTGGTCCTCAACTCTTGAGTTCATCTTCTGAAAAATGGATTGTTTTTCAAAGCTGCAGGGTCTGAAGACTGGGGCGGGGGCGCGCATGCATTTGAATTGGGCCCTGCCTCTTATCTGTTTAAAACTTTCTTTGTATCTAAGTGAGAGGGTTTTATTTACTTTGGCCATTATTCACCCAAATCGGGAAGAAAAAAATCACTCTGATAGAAGAGAATATTTGTAGCTCAGGGCTGAACTGTGGGGTCCTTGGTGTTTTCTGAGCTTGGCGGTTTTCTTGCAGATGTTTCATTATCCAAGTAATGAACTGCTAGTTACTTCATCACTGATGAAGTTTCCTAGTTGGGTTCATGAAACATCTACAGGAAAACAACTAAGCTCTAACAACCAAGCTCAGAGAGCACCGAGGACCCCACAAAAGTTGGCCCGTTGAGGGCTGTGTCATCAGTAACTTGCTGGTAGACAACTGATGTCGCCAGGACTTCCAGCAACTGCAGCAGTTGCGTCACCACGGACAAATAGTAGCCACCAGAGGTGGTTGTCTGACTTTGATTGTGACGTTTACGGAGAGTCCTACAGAGGTTCAGAAAGAGTCTGAGGAGACGTCAGGAAGGTATCAACTGCGTACAAAGCTGGCATCTGTCAAGATGGCCAGCCAGTCTAGATGGAGGGTTGTGTGTCCCTTTCTGAAATGCTTTGAAGGGGTCCTGTCAATCTCCTGTCTAGAGCAAAGGGGCCTGGCTCAGGAATTCTGGGAGTTGAAGTCCACAGGTCCTAAAGGGGCCCTAGTTTCCCCCCCCCCCGGTCTAGAGGGTGAACTTGACCTAGAGAAAGCCCCTCTCTCTTTCGGGTGGGAGGGTCGGATGGAGTGGAGAAAAGCCACTTTCCAAATAGGGGGAACCAAAACTTTTAACGGTTGGTTTAGCGTGTGGTCACCCCAGCACTGAAGCGGTGTTACAGGTAATCCTCGACTTACAGCTCAACATTTCTGTTGTTAAGCGAGACATTGGATGAATGAGTTTTGCCCCGTTCTACGACCTTTCTCGCCACAGTTAAGTGAATCGCTGCAGTTGTTAAGTTAGCAGCCCGGTGATTAAGTGAATCCGGCTTCCCCATCAACATCGCTTGTCCGAAGGTCGCAAAAGGGGATCGCGTGACCCCCTCGGGACACAGCGACGGTCATAAGTATGAACCCGTTGCTTAGCATCTGAGTTTTGATCTACGTGGTCCTGGGGATGCTGCAGAGGTTGTAACTACGAAAAAACGGTCCTGTTTTTCAGTGCCGTTGTCGCTTTGAACGATCACTAAATGGACTGTCGTAAGTCGAGGACTGCCTCTACTTTCTTCATTTCTCTTTCCTTTTATTTTTTTCCTTTCTCCCCACCAAAAGAAACACCCTGCGTTCCCTTTTGGACCCAGACAAGGTGGGAAGTGGGTGCAATTTGCTAGCCAATTTCCTTGAGATTTTCTCTCTCTTTTTCCCCACCCCTTCCCCCCTTCCCTTCGTCTCTCTTTGTATTTTCTCTCTCACTCCCCCCCCCCCCAACTTCTGAAGACAAGCGAAACGGCTTCTGGGCCACATCGTAGACCGGTGTCGGAACGGACCCGGCTTCCACAACGAGATGGACGGCAACAGCACAATACAAGAAATCCTCATTCCAGCCTCCAAAGTGGGCCTGGTGATCGGCAAAGGCGGAGAAACGATAAAACAATTGCAGGTGCGTAGGCTCCTCCTTCCCCTTCGCCCTCCGTCCCCTGCTGCTTGTCCTTGAGTTACGACCTCAGTGGAGCCCAGAAATTCCGTCGCTAGGCGTGACGGTTGTTAAGGGAGCGTTGCCCATTTTACAGCCTTTCTCACCGCTAAGCGAATTGGTGCCATCATTAAGCTAGTCAGACGGTCATTAAGCGAATCTGACTGCTTGTCAGAAGGTCACAAAAGGGGACTGCGACTGTCATAACTATGAGTCGGTTGCCATTTTGACCACGTGACCCTGGGGATGGACCACGTGACCCATTGGTCCCTTTTTTCAGCACACATGATTGGACTGTAAATTTTTTTTAAAAATGAAGGGATATATAAAGGATTGTTTCCTTTTTGTTAAAATGACCAAATCTTTCAGTTCCTTCCCTTGCAGTCCTCCCTTCCTTGTCTTATCTTCATAGCTTTCAAGCAGGGTTTTTTTTTTGTGTGTGTGTGTGTGTGTGTGTGTGGTTTAGCATTTCATTTATTCTTGTAGTTTTTTTCTCTCTCTCTTCCTCCCTTTCCCGTTATCTGTGCGATGCATATGTAGGAACGAACAGGCGTGAAAATGATGATGATCCAAGATGGCCCCTTACCGACTGGAGCAGATAAACCTCTTCGGATTACGGGAGATGCTTTTAAAGTACAGGTGTGTATCGAGAGAGGATTTGGCAGTCGTGCTGATAATAATAATAATAATAATAATAATAATAATAATAATAATAATAATAATAATAATAATAATAATAAAGAGTTGGGGAAGGATTTGGAAGAACAGCCCAGAGAGAGAGAAGGGGTGTGTGTCTCTGTTTGTGTGTTTGCCTGAGATTATTTTTCCAGTGTGGTTTTTTTCTCTCCCTTTTCTTTCTTTTGCCTTTTGCATTAATAATCTTCCAACTTCTGTCCTGCTTTTTGCTGAGAGTTTGAGCAGCCGAAGAGCCTCACCCTGCTTTCCAGGTCCTCAGCCCTTCTCCTGGCAGACCCAAATACAGGCTCCCCCCTCCATTAATTAACAAGGATCCTTTTGTCCCTTCAAAATCCTCTAGCAAGCCAGAGAGATGGTCCTGGAGATTATCCGAGAAAAAGATCAGGCCGACTTCCGGGGCATACGCAACGATTTTACATCCAGAATGGGAGGAAGCATAGAGGTATGCAGTCGTGTGAACCTGTGTCTTTTTGCTTTCCGGTTCCTAAACCCAGTTCTAAAATCTCCACCTCTGTGGGCGTAAACCAGTGTTTAACTCCCTTTCCTGGTCTGAATGCAAACTGCAGGGAGGGATGAAAATTTGACATTCAGCGTTGGCGTGAGACGAAGCTCCAGCCTTGATACCTGAACCCGGTCCAGTTGGAGGGGGGGTTCATGTCTAAAGCCCCCTCCTCATCGTAACACCCTTCCTTTCCGCAGGTCTCCGTGCCCAGATTTGCCGTGGGGATCGTAATAGGAAGAAACGGCGAAATGATCAAGAAGATTCAGAACGACGCGGGGGTTAGGATTCAGTTTAAACCAGGTTTGTTTTTTCAATGGTTTGAGCCAGGTTTCTTGCTTATGTGGCTACCAGAGGTCCCCGGTAGCCACATAAGCAAACGAAGCTTCATCTGTACTTGGCGTGGGATCTAATTAGTGTATGAAACCACGTTTCCCTCCCCTCCATATCCCTGGAAAAATTGTTTTCCGTGGAACTGGTCCCTGGTGCCCAAAAAGTTGGGGACCGCTGCTTTAGATCAGGAGTGAGGGAACCACGGCCCTTTCGTGATTTGTGAACTTCAACTCCCACAAGTCCATGCTGGCTGAGGAATTCTGGGAGTTGAAGTCCACGAGTCATGAAGGGGCCATAGCTCCCCACCCCTGGTCTAGACTCTTTCTGTATGATATGGTTTAATCATGGTTCAGTATTTTAGGTTTGCATTTTTATTTTTATTTTATTTTTAGCCTAACGGTCATCCTCGACTTACAACCTTAATTGAGTCCACAATTTCGGTCGTAAGTCATGACGGCCATAAAGGGAGCTGTCACGAAACGGCACCCAATTTTTATCACTTTTTGGTGGCAGTTGTTGAGCACACACCCCCTTTCCCTCCCTCCCTCCCCCTCCCCCTCTCTCTCTTCAGTGGATCAGCCTGGATTTCTCATTCCCAGTCGCGTAACCATGGCAGCCTGCTTAAAATAAATTTAGAAAGCTGGCAATTTAACCGAAGTGGGTTTTTTATTAATGTTGCACAAGCTTATTTCAAAGGCAAAAGGCTGCAAGCCAGACAGCATCGAAATAAGGGACATTTTGCACATCCCTAATTTATACATTTTTACAAGAACATGGCGAGGGACAGCAGGTGGATGCCGCTAAAAGTCACATCCATCCGATGTTCAGGCAGTCCTCTCATTAGAGCAGTTCACAGTTACAGCCGCACTGAAAAGAAATGACTTATCATGGTTTTTCACACTTACAACCAGGGCAGCAATCCCGTGGTCACATGATCAAAATTCGGACGCTTGTTAACCAACTCATATCTATTCACTTAACAACTGCGTCACTAACTTAAGAACTAAGGTGATTCACTTAACAACAAAGGTTGTAAAATGGGGCAGAACTCCCCTTAGCAGTGGTTAGCAGTGGAAGTGTTGAGGCTCAGTTGTGGTCGTAAGCTGAGAACTCACTGTGGTGGCTGGGAGTCGGAGTCTGCAGCTCTTCACGTCACCAAGATTCTGCCTCTTTTTTTCCCTTCCTTCTGTGGTTGTTTCACTGGGCTTTTCTCTCTCTTTGTTCCACAGATGATGGCATCAGTCCAGAAAGAGTTGCACAGGTCATGGGCCTGCCTGACCGGTGCCAACACGCGGGTCACATCATCACCGAGCTCATCCTCACAGCACAGGTAAGTCAGGCCGAGCACCAGCAAGCTTAGGACTAAACAATTTCCTTCAAGTGCTTCTGAATGGGGCTGAACTGCTCTTCTGATGGGGGGGGGGGGGAGAGAGGTGGCGCTGCAGTTAGAGCACAGGATTGCAGGCGTGGTAGCAAGGGGATGAAATTGTTCCAGCACGCAGGCGTTTCCCACGTGGTCAGAGGTAGTCTTCTTCACTTCCAGGAGCGCGACGGTTTTGGGAGCCTCGCGGTCCCCCGGGGCAGAGGGCGCGGACGGGGAGACTGGAGCGTGGGCACGCCCGGTGGCATGCAGGAAATCACTTACACGGTGCCAGCTGATAAATGTGGCCTGGTGATCGGCAAAGGTGAGTGGCGGGGGAATGTCAGCAACTTGGTAAATGTGCACGAAGAAAAATCAGTCCTTGCGGCTTTAACCATCATCACCAAGAGCTGCTTGGCGCAGTGGTTGGAATGCAGCACTGCATGCAAACTCTGCCCGCTGCCAGCAGTTCGATCCTGACCGGCTCAAGGTTGACTCAGCCTTCCATCCTTCCGAGGTCGGTAAAATGAGGACCCAGATTGCTGGGGGCAACAGGCAGACTCTGTAACCGCTTAGAGAGGGCTGCAAAGCATTGTGAAGCGGTATATAAGTCTAAGCGCTATTGCTGTCCTCCTCACCCTGGCATTTCTCCCACAGTGCAGGGCCCACTTTTCGTATCGGCCAGTGCCACCTTGAGCGATTCAACGCAGCATCCGGGTCCAGCTGCCCGTTTTTCGCGTCTCCATGTAGTGTATCTGGGCATCTTTGCTGCAGCCTTCCACACTTGCCCTCTGTCTTAAAGTGGAAGGTGATGCAAGCCACGTTGTGGGATGCTGTTTGCAGGACATGGCCGTGGGAACGGGACAACTCGCCACGGGTCGATTAAACAATTCTATATAATTATTTAAAATATGTGAAAAAAAATATTTTAGTTTTTGCCATTCGCATTTCATTCCGTCCCTCCTTTTGCATCCTTCCTTTCATGGTTCTATAACTTTCCTGAGCTTCTTTCTTACCACCGTCGTTAAATGAATCGCAATTCTCCAAAGGAGGGAGCAAATCCCCTGGAAAACAACTTAGCAAAGTATCTTGGAGTTGTCCTCCACAGACACTTTCTCGTGGGGCAGGGTCGTGGGGGGAGGGAGGGGAGGCTTCAGAACGGCCGGTCAAGGGCCCAGTCGGGACAGTCTCGTAGCCTCCTCAAAAGCCCAGAGTTGGATTTCCATGATAAACCCCACCATCTCCGCAGCCACCTCCTTGTCACCGTTGGCTTTTAGCCTTGTTTGATTAATTGCTTTACGATTCTGTGTCCAGCTGTGGGCCCCCCTCTGTTTCCCGGTCAGGTTGAAGAAAAGCAGCCCCGTCCTGAATAGCTGTCTGCAGACAAGCACCATGTGTTAAGCGGGTGACTGCCTTTGTGAAAAGGGGGCGAGCGCTTTCTGGAACCGAATGCTCCATCTTGCCTTGCTCTCTTTCTTCGCCCCTCCAATCTTAGGCGAAGGGATTGAGCAGAATCTGCACGGAGAGGCTGGAATTGATATTTCCCCCGTCCTGGCGCCCAGGGACGTGAGTCGACTGGCGCATTTAAACTTTGAATCTGTCCCAAAACTCCCGTGGCCAAATCTGCTCTCCCGTGACCAAAGTTTGTTCGTCCCACCATTAAAATAAGGCCTGCTGTACGACGTAAAATTCTAGATGTAAAATACAAGATCAAAACATGAGCAAGTTAAATGGATCTTGCCCAGAAATTAGCAACGTTCCTTGAATTCTGCCGCTATGCCACAAAGTCCTCAAGTGTGCCCTGATCAGGACACAAAGGACGGGTGAGAAGGTAATGTTCATTTAATGTCCGTTCAGAATTACAACGGCACTGAAAAAGGTGACTTATCGCCCTCCAGGCACACTTGGCCGATAAAGAATTCTATTGACCATTTTAACATCTAACGTCGCGTGGTCAAAACTTAAATGCTTGGCAACTGACTCGTATTTATGACGGTTGCAGTGTCCCGGGTCATGTGATCACTTTTTGCGACCTTCTGACAAGCAAGCAAAGTCTATGGGGAAGGCATATTCACTTAAGAACCATGTTACTTAACCACTGTGGCGAGTAAAGTCGTAAAATGGGGCAAAATTCACCTAACAGGAACAGAAATTTTGGGCCCAAAGTCACCCAGCCACCTTTCATCCCTAAGGTGGGAGTAGAACTGGTGGTGCCTTCACCACCCTTCCCAAGACTCTGAAAATCAAACCCCGATTGCTGGCTTCGAAACTGGCAAGGAGGTAGAGCTTGCTGGTTTCTGCAACCAAGAGCAGGAAGGCGGGAAGCCTTCAAAACGGCCGATCCCAACCTGTTGCAAAGGGGCTTGTTTGCCTGCCTAGAGCAAATGTTCTCAGCTGCTGAACTAATTGGTCCATCTCCCCTTTGCCTTTGGTTCCTGGCCGCTCACCCGGGGCAGAGAGAGGGTCATGCGTATCACATCTGCCCGCCTCCTTTGGAGCAAGGCCATCCTCCCGCCTTGTGTGAAGTTTCCAGCCAAAGAATGGAGCCATTGTTAGCCGGTGGAGGAATCCTTTGTTAAGCAAATTTCATTAAGAAAGCGAGACCGAAGCCCTCCTCTGGGTATATCTTTCCAGGTCTCCTTCCCTTTGGGAGCTAAATTTTCATGAGTTGTGCTCCACCCTTCTACAAGCCCTTCCTTGTTGGGTGCTTTCTCTCCCAGAGATGGCAGGCAGAGGCTTTCCACCAGCCCTTGCTAGTTTTGGGGAGCCCTTTGGGGAATCGGGGACCAAACTCTTATAAGGCAGCGTGGCGGCATTTGTTGACCTGCAAATCAAATGCTGGCCTGGAGTTACTGGGATAGGGCAATTTTGCAGGAGGTCTCATGGTTGAAGTGTGACCTTGTTTCGTTGCGTCTTGCTTCCAGGCGAGATGGGTGGCCTATAAGTTGGATAAATAAAATCAAGTACGTTGCACCTATTGGGATACGGTCCTTAATC
This sequence comes from Crotalus tigris, assembly GCF_016545835.1. NCBI lineage: Eukaryota > Metazoa > Chordata > Lepidosauria > Squamata > Viperidae > Crotalus > Crotalus tigris. Next base: position 1,437,637 of record NW_024096732.1, read on the forward strand.
TCTGTTCTTGCAAGGGGGATGTTTTATATTTGAGTGCCATGTGGCCAAGAGTTTAGCTTTGTGAATTAATCTATTTTAGGGGCTTTGAACAAGATGCTAAACTCTGGAAGAGAATATTGGTAGCTCAGGGCTGATGTGTGGGGTCCTTGGTGCTCTCTGGGCTTGGATGTTTTCTTGCTGATGTGTTACTACCCAACTAGGCAACATCATCAGTACTAGGAGTGGAGTGGAGGGAGGAGGAGAAGGAGGAGGAGGACTGTGGGGTCCTTGGCGCTCTCTGTTGTTATCCTCACAGATATTTCACTACCCAACTACCCAACTGTTAGGAGGGAGTGGGGTTTGTGGGGTGGAGGAGGAGGAGAAGGGGAGAAGAAGGAGGAGGTTGAGGAAGCCCCATCACTGGAGGTCTTCAGGAAAAAATTGGACAGAACTTTGTCTGGGACGGTATAAGAATTCCTTCCTTGGGCAGCAGGTTGGACTAGAAGACCTCCAAGATCCCTTCCAGCCTTGTGATTCTAAATACTTGTGAGTCGCTGGGTCCTCCTTCACCCTTTCCCTGCATACCCAAAGCTCCAAGCTTAGCTGTCTCTTTGCTCTCTGGGAAAGAAGGGCCCCCACCTCCTGACCCCAAGTAGCCCAGGATCATGTCTAGCAGAAGAGGGTGCTGAATGCCCTCACCCTGGGTAGATTGTGTACCTTGGAAATATACACATCTGCAGTGGATTTGGGGGAAGGCCTTGGGCCATACAGCTTTCCAGGCGCACGTTCTCGCCCAACGTCTCCCTCACCTTTATCCTGCTGCAGGGGGTGAGAACATCAAGAGCATAAACCAGCAATCCGGGGCGCATGTGGAACTCCAGCGAAATCCGCCTCCCAACACGGATCCGAACATTCGGATATTCACCATCCGGGGGGTGCCCCAGCAGATCGAGCTGGCCAGACACTTGATCGATGAGAAAGTTGGAGTAAGTCCTCTTTCGTTTCATCGTCTCACCGTCTCCTGGTGACTGGTCCAAAGTCACCCAGTTAGCTTTCATGCCTAAGGCGGGACTAGAACTCACCGTCTCCTGGTGATTGGCCCAAAGTCAGCCGGCTTTCATGCTTCAGGCGATACTAGAACTCAGTCACCTGCTTCTAACCTAGCACCTTCACCACTAAACAATGGTACTAAATTGGAAGCTAAAGAAGACCAAGAAATACCCAGTTGGTGTCCATTTGAAGGCTGGTGCTACCATTTTCGTGTCTTTCCCAGTGGTGGGAAAGGACTCTGAATTTTCAGCAGTCCTGACTGCAGGAGACCCTGGGCCCATAGATGACGTCTCTCCCTTTCACCCTGGGTATCCCCGAGTCGCCCGCAGCCCCTGAATGCTTTCAGGGTCACCTTGTCATTCAGCCATGGAGCTTTTGGTCTAAGTGGGCCCCTAATGATGTCTTTTCCAGGGCACCAGCCTAGGTGGACCCGGAGGATTTAGCCAGGCTCCTTTCAGCCAGCCACCTGCGACAACTCATCAAAAGTAAGATTTTTTTTTTCTCTTTGTTTTTTTCTATTTGTTTCTCCCTGCCTGACTGGTGCTTGCAATCCAAGTACAGGTCTGTAATGTGGCATCCTTCTGGATGCTTTAAGGATGCAGACAAAGGCCATTCTCTGCTTTTGAAACCTGGGCCTTTGCTTCTCAAGGTCAGAATCAGCAGAGGGCAGTGCTCAAAGGTTTTGTGTTTTTGTTTTTTTTGAGGGGGGGGCAACGGGGGACAGAGGTCACAGCATCCAGGAGACAAAAAAGACAGGCCTTGTCATCCGAGAATTCAGCTTCTGCGTTGTTAGGTAGTGGTTGATTCACAGAGAGGAAGATTCAAGTCAGAGTTGCAATTACAATCCTCCACAGTCCTGGGTGCTCTCTGAGCTGGGTGGTTTTCTTGCAGACGTTTCATTACCCAACTAGGTAACACCATCAGTGCTAGAGCGGAGTGGGGTTTGCTCTCATTTTATATACTATAGCCGTGTCGGTACGAATGGAAGGACTCTGCTTCAGTAACGGTGGGTTGTCATCCACAGCGGTCCCCAGGCGTTCATGACCCAGGGCTGGGGCAGCACTTACCAAACATGGCAGCAGCCAGGGCAGCAGGTTCCAAGTAAGTATCTCCCTATGCTAGATTGTGTGTGTGTGTGTGTGTGTGTGTGTGTGTGGTGGGTACTTGGGGCAGTCTGGAGACCTGCAAGTCAACATCTCTCACTGGAGACAAAGCAGCGTTTTGCTTGCACGGGGATGTATTGACAGCTTTGCCCCCAAGCAAGATTCTGTTAATGTAGCCTAACCCTCACCCTAACCCTCAAATATTGGAAGACGGCTATCGTGTCTCCCCTAGTCCTTCTTTTCATCCAACTAGCTATGTCCGATCCCTGCAACCCTTCTTCACATGTTTTAGCCTCCGTCCCCTGATCATCTTTGTTGCTCTTCTCTGCACTCTGACGTATGTTCCCAGATAAAACAGGGAACAGTCAGCTCTGGCAAAGCCACATTCTGCCTTTGGGTGACATATCCTCTCCCTCCGGTAGTTGGAGGCATGGGATCCCAGATCTTCTTCTGAAAAGTTGATCCATAAATATCTCGAAGGAGTTCAGGCCCAGGAAGTGGATCCTGTCCTCGGTCCAGCCCCACTGTAACTTCTTCTTCTTCGTTCTTTGCTTCTCTTCGTCTAGGTCAGCAAAGCCAGCAGCAGAACAGCCAACCGGATTACAGCAAGGCATGGGAAGACTATTACAAGAAGCAGAGTAAGTAGACGGGCAATCTGGGAGACCCTCGACCGACAGGCAGGGATCAGGCTGAAGAACCTCCAAACACGGTTCCTTTATGTGTGCAAAAAACTTGGACTTAAGTTGTGGCAGCCAGAATAAAATACAGGTAAACCTCGATTTGGTGGTTAGTGACTGTTCAGTGTTAACACGGCACTGAAAAAAGGGACTTGAGGGCGTTGCAGCATCCCCAGAGTTCTGCCTGAGAAGAGACAGCATCGCCCAGAACTGCACAACAGGCAGGGCCAAACCTTCAGAAGGGATCCTCCCTAGTTTCTCAGGCTGTAAAGGAGGCAGTGGGAGTTTTGTGCCTTCACACTGGCAAGAGTCTGTGAATGTAGCTTTAGAGAACAGTCAGATAAGGGGTGGGACGTCCCAGAGCTGCATAACGGGCCGAAAAAGAAACTCAGAAAGGAACGGCTCAGGCTGCAAAAGAGACGGTGGGCGATTTGCACCTTCAGACTTGCAAGATTTTGTTAAGGGAGCTGTACAGCAAAGTAGAATTAGTTCATCTGCTCTTCCTGTTTCCCGAGTAAGACTGGCAGTGCCCACCCTTAGATTGGTCGAGCTTAGCATCCAGAGCGTTGCTGGCGAAAGAATGCTGGGCCCGAAGCAGGAATCCCCTTGGGGAGGGGAGGGGGGGCACTAGCTGCTTCCCAGCTTCCTCTTCGGCATCCCCTTTACCTCTCCTCTCTTCCTTCCTCCCTCCCTTCCAGGTCACGCTGCCACAGCTGTTTCCCAAGCCAGCAACCAGCCAGATTACACGATGGCGTGGGCAGAGTATTACCGACAGCAGGCGGCCTACTATGGGCAGACGTTAGGGCAAGCTCACAGCCAGGTGGGTGTTTCTCTCGCACGGAGTTCCCGTCTTTAAGCCCATCGGGCAGCTAATCGAATCCCTGGGCGCCCGGCGAATGAAAAGTGCAGCCTAGGAAAGCTGTTAATCGCTGGCCATTCACAGACAAGACGAAAGACAAAAAGAGACTTAATTTAATGGAAGTTGCCTCGTAGTAAGGTGGGCGGCTAATAAATTTACACTTTTTTTTTTTAAACAAAGAAATTGCAAATAAAGTCAACGGGTTACGCTCAGCCGAGATTCTTGCAGGCAGAATAAGCCGGTTTGTAGGAGACTGGATGGCCTCAAGGCAGCCGGGCTTTGACCTCTTGCCAGCCGACCGCAGAAACCAAGAAATAAAGTCAAGAATCCTCTAACAAAGAGTCCTCGGCTTACGGCCAGAATTTCTGTTGCCAAGTGAGGTTTGCCACAGTTGTTAAGTGAATCACCGCGGTTAAGTTAGCAACACGGTTGTTAAATGTATCTGGCTTCTTCCCCTTTGAGTTTGCTCATCAGAAGATCGCCAAAGGGGATCATGTGACCCCGGGACATCGCGACCATCCTAAAGACGAGCCAGTTGCCAAGCAGACGGATTTTGATCAGGTGACCCACAGGTAGCTGCTAGCTGCAACGGTCGTATGTGTGAAAAACAGTTTTAAAAAGTGACTTACGATGAGTTTTCACACTTAGGACCATTGCAGCATCTCTGTGGTCACGTGATCAAAATTCGGATGCCCGATTACACTTGACAACCACGTTCCTAACTTAGCATCTGTGGCAAGAAACATTGTAAAACACAGAGGGTTTTTTTAAGAAAAAGAAATTGCAAATACAGTTTAGCCAACTTTTGCCCAAAGCATTGGTGACATGGGGACTCCTTCAGTTGTAGGTGAGAAGTTTGCGTGGGTGAGGATGATGGGTCTGGTTGTCTTTCCTATCTGCAGGGTCAAATTAGGATGGAACATTTTTAATTCTGTTTCCCCTCACTTTTATTTTTTGTTCTTTGTTTTTTCAGGAGCAGTAGAACAACTGTTTGATTCTTCTTCCTTTTTTTCCTTTTCCTTGGAATCATTGTGGAAACAAACCTTTTTTGTAACAGAGGTTTCTAGATTTGCAACCGTTTGAAGACTCTTTCTTTCTTTCTTTCTTTCTTTCTTTCTTTCTTTCTTTCTTTCTTTCTTTCTTTCTTTCTTTCGTGAAACACTAGTGGTTAGGATAATCTATACTGAACTTTTTCTAAGAATCAGGAACAATTAGCAATGTGTACTAAACTTTATGGACATGCGACATCATTTTCTTCCATTTCCTTAATTTCTGCTTTTTGTTTTGTTTTTTGCTTTTCGGGGAGGATTCATTTCAAAAATTGTAAGGAAAAAAAAAAACAAAGTGAAACTCCGGGAACATGATTTGGAGGGAAGCCAACGAACAGCTGGCATCACAACTTTCCCCAAAGCTGTGACGTTTCAACAAATGGGTTTTTGTGTGTGCGCGCGTGTGTTTAGTTTTGTTGGGTTTTTTTCTTTTTTTCCCCATCTCTTCTCCTTGTACTTTGATTTTAAAATCTTTTTCTGTTGAAACAGAAAAAAAAACACGCTTGGAAGTCTTAGGTGGTATGTAACGAATTCTAAAAAGAAAAGAAAATGAATTTTTTAAAAAAAACAGTATTTAAATATTCTTAAATATGTAAATTCATTAAATATTTTACTTCTAATTTTTCTTGTACCTTGGCTGTCTTTTTTGATTTTATTGCATTTTTTAAAAAAGAAGAAACTGAATTATGCTATGTATTGTAATTAATTATGTGAATTCTTTATTGAGACAGTTGCTGTTTGCTGTCGAGCTCGTTTATCGCGGGGGGCATTTTATAGGGGCTGTATAATTTCTAGAGATCTAAAGGGTTAATATAAAAGCAATGTGTTAATTTTTTAGTGATACTGTTTTCCGTTCTATGTTTCCCTGGTTAGTTGCATTTGTAAATCTAAGACCTCCAAGCATCTTTAAAAAAAACAAACAAAAAAAAGAGCAAAATACTTTTTTGTCTATTTCAGAAATAAATACTGTTATTTTTAATATTAAGATGAAACTGCTATTAGTATCTTTAACAAGCACTGTGGAACATTAAATCCTATAAAATAGTAGTAACTATTTTTTAATTCCAGGGTGTGTGTTTGCTTTTGGCTTTTTATTTTTTTTTTCTTTGTTTTTAAGTATTTTCTTACCTTAATATTTGTCAAATTTTACCTAGAGGAAATAAAAATGAAATCTAGTATTAACCATAGGTATGTTCTGAATAATTTTTTGATTTAATAAAAGGGATAATATGGTTTCCAGTGTTTATTGTAGTGTTTTCTTGTACAGATAACAGTGTATTTTTAAAGAGAAAAAAAAAACGGAAGTAAAGCTATTTTTTTCTTGACATTTTTAATTGATCTATGGGACATTCCGTTTTGAATTGTATCGAAGTTGCTGTTTTAGGATCTTCCTTGCCCTCCCTCCTATTTCTTTATAATGCTTGAAATGTCTAACTGTATACAGAAAAAAAAATTGGATAATGTTCAGCATGATGTTTTAAAACGAAAATGTTCTTTTTATTTGACTGACAGTTGCATTTTACACTCTCTCTATAATAAAAAAAATTCCACACGATTACATTTCGGGCTGCTGTGTCGGTGTCCTCTTACACAAAAATCACATTTAAAATGGATCTCGGTTCCCCCTCTTTGTTTTCTGTCTGAATGTTGCCCTGGAGGCAGTTTGGGGTGTCTCTTTGAACCCTGTAGCTCCCGATAGCCGAGTCTCCTTCTCATCCTTCTCTTTTTTTCAGTACTAGAATTCACCGTCTCCGGGTGATTCTCCCAAAGTCACCCAGCTGGATTTCATGTCTACGGCAGTACTAGAGTTCACCGTCTCCGGGTGATTCTCCCAAAGTCACCCAGCTGGATTTCATGTCTACGGCAGTATTAGAATTCACCGTCTCCGGGTGATTCTCCCAAAGTCACCCAGCTGGATTTCATGTCTACAGCAGTACTAGAACTCAGCCATCTCCTAGTGATTAGCCTAAAGTCACCCAGCTGGCTTCCACGTCTATGGCAGAACTGGAACTCCCAGCCTTCTGCTTTCTGGGCCAGCACCTTAGCCACTACACCCAACTGGCTCTCTTGAGGGCCTCTGTCCTACAACACAATCCCTTTTCTCAGAGGTAGCTAAGTGCCTCTTGTGAATGTGTGGCTATCTCCATTGAATAAAGACGACATTCCTTACAATCCTTGGATTGTCCCCCAGTCAGAATTCAGAAGCCACCACTCAAAAGTTCCAAAATTTTGTGGGTGTCATCAGTAAGATACCTTTATCGTCCAGCATCCTAAAAAAAAAGGAAATTAGCTTCAGAGATCTAGCTCCACGTTGCTCAGTCTGCCCAAGCAAGGTGGACTAGCTTTTGTGCAAATGTCTCCTCTGTTTGATGTGATTGCATCGTCTTCTCTCCAGGATGTAGTCTTCTCGATCTTTTTCATCCTTTTGCTCAATGCTAGGAAGTTCTTTTGGGGAGCGGTGTCCTTCTCATGATGAAAAGGGAGAGTCAGCTTTGGAGAGGCTTGGAAAACATTTTTGGTTTTCTGCAGAACCTCAGAGAGGGATCCATCCAGTTTCGCTGCCTACAGTTTGATGGCGTCCAGTTCAAAGGGCCCCTTTCCATCCAATCTTCCACGCTCGCACACCTGCCTGAAACATGGTTACTTTCAGAAATCTTTCCATCACCCATAACCCGTCTTCTATTAATATTTTCCCCCTCCGAGCTTAAAGATTCCCAAAATCAAAGTCTCTCCTTCCTTCGCTTCTCTCTCTTTCCTCATTCTTAGCCTTGCCAATTTCACCAGCTTTGCCAGCCTCATCCTGGACCTTCCTTTCTATTTTGCAAAACCTGGGAGATCGGCCGTCCTTCAATTTACCTCCTCTGGCATCTGCTCTTACCATTTCTATTCTTTTTTTCTCGACCCCATCTGCAAAAGTGGCAGTGCTTAGGGTGGGGAGGGGGCTGTTGTTGTTGAAAGCCGGAAGGAGAGAAAGGAAGACCCAGTGAGGGGACAGAGGGAAGATGGCATCTTTTAAAAGACACCTCCAGAGAATCGAGGCAGGAACGGGAAGGGGAAAACGCCATTTGGGCAGAGAGAGGGAGGGAGGGACACGGAGATGGTGAAGCTCCAGATGAATGTCTGATGGAGATGAGAGGCCTTCTCCTAATTCATTTCCCAAGCTCTGTGCCAAAAGAACATTTGGCCTGTTGCTTAATGAACTCCAAGGTGTCTCTTAATTGAAGCCGATGCATTGGTGCCCTTCCACCCTGAACCGTAAGTGCTCGGAAAAAGCCAAGGAGATGCATTTTCTTAAATGTTATCTGTAAGTACCGATGAGTGGGTCCCTGGTGGAATATCCTTGATATGAATTATGGAACCCGGCTCTTATGCAACCTTCATTTTCATGCCCCCCCTCCCTTTTTTTCAAATATCTGCTGGGTGGGGCCGCCCGGCACGGAGGCCTCCAAGACCAATCCAGCCATTAGGAATGTGAAGCTGCTCTTTTTTTTTTTTGTCAGCAGACTCGTGTCGAGGAAGAACACTTAAGGGTTTGAAATGATACCAAATCTAGTAATGGGCTTTCATCTGCTCTTCGTCTCCCCCATCAACGGCCACCCATGACCACATCGGGCCATTCGCCGCATTAGAGACATAGAGTTGTTTTTGAATGTGGCATCACAAAAAGAGCCAGTGGTTTACTTTGGGGAAATCGTGTCTGCCTCCATTAACGTTGGCTCCATGTCTTCACGGCGATTATGGACAACCTGAGCTGGATTTTTTTTCTGAATACTTGATGTAGCCAAGTCTGATTAGACACCCAATTGTGCAGAAACTCTGGGTGTACATGCAAAGAGACAAGAGTCGTCTTCTTCATCATTGTTTATTAGCCATGGCTTCCATCCTGCGGCAATATTTGTAACTCCATCAAAGAGCTACATCTGCCTCGCCCAGATCCTTAGCAAGCAACAGGTGAGCAAGAATGCCAGATCCAGTCTAAATATCTGCTGACTGGGAGATGGGTTAGTTTACCAACATCTGGAAGAGGATCAAGTGATTATTACCACACAGAGAGCAGTTCTCAACGATGAGCTTCTTTGTAGGAGAAAAGGAAAGCGTGTTCTTCCTTCTCGGGAAAAAGGGTTAAAATAGCTATATTTACATGGCAGAAGAGGATTTGATCTGGCCCCCACATTGCAAGAAACCATGGCTTGTTAATCTAGGGTTAACCAGCTAAGCCACAATACAATGGCTTTGCCCAACAGACTAGGTTAACTGCCCTCAACCTCATTAAACCACTAACAGAATTCAAAACGGTTTGTTTCTATTGAACCATCAAAGATCAACCGAAAAGGAGATATTGTAGGGACCGTCAGATTTCTGTGTTCTATGATCTCCCAGGACCTGAAGGGGACACCTCAAATTAGAACCATCATTAAAAAGGCACAACAAAGAAGGTTCTTCCTTGGCCAGCGTAGAAAACTCAGGTTGCCCAAGGATACAATTCTACAGAGGAATTATGGAGTCTGTCATGCGCACCTCAATAAACTGTCTGGTTTGGCACGGCAACCAACCAGGACAGGTGCAAACTTCAGTGGATAGTTAGGAGTGCCGAAAAAACAACTGCAACCAGCCTGCCTTCCATTGAGGATCTGTATACTGCACCAATCAGAAAGAGGGCTGAGGAAATATCTACAGACCCCTCACATCCTGGGGTCTCAACTGCTCCCCTCGGGACACCGCTGTAGGGCATTGTACGCCAAAACAACTAGACACAAAGATAGTTTTTGTCCCCATGCCATCGCTTTGCTGAACCCTTATTTCCCACAGCACAGCACTGTCTTGACATTTACCCATGTAGTAGGCTGTATTATCCTTCTCATCCTTCCTGCTGTCTTCTCCTGTTGGTATCCTATGATTTATCACTTGTTGTTTGTATCTTATGATTAATGATTGTAACTGTGCTTTATGATCTATGACCTATCCCTTTGTTGTTGTATATGTGTACACTGAGAGCTTATGCACCGGAGACAAATTCTTGTTGTATCCAATCACGCTTGGCAAATAAAAAATTCTATTCTGTTCTGTTCTGTTCTGTTCTGTTCTGCTCTGCTCTGCTCTGCTCTACTCTACTCTACTCTACTAATTTTTTTTTCTCTGCTGAAGCACAATCTAAGTGGACTTCAACTCCCCGAAGCCTCAGTAATGCCCAAATGATGGCTGAGGAATTCTGGGAGGTGAATGCCATCCATTGGGTAAATATCCTATAATTCCCAGAGTGCTTAGCAAAGACCAAACGGTAGCTGGAGGATTCTGGGAGTTACAAGCTACTAGTCTAGAAGATGTTCAGCTAAAGAAAGCTTGGCCAATATATTAGTTTTAACTAGTATGTTTCTTGCCACATTGGTGAGGTTTCATTTCATCTCTTTTAGGGTTCAGACTCAACCTTGACACCTTGAAGGTGAGCGGACTTCAACTCCCAGAATTCCCCAGCTTACACTAATTCAGACAAAGCCACCCTTCTCTGTAACCATCTTCGCATGCGGCTGGTTTACCCTGCTTAAAAAGGTAGGTCTAATATTTCCTTCCTTTTTCCATGAGAGCTTAAAATATTATTTTTTTCCTCTAAGCAATTTTCATCTTTCCATCATCTTTGCCGCAGCCGTTGCATTGAATTCCTGAGTTTTCTGATCTGACTGTTTGAAACTAACAGGGTCTCCATGCAGTCTTTAAATATCTGGTATCCCAGGCATCAGAGTCAGTACCTCTGAGCTGGGATGTGAACTTTTGAGGCTTAAATTAAAAAATAATTGTCTGTTAGGATTACAGGGAATCCTCGAATTAAGGCCACAATGGAGTCATAACAACGTTTCTGTTGCTTAGTGAGTTTTGCCCCATTTTACAACCTGTCTTGCCACAGTTCTTAAGTGAATCATTGCACAAGTTAAGTTAGTAACATGATTGTCATAAGTATGAGTCATTTGCCAAGCCTCCGAATTTTGATCACGTGACCCTGGGAATGCTGCAATGTGTGAATAACCGTCATAAGTCACTTTTCTCAATGCCATTGTAGCTTCAAACAGTCACTAAACACACTGTTGGACATTGAGGACTGCCTATATTTCTAGTTGGGAATACAGCAAAAATGATTAAAGAATTGTACAAGTTACATTTCAGATTATTGATGGCAATTTATTCACCTTTGTAGTCAAGCTGAACACACCTGTTGTAACAGGTAGTCAGTTCTACTTACAGCATTTCGAGTTATCGACGTAACAAGTTCAATTAAGGAAAAACGGGAAAAAAATCTTAAACCCATTTTGGTTTCTCCTCTCAACAAATACGAGAGATAGTCAGTATCACAAAAATCTGGTATTTTTTGTTTGTTTAACGTTCACTATAAAAATGGCTGCACGTTTCTTCAAAGACGTGCAGTTTTTTCCTTGCAACTTTATCTCACGCCCACAGATTTAGCAAACACTTCCTCCCATGCAGTGTTTTTTTCTTACTTTAATCATTAAAGGCAGCTCAAAGACCCCTTTGTATAATCTCCATCAGGTGATCTCACTTCAGTGGCAATTAATGAATGCATTTACGCCTCTAAATGTCAAGAATAGATGCAGTTTTCTATTTAATACCCATTATTTTTATGATAATTGAAGCGCATTACACATTTTGGAAAACTGCCCATTGCGAAATGGGGTTTGGGTTTCGTGTATCGGTTTGAAAATCCACTCTCAACTAACCAATCAGTATCTTCCCTGCTATCTTTCAACTCAAGGCTCTAGGATTAGGTGGTTTGACACAACGCTATAAAGGTTCATTTTGTTTTGCTAGAATAAAAAGAAGACTAGAAATATTTTGGGGAGAAATCCTTACTACCCTTGCCTGTCTAGATTTCATTGCAAAGTCTCACTGCAGTAATTGCTTCCCCCAAAGGCTATCAAAGATGAGTCTCTTGACTCTGAAAAATCCATTTGTCTTTCCTTTCCTCTTCCTCTTATTTACAGTAATTTCTGTTAGCAAAGCACCAGCTCCAGGGAATTTAGCTGCTGGTGGTCCAGACCTTATTTAACTCTTAAGGCTTTTTATTTGACAATACACTGATTTATTGGAATCTTATTTCCCTTCTCTGCATTTATAATTTATCGAATGGGGAGCGGGGGATTGCAATTCCATTCGCAAATGCTTCCTTCTGTTCCAGTCTGGTATGTGAGTGCATTGAACACATTGATGCATTGCCAGAAAAAAAAAGGGAACGGTCAATTTTGGGAGCAGGAAATTCTCATCCTACTTTCGTCCTGGGGAAATTTAAATGTAGTACGAAGAGTCCTTGGATTAGGACCACAATTGGGGCTGGAATTTCTATTGCTAAGGAAGATGTTGTTAAGGGAGAACCACCTTCGGCCACGGTGGTTAGATAAATTTAGACTATGTGACCGTGGAGATGATGTGCCGGATTTAACTCCGAGGAATGTGCTAAGTCCCTTTTTTCAGTGCCATCGTAACTTCAAAGGGTCGCTAAACAAATGGCTGTAAGTTGAGGACTACCTACAATGAAGAGATTGGGGGTAGCTAGTATTAAAAACTAGGCTGAGTGAAAAGCTTGCCTCCTGAAGTTGTGGGTGCTCCACATCGCTGGAGGTTTTCAAGGAAAGATTGGACAACCCTTTGTCTGGAATGGTATTGGGTCTCCTGCTTGAGCAGGGGGCTGGACTAGCAGACCTCCAAGGTCCCTTCCAACTCTGTCATTCTAAGGCCACACAACTCCAAGTGGCCACAGTTGAGAAACACAGATGTTGAAAGTCTGGGGATGTTATTCCCCCTTAGATATGCTGGGTCTTAATTTTTTTTTCACAGACCTTTCATGACCTAACTAGGTAACATCATCAGTTGCTCCCTGTTAATATACAGTAGCCCTGAGCTTGTTTTCCTGCAGACATTTCATTACCGAACTAGGTAACATTATCAGTGCTAGTGAGTGTGTCTTGCTCCCTGTTAATATATAGCAGCTCTGAGCTTTGTTGTCTGCTTGCACACTTTTCATTACCCGACTAGCTAACATTATCAGAGCTAGTAAGTGTGGTTTACTCCCTGTTTATACTTTATTGTATATAAACAGAGAGCAAAGCCTACATTGGCTCCTGGAGAGTGTGATGTACTGTTTGGGCTAACTTCAGGGTACAAACAGACAAACAGAATAAGTGGCGCAGCAGTGCATGGATAATCCAAGGCCATAATTTACCAATGATCCAGTTCAGCACAAGGCAACTTTGTGTGCCTGTCAAGAACCAGTTCTTCCTTTTATTTTAGTCTGAAGTGTTCCATAGTCCACATCTCCTAGATAGCACTTTAGGGCCCTCAAAGTTTCTTTCAGACTTGTTCCTGATTCTCAGCCAATTCCATCGCCTTGGCCAGCTGCCAGTTTGAGCTTACAGACAATCGGCCTCCAGTGGGAACCAAACCAAACCGAGAGGTAGCGGCCGGCGGGCGACAATTTTTCCTAGCACAATTTTGCAAATATCATCGGCGGCCGAGAATGGAAGCTTAACTGTCTTGCTCGGGCGGCACGGAGGATGCCCGCCGAGCCAGACAATGGCATACAATGGGCCCAAGTGCTTTCCAGAAGCCGATAATCGGACCGTTTGCACACGTGGATTGTGTTTACACAGGAATAGCTATCCCACGGAGAAACCATGACTTTGGGAACAAAACAAGCGTTCCCCAGCTTTGCGACAATTTAAGGCTGCTGGATGGTTGGCAAGAGGCAAGGCCCCGTTTGCAAACTCTCTGCTGCCAGCCTTTGAAGGTGGTGCCGTTTCCGCACAAATGGCACGATCTGAATTTTTGCTGTCTGCTGCTCGGCCGTCCCAAATTTTCTGCGAGTAATTATTATTATTATTATTATTTTGAATTGGCAACCAAAGCAGCAGGAAAAACAATTGTCCTCTTTTTCTCCTCTGGGAAAATATGCTTGTTCTTTCCTTTAGCCAATTTTTGAAGGAGGACGGTGCTAGTAAGGGATGGAAAACTTAGTCTTTGGGTGCAGTGCTTGACCAATCGCCTTTTAGAGCATTAGGATTTCAATATAGGTAGTCCTCGGCTTAGTGACCATTTGAAGTTACAATGGCACTGAAAAAAGTGACAGGATCATTTCTCACACTTATGACTGTTGAAGCATCCCCATGGTCATATGATCATGTCCCCTTTTGCGACCTTGATCCATGGATCCTTTTCTTCCCCCTCCACTGCCTTCTATCCCAGAGCAGTTTTGAATTGGATCCACCTTGGATCCAGAAGTAACTTGCCTGATTGTCAGAACAATTAAACAATGCAACGAAAGTTGCTCCATCATTGGAGGTTTTTAAGAAGAGATCGGACAACCATTTGTTTGGAATGGTATAGGGCAGTGGTTCTCAACCTGTGGGTCGGGGCCCCATTTGGGGTCGAACGACCATTTCACGGGGGTCGCCAAACAACGCAGTCCGCCATTTTTTCCCCCTTTTCCTTAGCTGTGCTACTCCCTTTTATTCTACTGGCTTTTGAAAGCCAATAGAATAGACTCTCTTGAATAGAGTCTAATTCTATAGGCTTTCAAAAGCCAATAGGAACTGTCCAGGCTGTCTCTGCCCTGCGGAGCCCGCCAAAAGCCCCATTCTGCAAACGGTGCTGCACCAGTTGAGTAGTCCTCGACTTACGACCGGTTGGGGGTCGCGGCATTAAAAAGGTTGAGAACCACTGGTATAGGGTCTCCTGCTCAAGTAAAGTAAAATAAAGTAAAAAAAAAAAGGAAGGAAGGAAAGAGGGAGGAAGGGAAGGAGAAGAAGGGGAAACAGAACGAAGAAGAGGAGAAGGAAAGGGAGGAAGGCAGTAGGAAGGGAGGAAGGAAGGAAAGGGGAAAGGAAGAGAAGAGGAAGGAAGGAATTCTTTAAAGGAAAAGAAATTCGATTAAAAGATAGAAATCCAGCCAGGCGAGAGAGGCGCAAAAGAATTTGCCAAAATCTTCACCAAATGGTCCGGAAGATGCCCACCCCTCCGCTCTCTCTCTCTCCCCCCCTCGCCCCTTCCCCACCCGCCTCCTGATCAATACAGGGCCCGCTGCTCCTTCTTCACAGCCTAACTAATATCTTTTCAATGACTTCCCAACCGGGGCGGGCGTTGGAGTGCGGATTCAAGCAGTGCCCTAAAGCGTGGATTTCATCCCAGCAGATGTTTAAAACCAACCTCCCTCCCCCCCCGTCCCCCCCCCGGGGGAAGGCCAAGAGAGGGGGGGGGCGTGAGCCGCAGGGAGGCCGAAAGCGAGGCGAGAAATTGAAGCGAGAAAGTTTAAAAGAGTTAAGAGGCTTTTAATCGATAGTTAAAGCGCAATTTCTCTTGCGCTCTGATTTACAATCCGCTCCTTCTGATCTCCGCGCCGGGGAGGGGTCCCGGTCGAGGGGCTTAGGGGGCAGGGGTTAAAAACTCGCCTGAGTGGAGCTGGGGGCCGACACCCCCGTGAATTCACCCCCCCTTAAGACAATCGTGTGTCTTGCTTTCCACTTCGCAGGTCTACCTTACAGGGGGGTTGTGAAGATGTAGAAAGCGGGCGCGGATTCTGTCTGGCCAAATTTTGCGCAAACCCACGCCCATATGAGCGCGCCTGCAGGTGGGAATGTACTTTAACACGGGCAGGAGAGCCTCGGCCGGATCTACGCGGTCTTATTCGCAAGTAAGTCCGGTTAGAGGTGTCCCACTGCCGGAACGACCCCCTGCACTCACCCTCAACCGGGGAAAGTTGGTTCCCCACGCTTGCAGACGTGCGCGCTCTCTTCACCCTCCTTTAAATACGCGCGGGCTGCGTGTTGAAGGAAGGAAGGAAGGAAGGAAGGAAGGAAGGAAGGAAGGAAGGAAGGAAGGAAGGAAGGAAGGAAGGAAGGAAGGAAGGAAGGAAGGAAGGAAGGAAGGAAGGAGCCAGCGTCCACTTTCCAAAACCTGCTACAACTGCCAAACCAACCGGCTCTCCCACTCGCCCCCTTGGCTGAGACCCCGGGTAAAAGCAGAGCGGGGATCGTCTGCCCGGGAGCATGGGATGTGTGTCTCCCGAGGCGAAGAGCTCGCCCAGAGAAATATTTTATTTCCATTTTAGGGCAGACCATTAAACGCTCATCAACCGAGCTTCATTTGATCGCCTCTAAGACAAAAAAAAAAAAAGCGCTGCCCAGCCTCTTGTCTTGCCGAAGAAATAAATGTTCAGTCGCCAGAGACATAAATCAACCTCGTCCCCCTCTTTCCCCCCCCCGCGCAATCCCTATTCACGCGGGGAGGGGGGCTGAATGAGCCTCGCGAGGGAGCCCTTTCCCTTCCCCTCCTGGGATCGCCCCCTCCCAAAATAAAGCAGCTGTGGCGCTAATCTTTTTTTCCTTCACTTTTTCTCTCCCTCCCTGTGGCTCTCTGGGGCCTCCCCCCGTCCCTTTTCTCCTGTCGCCCCTCAGCCCCCCAACAGATCCCCCTGCTCTCCCTCCAGCCTCCCCACGCCCTCGCCTTTCCATCAGCCATCATCCCCGTGTTTCAAAGCAGCCCACAGCCCAGGGATGTCAGATTGCTCTTCGCGCACCGTACATGATTGATCTGTTCCACTGTTTCCCTTCTTGACATGGTTTCGGGGAGGGGGTCTCTGCCCTGAATAGGGGGACCGGGCCGGCTCTAAAGCCGGGATAAAGATGTCCTGTCTCTAAAGGAGAGGGAGGGGGCGAGGAGGGAGAGAGAAAGGGGACTTTGCCTATTGACTCGGTGGTTCCATGAACACCTTGGAACAATGCAGCTATATACTTGGGGTTTCTCTATTAACATCAATGAATATTAACAGCTTTCTGAAGGAACTATGGGAATATAGACAGGGGAAGAGTGGGGTAACAATGGGGCCTAAAGAGAACTGCTGGTCTATTAAAGGCTATGAATATTAAAGTGGGGTGGATTGGTTTCCCCCCCCCCCTATGGAAATTTAACTTTGGAGGAAAAGCCAGGCGAAGGAAACAGTCAGAAATCCCAATTCTTTTTCCAACAGGAGGTGGAAGGAGATGCCAGAATTGGAGGGGATGAGGGTGAAAATCGTACCGGATGGTTTTTATTTATTTATTTGAGGGGAGGGGTTGGGTTTCAAGCTTAAAGGTAAACCAACTTGGTTCGGGTGAGAAAGAAAAAAGATCAGGTTATGGTTTTAGCCTAGCCTACCTCACAGGGCTGTTGTGCGAGGAAATCTTACAGAAGCCTGTAATGTGTGAACGCATTCCAGATCTGCTGCGAACTCTTTGCAGAGGTTCAGTTCGACCTCTATACAGCATGGGGGGGGGAGGCGGGGGTCCGGATGGCTCAGCCTCCATTTGTGGACCTCTCCAGCAAAAACCAGAATTAGTTTGCGGGGGAAACAAAAGCTGATTTACACTGACGCCCTCTGTTGGCTGCAAGGCCGCCTGGCACGCTCCCTTTCTGAGTGGGCGAGCCCCCCTAGGTGTGGCATGAGCGTCAACGGAATAGGTCTCTTTGGCAAAGTTGGACCTGGGATTTTAAAACAGAGATAGCAGGCTTGTTTTTTCCAGTTTTCCCAAGCCATCTTTTCTCTTTTGGTGAGAGAAAAAAATAAAATAAAAATCTGGCAGTTTTCAAAGATATGACTCCAAATTCCTAATTTAAAGCATCCGAGTTAACTACAGCACCAGGGCTGCTAAACTCCAAAAGGCCACTAGGGGACAGCAGAGAGCCACCCCTTTTTGCCTCGTGCTCCGGTGACCTTGGGAGCCCTAAGCCAGCCCAGGGATGTGGATGAGAAGAGGAAGAGGAGGAGGAGAGAGGAGGAGGAGGAGAGGAGGAGAAGAGGAAGAAGATAGAGAGGGGGAGAAGAGGAAGAGGAGGAGAAGGAGAAGGGAGGAAGGAAGGAAGAAGGAGAGGAGGGGGAGGAGGAAGAGGAGAGATGAGGTAGGAGAGGAGGAGAAGGAAAGAAAAGAGGAAGGAGGAGTCTGGGAAAATAAGTTTTTATTTACATAGAGTGCTTCCCTCTTTTGCCTCTGTCTCTCTTGGTGTCCAGTTTCGCACACAACTCTCCACCCCGCTTGGTTTAACTACTAGGGTCTCGCAGGTGGGCTTCCCCCAGGTCGGATGAGGCAGTGCCAGAAAAATCTCAGAAGTCTAAAGACAGGAATTCAGATCCCTGTTGTCAGAACCCAGCCTGTTTGGTTAGTTGATGATCAGTACATTGTGCGAATCCAGAATTGAATAGAATGCAGAATAACAGGGGGACCTTGGAGGTCCTCTAGTCCAGCCCTCTTCTCAAGCAGGAGACCTTATACCATTCCGGACAAGTGGCTGTCCAGTCTTTTCTTGAAAACCTCCAGTGATGGAACACCCACAACTTCTGGAGGCAAGGAGTTCCACTGGTTAACAGTACTGAGCTTTATTATCTCTGGAGAAAACCAAAGTTTATTTCACTGTATTCTAGAATTCTGGAGGTTTCCAGAAAAGACTGACAGCTTAGGACTGGTTTAATTCATTCCCTGGCACCTTGGAGACAGGCTAGATGGTCTTTGAGGGTCCCTTCCTAGTTCTAGCTCTACAGTCAGCTGGTTCTTGAACCTTTTGGTAGATTGGCCGGCCCCTGGGTCCCCCCCCCTTTTTTTTTTCTTTCTTTTCTAGGCTGCAGGCTTGCTTTTCAAATCCTTCGCCCTTCTATTTCTTTTCTTTCTTTTAAAGAGAGAAGAAAACCTTGTTTTAAAATGCCCAGAGTCCTTGAGATGGAGACCGGGGTCGGATAGATTTGGGGTGGAAGAAATAATAGCATGCTGGTGCTTGCAAAAGGCTGGAAGGCTGGTGAAGGGGAGGCCTTGATTTCCCGGGCAACACTTCACCTACTGGTCGGATAGAACCTCCACGTCTCAAGGCAGTCTATCCCTGAATACCGAATACTGGGAACCAAAGGGCGGGTTTCCTGCTATTTTTTTTTCCGATCTAGTCTTACTTTGGCTGCGGAAGTCTTCGGGAACCCGAGGTACTTCCGGAATCAGTTTATTTGGGAGTAGATGGCTGGCGCCCTATCCTTTAGTCCCGCCGCCTTTCTTTCCCTCCGTCGCGGAAAGGTTTTCCTTGAAACGGACCCAGTCCTGGCTCGGGATAAATTTCCCCGTGGCTGGCAGTCCCGTCTTTACGCACGCTCGGTTCCGGAAAGCGCAAAGACGAATTGTTAGTTTTGGCTGGAAATGTAACACCCCAATTTTCTGGGCAATCAATAGCCACAGAAGCGTCTTTTTTTCACAGGCGGTTCTGGTCGGACTAAGGAAAATCCTAGCCAGCCACCCCATCCACCCGAAAAACAAGAATTTAGGAAATATAAATCGAATATCAGTTTGAAGCCAATTAATTACGAGAGAGAGTAGGGGGGAGAGAGAGAGAGAGATCAGACGTCTGGGGCATATTTATATTAACGTAACGTGTGAACTCGATGAAACTTGGACATCTTGATTGGCAAGGGCGCTCTTAGTCGCCCCCCCCCCAAAAAAACCCCGACGTATAGGGAAAAAGACGCCAAGGCAAGGCGCATTTAGCCGCATAGAAACTGGGCGAAGCTACCTTTGCTGCCCTAACTCGTGTGAAAGAATGCCAGGTCCCCGTCCCCCCCCCCCGTGGTCCTAAGCGGGAACCCGGGTTGCTGGACTCTCGGCTCACTTCTTGTATTCTCACTATTCTTAAGCGCGTCGGCCCAGGCCCCCGAAACCCACCCATTTATTTTCACCAAAGCGAAACGAAGCGTTGGCGGGTTCCCCGAAAACGTGTGAACCCCGCATAGTCGCAGGACCTCGAGAGGCAAAGGGGTCTTTTGCGGCTTTCACTGCGGGGCGGCTTCCCCTCTCCTCTCGCCTAAGAAACGGAGAAAATTTGTTTAAAAAGTATTTTTTTCTCTCTTCGAGAATCTTTTTCGGTCTCCTCTCTCAGCTTCGCTTCAGTTGGGTCCGGCCACCGCAACGGAGGTGGCGTTGTCAAATCCGGGGTAACGAAAGGGAGGAGGATCGCCCCGTTTACTGAAGGGGTGCATTCAAGAGGGAATTGGGGTCGCGCCGACGAAGCAACTTCCCGACCCGGCATTAGGACACCCCGTTTGTGCGCGCGCCCCGTTTTATCCCTCATCGGTTGGCAACCTCCGAAAATTAACTTTCACTTTAGGGGCTCGCGTTTAATCCAATTCGCGTTGGGGTGTGTGTGTGTGCTCGTGTGTCATTGTGTTTTTTGGGCATGAACTTCCAATTCTGAATTTAGTTTGCATTGTTCTCCTAACATCCCTTTCTCGCCAGCCCGTCTAAAGATCGGATCCAGAGCTGCCGAAAAGCAGGACCCTTTAAGCTTCGATACAACGGCGTTAACCCAGTTAGTCCGAGGCCGACTCTTTTCCAGAGAACTTTAAATTTTGGACCTAGCATAGTTTTTTTGTTTCAGCGCTGGGATTAGTTTTTCCTAGTTTGTGTTTAGGCAAATAAGATTAGCCCCATCTCTAGTTTAAACCTGGGATGGTGATGGGGTTACCAAGTAGGTTTTCCTCCGGAACGAGCCGCGTTCAATTTGGGGGGGGGGCTCATTTCTGCCTATCAGCTTGTTGTCCATTTTTGGGGGTGGGGGGTTTGCTTTTGAAAACCAACTCTTCTTTTATTCTTTCGCCAGGCTGTCTTAACGCACAGCGGGAAGCTCTTTGGAATTTTAAATCCACCTTTCCCGACGTCCGTTGTTTATTTTCTTTCCCTTTTCTGCCTCTTGAATAAAAACTCTCTGGATGCCAAACCGAAAGGGCAAAGCACGGGTCTGGCAGGTAAGACGCCCACCTCCTCAGAAAGATTTAAATCATGGCGGTGGGCGACAAGGTGTTCTAAGCTTTCAAAGGGAGAAATATATATATTTAATAAGAATAAAATCGCTGCAGTTCGCTTCTAATTCTGCCCCCCGTTTTGTACTGGGATTGAACAACTGAAGGCTTTTTTTTTTTTTTTTTGGCTATTATTTTGCCCGGAATTAAAGGACTTCCATCCCCCAAAGTCAAGAACCGTCCCTGCAGTTGTGGCTGCCCCCGAACTGAGCAGGCTGTGCGTGTCGAGAAAGAGGGGGAAAAAGACTCCATATCCTTTTATGAAATCTAAACTTATTTTCCGTTTACTCTTCTGTGTCTAATCTTTGCTTCTCGCTTTGGCACAAAGCGCCAAAGGTGAATTTAATTTGATTTTATTTCTTTTTTTTTTAATTCCAGGGGGGGTTCATTCCTCCCCACCTCTCCCTCTCCTCAATTGCTCTTATAATTTCCAGCCCTGTAAATTTGGGCCCGGGGGGGGGGGTTCCCCTCAATCCAAGATTCCGAGTTGAAAGGCGCTTTTGCGAACTCACAATCCTTCGGCAGAGGCTGCTCTAAGAGGGGCGCACTGCGTCGCTTCTAGAGCGCTTCCCGGAGAAACGCGTCTCTTTTTTTTCTTTCCCAGGCGCGCCCCGCGTCTTTTGCGCGCGCCCGCAGAGCCGCCAGCGCCCCCCCCCCCGTCTTGTCCGGCGCTGGTTTCCTTGCGTTGCCACCCTCTTTTTTTGCAAAAGGTGGAGGGGGGGGGTCTGAGTTTGCTCTTTCGGGCGAGATAGGGACCCCACCCCTCCTCTCCCGAAGAAAGACGCGCCCCTGGAAAACGCACGACCTGTTCCTTCTTGGCAAAGCAAGGGGCGCAGGAGGAGGGGGGACGCACCCGAATGAATATTGCAAAGATAAATCAAATCAGACGCCCGTCGTCCGTCCGTTCCCCCCTCCCGCTTTGAAAGCAGTTTTTAAACTGGCCTTAAATCTTCCTCCGACTCAGAACAAAACTTTGAGAGAACCTGTTGGATTCTCCCAAGCCCGCTGCGCGCCCGCGTGTAGGTGTTGAGGATAGGACAGGGGGAAGCTTCGGTTGCGCGCGGGTTGCGTGGCGGCAGAAGCCGCCGACTTGAAATGGGATGGCTGGGACTAAGCCGGAGACTTTTGCCTCCTTCCTTCCAGGTGAAAATTTCGAATCGGTTTTCCAAAGGCTGGTCAATTTCACGGCGGGCGTTTAGCCGGCGCGCCCTTTGCTAGCCCAACAGCTCCGCGGGTGCTGCCTCGTCTTGGCTAGACTTTGCGCCCCCTAAAACTCAGACGAGGGTGGGGGGAACCCCGAGGGACAAATGGGGGACCCCGGTTCCTTTGAAGGCTAAAAGAAATCTCCCCCCCCCCAAAAAAAGAGAATTAGGAAGAGGAACCAAAAGGCGCGCCTTGGCTGCCCTGCAGAGGTGAGCGGGTGGGCGTTGGGTCCGCTTCTCCGGGTGAAGCTGCCTTCTTCCCGAGCTTCTCTTCCGCCTCGTGGGTTGACCGCCCCCTCCCCTTTATTTCCTCTGGTCTGCGAAGAACCTTGGAAGAGCAGGTGTCTTTGGGGGTAGCCCAGGCTCCCTCATTTGGTGGGTGGGCTCAGGCCGGCGAAGCCTCGCCTCCTCCCGCCTCTCTCTCTCCTAGCTGAGCCCCCACCCCTTTCTATCAAAGGGAGGGGGGCACCTCCCGCCTCTTCTCTCTCTCTCTCTCTCTGTCGACGTCAGGGGTGGGGGGGGGTCATTAATAAGCAATTAGAAAGGTCACTGAAGCCCATATATACCAACCCCGCCGTCGCGTCCCTGACTTTGCCATTCGGCCAGGAGCTGGCAATCGGCTGGGGGGCCGCGCCTCCCTCCCGCTCTCCGAGCCCAAGGTGTGGAGCTGCCCCTTCGCGCGACCCTCGCCGCTCTCGCCGGCCTCCCGCATGATGGGCTCGGTGCTGCCGGCCGAGGCGCTGGTGCTGAAAGGGGCGCTCAAGCCGCCCAGCCTCTCCCTGGCCGAGGTGATCACGTCGGATATCCTGCACAGCTTCCTCTACGGCCGCTGGAGGAACGTCCTGGGGGAGCAGCTGCTGGAGGAGAAGAGCGCCGGCGGCGGCGGGGCGGCGGCGGCCGGGGGTGGCGTTAGCAGCGGCCACGGGAACCCCAAAACGGCCTTCACGGCGGAGGTCCTGGCTCAGTCCTTCTCTGGGGGTGAGTTTTTTCCTTTCTTTTCCAACCTCTGGGGTTTTTTGGGGGGGGGGTGACGAGGCGCTAGGAGGGAACGATTTGCACGTGTGAATGCTCTGCTTCTTCCCAGGAACGGGGTGGGCAGAAGGCTGACACGTGTACAGGAGAGCTGCGGGATTCTGGACGCCCGCGGGTCTCTCCTTCTCTGGCTTTGGAGAGGAAACGCCACGGAGAGTGCTAGGATCCGGGTCGGACACGTGTGCGCGCTTTGCGCAGGTTGGGCCCTCCGAAGCCCAACGTAGTGAGAAAGACCCCGGCTAGGGGGTCTTTTGACCCAAGAAGCCAAGCCGCGCAGTTTCTCATTTGTAGGAGCTTCTTCGACTCTCAGCTACTCCGATTTTTACTACAGACCTGGGTCTGAAAGTGGATCCTCATCTGGAGTTGTGTGTGTTTGTTGGTTTCTCTACACGTGTGTGTCTTGTTCCTAGTATGGGTGCCGTGGATGCATCTAGGTGTTTTGGAGGTCCAGGAATTGCCACAAGCCATGTCCTCTTTGTGTATGCAAAGTTTAAAAGAAGACACAAATTAAAGAATTAAAATTAAAATCTAAAATTAAAGTTGCCACCACTTTCCCCAAGCCACACCAGCCCCTGTGTTGGGACTATTAAACTGAGTTCACACAACCTTGAAATCCTGAATTCCCCCCCCCCCAACCATCCCAAACACAGACTGTGCAATGCTCCACCAACTACATCATAGTTTAGACAACCGCTTGACCCTGGAACAATCCATTGGAATCCATTCTAGTGTGAATCCTGCCTTTTCTTTTTTCTCTCTCTCTCTTACCCTCCCGATCAAATCCGGAGCAGCTCCTTTTGATCTACAAAATCCTCCCAGTGAAAATATTTTTAAAAAAGAATCATGAATCCCTTCGCCCACCTCTTCTGAACATCCAAAAAAAGCTTAATTTTTTAGCTTCTACTTAATGGCTGAAATTTCACCCTCTCCTGATTATTTTAAACATAGAACCAAAACTTTTTCTCTTTTTTTCCCCACCCTTCAAGATCTTTCTTTTCCGCCTCTCTGAAACTGATTAGCTCAGATTTCGAGGTGCTTTTCTCCAAAGGCTTCAAAAAAAAATCAGGATCCTCATAATCCTCCTCCTTTTTATGGCTTTTCCCACTCAAGTTTTCCCTTCCCAATCTCTTCCTGCCTTCATTAAAAAAAAAAAAAAAAGCCCCAGGCATTTAAAGGCTTATTAGGCGTGTAATAGCAGTTGACTGATAAAAAAAAGATTTTAAATTCATTTAGTTAACTTGGGCCTGACCTTAAAGGGGTAGGGGCCGTTCCCACTTAAACTGAGAACTTTAAAAGTTGTTGGGACCGTTTTCTTTTCTCTAAGGTGTCTCAAGTCTTTACTCTTCATTCATCAAACTCAGGACAAGCAATTCCCTTCCTTTCCCTTCCTTTGGCATTTGGGATTCCCTGTTCTTTCTCCCCCCCCCCGCCTGCACCCCCCCAAAAAGATTACTGTTCCTTTCTTAATCTACCGTGAAAGCTCCATTCTGTGTCCTTTCAAAAGATGTCAGCCTGCTAATCTCTCCCATTTTGTCGCCAGAAATTCCTGCGCCTTTTAAAACAAGTTTCTTAGGCCATTCAGTTCTCCCCAGTGTTGGCCGACAGCATTCTCTAAAGGCTAATGAATTTAGAATTAGCCATTTTCCTTCTAAGGGCCCTGAATGAATGCGGATCACTTTAAACAGCGTGACAAATTGCTTTATGCAATGCCGTGGCACCATTTAACCTCACACTCTTTCGCTTCTTAAAGATTTTTTTTCCTCCCCTCCCTCTCTCTCAAGTTCTTTCTTGGGCCATCTTACAAGGTAGCCTTGTTGCAGTTGTGTTATTTTTAAAGCCTGGTCCTTGTTCCACTTTTCTCAGGGACCAGAGGTGCAAAATGAAGCGGCATGGAACTCAGGGGTCTCTGGGGAGATCATTGAGAAAAAAATTAATCTAAGGATGCCACAGGTTACAATCTTGCAGAGGGTGCACAAAGTTGGCGCACGGAGTTGGGCGCTGTCTGGGGGTTCAAATGCAGGGTGAGTGGGGATTTTCAGCAAGGGGGGGGGGAATCCCTCTTAGAAAGCCTACGGAGAAGTAAAAAGGGCCAGCAGTGGAGACAGGAAATTTAGGTGTGTGCAAAAATAAAAAAGAAAAGTTGAACACTGATTTAAAATCCTTTTTTTTTTTTGAGTTGGATGGATGCCTTTGGAGAAAAGACCCTTTAGAGGCAATGAGGAGATCTCAAATTTGACATCTGATGATTGACACTCCATGCATCTCAAAAAATGAGGTCCCTTGTGCAAATTTTTGACAGACTCTTTCTCATATCTCAGCCACAGCAAATCCGCCTGAGTGTGCCATTTCAGGCTGGGTGTGTGACCCTGGCCATAACTTCATGACAAGTGTGTCCTGTATTGTGCATTGTTCCCTTATTTACCCCACGGGCATGCAACACACCTCAAATCATGTGCCATTTGCAAAAGAGGAAGCTGTGGGGTAGGTAATAATTAAAGCAACGAATCTGCCACAATAGAAAAGATATTCAGCCTATCTTTGAGATTTATACTTGTTTACGCTGTATATAAGTGTATTTTTCAGGATGGTTTAAAAAGAGAAGGGTCCTTTTAGATCCAAGCAAGTCTTGATGTACCCCAGTAATTTGCTTCCAACAGAGGCATAAAATGGACTAGCACCTTGAGTCTGGTGTTCCAGATACCCGAAAATCAGAGGTGAACATTTTAGAAACAAATACTTCCGTCTTTGGGCGAAGGAATAAATTAAATTAATGTTGATAGTGGCGGGGTGTGTTTGCAGTTTGCAGTTGTGAGAAAGACAGTGTGTGGATGTGGATGTTTCTATGTGCGATCCTAGTTTTAGAAGAGATAATGGCTGATGGATGGCTTGGAAATTAATTTTTTGATTGATTGAATTGAATTGATTGATTGATTGATTATGTCACTCAGAATCGCCTCGAACTGTGAGATGGGCAGCAAATAAATTTGATAATAAAGTACCAATAGTCTTAGGCACCTTGGGTGCAATTCCAAAACATATGGAGCACCTCTTGAACCCCATCGGCATTGACAAATTCACCATCGGTCAATTGCAAAAGGCAGCTTGATCAGCAACAGCTTCCATCCTGCGACAACATTTGTAACCCCATCAAACATCCACATCTGCCTATCCCAGATGCTCGGGAAGCACTCGGTAGATGGACAAAAATGCCAGATCCAGTCTGACTGCGCCACCAGCCCTAATTAATAAAAATGTGCCATGAAATCGGTTTTCAATTCCAAGCGTCTAACTGCACCTGATTACCTCAATAGCTTTCTGCATCTGACTTCTAAGAGGCTGGGGTGCTAAATTTCTCCATATTATCTCCATGTCACCTCTGATTGTGCTCAGCTTCAGTTCTTGTTAAGAGTATCTTTAACGTGTCTCGATCTTTCTCAGAGACAATCATGTTTGCAAATATTTGTCTGGTTCCCATCTTAACTCTGTTAAGCATTTAAAGGAAGGTGGAACTAATTGAACATGGGTGTGTTAACAACATAGGGGCTACCCAAGTTTGTGACATGCCCATTTTTACCTTGTACATAATGCTAGGGGATTCTCTTATCTATGTTCTTACACCAGCAAGGAGTGGATTAATCGTATCAAAAAGGACCTGGGCGTGTACCATAGATCCTAGGAAATACAATCTCTGGATTGTGCGCATTTCCTTGACAATATCTGTGGAACTGCAAAACATGATGGATCCGAGAATACCTGTGGATGTTTCAATCAGCTGACGGACAGCTAGTTTTTTTTCTCCTTTCTACACTAGACAATCTCTAAATGAGCTTAGTGGACATTACAAGGGGCATGACCTTGAATTTTCTATAGGAAAGTAGAACTGTAAAAAGGGCTGGTGATTGATTGATTGATTGATTGACCCAAATTGTTCACATCTACAGTTTAACCAAACTGTATGAGAACACCTGATAGAGGCTTTATTGGCAAAGTCACACTGACCTATCTCTCTTGACCAGTGAGAAAGACTGGACCTCTTTGTGTGGCTCATTAGCACAACTCTCCTGGATGCACAAGTTGTCTGCATTTGGAAGAGGTTTTTTTTTTTTAAGGAATCCCTTAATCTAAAAACCAAACCAATTGCACTTCCCAGTTTGTGCCACATTGCCAAGTGGCTTATTCCTTCTCTAATATTTTCCCCAATTTTTTTTTGCAGCCGGTTTTGATGGAGGATTAATTTGTCTAAATCAAATATATTTTCTTATTGTCAAAGCATCCCTTAAAATGCTTCCCTGAGCAATTTAGCAACCAGGTTTTCATCGGTGGGTGCCAATGAGGCTGTGGCTTGTTCTGCTTCAGCGTAGCCTCCTGGGGGGGCCCACACAATTTGGAGATGATGTAGGTCAGAGTGCAAACTGGGATTCCTTATGCAGGGGCCAAGCCAGTCCAGCTTTGTATGGTGGGCAAATCTAGGTGATGGTGGCAAAGCCTGGTTGAAGAAACCAAGGCAAAGTGTGGCAGTTAACCCAGATGAAGGGAGCATTTCTGTGGCGTTAATTGCACTTTTGTGAGTGTTGTGTTTCCATGAGCATTGTGTGGTTCCTGTTGTGTTTTCTCATTTTTGTAAAACACAGCTCTCAGGAGACAAAAAAAAGATGCTTTGGGCTTTTTAGATGGCTTGTGCAAATTCATACTAAATGAATTTCCAAAATAAGGCTCCAGTATTTTATTCATTTCATTTCTGTCCCAGGCTGATCTTAGGGTCTCCTGCTTGCACGAGGGGTTGGACTAGATGACCTACAAGGTCCCTTCCAACTCTACTATTATTCTGATTCTGAGCGGCTTTGCATCCCTGGGTGATATCTGTACAGGTTTTCTCTGCTTTGGGAGGAGATTGAACTGCTCAGGTAGCAATAGCAATAGGACGTAGACTCAGCTACTGCTTCACCCTGCTTTGCAGCCCTCTCTCAGAGGTTCAGCCTGCTGCCCCCAACAATCGGGGTCCCTTTTTTACCAACCTCAGAAGGACGGAAAGCTGAGTCAACCTTGAGCCAGTTAGGATCGAACTGAGAGCAAGAATAATAAGCCAGTGGAAGGGCTTCCCTCCAGTGGAGGCTTTTAACAAGAGACTGGACAGTCCTCTGTTTGAAATGGCGTAGGGTCTACTGCTTTGGCAGGGGTGGATGGGCTAGAAGACCTCCAGGGTCCCTTCCAATCTTATGATTCTATGTTCTAAGAAGTCGTGGGTCCTCCATCGCTAGAGACCTTCAAGAAGAGACTGGACAGTCATTTGTCCAAGATGGGATGGGGTTGGACTAGAAGACCTCCAAGGTCCCCTCTGTTATTCTGCTGTGGTTAATCTCTCCCTCCCTTGCTGATTCTCTCCTGGGCAGAAGTCCAGAAGCTCTCCAGCCTCGTCCTGCCCTCGGAGGTCATCATCGCCCAGAGTTCCATCCCCGGGGAGGGACTGGGCATCTTCTCCAAGACCTGGATCAAGGCCGGCACCGAGATGGGACCCTTCACAGGCCGGATCATCTCTCCTGAACACGTGGACCTCTGCAAGAACAACAGCCTCATGTGGGAGGTAAAGGCGGGCTCACGGGTTGGGCGACACACCTTGATTGATCCGTAGCCCTCGACTTAATCTGTTTAGTGACCGTTCAGAGTCACCACAGCACTGAAAAAAAGCGAATTAGGACTATTTTTCGCACTTAGGACCATTGCCGCATCTCTCTATATCACGTGATCAACGGTCAGAGGCTTGGCAACTGGCGTGTACTTACTCCTCTTGCCTTGTCCCCAAGTCACGCGATCCCCTTTTGCGATCTTCTGACCAGCAAAGTCAATGGGGGAAGCTGGATTCATTTAACAACCATGTTGCTCACTTAACAACTGCAGGGATTCACTTAACAACTGGGAAAAGAGGTTGTAAAGTGGACACATCCCATTTAGCAACCATATTGATTAGCGAAAGAAAGTTTGCGCTCTGTTGGGATCATAAATCAAGGACTGCCTATATTCACACTCGTCCTGCTCAGGAGAGGGTTGCTGGCTCCAGTCTCACAACCTTCTAATCCTGGTTAGTTTTTACTCAGTTAATTTGATGTTTGAGAGGTTGTCAGAATCCAGCCTGTTTTATTTGTTTGTAAAATTTATTGGCCGCCCCTATTGCCACAGGATAATTCTGGGCGGCTTACAATCATGTTGGTTAATTTATGGTGGCTCGTGGTTCTGTGCTCCTGCAGAAAACAGGTAAAATCAGTAACAATGTTAGATATTAATAAATATTAATCCTAGGTCCTGAGCCCTTAGGCTAGGAAAAGAGGCTGAATTCAGAAAGCTACGCAGCTAAAAAGAAACCAAGGTTAAAACTGGCCCAGCTTCGCCTGCTCTATGAATGAAGTTGCTGGTTTTTGTTACGTATCTTGAGAATAAGGAGCTGAATGTGTGTTTTAAGCTGCCATTAGACACATAATGGCGCCTTTCTAATATTTGCTTTATTCAAAACTCCATAAATGAAGGCAAATGACAGCTATTCAACCTGGGAATAAAGGAATCTGCCTATTAAGCTCAAGGTTTTTTTTTTCCCGCTTCGCACTTCAGTTCATTCTGTATCTATTGGATGGGAGATACAGGCCTATAAATAACATGCATTTAAATTTGTATGTTGTTGTTCGTTTTTTTGCAGTTCTTGGGATGCACGCTTTCTGCAAAGCTTTTCCTAACAGGCGCCTCCTTTTGCAGGCAACATTTTTCTTTTTTTTTAAAAAAAGTAATTTCTTCCTGAATGCATCCTAATGTGCTGTTCCCCAGAACGGAGGCCTTCCCGTGTGCGGTTTGAATGGGAAAATAAGCCTATTTTCTGGATGTTCCCCATTTGATTGGCAAAGTGTGAAACTGAATACATTTCTTCCCTCTCGTGCTCTTGAATTCTCCCGAGAAAACCTTTTGCAAAGCCCACGTAGGATATTCCACAACTGACAGCGGATCAGCATCGCTGCAGCTCCGTTCCCAGCCCGTTTGTGCTCCTGAGACCCTTTTCTTTCCTTTGAAAGTTTTCTGCTTTCTTTATTTCTCTTTGCGAGTTTTCTTCTTCTTTTCTTCCTCTTTGCGAGTTTTCTTCCCTTTTTCTTCTTTGCGAGTTTTCTTCCTTTTTTTCCTCTTTGCAACTTTGCTTTTTCTTTACTTCTCCTTGCAAGCTGTCTTTTCTTTCTTTTTTGCTCCCTGAAAGTTTTTCAATTTCTACAGGAGAAAGCTTCCTAAACTAGAAAATACTCTGAGCCATTGTTGAGTGGCTCACACAGCAAAGAAAATTAAAAAGGCTTAATGCCCAAGATTTTTGCCTGTTCCTAACCAGGTTAATCAGAATGTGTTTGCATGGACTCTTAGAAGCTCCTGTGAGTTTTTTTTAAGGCCCACTGTGGTGTTCATGAGATGGAGACAAAGTTTTTCCACAACCTTATACACCATCTAGTCATGTCCAATAATTTAATTCTCCTAATAACAATATGACGCAGTTGTTCCTAAACTGGGGATAAATCTAGACATATTCTGAGAACGATGCAGCTGTGTGTAATTGCTTATTTTTTTGAGTCCTGCATCCAGTCTGGGCTGTTTGCGTAAAATGATGGAGTGTAGGATTATTTTATAGGGGGATAAGGACATTATTTGAAACTGGGATAAGAAGCCATTAGGTCAAACAGTTTAAGAATCACTTAAGACCCCAGTAGGAAGAAACTCTGCGTTATTCCCCATAATTCCTCAGGCTGGCTGGGGAATTCTGGGAGTTGAAGTGCACCTGTCTTAAATTGCCAAGGTAGAGATACAGTGGTTTAATAGCTAGTCAATAAAGGATTAGATATTGAAGATTTCCTTTTTCAAAAAACAGGATTAATCATTGGGTTTTTTTAACCCCAGGTCTTCAATGAAGATGGGACGGTTCGATACTTCATTGATGCGAGCCAGGAAGATCATCGCAGTTGGATGACCTACATCAAATGCGCCCGGAACGAACAGGAACAGAATTTGGAAGTGGTCCAGATTGGAAACAGCATTTTCTACAAAGCCATTGAGGTATGAAACGGGGAAGCCAAAACGAAGAGAAGTTCTTGGCTACCGACTGCGGATTGATGATTATCTTGCCAAGCTGATCTCCGGCAGTATTTTGTTTTATTTCATCTTATTTTCATACACTCATAGAACCACAGAACCATAGATTCATGGAACTAAAATATCACAGTGACAGGAACCACAGAACTGTAGTATCCTAGTAAAATAGAATCGTAGATTCATAGAGCTATAATATCATTGTGTCATAATAATGTAGAATCATATAACCCTAGACTCATCGATTTATAGAACCGTAGAATCATAGAGTCACAGAGCCATAGAACCATAGAGTTGGAAGGGACCTTGAAGGTCCTAAACCAACCCAGAACCCTCAGACCATCCCAGACAAATGCCTGTCCAATCTTTGGTTGAAACCCTCCAGTGAGGGAGACCTCACATCTCCAGGAGATAGGCTGGACCACTGCTTCGTAGTTGCCACAGCTGGGAAATTCTTCCTTATTTTGACGTTGTATCTCCCTCAAGAGAGCCTCTACTCTGCTTGTTGGTTCTTCTCCTTCAAGCAGGAACTATGGAGAAGAGACTCATAGAATCATCAAAGAAACACAGAATACGGGACTTTGGGGTCTTCTAGACCAATCCAAAATCAGACAAACAGCTGGTTTCAGCCTTTGCTTGACATCCTTCAATGATGGGGACCCTGCAGTTCCAGGAGGTAGCCGGCCTTGGCTTCATCCAAGGCCAGGAAATTCTTCCTTATTTCAAGTTTGCATCTTCTGCTCTGCTCATTGGTTCTGATCTCAAATATGGTCTGTGTATTTACAGAAACCAGTTTCGTTTGGTTTTCCCAAAGAAAAGAAATCTTTTTTTTACAAAAAAAATTTCTTAGCCCTGTCATCACTTTTAAAGCAGCCTCTTGGGCTGCACCAGAAGGAAAGGCATCCTCTGTCACAAAAGTTGTGTGTTTAGCTAAGTTTGGGCTGAAGAAGCGAGCCACGTCCAAGTTTGCTTGCTAAATGACAGTCTGCCATTTAAAAAAAAAAACCAAAAAAAAAAAGGAACTAAGTTTAAAATGATCTCTGGGTGTCATAATTTCCCTGGCTTGTTGTGAACCTAGCTGTTGAGAACTGCACTTTACAGCCTCCGTTGATCGATTTAACAACCTTAATGGCTGTGCAGTTTGAAAAATGCTAAAATTCCAGGCCTCGCAAAAGAGCAACGTGCCCGCTAACAGGTTGCGATGTTTGTGGTACCTCCTTGCGCATTCTCAATCTATGTGATTCTGTGCCGCGCATGAACTAAGTACTGTTATTATGGGGTGCTTCATTTCTTTTATGGCTTAGGTTGGGCTTCGTAATGGGAAAAATAACAGTTAAGAATCCCACTTGAGCCTCTTTGGAGAAGAAAAAAAACCCAAGTATCTCTCTTTTTTCTTCTTCCTTTTCTAGAGGATTTCAAATGCTTGTTGATGGCAATTTGCGGCTTATTTCTTTGGCAACCCACAAAAAGAAAGATAATGACAGTGAGGTGACACTGTCAAAGAGACCAAACATGAAAACATGACAGGGGACAAACAGGTGAAGCTGTCAGGACCTTAAGCCATCAGCACAAATCCTCTTTTTTTTAAAGAAATAAATAAAGAAAGAAATTGTTGCCATCTAACTCCTGACAATTTCAGTACAGATATTTGCTTCTAATAGGTGCAAAATCACAGGAAGGATTTCACACCTATCAGAAGGTGCGGCGTCTGTCATTTCACACACAAACCCTCACAAATGTACACCGCGGCTTGCTGCCTGCAGTTCATGTGAACACCTGCATTAAAAATCAATTAAAAGGGAAAAAAACCAGCACCAAAAGTACTTCTCTACGGCGTGAAAAATTAAATCCCATTCGATGCTCTTTGGATGTTTTTAAACTCACAAAATAAATACTTTCCACCTTACAGCGAACTGGTTTATTAGAGCTACGTTTAAACGGATTTAATTAATTAGCTGGGCTTTGCAGTCCTCATTTTTTAGCCATAGGCGCCTCTGAAGAGCTGAGTGAGAATCAAGGCAGGGGATGGTTTCCCAGGTGCCTCCTGGCTGCATTTGGCTAATTTTTAAAGCTATTATTATAATTAAAAGATTAAACGGGAAGGCGGAAGCCCCACGCTGGCTGTGACTTTATCCTGCTTCGTTGAGTTGGCTTCCTTAGAGCATCAAAACGGTGTTCACAGGCGGTCCTCGGCATACGGCCACAACTGAGCCCAGCATTTATCTTGCTAAGTGAAACATTTAAGAGAGTTTTGACCCCATTTCTTGGCACAGTCGTTAAACGAAACCATTGCAGTTGTTAAGAGAGTCACATGATTGTTAAGTGAATCTGCCTTCCCCCAGTGACTTTGCTTGGCCGAAAGTCATAAAAGGAGATCAGGTGACACCCCTCGGGACGCTGCGACCGTCGTAAATATGAACCAGTTGCCAGGCTTTTGAATTCAGATCATCTGTGATGATGTCACAAGAGAAGCAACCACACACCTGTTCTGTCTTCTTTCCCTCCAGATGATCCCCCCAGATCAAGAACTGCTGGTCTGGTATGGAAACTCCCACAACACTTTTTTGGGCATCCCTGGAGTGCTGGGGCTTGAAGAGGAGCAGAAGAAGAGCAAGCACGGTGAGGAGATCTCTTGGGTGTCGGCAGGATCCTTCTGGCTCACGCCTGGAGGACTCTGGGTTGACCCCTTGCTTGATGCCTTCATGGATGTCCAGGACAAGCCCCCTGGATGTCACAGCTGCTGTGACCTCAGCACCCCAATAGCCCTGAGGATGTCCTTTGCATCCACCACATGTCATGCTTTAGCGATAGAGGCAAATTAAAGTCACGGATATGACCGATGCACTCATGGTTGCACTACAGGGATAACGCAGATCCTCCCCTTTGCCAACTTCTCCACCATCTTTTTAGATGGCCTGGATAGATAGGCAGATAAATCGATAGGCAGAGATGAATGACGTGGATGGATAGAGAGATGAAACCGATAGATAAGATGCATGGATGGATGGATGGATAGATAGATAGATAGATAGATATGATAGATGATAGATAGATATAGATAAGATAGATAGATAAGATAGATAGAAGATAGATAGATAGACAGACAGATAGATAGATAGATAGATAGATAGATAGATAGATAGATAGATAGATAGGAATGACATGGATGGAGAAGGAGGGAGGAGTGGAAGGATAAACATCTCCATTCCTGAAGTTCTCTCGATCTCCTTTGGCCTCTCGTGGCATTGCTGTCGGAAAACCCCTCCATGGAAGGATCCCTCTTACTCCCCTTGTTTGTCTTTCTTCTCCCCCCCCCACAACAGAAGACTTCCATGTGCCCGATGCCGGGATCAGCACCATCGGCCGCATGCGCTGTGTCATCTGCCACCGGGGCTTCAACTCCCGCAGCAACCTACGTTCCCACATGCGCATCCACACGCTGGACAAGCCTTTCATCTGCCGCTTCTGCAACCGGCGCTTCAGCCAGTCCTCCACCCTGCGCAACCACGTCCGGCTCCACACCGGAGAGCGGCCCTACAAGTGCCAGGTCTGCCAGAGTGCCTACTCGCAGCTGGCCGGCCTCCGGGCACACCAGAAAAGCGCCCGGCACCGTCCCCCCAACGGAGCCCTGCAGCCCCACTCGCCCGCCCTGCCAGTGCCCCATCCCACGGCTCTGGGCCACCACATCCCCACCATGGTGCTGTGAGGCCGGGGGGGACTCTCCCGGGGCACAGGGGGGGGCGGCTTCCTCCAAGGAAAGCTGACTCTGCACAGTGGGGGGAACGGTCTCCGTGGCCCCCTGGCCTGGTCCCCAGGGGCCTCGGGCTGCCCCCCATCGGACACACAAGCCTGGGTTATTGTACAGCCGTCTGAGCTCTGCTCCAGCGAACAGCCGGGGAAGATGCTGTTCCTGGCAGCCGAGGTTTTGCTTCTCTTGTGGGGCAGCCAGACGAGGGAAGGGTCCTTGTTTTTTTTTTGGAGGAGACTTTTTAATTCAGCAGGGAAGGATTTGGATCATTTTGGGGTGGGGGGAGGTCTAAGGAAGAAGGTTTTCTGGCCCCCTCCAGTTGGGGAGCTGCAGCTGTTGGGGGGAAGCAAGTTGTGGTAGAGATGGGACATCAGAAGAGGTCTGGGGAAGAAGGAATGGCAAATTGTGCCCAGTGGTTTCTCCACTCAGGCTTTCCAGAAGTGAGAAAGAAAGAAAGAAAGAAAGAAAGAAAGAAAGAAAGAAAGAAAGAAAGAAAGAAAGATGCCCAGAGTCATATTGTAGGGAAGATGGGAGCATATAAATTTAATAAAAAAAAGAAAAAAGAGAAAAAGAAAACAGACAAGGAAAGAAAGAAAGAAAGAAAGAAGGAAGGAAGGAAAGAAAGAAAGAAAGAAAGAAAGAAAGAAAGAAAGAAAGAAAGAAAGAAAAGATCCTTAAGTCAACAGGATTGCAGTCTAGGGTTTTTACTTCTTGCCTGGGACTAGAGATCATTTCCCAGAAAGGAACTATTAATTTGGGGGCAAATTCTGGATTTTAGGCAGCCTGTAGTTCTCCCTCCGTTGCTAATTTCCCATTTCAGCCACAAGGTGGCATCTTTCCCTTCTCCCATTACAGGTAGTCCTCACACTTATGACCATTCATATAGTGACTACTCAAAGTTACAGTAGTACTGAACAAAGCGACTTAGGAGCCATCCTCACGCTTATGACATTGCTGTGTCCCCTCCAGTCACAAAGTCACAATCCAGGCACTTCACAACTGGCTCACATTTACAATGGTCGCAGCATCCTGGGGTTATGTGGTGGTGATTTGTGACCTTCCCAGCTGCCTTCTGACAAGAAAAATCGGTGCAGGAAGCCACATTTGCTTAACGACGTGTAATTCGCTTAATGCCCGCATCCCTTAGTGATGGAAATTCCTGTCAAAATTCCCATCATAAGTCGAGGACCAGCTGCAAATAACATCAGCCTAGTTGGCAGGGGTGTTGTATTCCCATTTCCCCCAAAACACGAAGACCTTCTCTGAAGACTTCCTTCCATTGTTGGGTCACTGTTCAAAAGGGATTTTTAAACTAAATAAAATCCGTTTGCTTTCTTCCAGTCCCCTCCAAGTACTCACCAGGTTGAACCCTGCTTAGCTTCGCAGCCCAGGCAAGACAGTTGTACTGCATTGATCAGAGGGGAAATCAATTAATAAGCTGGTCTCTCTTTTTTTTTAAATAATTTTCACCCGCGGCACAAATTTTTCTGCCTCTCTCCTCCTGCCTGATGTAAGTTTGTCTGGTGGATAGAAAATCGTTGCCCACTCACGTTTAAAACTTGGAGGAGAAAAAAAAAAAGACTTGAAATAAAAACAAAGACTTTGTTTTAGGAAAGGATTTTACTCAGCTTTGTATATTAGGATTGCAGCTTTCTAGGTCTCCCCAGAGAGGAAAAAAAATTGTGCAATTTCTCTCTCTTGTCAAATCGAAGTTCTGCAGAGGCTTGGTGCTCACTGCAATCTTTGGCATAGAAGAAACAGTTTCTTTACCTGATTCCCATCACCGGACCTAAATGGGAATCGGGAACGGACTTTTGGTAAAATACACATTTTTAAGAAACGCGAAGATCCCCAGCTGCTTCTGAAAACCTCTCCTTCTGATAAGGATGTTTTGAATCGTCATACACATAGTCAATGGACAGTAAACAATGGTCACTTTAACCCTGTAGATAAAATCATGTAAAACACCCATTTGCAAAACAAAACAATCCCGCCCCAACATTTTAATATCAATTATATAATAATTGTATGATGTACACAGCTGTAAATACATAAATATATATAAATATAAATATATCTTTGTATCTCTCATGCTCTTGTATTCTAAATAAAGAATAATAATAAAAGACGAACAAAATATGACATTGTGGAATGAAAAGCTTTTTAGGACCGTTAATTTACCACGGCTGTGTTCTGGGAATAAGGGAACTGGTGATTTCAAGTTCCTAGTCCTCGTTATTCTGTTTGCTAGCCTGGGCTGATTTTTCTTTGATTTTTAAGGAAAGCTCGCACTCACTTCCAAGATCAGTTTTACAATTTACTGAATGTTTCCCAACCTTAGCGACTTTTAACTCCCAGAATTCCCCAATAGCATGCCTAGATTTTAATTCCCAGAATTCCCCAGCCAGCATGTTCATCATAATGTAGTTTGATGTAGAGCAGGGGTTAGGGTTAGCATCCCCATAGTCACGTGATCAAAATTCAGATGTTTGGCAACTGACTCATATTTATGACGGTTGCAGCGTCCCTGAGTCACGTGATCCCCTGTTGCAACATTCTGACGGGCAAAATCAATGGGGAAGCCCGATTCACTTAACTAGCGTGTTACTAACTTAACGGCAGTGATTTACTTGACACCTGTAGCAAGAAATGGGGCAACACTCACTTAACAACTGTTTCAGCGGTTTTCAGTATGCTTAAATAAATTAACAATAGACCTGAGAAAATAAAGCATACTAGCGTTTGTTTTTTAATTTTAAAAGGTAGTTCTCGTTATATCCTCTAAATAGCCACAAGAGGGCAACAGAGCACCATTTTTAAAATGGGCGCAGAGCCAGACGGCAGCAGCCTTCTCAACCCGGCGGGGCTCTGCTAACCCCAAGAGGAACAGTCTAGTGAGAAGTGAATTAAAGCTCAGGTTTTCGGTTTCCAAGCATCCATGCAAACGCAGGGCATCTCTAGCGAATTGGCGGAAGGGACGAGTCTTGTCGCCTAGCCATTCGCGGGTAAGGCGCTCTGCCCATGCTCAGGGGCACTTTCGAAGGAAGAGGGGAGTGCTCTAATGGATCTTGGTTGCAATGTGAGGAGGGGGCGGGTGCCTGCAGCTTGGACAGCCATTTGTCTGATATGTAATAGGTCTTCTATTTGAGCAGGGGGTTGGACTAGAAGACCTCTAAGCTCCCTTCCGCCAGTTATTCTCTTTGCAACATCCTCTCTGTCGGGGGAGTGCTGAGCGCAGCCTTTGCATTCTCGGGAAATCCTGCAGAGGGTGCTGAGGCGGGAGGGGGGGTTCAGCGTGTCCCTAACTCCATCCAAGCTGCCCATGGCGAGAAGAGTGGCTTTTTTTTCTTTTTTCTTTTGCAAAAGAGAAATGCACCGCAAAGGGAAGCCGGAAGTATTTCTTCTGCGCTCCCAACCCCTTTCCTCTAGGACCTGCCCGGAATAGACATAGCGGCCACAGAGGCCGCGCGCACTTTCTGCGCCTGCGCAATGCGCCGTCAGCCAAGATGGCGGCGGTGGACTTCAGGCTGCCCGCGGTGAGGAAGCGTTTAGCGTCCAACTTGCCTCACAGCAGCGGCGGGGACCGGGATTTGGTGGCCCCCGGGGATACCATCACCACGGACCCGGGATACATGCGGTGAGGGCGGGTGTACCGGGGGGGGGCTCCAATGGGGACCAGGCTGAGGAGCCCCCTTGGGCCTAGCTGTGGCCTTCACGTGCCCACCCCCCCCTTCCACGGATGGAAGCTACAAATATTCTCCTTTAATAATCATAAGCCGCTTTTTGTCAATGCCGTTGTCACTAAATGAGCTGTTGTAAGTCGAGGACTGCCTGCAATCAATCTGTCTGCCTAGGTCTCTGTCCCAAAACAATGTAGTTTTTTCCCCCCCCCATTTCTCATTTTTCTCAATTTCCCTCCTCACCCCTTTTAATCTTCCTTTTCCTTTTGCTTCGCCAGGGGCCACGGAACCTACCTCGGGGATGAGAAGCTGGTGGCTTCCGTGGCTGGAGTTGTCGAGAGGGTGAACAAACTGGTGTGTGTCAAAGCATTAAAAGCCAGGTGAGGAAAGAATTGGCCTTCGAGATATATATGATCCTGGGAATGGTAAGCAAGGCACGCTGTGGAGGATTGGACTTCAGCCCCCAGAATTCCCCAGCCAGTCTGGTGATATATGATACATTGATAGCCAGGCTGGCTGGGGAATGCTGGCTGAAATCCAGGCATTTTAAAGGTTACTGAGTTGAGAAACCTGGAGCGAAGCCTTTAAATCAGAATTCATCACTCTCAACCGAGGGCTTTGATGCGTCTGCTGGATTATCGTGGATCTGAGTTTTTCTTTGTTATAGTTCTCACCTCTGATTGAAAAGTAACCCATAATCTCACGGGATCTTTAAAGATTAGCATCTTTATTACAGCCTAAGGTTACACATTCTATCTTTAGCTGGAGAGTTACTGAATCCGAATAATATTTCTTTTTGATCTTCCTGGCAGGTACAATGGTGAAGTTGGAGACATCGTGGTTGGGAGAATTACAGAGGTAACATTTTGATTTAAACATATGCTCCTTCCTCCCTTCCCAGAAATATGCAGAACAGGAAGAATCCTGTAATTTTTTTTCCTCATGGAACTTCTGAACTTGTATTTTTTTTTTAGAAAGCGCCATCTTGAAAATATTTGCTATTGTTTTGGCTTGTCCACTGGAACAATTTGTTAGGAATGTAAAATATAGAATTAAAGCTCCTAAAATGATGTCTGCTGAGGAATGGTGTGGTTTAGGACATGTCCAGGGCTTGCCAAATATTTTCTCTTTCAGCTCATTGGCGGGACAGCATTTTGAAGAAGTTTGGATTTATTTACATATATATCTATCTATAAAATATGTTAGGTTCAGCAGAAACGATGGAAGGTGGAAACCAATTCTAGACTAGAATCTGTGCTGTTGCTGTCTTCCATGAATCTTCCAGGTGGAGAGTTGGTGAGTATCTTCAAACAGTTAGAAATGTTCTTTTCATTAAGAAATGGGTAATTTATATTTTTTTTAACTCTGATTATTTGGTTTTTTTTTTACTCTGATTAGAGGTAGTCCTTGACTTCTGAACACAATTGCCCCCCCCCCATTTTTTTTTTTGTTACGTGAAAGTCATATCACTTTTTTCAGTGCTGTTAAATGGTCACTAAATGAATCGTAAGTTTGAGGAATACCTGCATTCTGTTGCTTTTTTACATGTACACTGAGAGCTTCTGCATTGGAGACAAATTCCTTGTATGTCTAATCACACTTGGCCAAATAATTCAGTTCCATTTGTTTTTATTCTCCAGAGACGCCGATCAGCAGAAGATGAATTAGCTATGAGAGATTTTCTCCAAGAAGGAGACCTTGTCAGCGTATCCTTTTTGGGAAGTTAAAAGAAAATCCCTAAGAATTGTTAGCGCAGTCTTGTTCGGACCCCATTGCTGATGGAGCACCATTACCCATACTCCGGGGATGATGGGGCCTGTGTTCCATCCCTCCTGCAGATTGCCATGTTGACTGCAGAACCTTTTTAGGATTGACTTGTGTTAAAGCCTTGTTTCCTGGCCTCCTAAACTAATCAGTCAAACTGGGTTTGTGTAGCTTGCTAAAACCCAAGATAACGGAGTGTGAATTCAGACAATCTTATTCCTCTTATTCCTGACCCCGGGTCCTTTTGTATTTATCGGGGGTGGAAATGCAGGGAAGCCCACTGTGGTTTTGTTTTCTTAAATGCCCCTGGCAGGCCGAAGTCCAAGCGGTGTTTTCTGACGGGGCAGTCTCATTGCACACTCGAAGTCTCAAATATGGAAAGGTGAGCTACTTTTAATTTTTCTTAATGCATTGAAAGTGCTCTTCTATCTGTAATGGGGAACAGGAATGACAGAGTTGGAAGGGACCTTGGAGATCTTCTAGTTCAACCCCCTGCTCAGGCAGGAAACCCTATACCATTTCAGACATGGTTGTCCCAGTCTCTAAAAAACGTCCAGTGTTGGAGCATTCACAACTTCTGGAGGCGGGCTGTTCCACCGATTCATTGTTCTAATCAGTGGAATAACTTGCCTCCAGAAATTGTGAAGTTTGAGAAACAGGAGGCAGAGCTGAAGTCAAGACTACCCAAAAACAATTTCTATTCTTCAGCAATTCTCCGTACAACATGGAATATTTATGAGGTGACAGGATGCTTTGGAAATGTGTGTTGTTGTTTTTTTCTTATATCAGAATGAAGTGTTTTTTATCAGAATTGGCTTATACTTCATATTTGGACGTAAAAGAGGGGAGAAAGTTATTCAGTTCTCTGCAGCTTTTAAGCAAAGTATTGCCTCTTGCTGTGATTGAGGTTTCCCACAAGGTCCATGCTGTATTTTTCCAACCTGCTAACCATCACCTTTATTCCTCCTGGCCTCCTTTCTCTTTCCAGCTTGGTCAGGGGGTCCTGGTCCAGGTCTCCCCGTCCCTGGTGAAGCGTCAGAAAACTCACTTCCACGACTTGCCGTGCGGGGCCTCCATCATTCTTGGCAACAACGGCTTCATCTGGATTTACCCCACCCCTGAGCAGAAAGAAGACGAGGCTGGGGGCTTTGTGGCTAACCTGGAGGTGAGTTGAAGGCTTGGGGAAACCGTGATGGAAGAGATTTCAAAACTTTGGGGGGGCCCCAAGTGCTTGGCCTTCTGCAAAGGGGTCAAACCTGCCTGGGGGACCGTGCGTGGAGGGCCCACGCAACCATGGAGCTGGTTGGCCCTGTGAAATCCCCCCTCCCACCTGCATTAACCACTGCTAAGCTCTCCATCTTGGAAGACTCTTTTGTAATTTTAGAATGTTTTTTTTAATGATTAATTTAATTGATTAAATGGTACGCTGCCCAGAGCTTCTCTCTGATTTTGATGAGTGGTTAGGAAGTGTGATAAATAGATAAGAAAGCAAGAAGGAAAGAAGATAGAAGAAGGGAGGGAGGAAGGCAGGGAGGAAGGAAGGAAGGAAGGAAAGGGAGGGAGGGAGGGAGGGAGGAGCAAGGGCTGGACTTTTTCAGCACTGTCATAACTTTGAACGGTTGCAAAATGAATGGTCATAGGCCAAGGACTATGCATAGGGACCAAGCCCGAAGCTGCTAAGATTGGGTGTCTGTCTGTCCAGCCGGTGCCCCTGCCTGACCGTGAGGTCATCTCCCGCCTCCGAAATTGTATCGTGGCTCTGGTGTCCCAGAAGATGACCTTGTACGACACGAGCATCCTGTACTGCTACGAAGCTTCTCTCCCTCACCAGGTAGCGCCTCTCTTTTCCATTTGGCATCTCTGGTGGGCTTGGGCACCAGGTCTGCCCCGGGGTTTGAAGGGTCCCGGAGGTTATGCAAGACACAGTTGGGCTTCAGGTCCAACCCCTTGGCAATATTTGGGGCGGTCTTCGGAAGCCGAGTTTTTCAGCCGTGGCAATTTGCAGACAGGGTGCCCAGAGTGGTCCAGGAGGAACTCAAGTTAGCAAGGGGGCTTCAGACCTTTATCTGGATTTCTCCTCCTTTCTTGCAGATCAAAGACCTTCTCAAACCAGAAGTGGTGGAGGAGATTGTGTTGGAGACACGTCAGAGGCTTCTGGAACTGGAAGGATGATGGCAGCAAAGGAGTGGTGAGGAGTGGCCAGGATTCCTTCCTTCCTTCCTTCCTTCCTTCCTTCCTTCCTTCCTTCCTTCCTTCCTTCCTTCCTTCCTTCCTTCCTTCCTTCCTTCCTTCCTTCCTTTTTCTCATCTCCCACCTCTCCTTCCATCTCTATCCTTCCTTGCCTCCTTCACCTTTCTTCCCCCTC
Organism: Crotalus tigris; assembly: GCF_016545835.1. NCBI lineage: Eukaryota > Metazoa > Chordata > Lepidosauria > Squamata > Viperidae > Crotalus > Crotalus tigris. Next base: position 1,480,104 of record NW_024096732.1, read on the forward strand.
TATCTCACTTCCCTCTCTCCTTATTTCCCATTCCTTCCATCTACCATCCATCCATCCATCCATCCATCCATCCATCCATCCATTCTGATTTTGCTCTCTGTTTTTGGTACAGAACCTCTTAGAAATTCCAGAGCTGAGAGGAAGCAGCAGCAGAAGATGAGTGGTCCCCAACCTCATTTCCAGCTTGGCGGCCAAGCGTGGGGGGAGGAGAGGGAAGGGCCATGGCTCGGGCCTTGGGGACCCCTGTTGTAGACCACAAGGAGCTGTGGTCCTTTTGTCGGTCCATCTTCTCCCTTTCTGTGAATAACATCAAAAGCTCATATAAGGAAGGAAGAGCAAGGAAGAACTCATATAATTTTCATCTTTCTTTTCCTCAAACAGCATCTCTGTAAATTCTGAGGTTTTTTTATTCCTACTTTCTGGAACTTTGCTCCAGTATTTGTCCCTAGCCTGAGAAATGCTTGATTTTGAAGTTTCGTATCGGTTGAAAATCCATAATTGCACAAGGAAGAGATTTCTTTGGCACAAAACTGTTCATTAGCAGAAACAAGAACCTGATATTAAAAAAAGGAACCACCCATCTCCAATCCCTGTGTAATTTACATCTCCTCTTTAAACTGTTTGTCTTAATTAAAAAAAAAAATGTTACAAGCTGCCTGAGTAAGTTGGGAAGCTATATAAACTTGTTGAATAAAGAAATAACAATCTTTTAAATGTCTATTTTACATCCTTGGTTCGGCCACTTGAGAGAATAGTCCTCTGTTTTGGGGGCAAAAAGCTGGAATTGCTGCGTTTGCAACTTTGCCTGGGTTGAACTTCTGGGTTGCTGCAAAGAAGAGCTGCGTTTAATTCGGAGTGAAACCAAGTTCTGAACTGTGTCCCCTTGGCTCAGTTCTTTGTACGAGGGAAGGAGAATTCTCAATATATTTCCTCATGTCATCCCAGGAGTTGTGGAATTTGGTCCAACGAAGTCATCGGATTTTGTAGTCGCTTTCAAAGTTTCTCCAGGTTTGGGAGATGCCGAGATTCCTGTTTGTAGCGATGTGTGAAAAAAAGATTCAATAAACTTTGGAAGGAAAAAAAAACCAAACCCTCAACCGCCAAAGAGGAATCTGTTAATTTTTTTCTGTCGGATTATTCTCAGGAGCAAAATTGGAATGCAAGTAGTTGTCGACTTAAGCCACAACTGGACGCGCAATTTCCACCGCTAAGCAAGGTGCTTGTGGGTGCCTGATTTTATGACCTTTTTTTTGCCATTTTTTAAAAAAATCCAGCCTCCCCCCATTGATTCGGCTTGTCGGAAGAAGCTGGCTGGGAAGATCGCGATCACGTAAAATACACGTGAAGTTGCAAGTGCCCAAATTTTGATCACGCGACCATGGGGATGCCGTGACAGTCATAAGCCTGAAGACCAGTGTCAAGTCACATTTTTTTGGTGCTGCTTCTACATCAGCTCCTATTGAAGCAATGAGTGGTTAAGTTAAATAGGGTTTGAAAATCCCTTTTTCAAATCCCTTTCTATGGTTTCAGAGCACCAAGTTAGAAATCCAGAGATTCTGGGTTCTAATCCTGCTTCAGACGCAAAGCCCAACTGGGTGAGCTTGGGCCAGCTCTCTCTCAGCCCTTTAGGAAGGAGGCAATGGCAAGCCCCTTCTGAAACCTTGCCAAGAAAACAGAGATTTATATTTTCAAGGTTGTCATCAGAAGTCAACTTGAATCAATCTTGCGTAAGGGGAAAAAAAGCTGTTTTTATTTCCTTCTGGATGAAAATTCCAGGAAAAAAATAAAATTCGAGTTTGTTTCAAGGTGCAATTCTCCACAATTCTATTGTTTCTATTTTTAAAGGGTTTTGTAGGTTTTCTTAACTGTTGCATCAGGACTTCAAAACAAAAACTGGCAAAGGATACATTAGTTTCCTAGGGATTCTCACATTTTTAAGCTTGTTTATTATACAATTTTAGTATCCACTCTTGCTACAGTTAAGCCAGGACTTCAAAATAAAAAACAACTGAAGATACATTAGTTTCTTATGTCTTTTTATTATTATTGATGGTTTATTAACAGATTTAGGAGTTTGCTTTTAATTAAAAATTAAATAAAATAGAAATCGCTTCTTTAAGAGATCCCTGGGCCCCCGGGGATCCCTGGCAGAGGATGATAGGCCAGAGCCCAACACGACAAATGAGGTTGGGAAAAGGCTTTGGAGGATTCTTTGCTCAGCCCTGTGGATGATGGTGGTTGTAGTCCAAGGCTCACTAGATAAACCCTACCAGCCCAGCTCTATTGTATTCTAAAGAGAAGGGGTTGGGGGGTGGTGGTGCTAAAGCTGGACACGCCACTGGGCGAGGAGGGCAGTGAGGATGGGAGCCCTCGCCCAGCCCTGTGGACGATGGAGCTTGTAGTCCAACGCAGTCGAGGCAAAGAGGAGGGGCGGGGGTGCCCCAGCGGGGGATGATGGGTACACTCCTTGCAGCGGCGGAGCATGGGAGCTGCCTTTCGCGCGGCAGGGGAGGATGGGCTCGCGGGCCCCGGCCACCCACTCGCGTGCGCCGGCTGGCTGGCTGGCCGGGCTGCTCCTCCTCCCGCTGCTGCTGCTGCTGCCGGGCGCCGCCCTCGCCCTCCCGCCGGCCCTCCTCAGCCATGGCCGCCGCTGCCTAGGCCGGAGAGCCGGCCGGACCCCGCTGAGCCCCCCCGGCCGCCCCCCGCCGCAGCCCCAGCTGCCCCCGGGACCCTCGGCTCTTCTGCTGGCCTCGCCGCCCTCCGGAGCTCCCGTTTTCCTTCCCTTCTTCTCCCTCCCTCCCTCCTTTCTTTCATTCTTTTTTCTCTTTCTCTCCTTCCTTCTCTTTCCCTCGTCAGCTCCTTCCTTCCTCTTTTCTCCTTCTTCCCTTCGTCTTCCCTTCCCTTCATCCTTCCTTCCTGACCACCGTTTCATTAACCTTTCTTTTCCTTTCCTTTCACTTTTTTCTTTTATTACTTCCTCAGACCTTCCTTCCCTCCCTCCTTCCTATTTTCCCTTCATAATTCCTTCCCCTGGTCCCTAATTTTCTGATTTCACCCTCTGACACATTTTTCTTCCTTTTAGTTTTCTCCACATTCCCTTTCCTTTCCTTTCCTTCCCCTCCCACTTTTTTCTATCCTGTTTTGCTGTAACCTCCCACAGCATAATTCAAAGGGGGCCCTTCAGACGTCCTCCTCAGAGGCTCCAAGTTTGCCTGGGTCCTCCTGCTGCTTCTGAATGGATGCTGGGCCCCCATCTTGCTCGAGAGACCCCCCCAAACACCTGCCTTTGAGGACAACCTGACAGCATTGACCTGAGATGACCTCCCCCCCCCATGCAACTCTTTCTTCCATCTCTTTCACTTTCCGTCTCTTCGGACCAACTTCATTCTTCCTTCAAGGACTTACAAATGTTTTGCTTTTCAGAGCATCTGACTGTGGCTGTGTTTATTGAATTTATCCGCAGATATCGCTGCTTCTTCACGGTTTGGTCCTTAAAATGCCCCCCATCCACACCAGTTGTCATTTTACCTTCATAGGAACCTCCAAAGAGCAGAATCGAAGGAGCAGAAGCAACAGCAACGGAAGGACTACGGGATTCATAAGGATTTGCATCGGACTAAATAATACTGGAACATTCCCTTTTCCTTGCACTCCTGCTATGGATGGCAATTTGGGAACTTTTATGGGGGGCTGTTGAAGGACAAAAAATTACAGTTCTTGGACTCTGTTGATTCAGCTGGAATAATAATACTTGAAGCCCAAGAGATTTGGGGGTTTGACCTGGGCTATGCAAGAAAAATGGGGCATTTCTTGGTCTGAGTCTTTGCAGTCGGATGACCTCACCTTACGACAGGAAAGCTGCGAAGAAGGAGCCATCCAGCCCTGGTGACCCAGTGGAACTTCACAAATTGACGCAGGGCTGAAGGAGGGAAAGACAGAAAAGCGTGTGTTTTCATTTAAAGGGTGGTACTTGGAACGCAACGTGGAGTTTCCTGTCCCTTCGGAAGGCCGTGGTGTGTCGCGTGCGTGGGAGGAAATCTATGGGTCAGCAACCTGGAAAAGTCGTGGGCGACCAACGGAGGCCAAGTCTTCCCGCCCTGCACTTTATCAAGGGTGGGGTGAAGAAGGAAGCCTCCAAGCAAGGAGGGACCCATTGCAACGTCTTTCTGGAGCATGGTAAGAGTTCTGGTTTGTTTTCAGCAGGGGGCTGGGTTCGCACAGCAGGCTTAACCTGGTCAGTTGAATTTGCATGGGGGAGGGAGGCGGCTGAGCCTTTAAGACTGAAAATTCAAGTAGTCCTCCACTTACGACGATTTGAAGTTGCAACAGCACTGAAAAAAAATGACTTAGGGCTGTTTTTCGCACTTGTGACTGTTGCAGCATCCCCAGGGTCACATGATCAAAACCATGTCAAAAAGCATCATAAAGTTGGCGCAATCCACTTAACAATTGCCTTGCTCAGCAATGGAAACTTGGTTCCCAATTTTTGGCCGTAAGTCGAGGACTACCTGTTTGTACATAACAACTATCACACTGTTCGATTTTTTGTGTTACCCAGAGCAGGTGTGAAAGAGAATGAGGCTGTGACGCTTGTTTGTGGCATATCACGATATGTAAGCTGGGCACTGCACGTTGTTGTGATGTTTAAACCGTGGTTCAACCCAAAGTCATTTAACAACTGTAGTTAACAAAAACAATAGCTTGATAGGTTGTTGTGACCATAGCTGGTCTTTTTAAGTAGCTTTCAGATGCTTCCCATGGTTGGCTTGAGGGAAAATGAGAAGGAGAATAAGAAAATCTGGTCTCTGGTTATTAGGGGGAAAAAAATCTAAGAAAATAAATCTGAATAAATAAGAAAAAGGAAGTTTTGGAGAGGCTAAACCCCAGTTTGCAAACCACAAACGTGGGATTCGCATGACACATGAAAGCGACCACAATAAGCGTTAGTGTGATCTGCGTATTGAATTGCTTCTGATTAGGGTTTAATTTGCTTTCCTTGCAAGCCTGTAAATAAAATATTTGAGCTACTTAGTAATCATTTCATCAGCTGGGTGATTAGTTTGGCTCCAGACACATTTCCCTTATTTATTTATTTAATTTATACATTTATTTACTTCTCTCACCTCTTCCTAGACTTAGGAAGTTAATTCTGCTTTTTTTTTTTTTTTTTTTTTTAGCTTTTAACTAAATTAACTCAAGTCGGCTGAAATCAGGGTTGGTGGTGGGAAGGATGGCAGAGAATGGGGCTTCGGGATCTTAAGAGTTGGAAAATTGAATTTTGGGCTGGTTAATTAAAATATTTTGGTAATGGGAAGGTGTCTGGCCTCTCAGACTGCCTTAGAGAGAGAAGAAGGTGGGAGAGCAGATTAATGGCTTGGCTGAAGCATCCTGCTTCAGTGAATCGTTTTGCTTGACCTGGATTGGCCTGCTTGGTTTAGGGCATCGTGGTTTGTAAACCAAGTTTGTGGGTGTAGCATGATGTGAGACAGCGCTTTGCAAGCAAACCATGATTGTTTTAAAGCTGAATGTGGGGAGCCCTTTTGCAAACAGGCAGATCCTGACGTTTGTTGATGTTGGTTGAGTTTTTCCTTGATTGACAAATACATTTCCACCCAGATCCTTAAGGGGCTCGAAAAACAAGATTTTCTGGTGTTCAACAGGCCTTCTTTCCGCCCCTTTCTCAGCTTTTGCTGGCCTCTGTAGCCACGGGAAGATGGTTCAACCCGTCCTGGGCTTTGCACGGAGCTGAACTTTTGACTTTGGTTTCTCTTTAATTCACGGGTGAAGAGGCGGATCTGTTTTTCCAAATTGATTCTCCAAACAGTTGCCCAAGCCAAGCTTGGGCCTTGTGGTTTGACTCTGGTTCTCCTGCTCCGTTCGACCCTGGTTTGTGTGTCTCATTTTTGGCAGCCGTGTCCTCTTCTCCAGGGGGATCTGGACTGCGTCCGAAATCTTTGAATTGTGGTTTGCTTCGCAGTTCAGCAACAACCACAGAGAACCACGTTCGATTCTCTGCCTGTTTCTCAGGGATGTAGTGCTAGGGTTGGGCTTTCCTACCTATGCACAGGCTGCTTGTGCTCCAAACGCACAAAGTATAGTCAGCACACACATACATACACACACACACACACACACACAAACACACAAGCCCCTTTCATTTGCATAGCTGGCAGTGTTCTTCTTGCCTCTTTATTATGTGGGTAGTTAAGACGCTGGGTTTGAGTTACAGATAATTTCAACCCAGTGGGATAACTGAAAAAGCAAACATAACATTGTTGTGTTGGGTCTTAGCCAGAGCACATTGCCCTGGTGTGACTCGGAGTTCACAAGGCGGTTAAGGTTATCTTGGCATCTGAAAGATTTAAAAAGGATGAAGAAATGATTTTTTTAAAAAATAAAAATCATACTTGCTTCCTGGGGATTATGCAGACACGTTCATGTTGATGTTTTTGGCAGTGCTTTGGAAGCACTTTTCTTCCCAATGTTTTTCAGCATCCTGGGTTACTTTTTCCTACTGTTGAGATCTCCAGGTGGCGTTCTTTTCACTTCTACCTAGCTTCCCACCTTAGCTGATACCTGCTGAGTAATTTTTGAACATAGAGACCCAACCTGGAACTAAGGAGAAATTTCCTGGCAGTGAGAACAATTAATCAGTTCTCTTCAGGAGACTGGTTAGCTACTTAGAGACTCTTACTGATTTATAGAGGGCTGGACTAGATAACCTTTGGGGATCCATCCAACTCCACAACTTCATGCTTCTATGTCTTTCAGGGGAGAGATTTTGAAAGTTGTAGAGAGAAAAAACTCCTGATCCAATAACTTTTAAGCCAACTTCATTTTCCTGTTCAAACACGCGCCCTGATAATCTAACATCAATCAACTGAATGGGATGTTTATCATTTTTTAAAAAAGTTGCTTGTGCTTTAATATCTTTGATTGGGGAAAATCCCGTTTTTTTTCCCCGGCAGAAATGAACTTCTCTAGAATCTTCTCACCATATGTTGGTAAAAATTCTGGGTATCTAAATTGATCAGGGAGAAAAGAAGACTATAACTTGAAAAAAAAAAAAGAAAAGAAATACACACCTATTAAAGATCAGCCAAAACCTTGTTTAGTCTCAGGAGGACAGTTGCCTACTTTTACAGAATAATCTCTCTGAATGGAAATGGTGTTTTTTTTTTTTTTTAATGCTTCTCAGTTACTCAAACCACCCAATTGCTCCCTATTCGGCCTTGCAGTTTTATGAAGCTTTGCATGATTTTTAAAAAAAACCCACCTTAAAATGAAATATTGAATTTGGAATTCTTGTTCTAGGACCAGCCAAGTTTGCATCAGGGCCTCGTGGCTCTTTCCAGTTGTAAGAAAGGTTGGTGGGTTTCTCACTTTTTCGAAAGAAAAGAAAAGTTGATCAACTTTTGCTCCTTCTGCTTTATCTTCTGGGGGTGCAGTTTAGTTCCTCTGAAAACAGATTTTTTTCTAGCATTGGCAGGCTATTAAGAGGAATGATGGCACCGCAGAGTGATAAGTAGGTTTCATAATGTTAGTGGGATGTGAGATTTAATTGAGTTCACTTTTAGTAGTCTTCAAGTTGGATGGGCCAAACCTTTCTTTGTGCTTTTTCAAGGGGTGAAATAACTTTATTTGATCCATAGCTAGAGTGCCAAAGATACAGAGAGAGATGTTATGTATGTTGATGGCAGCAAGAATACTTTATGGAGAAACAAAAACGGAAGGGCAATTTGTTTCCCACAATGCCAAAGATGATGGAATTAGCAGAGATGGCTAAATTGACCAATTTGATTAAAACAACAACAACAACAACAAAGAACACAATTAACTTTGTTTCTACTTGGGAGCTGCGTTTGGACTTTGTGTTTGAGGTGCTGTTCCAAATAATAGATTAAATTCTCTTTTAACGGGCCTTCTGATTTAACAGACCCCCATTTTACACATTAGTCTGTTACATTGAGCATTTCCAAGTTGTCCTTTAAGAGCTGTTTAGCAAGTAGCCCAACAGCCAAAGGGCTTTCATGCAAGATTTTTTTCTGTATTAGGAGAGATCTGACTTGTAAAAATGAAACTTTTTCCGAGACTATTCTGAATTTCAGTTTTAAGAAGGCTCAGCGAATTGCATCAGAGTTGAGGTCTAGAGCAGATCCTTTTCCAACATTGCTGGAAATGTGCAAGCTTAGGAAATTGTTTTTAACTGAGTCAGCCTGTGGGCTCAGATGATCAGGAAGGTCACACTGTCCCACAGTGACGCTTCCAGATTTATAACTGGAGCCTGTCTAACCTGGAGATGGTGGAGATTAAAACAGAGGTCTTTCTATATGGGGAGGGGGGAGAATTGGGAAGAAAAAAAAGCACTATGTTCCCCACTCCTTGGTTTCGGAAGGGGTCACTGAGCATTACACGTTTCCCCCAAATTTTCACAGGATGAGACAATTCCATGGTTTTAATCATGCCAGCAGATTCCCCAAACACGAAGGGTGCATTGCGCACTTTCCAGCCCCTTCACTGAATAGGAGCTGCTGCCAGGAAAGGGGGGGGGGGTGTCTGCATTTTTTCTGCGCAGGGTCACGTCTACAAAATGCACCATCAGACCTATAAATAAATATCCTTATCGCTGCTGACTTTCACATTTGCGTGGGTTTGGCAGCACTGAAGAAGTGGAACAGATTTTGTATTTTGTATTTTTTTTTTTCTGTTTTCCTGGAGAAGTGCTGAGCGAATCTGTTTGCTGCTGGGGGGAGAAGCGATTCGTGGTTCCTGTTATCAAATCTGCATCGGTTTCAGCTTCTCGGGATGAAATCTGTCTCCTAAGAAGGTGGTCAAATCTGGCGCAAAGTGGAGCAGGGTAGATTTCATTGGTCCACCCAAGGAAGCCCAAGAGAGGTCTCCAGGATTGCAAATACAGGTGGTCCTCATTTTACGACCACCACTGAGGCCAAAATGTCTGTTGCTAAGCAAGGCGGTTGTTAAATGACTTTCGCCCCATTTTATGACTTTTCTTGCTACCGCTCTTAAGCGAATCACTGCGCTTGTTAACTGAATCATGTGGTCATTAAGTGAAACCATTGACTTTGCTCGTCAGAAGGCCGCAAAAGGGGATCATGTGACCCCCCCCTCCTGGGATGCTGCAACTGTCATAACTATGAGCCATATTTGAATTTTGATCCCGTGACCACAGGGATGCTGCAACGGTCGTAAGGGTGAAAAACGACGCAAGTCCCTTTTTTCAGCGCCACTGTAGCTTCGAACGGTCACTAAATGAGCTGTTGTAAGTTGAGGACTGCCTGAACTGAACAGCTTAAGCAAAATGCAAGAGGAGAAACAGGAGGATCCCAAAGCCTAGAATTAAGAAGAGGCGCTGCAGAAATTTTAAGCCGAGCTTATCTTTGCAGCTCTTCTCATGACATAATTCTGAATTATCTCATTTGCCCATTAGCATTGTTCACTTAATGGTCATTTGCTGAAGAACCCTGGTCAAAAGGGGGGAAAAAAAGAAAAAAAGTTGTAAAATTGCACACAGATCTATTAACTGCCTTGCTTAGCAATGAAAAACTCTGCTTCCACCTGATGTTGTAAATCAAGGATGGCCCCTATTGGAAATCTGGAAGGAGACATTTGACTTCCTGGCTGCCATGTTTCCAGCATCCCTCTGCTTTCAAACAGAGCTGGTGTGTTTGTGTTTGGGTGTGAAAATGACCACAGGGTGGCAGGAGGGGTCTGCACACACTAAGAGCGAAAGGATGGCTTGAGAAGTGGTCTTTATTGCAGTCACTGATCACAAAAAGGTTGGCACATCTTATGTCAGTTTTTTTTGGAAAATTGGAAGGACTAATTTTGGAAACTCACATAATGACTTGATCTTGAAGATCTCTGATTAGTTTTGAAATATTTCCTTCCTTCCTTCCTTCCTTCCTTCCTTCCTTCCTTCCTTCCTTCCTTCCTTCCTTCCTTCCTTCCTTCCTTCCTTCCTTCCTTCCTTCTCAATCCTTGATGGAGTTTGCAGGGCTCCCAGGAACCAACCACAATCTTAAACCTGCCAATAAATTGCAAAAGCCTGACATGATGGAAAAATTGTGTTTTTTGCAGCCTCCAGGGCATTGTTTTTTCATTGCCTTTATTGTTTTTATTCTATTCTTTTTTCTGTATTATCAGCTACCCACTCAATTGAACCGTTTGAAGGTGGATAAATAAAATGTTCTTTTCTTGTTTTCTTTCTTTTTTCTTTTTTTTAAAGAAAAAAAAAAACAATTTCTCAACTGCCCAGAGTCACTTCACTAGGAGTTGGCTGGTATGCCAATTTAATAAATAATAACAACAATAATGAATAAATAAAAACAGCTGGATTGTAAGAAATGGATTTTTAAAAAAAGATGTTTTCTTCTTCTTTTTTTCTGTTGCTGGAAGAAAATAAAGAATTTCCTGTTTGTGACAGCGTGAAAAGGATGCTTTCTGTTTTTAAAATGCCTTTGTGATAACCGATAACTTTGGCATTTATTGGATTAACTTTTGCCCCTTAAGTTAATCGGAAGCACTGCTTAAAATTAATACAGATAGTCCTTAGCTTATAACCTATAATAACTTGTGACAGTTATAAAGCAGGTCCTCACGTGATTGTCCTCAATTTCAGTTTCAGCCCTTGACTGCTTTTTTTTAAATCAAGCTTTGGACTATTCAGAATTCATTTAGAATTTAAAAAGAAGATTGCATATTCTGAAGCTGGTCTAAGTAAGAAATGCAGTTGGGGGTATAACTGAAGCTATTAAAAATTCCTTTCTGATAATGCCCCCCCCCTCTTTCTTTTACCCCTGCTTTTGAAATGTCTTGATAATGGCTATGTCTCCCGACAGCACCTAATTAGATCTCCTTTAAGTGACTTAATTAGGGGCTGTTTTAAAACTTGAAAAGGGAGCGAGAAGAGGGAATAACATCTGTTCTGCTACCCCGTCTTCCGTCTTCAAGGCAACCAACTTTCTTTTCTTTTTTCACCTAGGAAAATGTCTACCTAGATGGAAAACCACTTGGTGAAATGCGTTGAGTTCTCCCTCTTTAATCTCTTTCCACCTTGTTCCCCAGTTCTCCGCCTTATTTTATTTTTATTTTATTTTTTTTGAGGGGTGGGCGATAGTCTATTTATGGAAAACAAGCAGATTGTATTGTTCCTTTAAAAAAAAAAATAGCATCCCTGGGTGCCGCATTGAAGGAACGAGGAATTTAGAGCTTTTGCAAAAAAAATTACAGATGATCAGAGGTGGAGGAGGCAATTTTGAGTTGTCTGGAGGTGGATGCAAATCTGGACCGATAGGAAGGAGGATCTGTAATTGGAGCAGACCCAAGGAAAAATAATTGGCTGGGCTTGGGTGAGTTTTCCCCCCCAGAATTGTATTTCCCCACCCCAACTGTGCCGCAACTTCTGTTCCAGCTTTGACATTTAGTTCTGGGCTGACAGAAGACATTGGGGGAGTTTTGTCATCTATAATTATTATTGTGTCTAAATATATCTACCTATCAGCTTTCCTGCCTGAATGTGCTACTGTTTTTGCTGAGAGAAATAGCTGACTCATTTAACAACGGTAGTCATAAAATGAGGGGTGGGTCACTTAACAATCGCCTTGCTTAGTGATGGCATTTCCCCCCCTAGGGCCATTCTAATAATAATAATAATAATAATAATAATAAGAATAAGAATAAGAATAAGAATAAGAATAAGAATAATGTTGGAAGGGACATTGGAGGTCATCTAGTCCAACCCCCTGCCCAGGCAGGAAACCCTATACCCTTTCAGACAAACGGCTGTCCAGTCTCTTCTTAACTCACTTTGTTTGTCACTAGTCCCATCTAGAGGGAGAGGGGCAGGCTAGGAATGAGAAATATAAATAAATATAAATAAAACTTTGAACGGTTACCAAACAAGGAGTCCTCGGCTTACAACAGTTTGTTTAGTTTAGTGACCATTCTAAGTTACAACGGCAGGGGGGAAAAAAGTGAACGACGACCATTTTATCACGCAAAATGTTGCGGCATTCCTGTGGTCACGTGATCCAAATTCAGCAGCTTGGCAACTGGCATGTACTTAAGACGGTTGGATTAGAAGACCTCCAACTCTGTCTTCCAAATTAGGAAGTTGAGTTTGGAGATGGGTCCACCAGCCTCGTGGCTGATGCATCTCGGAAGGTGCTGAGTTGCTTCTGAGTCATGTTGCCGGACCCGTGTATCACCAGCCTAGCCCAGGAGTGAGTCAAGGGAGCAGCAGAAGAGGTGTTGTGTGACGTCCTTGTGAGAAAGGAGTCTTGTGGTTGGGAAAAGGAGTTTGTGGAATGTAAAGATGGAAAGACTCTGAGACACTCACAATGGACGGATGGTGGAGGGAGACAGTGGAAGTAGCTGAGAGGCCAAAAACAACTTCTTGCTGCCTTAAAGAAACGTCTAGGGCAGGGGTAGGCAACTTTGGCTCTTTTATGACTTGTGGACTTCAACTCCCAGAATTCCTGAGCCAGCCCTGCTGAGGGGAAAGGGAGAGGTTTGCATGCTGGCTCAGGAATTCTGGGAGTTGAAGTCCACGAGTCATAAAAGAGCCAAGATTGCCTAAACATCTGTGGAGATGCTTAGAGAAACATCAGTTCTTACATTTACAGGAGTCCTTAACTTACAACTGTTTATTGACTGCTCAAAGTTACAGCGGCACTAAAAAAAGTGACTTAGGACCCTTTTTCACACTTAGGACCGTTGCAGCATCCCCAGGGTCATGTGATCAACATTCAGACTCTTGGCAACTGGTTCATACTTACGACGGTTGCAGAGTCCCGGGGTCAGGTGATCCCCTTTGGCGACCTTCTGACGAGCAAACTCAACGGGGAAGCCAGATTCACTTAACAACCGTGTGACTCATTTAACAACTGCAGGGATTCACTTAAGAAAGAAAGTTTGTAAAATATGGCAAAATTCACATAACATCTGTCTTGCTTAACAATGGAAATTTTGGGAGGTTTGGGGTACTTTCCGCCACCCACCCGTCTTGGTGGTAGTTTTTTTTTTTTAATCCTTCCCCCCTGCCTGTTTTTTTCCAAACAATTACCACGTATTTTATCTCAAAGCAGCAGCCTGTAGTCATAAATTTGGGAGGAAAATTCATTCCCAACTTTTATTAAGCTCTACATAATAGGTTCCGCTGCTCAGACATACATTCATTAAGCAGAATTAAATGAGTCCTGGCAGCCATTAGCAAAAGAGCTAATAACCTTGCTGCAGGAATGTGCAGCAGATTGGAATAAATGAACAGCAGCAGCAGCCCAGAAAGGAGGAAAAGAAGAAAAGAAAAACTTAAAAAAAAGAAGAAAGAAAGAAAAAGACCAGCATGCAAATGAAAAAAACTGTGCAATTAATTTCAGTTTTTAAAAAAAGAGTTAGAAGACCCAGAATAGCTAATTTCCATGAATGCAGAGCTTCTCAAACGAGTTAGACGGTCACTTTTGGAAAGACAGTGTTGATGCGTGCCTGGCTGAGGAATTCTGGGAGTTGAAATCCACAAGTCATAAAAGGGCCAAGTTTGAAGACCCCTGGCTTAAGTGGAGCACAAGTCTCGAATCTTGCTAAGCCATCCTGCTGGCTTGAAGTCAACGAAGTTTTGGTCTTTCGCATCCAGAGGCCATCAGGACAAGGCTGCAAACTTAGATGTACTGTTGTACTATCAAGAACAGCTAGACCTCGACTTATGACTGCATCCACAATTGGGACCACAATTTCTGTTGTTGTGCACGATAGTTGTAAAGGATTGAGCTAGGCAATCCTTTTTCTGCCACGATTATTAAGCAAATCCTTGCAGTTGTTAACAATCCCTCCTGGTTGTTAAGCAAATCTGGCTCCCTTGTAGACTTTGCTTGTCGGACGTCATCTGGGGAGGACACACATGACTGTGGGACACCAACAATTCTTCCTTTTCACCACTGGAGAGTGCTCTTCCAAAAAGAAGGAGGAGGAGGAGGAGGAGGAGGAGGAGGAGGAGGAGGAGGAGGAGGAGGAGGAGGAGGAGGAGGAGGAGGAGGAGGAGGAGAAGAAGAAGAAGAAGAAGAAGAAGAAGAAGAAGAAGACGAAGAAGAAGAAGAAGAAGAAGAAGAAGAAGAAGAAGAAGAAGAAGAAGAAGAAGAAGAAGAAGAAGAAGAAGAAGAAGAAGAAGAAGAAGAAGAGGTTTGTTTGAAAAGAAGCAGCTGTAAAATAACATTTGTAGCAGGGACAAAACCTAGCTGGTGTGTGTATGTGATGGGTTTTTGTGTTTGTTTGTTTGTTTTGAGTGATAACCCCCCCCCAAAAGGATGATACTTATATTCTAGGAATTTAGAATTAGTCATCTTTACTGAAGAAGCTGTTCCAAAGTTCAACAGACTAATTATGAAAGGGACTTAAAATTGCATCTCTGGTTTATGAAGCCCAACATCTGGATAGAATTTTGCAGGTTTTTGGTTTTTGTTTTTTTTGCAGATTTTGATTTAGTTGATGTGCTTTCCCTTCTTTCTTTCTTTCTTTCTTTCTTTCTTTCTTTCTTTCTTTCTTTCTTTCTTTCTTTCTTCCTTCCTTCCTTCCTTCCTTCCTTCCTTCCTTCCTTCCTTCTTTCCTTCTTTCCTTCCTTCCTTCCTTTTTCTTCCTTTTTCCTTCCTTCCTTCCTTTCTTTCTTTCATTCCTTTCTTTCTTTCATTTTCATTCTTTTTCCTTTGGTGGATTGCCACCTGTGCAGAGTTAATCAAAGCTTTATTTTCTGCTAGGTGCCCCTGGAAACCTTCCCTTGTCTCAGAGCAGCCTCATTTGGCTTTCAGACAATGCTTTGCATAATATATATATTTATTTATTTTGAAGGAAAACAGCTTATGCATCCGTTTGCATATCAACAGCCAATCTATGAATCATCTTAATGGATGTATTTGTATTCTGGGGTCATTGAGAGGAGGCAATTCATCCCTGGCTTAAAAACCTCTGATGACAGAAAATCAGATCCTTGAGTTTTAGCAAGTATTAAAGGCTACACAAGAAAGAAAACTTACGGTTGCATCATTTTGTGGGCAATTTCAGACTTAGGATTCGGGAATAGTGGTGATGTCCGTCGCTCCAAGATTTCAGTGCAGTTTCGCACAAATTGGGAATGGAAAAATAAGCAACAACAGCCTTAAAAAGTGGCAGGACATTTGGGCTCAGTGGAATGGGGTCTATCTACTTTGAGACGTTTGGGGACTTTAGGTGGGAACAAACAACAGAGAGCACCAAGGACTCCAGAGTCGTCATCCTCCTCCTCCTCCTCCTCTCCACACATCCCACTCCCTATGAACACTGATGGTGTTACCTAGTTTGGTAATGAAACGTCTGCAAGAAAACAAGCAAGCTCAGAGAGCACCAAGGACCCCTCATTTCAATCTTGAGCTACAGATATACTTCTTTATTGATGGTCCTGTGAAATTGCCTTCATTTCCTTATTTAATTCTGATTTTATTCTCACCAAAATTTGATGCATTTACTTTGCGAAGGCTGTAAAGTTTTTTTTCTTGATCAATGCAGCGAGCTTTGATTGATTAATTGAGAGCTGCAGTTTTAATTCAGGATTCTGATGGATGCAATGTTTTATTCTTGCTATTATAACGTTGCATTTATGGATTATTATGTCCTAATGGACTTGGTGTTTTATTTTTGCTGTTACAAAGTTGCATTGATGGATTATTTTAGTATGATGGATACAGGGTTGTTTTTGTTTTTTGTTTTTACTGTTAAAAAGTTGCATTGATGGATCCTTGTACAGAGAAAGAGAAATATTTATGGATCCCTGTTCTTTTTTTTATTGCAAATTGCAAGCTATTCAATCAACAAATGTTTCCTTAGTGTTCTGTCTTTCTTTAAAAGGGAATTGGGTACTTTGCTGTTGACAGTGCAGTAATCAATATCCATTTTCTTTTGTATATAATCTGTACTTTTCAATGCGTAGGAGTGGGTAGTTAAATTTGATGTAAACAAGATGATTTGCAATCTTTGTTTCTGGGAGAATGTGACTGTGAAGTAGTGATCAGAGGGGGTAAAAATCAGGTATAAAACTGATTTGTAGATGTATAGCATGTCTTGGTTGAACACCAGAAGAAGTTGAGAGCTTCAGAAGGAATTGTGGCAGGTGTCTTATCTCCTTCATTCTCCTTCATTGGAACTACCTTATCTCTTTGGCTCAGAAACCCTTCCTTCCTTCCTTCCTTCCTTCCTTCCTTCCTTCCTTCCTTCCTTCCTTCCTTCCTTCCTTCCTTCCCTCCCTCCTTCCCTCCCTCCCTCCCTCCTTCCCTCCCTCAGTTCAATTTAATCTCATTTATTTAATGTTCAGAGAGCACCAGGGAGTCCACGGTCATTTTCCTCTCTTCCTCCTCCTCCTCCTCCTCCTCCTCCACCACCACCACCACCCCATGGTTCACTATAATCCAACACAAATGAATGAAATATCAATACACAAACATATGACCCCTAATCAGTTTAAAGCTGTATAACTTGTAACTATTGTAAGAATCCTTTTGGAGGGTAGCTAGGGGTTTTAAAATTCAGAAGACAAAATATGTTTTTAACCACCTGAATTTTATTTATTAAACGTTTTAAAGCTGCTCAATAGTTGTAACTCTCTGGGTGGTACAATAAACACCCTAAATATGCCATTAAAATAGAAACATATACAATAAAACCAAATAAACTGGAAACAGTCCACCAGCTAGACCAGCAGAAAGATATTTGTTCAACGTTATTACATTTTTTTATGTTGAAATATTTTATGGAAATACCACTTTGCTTTTTTCCTGGGGGTAGGTTATTTTGTAATTATTATGGCCATTATTTTTCCATTCTAACTCTGGTGCAGCTGATTTATTTATCCCTCAAGCCAAACACAGCAGTCCAGTGAAATCTACTTGGATGCCTAAACTTTTCTGCAATTTCTAATCTCACATCTCTGTTTCTTTGCAGAAGATATTAATATTTTGACCTAAAGCTTAAATTCTTTCTCCAAATCCAAACCAACCGGGCAGCAAAAGAGGTCACATCACATTGGGACACGGCGACGGTCATAAATATGAACCGGTTGCCAAGTGCCCGAATTTGGATCCCGTGGCCATGGGGCATGCTACAATGGTCGTGAATGTGAAACAACGGCCCTAGGTCCCTTTTTTCAATGCCCTTGTCACTTTGGACGGTCACTAAATGAACTGTTGTAAGCTGAGGACTAGCTACATAGAATAGGCCAGTCTGGTGCCTCGCATGTGGGCTTCCTGAACTCCTGAAGAAGCGAAACGTTAGACCGACATTGCCGTAAAGTCACTCTGGAGAGCCCCAAAAGCGTTTTCCAGCCTGGCTGGTTTCACTTAACATGTCGTCTTTCAACACAACTGTGTTACTGGGAAGCATTTTTAAGTAGGTCACGCATCTTGGGTGCTTTGCTGCTGCTTAGGAAGGAAGGAGAGCATGTGTGTTTGTGTGAACGTCTCTTCTTTGCGGCATCTGAATTGGAAAAGCATTTGCCGAGGTGGGTGTGCGTGCTTGGCTGTTGTGTCACCTGATCCCCTTTTCCGTCCTTCCGACAAGCCAAGCCAGTAGGGGGAAGCCAGATCCACCCAGCTGCAGGGATTCACTTAGCAACTGTGGCAAGGAAGGTCGTAAAATGAGGCAAAACTCACTTAACAAACGTTTGTGCTTGGAAAGCTTTTGCTTTGCTGTTTGGTGCTTAGCCAAGCCTGGGCTCTGCTCTCCAGCTTCTCCCCTTTTTAGGCTGAGGATCTATTTTCTCTTCCTCCCCAGAGGACGGAGGAGAAGAGGAAAAACCAGAGATTGCAGAAAAGAGCCACAAAGAGGGTTAGGGGGCCTGGGGGCTCAAATGGGTGAAGAATGGTCGCAGGAACTCGGTTTGTCTAATCCAAGGGTAGGCAACCTCGGCTCTTTTCTGACTCGTGGACTTCATCTCCCAGAATTCCTGAGCCAGCCACGCTGAGGGGAAAGGGAGAGGTTTCCAAGCTGAGCCATGCTGGCTCAGGAATTCTGGGAGTTGACGTCCTCGAGTCATGAGGGGGCCATAGTTTCCCCATGCTGGCTCAGGAATTGTGGGAGTTGAAATCCATGCGTCATAAAAGAGCCAAGGTTGGCTACTCCTGGTCTAATCTAATGAAGGGAAGAATGAGGGATAACACAATGCATTTATGAATTTATGTTGCACGGTGAGAAATGTGTTAAGTGAGTTTTGTCCCTTTTTACGACTTTTCTTGCCACGCCTGTTAAGCGAATCACTGCAATTGGTAAATTTATAACACAGCTGTTAAGTGAATCGGCTTCCCCATTGAGTGCAACGGTCATAAATGTGAAAAATGGTCATAAATCACTTTTTTTCAGTGCCGTTATAACTTTGGTCACTATCTGTGGTTAGTCAAGCACCGTCTCTGTACTTTTTAGCTTAAAATGCACCAAGTTTTTTTTCCTCTTCCAGTTTCTTCTAGCAACCCTAGAAACAACTTTGGAGGAATCTTAACTCCTCCTTGTTCAACTCACATCCAGTTCTGCAAAAAAAAAAAAAAAAAAAAAGAATTCCTAGCTTTTTCTTTTCTTTTCTTTTCTCCATTCGGATGCAATTTGATCTTTTAGGCCTGTTCCTCTTTTATAGAACCATTAACTCTTTCCTCTCCGCTGCATTTGGAAAAAGTTTTCTCCTTGGATGCTTTCCCAGGCTGTCAGATGGGTGATTTACTGCTTTATTTCTTTTTATGTCGCATTTCCAGCACTCACAAAATGGCTCCAGGCAATATACTTGGTAATTCGGCTTAAAATAAATGCAGGGAGATAATGAATTAAAACCAAAGTCATATGTTGCAAATGCTTTGAATTCTCCCATCTTTTTTAGACAGAGGGCTGCTGTGCTGGTGCCTGTATATTGTGTATTTATTTTCCCTTATTTCAACAAAGCCGTTGCTGTGTCCCAAAGTCATGTGATCCCCTTTTGTGAACTTCTGACCAGCAAAGTCAATGGGGAAAACTTAACAACCGGGTTACTAACTTAATAACTGCAGTGATCCACTTACTTTATCTGCATCGCAAACCTCCAGGGCAACACTAGATGGTGTCAGAGAGCTACAGAAAAGGTCTAAATGTTGCCGCCATCTAATGGCTGTTCAGAGCACTGCACTCTATTGTAAAGTTGGCTTTTACTCAGAGAGTAAAATGGAGTTGCTGTTTTTGTATCGATACCGAGATAAAGGTTACAGCTTTCATTTGGGTGACCCCAATCCAGCCTGAATCTGAATTGTAAAACCATGGTCAAATCCTGGCTTGGTTCGAATCCTACACTGGCTGTGGGCTAAGCTAAAATAGGCATATAAAATTTAATGCTTCAGGAAGAGCAGCATGGATGTTTTAGCATGTCTTTGTGGGCTGTATGTTGTGTGAATCCAGCAACTGTGTTACATTAGCCTGGATTTGGACCCATCTTTTCCTGCTTAAAACTACCAGGTTGTGCCTTTCTCCTTAGGCTTTCTGTCTCCTCCTCTCCCAGATTGTTTTCCCCCACCACAGATAGTTTCCTTCCCCCAATACAAGTGGTATTTATTTGTCTTTAGCGAGAGGTTTTTCACAGCAGCATGTTACGATAGAAAACACACTTCCTGGGGCCTAAATGAGATCATGATTGTGTCTGCAGTTGAAGGGTGTGCTTGCCAACATGTGTTTTCTGCTTTGGGACCTTCATTCTTTCAAAGATGAGGTTGTGTATGACCTGGGTTGTGTCCCCATGGCACTGGTCATCTCCTAGATGTTGGAAGCGGGCCCATCAGCCATCTGTTGGGAGTAGACGTTGAGTTTGGTGGAGCTTCCACCGATACACACGCAGGCAGATCTGAGATGCCCTCAGGGGGTTTTGTCCTGCAGCCAGAAAGGAGAAGTTGAAGTGGAGATGGACAAGAAGGGGAGAAGGGGCAGGAGAAGAGGAGCAGGAAATAAGGAGAAGATGGGGAGAAAGAGACAGGAGGGAGGAGAAGAAGAAGGAGGAAAAAATTTGGGCTGGTATCTAGAAAGGCTGTTCAAATAACTTTCTCTGACTCATTCTTAGTCCTTTGGCTTCAAGTGTGTTAACCTTGTTGCTTGACGATCTCGAGGGGTAACGGGGAGGGGGGGGCGTTTAGCAATCCCATTTAGTAATTCCACTGGAATTCTTTCTGGAATCCTGCAGCTGGGCGGCTGGAGACGGGCCTCCAGTTACAAACAAGCAGAAGAACTTAAGGAGGACTCCGTTCCAGGCTGTGCTCTCGTGACAATGCCTCTCAGCACAGCCACACTGCAATTTCCCAGAAGTGTTTTCATGGCTAGGCGGACCAAGACCCCAGTTATGTAATCTTGGGTTCCCTTGTGGTTTGCTGCCTCTCTCCCCCCTCCCCCTTTATGCTCAACTCTGCTTATCAAGGAATGGATTAGTCAGTTCTGTCACAACGGAGCAGACAATGGCTCCTTTCGTGGGCCTGGAATGGTGGCTTTCCTTCCAGAAGTGGGGTGGGTTTAATTCATCTCGGCCTGATGGTAAGGAGAGGAATTTGGGTCCCCCCCTCTCTCTCTTTAATAATTTGGAAGTTTTACAGGGCAAAAATTAAAAGTGGATCTTTGGTACAAGGTAGAAGAGAATATAGGGTTGAACTGTGGGGTCCTTGGTGCTCTCTGAGCTTGGTGGTTTTCATGGAGATGTTTCATGACCCAACTAGGTAACTTCATCAGTGCTAGAAGGGAGAGCGCCACGGACCCTACAGTTGGTACAAGGTGCCACCAAATGAAGGTGTTGGAGAGCCACCGTCGGCCAACTCCAAATTCCTGGTTCAAATCCTGAGCGGAAATTGATCTGTAGGGAATTAGCCCCATCCTAAAGGCCTACAGCAGATCATGGCACCGGCTAATAATCCTTGGGTTTCTGTAGTCAAAATATGCGAAAATAAATACACACACACTACCCTCTCAAAACAAATGGTTGTAAGTTGGGGATTGCCTGCCTAGTATCTCTGACAATCCATCCATCTTCTCTTTAAACATCTCCAGCAGAAAAGATGGCCAATCTTAAGCGAGTTTTAATTCACTCAGAAAAAATCACGGTGAGAACATCGAAAGAGTAGCTCCTGTATTTTCCTCTTGGACATCTCCTTTTCCTCCCCCCAGTTCTTCTCCTTTAATATTATGTCTGGGAGCAGGAGTTCCCTGAGTAGCTCCTCTCTGTCAGCCAGTTCTGGAAACCCTTGATCAGAATTCAGAATACTAGAGTTGGAAGTCTCTAGTATTCTGAATTCTTTTCCTAGTCCAACCCCCTGCTGAAGCAGGAGATCCTGTCCCATTCCGGACAAATGGTTGTCCAATCTCTTGTTCAAAACCTCCAGTGATGGAGCACCCACATCTTCTGGAGGCAAGGAGTTCCACTGATCCCAGGTAGCTCCACCTTGACCCACTTGGGAATAAGAAGGAGAGAGGTGAAAGTCATTCAGGCTGGCAAGGTGATGTTGTTATGGTTGGAGGGCTGGATCAAAAGCTTAGAAACCAGGGACAAAATCCAGCACAAACAAAGCAATAGATATCAGATGGCTGGACAGCTATCTAAACAGGAATTCCTTCCTGCCATTGTGAGATAAAATAGCCGCTGCTGCTTCGTTCTGGTGTTCTGTGCAAAGTGACTCTTCCTTCCTGAATTCTCTGGAAACAAAGAAAAAGTCAGCTGGGAAAAAAGACTATGAAGGTCTGTTGGAAAATGAAGTGACAGCACCTGATTATTGACTTTCTTGTTCCCTTCCCTTCAACTGAAGAAGTTTCTAAGATGAGAAACGAAACGTTTTCAAGGGGAAAAAAACCAGCCAAGAAAGTCCAGTTGCCTTTTGGAAAAAGCATCGTTGGGATCACTTAAACATGAGCCAGCAGTGTGCAGCAGCAGCAGCCAAACAAAGCTTGGTTGTATAAACAGAGTCATAGAATCAAAATCACGTGACGTGTTAGTACCGTTTTAGTAAGGCCACACCTGGAATATCGTATCCAGTTTTGGTCACCACATTACAAAAAAAAAAAGATATTGAGACTTTGGAAAAAGTGCAAAGAAGAGCAATTAAAATGATTAAAGGCCTGGAGACAAAAACACATGAAGAATGGTTGCAGGAATTGGCTATGACCAGTCTAGAGAAAAGAAGGGGTGACATGATAGCAGTCTTTCAATGTTTGAGGGGCTGCCACAAAGGGAGGGTCAAATTATTCTCCAAAGGACCAGAAGGCAGGATGGAAACCAACAAGGAGAGAAGCAACCTGGAACTAAGGAGAAACTTCCTGACAGTGAGGACAATTAATCAGTGGAAGGGCTTCCCTCCAGAAGCCGTGAATGTTCCAACACTGGATGTTTTTAAGAAAAGACTGGACAGCTACCTATCTGAAATGGTACTATAGGATCTCCTGCTTGAGCAGGGGTTGGACTAGAAGACCTCCAAGGTCCCTTCCAGCTCTATTCTGATGGATTGACTTCCTGTTGAAATAAAACTTGGCTTTGTGCAGCCGCCGCAGATCCGGAAGGGTGACAGAGGGCATCCAGAGATGTTTTTCTCCCGCTAGGAATTTCCCAACAGTCTTTCTTTCTCTCCGAAGTTGCACGCTTGACCCTTTGGCTCTCCGCAAAATCATGACTCTAAGGAGTTAAGTGTGTGTTGTGGGCGTTCCAGGCCTTCCTGATGTCACGCCAGAAAATGAAGGAAGGCCTTTGTTGGCAACTCAAGCTTTGCAAATCGGAGAGACTTTGCAGCGCCTCCCTAGACAGACGGACGGACGGAGGGATGGGGGAAATTTAGGAGCCTTTGCTCCATGTAACTTCAGTCTGTTTCCCTCCAGTTCTCTATCTTCCCCTCCCTCCCTCCCTCGTCTTCTTTTTTTTGGGGGGAAAGCCAACTTCTCTCTTTTCTGCCGGACCTGCTTAAGGAAGCCTGAAGAATGTAAAGTGAAGGAGAAGCAGTTTCTAACTTTTGGGGAGAGACGCAATGGACGGTGTCAGAAATGGACGGTCGGCGTTGAGCTAACGGTTTTCAGAAGGCTGGATTTATAGTGGATTTGTTTTTTTGTTTAAAAAGCAAAGAAAAGCAGAGAGGGGGTTTTTGGCCTGGAAGTTTAGGGAGAAGAGGAAGAAAGCGGGGGTCCGTGGGGGCAATCAGGCTGGAGGTGTTCCTCTAACCAATGAAAATGTTGGAGATTTGCCTGAAATTAGTCGGTTGCAAGTCAAAAAAAGGGCTGTCCTCCTCTTCCAGCTGCTATTTGGAAGGTAAGTCCAGAGCTGCCCTGGTTGAAAAGTAGGGTGGGGGTTTGTTCCCCCTCTGTTTTGCTGTAGGCCTGTAGCTACTACTCCCTGTCTGGAGTAGAAGTCCTTCTATAAAATTACTATCTGGAGAAGAATGGCTCCTTTTGGGAGGGGGTTGAATTAGGAACTTTCAAAGTCCTTGTCCCAAAGTTCCTTCCTTCCTTCCTTCCTTCCTTCCTTCCTTCCTTCCTTCCTTCCTTCCTTCCTTCCTTCCTTCTTTGCTTCCCTCCCTTCTTCCTTCCTTCCTTCCTTCCTTCCTTCCTTCCTTCCTTCCTTCCTTCCTTCCTTCTTTGCTTCCCTCCCTTCTTCCTTCCTTCCTTCCTTCCTTCCTTCCTTCCTTCCTTCCTTCCTTCCTTCCTTCCTTTGCTTTTTTTCTTTTCCAGGAGAAAACAGAGCAATGGAATAAGCAATGGATCTTGGCTGCCTCAGTTTCCCCTTGGTCAGCCTCATGCCATGCTCAAGTGAGAGAGGATCCTTGCTTCTCCATGTCCTCCTCTTCCTCGTCCCTTCCCCTTCCCCCTCCCTCTCCTTCTCCCCTTCTTTATCTTCTCCTTCTTCTCTTTCTCCTCCTGCTCCTTAACAACAACTCCTCCTCCTGCTCCTGCTCCTCCTCCTCCTTCCTTCCCACAGGGGAAAAAGGTACTGGCCAAACCAAGTGATTTCTATTAACTTCTAGTCCACACCAGAAGGACGCCTGTTTTCTCTTCCATGTATGGTTAAAGAATATTGAGGAAACTTGCTGAGAGAAACCTAATCCTCAGGTACACCTCTGGGTATCCCTTTGGTGGATTAAAAAAAAAGAAGGATGAAATCACTTGAATTTTCCAAGAAGAATTTTTAAACACAGTTCCATCTCTCGGGAAGAAAAAGGCGATGATTCTGGCCAAAAAAGGCTTTTTGGGGGGGGAGGGAGGGAGAATTCGTTTGTGACCATGACTGCTTTTAGTTTCCTATATTTCCATGCTAAATTTAATATTCCCTTCGGATTTCCATCTGTGCAGATTTAGGATTTAGGTGGGTGAACTCCCAGTCCATGTTGAGAATGAGGAAAACATTTGCCTTGCAAACGGGGGGGGGATTAATCCTATTAATTATGGCATTTCTGGGGAATGTTGCCCATTAGATCTTTGTTCTAGCTCATCACATATTTTCCGCTCAGACTTGCTGAAGTCCCTTCATCGCATCGTGACTCTGCTCCTTTTTTGCAGCAGGCAACCATCTGTATTTTCCAAATTGAGGAGAAATTTCCCCCCTCCCCTTTCCCGTGGTATTGTACTTAATAACTTTTGTTTTTCCAGGATTTCAACGGTGGATTAGTCAGGAGTTCTGGACTCCACTCAAATTTAAACATCAGGACGGCCAAGATTTTTATTTTTTCCCTCTCGGCCTGTCAGTTTTGAAAGCAGAAACAGGGGCACGTGATTTTTCTCCCACCAGTCAGCTCTGTGGTTGCTTGAGTGTCAAAAGATGGCCAAAAAAAACCCTCCCCCAAAGCCAAAAAGTTTGAAAAAAATGCCCTGCCTTCAGGTGCTTTGGATAATCAATTTGCCCCCGTCTTCTCTGTGGCAGCCCCTCAAATGTTAGAAGACGGCTGTCTTCCAATATCTGCCAGGTCTTCATATAACACAATTGTTTCTTGATTAAGTCACAATCGGCTCAGAAGGACCTTTGGGGACTGGAGGCTTTATTAAAATTCTCTGTCTGCCTGGGGGGCCTTAAGAAGCAGGATTGTAAATAATGACCTTCAAGGACTGAACCCTTTTGGCTTTAGATGTTTGAGGTGGGGGCCTCTAAAGGTAGAACAGATGCCTTAAAGGACTAATTTTGTTCCTTAAAACCCTCCAAACTGGAAAAATCAGCCCATTTTTTTAGGAATCAGTCAGAACAGAGCTGGAAGGGCGCTTGGAGATCTTCTAATCCACCCCCCTGTTCAAGCAGGAGACCCTGTGCCATTCCAGACAAAGGGTTGTCCAATCTTTTCTTAAAAACCTCCAATGATGGAGCAGCCACAACCTCTGGAGGCAGGTTGTTCCACTGGTTAATTGTTCTCACGGTCAGGAAGTTTCTCCTTAGTTCCAGGTTGCTTCTCTCCTTGATGAGTTTCCATCCGTCGCTTCTTGTCCTGCCTTCAGGGGCTTTGGAGAATAGCTTGACCCTCTCCTCTTCTTTGTGGCAGCCCCTCAAATATTGAAAGACTGCTATCATGTCACCCCTAGTCCGTCTGTTCTCCAGACTGGCCATACTCAATTCATGCCACCGAGGAATCACCTCTGATCCTTCTCTTTGTTAGATTAGATAGACCCAGCGGCAGTGAGAATTGCCACACCTGCTGGTAAGGCCAGCACAAGCTCCAGGTAGTCCTGTTCAGCGGCGCTGGAAAAAGGAACTCTTTTTCACATTTACAACTGTTGCAGCATCCTCATGGTCACGTGATCAAGATTCAGACGCTTGGTTACTGACTCATATTTATGACGGTTATAGTGTCCCGGGGGATCACACGATCCCCTTTTGCAACTTCTGACGAGCAAAGTCAAGGGGGAACCCAGATTCTGGGTTACTACAACCAGGTTACTAACTAAACCGCCGCAGCAATTCGTTTAACAGCTGTGGCAAGAAAGTTTGTAAAAATGGGACAAAACCCACTTAACAAATCTCTCGCTTACCAGGCTGAATCTTAGTAGCTAATTTATGAGAAGTTTCCTGGTTTGTAGATCTCCACAACTTGGCCAATGTCAAGAGGCAGAGACTGTGTAACAATACCAGGGAGAAAGGTGGAGCAGGGTTTTCCAACCTTGGCAGCTTGACGGGGTATGGATTTCAACTCCCAGAATTCCTCAGTCCACACGTCTTCCAAGTTGCCAAGGTTGAGAAACTCTACTCGAGAGTCATTGCCTTCCTTTGTTGATTTTGGAAGCCAGGAATGATGGTCTGGAGGTACACAGAGGAATCCTGGTGCTTATCCAGAGCCAGGAGCTGGGTTTCCATCATCATAAAACAGCAGGAAATTCGACTTTCTGTTGTGGTTAGCGATTGCCAAAAAAGGTTGAGTGGACGAAGAAGGATCACGTTTCCTATTTTGGATCTGGGGTTTGATACACTTAGACCTTGAACGTGGACCGAGTGGGTCGCTTAACTCCTTTCAACAGGCATGTTGGTCTTCTGAAGGAACTAAATGCATCTGATTTTTGATGTAGTCATGAAGCCTGCTTAAGATCTCATTTAGGGATTCCATATGGATTCAAGAAGATCCTTGGTGTTCTCTTAGCTTGGTTGTTTTCTTGCAGACGTTTCATTACCGGTGCTGATGATGGCACCTAGTTTGGAAAATGAAACATCTGCAAGAAAACAACCAAGGTCAGAGAGAACCAATGACCCCTCATTTCAGCCCTGAGCTACAAATATTTATTAGATTCAAGAAGGTTTCCAACAGATCTGCAGTCTTTGGATTGGTGTTATCTCCCATAGCCTCCATCTCCTGGTTGTTTGAAGGCCATCAGCATCTGTTTCACTTTTGTAGTGGGACTGCCACCAAGATGTGGGGGTCAAACTATTTCCCAAAGCACCAGAAGGCAAGGCAAGAAGCAATGAATGGAAACTAATTGGAAGCAACCTAGAATTAAGGAGAAACTTCCTAACGGTGAGAACAACCAACCAGTGGAATGGCTTGCCTCGAGAAGTTGTGGGTGCTTCATCATTGGAGGTTTTTAAGAACAAACTGGACAACCACTTGCTTGGAATGAATGGTATAGGGTCTCCTGCTTGAGCAGGGGGTTGGACTAGAAGACCTCCAAGGTCCCTTTCAATTCTTTTATTTTACATTGTGCACCTGAACACAATCAACAAAAAGGGAATCTCCGAATCCGTCCAAAGTTCGTTCTACTGTTGAAGAACTCTCATTTTTTACCCTGACAAATTATGAATCCACCAACTCGTAATTTAAGATTGTGTTTCCACCTCCTGAACTCAGAGAGGGTGGAGAGCACATTTAAGCCATTTTCTACTTTTCCTCTTTAGGCATCTGAAGGGTGTTATCCTATCTCCACCCATTTCTTTGCTGGCTTAACACGCTCAGTTTCCTCTGTCTTCCCTTGTGGGACCTCAAGGCCATCCCAGCTGACCTGCTCTTCTTTGACCCTTCCTCAGCTCGTCTCAATCCTCCTTTAAAAATGAATCTCTCTCTCTCTCTCTCTCTCTCTCTCTCTCTCTCTCTCTCTCTCTCTCTCTCTCTCTCTCTCTCTCTCACACACACACACACACACACACACACACACACACACACCCCTGCAAGTTATCCCTCTAACCTCCTTATTTTTTTTGTTTAGTTAATGCCGTGCTTCCTAAAAGCAACTCCCATTGATTTCATCCAACTGCTTTTAAGCTAGTGTCTTGGGTGAGCCAATATTTCCCTTTCTTTCTTTCTTTCTTTCTTTCTTTCTTTCTTTCTTTCTTTCTTTCTTTCTTTCTTTCTTTCTTTCTTTCTTTCTTTCTAAAAAGGACTTGGCTTAGCTCCAAAGATACCAATCCAGGGCACTTAACCAAGCTCTCCTTTTGTGGTTTCCACCAATCTTGGTTTGTATTCTTTTTTCCACTTGATTCCACCTGGTAAATATTATCTTAAGTGGCCGGAAGAAGGAAAGATTTTGGCAGCGCAACCTGGCCAGTTGGCAAAGCCCGAACTCTCTCCCCTCACTTGCATTATGCGTCACCCCTCCCCGTGCAGAAAAAAAAGTCCCAACAGCTCCTGCTAAACCCTGAAAAAGGAACCAGGTGGATGGTCTCTGAAAGAAAAGAGAAAACAAACTTGCTTAGTGGTTCCTCCATAACATTGAAGAGTTGGGTGGGGTGGGGGGAAACCGGATCAAAAACCTCTCACTTTGCAAACAGTTGGAAACAATTTGCACTGCCCCAACGGTGATTCCCTGTTTATAAACACACGGATGTTGCTGTGCCAGAAAAGCCGAAGTCTTTGTTGAACAAATGCTTAAGTTCCTGCCTTAGAACCCGAGCAGACATGAAAGAGTTTCCCTTTTATGAATTTATTTTTTAAATGTTCAGCTCCTTTTACCTGAAGTGGGGCTGATTATGGATTAAAAGGGGGGGGGGAGGGAGACTCTGTACACCAAACAGTGAAATATAAACTACTTAAAAAAAAAAAAGCCAACATACGGGTCAAAATCAGTCAAAGCCCATCTTTGCTTCAACGTATACCTACTGCAATCAGGATGGAGTGATTCTGAGTTCCTTTCCCACCATTTCTCACCATTGTAAACCCTACAAAGTCTTAGTAATTGTGCCTCCAGTTTTGGTGAATTGAGAAAAAGCAAAGGAGAGAGAGAGGAAAAAGAGAGAGAGAAGGAGAGAGAGAAAGAGAAAATGTCTATGAGAAGAAATGTTGAAGTTACCAAAAGCCAAACCAAGCCAAAAGAGGCTGTGATAACAGTTCCCCCGCCCCTTTTTTTCTTTTCTTTTCAGTGAAGTATTTATACAGATCTCTGCAATTCAGACTGTAAATGCTGGGTTGAATTTAGACAGCATGGAACCATATTCTCCAATAATCCCTCTTTGTTCCAGGGAATCCCATCCTGTCCCCTCGAACTGAATGCAAGAGAGTTCACCTGAAGGGAACTGAGTGTCCTGCAGTTGTGGCATTGTGCAGGCCTCACAGTAGACCCATTCACTTCTCGGTTGCAAAGCGTTTCCTTCTTTCGTGGTTCCTTCCTCAGCTGTGCTTTTTCCAGATCCTCAAACGAGAAAATGAACTCTCCTCCTTTCTTTCTCTTCTTTCCCTTCCCTTCCCACCAGAAGCGCTTCAACGGCCCGTGGCCTCCGAGTTCGAGCCGCAGAGTCTGAGCGAAGCCGCCCGCTGGAATTCCAAGGAAAATCTCCTTTGTGCTCCGGGTGAAAATGATCCGAATCTTTTTGTGGCCTTGTACGATTTCGTAGCCAGCGGGGACAACACACTCAGCATCACTAAAGGTAAGTCCTCAAAATGGAAAGCAGAAGGAAGAAGGGAAGGAAGAAAAGGGTGGCATTTGGGGGAAGGAATTCCACTTCAACAGCCCAGTTCACAGCTACTGTATATAAATACGGAGCAAGCCACACTCACTAGCCCTGATGATGTTGTCTAGTTGGGTCATGAAACGCCTGGAAGAAAACCCTCAAGTTCAGAGAACACCCAGGACTGAACTGCAAATGTCCCCTTCTTTTGCTGTGTTTTAATCTCTGCCTGTGAACCACTTGCTCCCAAGTAGCATTCAACAATTCTCAGAGTTGTGATTGGTTTTTTTTTCTTTACCCACAGGGGAAAAACTTCGAGTCTTGGGTTACAACCACAATGGAGAATGGTGCGAAGCCCAGACGAAGAACGGGCAAGGCTGGGTCCCCAGCAACTACATCACCCCCGTGAACAGCTTGGAAAAGCACTCGTGGTACCAGGGACCGGTGTCCCGCAACGCGGCGGAGTATCTGCTGAGCAGTGGGATCAATGGCAGCTTTCTGGTACGGGAAAGCGAGAGCAGTCCTGGCCAGCGGTCCATATCTTTGAGATACGAGGGGAGGGTCTACCACTACCGGATCAACACCGCCTCGGATGGGAAGGTGAGTGCCGTTGACGTTGACCCTCCACAAGCACACAGTGAGTGACCAGCTTGGTGTGTTTGGGACGCTTCAGATGGAGGCATCTCCAGATCTTATTTTTGTAGAATAAAATCAACCCAAACTCTCTACAGGTTATTTTGAGCCCAGAATGTCTGTTGCTGAGCAGGTGAAGTGGCTTTTGCCCCGTTTTACGACCTACCTTGCCACAGTTGTGAATCGCTGCAGTTGTTAAGCTAGCCACACAGTTGTTAAGTGACCATAGGAAGCTGCGACCATCATAAATACGAGTCAGTTGCCAAGAGTCTGAATTTTGATCACGTCATCCTGGGGGACGCCGCAACGGTCGTAAGCATGAAAAATGGTCACAAAAAGACGGTAACTTTGAACGATCACTAAATGAACCGTTGTATGTCGAGGACCGTCTCTAATGGCTGTGAGTCCCACCACCTGCACCTTGTGTAATTTTGCTCAAAGGAGCACCTGCTGCTTCTTTCTGCTCTCTTTCCACTAGAGGACAGTCCATCCTTGCTCGATGGAAACGGCTGGGGAGAATTTTTGTGGAAAAGAGTAATGCTCCTTTTCTTACCCCAGTTGTTTTAATCAGAATTTTCAAGAAGAGATAACGGCGATGAGAATTCATTAGCACCCACATCCGCCGGCTCCTTGTCAGAGTCTTATCAGCTGGAGGTTTTCTGTTTTTAATAAAATAACCATCCTGGAAACTGTGCGGAATTAGATTCTTGTTGGCCCCATTATCATGGTCCCTGCAGTACGAAACAATATTAAGTTGTTTGATGAAATAGATATCGTATCTTGGGCCCTGTTGGGATTTGTTGGGAGAAATCAGGTGGAGCTCTTTGCTGTCACTCCCGAAGCATCTTCCCCGATCGTGCCGTTATTAATTTAATCGGGCAAGTTAATAACTGCAAGTGCTGAAAATAGAGCTGTTTTGGGAGGCTGGGGAATCGGGGCGGGAGGCAGCCGCTGCAAAAGGATCAGGAGGGTGCAGAAAACAGAGGAGGAATTTGAAACGAGGTCAAATTGTCATTTTTTTTTTCAATTGCTCCTATCGAAAAGCTGTAGAGGAAGGAGCTGTAGGTAGACAGTCCTCCGCTTAACCCCCGCGAGTGGGACCAGAACTTCTGTTGCTGAGGGATACCATTGTGAAGCGTCTCATCCTGTGACCTTTCTTTGCTGTGGATGTTAAGCAGATCACATAGCCGTTAAGTGAATCCAGCTTGCCCATCGGCTTATTGGAAGGTTTGGCAGCCTTCCTAAACACATGCCAGTTGCCAAGGGCCCAAATTTTGGTACACGTGACCCTGGGGATGTTGCAACGGTCGTAAGCGTGAGAACTGATCGTAGTTCCCTTCCTTGCAATTTAAAACGGTCCCTAAATAAACAGTCGTAAGTCAAGGACTATTTTTAGTAACCCCCCCTAAGAATTGTAACTACTTCTAAGATGACTTTCATGTAGGAAAGAAACATGGCTGATGACCGTGGGATGTAAATTTCCTCCTCTCTCTCTCTCTCTCTCTCTCTCTCTCTCTCTCTTTCTTTCTTTCTTTCTTTCTTTCTTCGTTTCTGGTTTTTTTTTTTTTGTGCCTCATCTCTCAGAGTGATTTTTGTCACGACAGGGAGCCTGCCGCTACAAGTGTATGGATGAATAATTTGTTTTTGCCCGGCTGCAGTTTCTGGCCACTGATAATCGTTTCGACTGCCTTGAATTAATCATAGTATAACAGAGCAGCCATTCCTTCTGGTTGCAAAGAGGGGCCTGTATTTATTTATAAGTGGGAACCTGCCTAGGAGCTGCCTGATCTTGGCGGATTCTGGGAAAGCTACCCGTGGGCTGACCTCATTGGTAGCTGGAAGGGAGACCACCGGGAGATCCCAGGGCTGAGGACGTGTCCAGAAGAAGGCAGTGACAACACAAGGGGAAATAAACACTGCTTCACTAGAAGACTTGGAGGATCTGACTTGGGACAGGCTCTCCTGGAGGACCTCCAAGCCTAACCTCCGTCTCGCATAGCAACAGAAATTTTGTGGCTCAATCATGGTCACCCCCACCTTCACGTAGAAGCGTAACTTCAGAAGACCTTTCTCTGTGCTTCTCTCTAGCTTTACGTCTCTTCAGAAAGCCGCTTCAACACGTTGGCTGAGCTGGTCCACCACCACTCGACCGTGGCTGATGGCCTGATCATCACTCTCCATTATCCTGCTCCAAAGAGGAACAAGCCCACCATTTACGGCGTGTCCCCCAACTACGACAAGTGGGAGATCGAACGGACGGACATTACCATGAAGCACAAACTGGGGGGTGGGCAATACGGAGAGGTGTACGAAGGCGTCTGGAAGAAGTACAATCTCACCGTGGCGGTAAAGACCCTCAAGGTAAGAGGGGCAAGTCTTCAATTTAAATCCTCAGTTGCATTCGATCCCCGCCAAGCCTTTATAAACGACCAGACCTTTAGGAGAGGCTGAAATTAATGGATTAAAAGATGTCGCTTATTATTATTATTATCATCATCGTTATTTTGCATAATAGCTTTTCGCTTCCTTTTCGAACAGGCTTTGAATACCTCCTAGCCCCTTTCTTTAGGCAATTTTTAGAAACCTGTCTCGTGAATTATGGATCTCAAGCTGTTTTTAATGGCTGGGTTCTTTTTTATTTTATACTTTCATACTCTGGTCTGGGTCGTGGGTGTGAGCAACCACAAAATATGATCAATAAAAAAAAAAAGAGAGAGAGATTTTGCACTTGGAAAGCAGGAGCAGCTCCTCCCATCAGCTGGGAATTGCGTTGCTGCAGAAAACACTGAATGAACTAAAAGAGGAATATCTGAGCTTATTCAACCCATCAAAATGTTTTGGAGAACACAGGTTTTCCTTGACCTACAAACCACAATTGAGCTCAGATTTCCCATTGCCAAGCCAGACAGTCTTTAACTGAGTTTGGCCCCAGTTGTTCAGCGAATCCTGCAGTTGTGAAGTCAGTAGCTGACTTTTAGTTTCGAATGGATTTAGGATTAAGGTTTTGGATGGGACCTCAGGGTGGTGGCTTCTTGTTCTTGTGAATTTATTTCTGATTTCCTTTTTCACTTAAATTTTGGGAAGATCCAAATCCTTCCTTCTTTCCTGTTTTAAAAATGGTAACAGGAAGGAAGGGACGTGAGAGAATTTGGATCTTCCCCCAAATGAAGCCGATTAAGTTTAAAAAGAAATCAGAAATGGTGTAGATCAGACATGTCAAACTCGCGATGTCACATGACGTCGCGCAACGTATCGGAGCTTTTTTGCCATTGCCGGCAATGGGGCGGGCGCGGCTCTGCAGGCCGGCAGTTTGACATCCCTGGTATAGATTCTCCTGTTCGAGTGGGGGGCTGGACTAGAAGACCTCCAAGGTCCCTTCCAGCTCTATTCTAAGCCATTCTAAGTACAAGAACACCCCCCCACACAGGAGGCCCCATCCAAACCTTAACCCTAAATCCGTTTGAAATTAACGGTGGGGAAATCGCGCCACCTAGTGTTATTAACCGGGAATCTTGGCTAATGCTAGAAGAAGGGCCAACTCAACAATGGAGAGTTTTGCTCCTACGCAGGGATAAAAAAAAGGGGTCAGGCGATCCCGTTTTGCGACCTTCTGACAGTGGGGAGGCCAGATTCACTTAACAACCTGTTACTAACTTAACCACTGCAGCGATCCACTTAACAACTGTGGCAATGGGACAACAACACTCCCTTAACCGTCGCCTAGCAACAGAAATTTTGGGCTGACTGGAGTTGAGGACTACAGTTGGTTTCATGGCATTAAATCTGGCCAATCTCTTTATTACTCCAAATTGCCTCCAGTTCTCCCCTGAGCACGAAAGACAAGCGTTGCATTCATCATCACAGCTTTTTATCTCTTCCCCGGAAGCTGCGCCTCTAGGAAAGCATCTATTTTCCCCAAGAAAAGGGTGACTGGTGATAGAGCAAAAATGGCTTTAAAAACCACTTTATTTCAATATCTGTCTTCCCTGCATCTTCACGCACAATATATCAAGAAGCCCAAGTGATTATTCTGATGTAGAAGCTGAAAGGTGCCCAGTTGTGGGGATGGAACCAGATTTCCTGGGCCGCTGTTGACTTATCGAGTTTGCTGAATTGTCCCTGGAAAAAAAAAATGAGCCCGTAAAATGTTACACCGGGTTCTTGTTTTTCAAGGCAGTCTTGCTTTCCCTCTGGCACCCAGCTATCTAACTCTTAGATAACTCATCTTTTCACATTTTCCCTCTCCCCTGTCACTTTTGATTGATTGATTATAATGCCAGCAAGCAATTTTCAACTCCTAGTGAGTAAAAACATAGAATTTTTTCCCGGAGAATCTCTTATCCCTAGTCTGTTCTTTCAAGTCTCCCTATGGTAGCCACATCCCTATTGCAACTGAGTCCCTCCACCTTCTTGCTGGTTGTCTTCTTCTGTTCTCCTCCATCCATCCCAGCATTAGAACATATCTGAGACCTAGAACACAGAATAACAGAGATGGAAGGAACCTTGGAGGTCTTCTAGTCCAACTCCCTGCTCTGCAGGAGACCCTGCTGTCCAGTCTCTTTCTGAAAGCCTCCAATGATGGAGCACCCCCAACATCTGAAGGCAAACCCTTCTCCTGATCAATTGTTCTAACTGTTAGGAAATTCCTCTTTGTTTCTAGATTGGTTCTCTCCTTGGTTAGTTTCCATCCATTGTTTCTTGTCTTGCCTTGTATGGGTTGTATGGGCTTATATGGCTTGCCAGATAGAAAGTGATGGCTTGATTGACTACCATCAGGTCAGTGTTGACTCCTAGAGACCACACAGATAATTTTTTCTACAAGAATCTGTCCCCAACTTGGTCCTTCAGGTCTTCCAACAATGCCCCTATCACCACTGTAACTGAGTCCATCCACCTGGTCATCGTCTTGTTCTCCATCTTCTCATTGATTCATTGACTGATCAGGTATCATTGATCCAATGTCAACTCTTAGCAACCATCTAGTTTGTCCATGATGACGACTGATTATGGGCCATCCAGCCATAGGTTTTCTCCATGAAGATCTGTCCCCAGCCTGGTCCTTCAGGTCTTCCAATGATGCCCCCATCAGCCCTGTAACTGTGTCTCCTCTGAGTCTCTCATCCTCTTCTCCTCTTTCCTTCCACCTTTCCTAGCATGATGGACTTCTCAAAGTGAGCTGAGTCTTTGCATTGATCCATTGATTGATTATGTCAGGTTGCTATGGACTATTAGGGACACATAGATAAATCTTCTCCAGGAGGATCGGTCTTCATCCTGGTCTTCCAGCTCTGCCCCTATCTCCATTGTAATGAAGTCCAACCACTTGCTGTTGGTTGTCTTCTTCTTCTCTTTCTTTCCAGATTTCCCAACATTATGGACTCCTCAAAGGGAGCTCCCTCTTTGCATTGACCCATTGATGGATTACACGCTACCAAGTTGGTGTCAATGCTTAGCCACTCCATATGTGTTCTCCAGGAGGAACTGCCCCCCAACCTGCTCCTTCAGGTCTTATCACCTTCTTACTTAGTGACAGAATGTCCCTGTACACACTTTTCTTAAACCTGTCAATTTAGCCTTTTGACGTTCAAGATTATGGCTGGGTCTTTGGAGTCAAGAAAGCACGGAAGCCTTTCCAGTCCCCTCGTCTCCCTACTCAGAAGCCAGCAGGGGGAGACCCACTTAAGCTCTTGAGAACTATAATTTTTCTTCATGAGAAGGGCGGAGGAAATTGTTGAAAATGGCTTGGACAGTCTCCTTTGGACTGCCTCCACCAGCAAGGGTGCTCTCCGAGCTGAGCTAACAGTGGGAAGGAAGCCACCTCTGCAGTTCCGACTGGACTTCGGCTGGTGCTTAATTATTTTCCTGTGCAGACTATTTATTATCCTGTTTTCGGAGTTGCTGGGAGCCACAGAGAGCTGGTTTGACAAAGTAGTTTCTGCAGAGAGATAAATGATGGCTGGCACTGCCCTGTTCAATACTCCTCCTCGCAACATTTAGCTCGGTGATGCCCTTAAATAAGACTTCAATTAGCGTGGGATGCTTGCCCAGACACACACACAACAAGCACACTCCAACACACACACACCCACACACATAGAGAGAGCAGAAGCACGGGGATGTGTTGGAAGAGCTGTTCTCGCTCGGTTTTCTGCATAGGAATCTTTGCAGGGGGGGATGTATCAGCGGTCATAAGTGTGAGAACCGGTCATAAGTCACTTTTTTCAGTGCTATGAATGGTCACTAAACAAATGGTTGTAAGTTGAGGACTGTAGTCTGGATCCAGGGAAGGAAGGAAGGAAGGAAGGAAGGAAGGAAGGAAGGAAGGAAGGAAGGAAGGAAGGAAGTCTTGTAATTTTTAGATCAAGATGGCGACTTTCCTTCTTCCTTGCAATTGGGAACGATGTTGATTTTGTTGGTTGCCTCAGTTTCCCCATTCCAGATCTCGTCCATATTTTAATTTTTCCTCCTAATACCTAGATCCTTAGCTCTTCTTTTTCCATTTTTCTTCCAGTCTCTGTTTTTTTGTGAGTTGACTCTGTTTGTTTCAACATCATTGTGGCTTGGTTCACACCCTGAGGAAAGCCAAATGATGGTTGGGTTGGGTTTGGGTCAACATGCTTTTATAAACCATAATTTATGGCTTAGGTTTATGTGGGAGTCAAGCCGCTCTAGATTTGGTAAAATGAACAGAATGTGGTATAAACCCAGCCAAGGTTGGCCAGGGTTGCCAACCTTGGCTACGTCCATATTGGTGTATTTCAACTCCCAGGATTCTCATCACTGGCTATGGAAGCCAAGGAATTCTGGGAAATGAAGTCCACACATCTGAATTTTACTAAGATTGAAATATGCTCCCTTACTGATCCTCTGTAACATAGCCAGTGATACCAGGATACTTGTTTGTCTACCCTCCTTCCTTCCTTCCTTCCTTCCTTCCTTCCTTCCTTCCTTCCTTCCTTCCTTTCTCCCTTTTACAACTGCATGCTCTGGAGTAATGGCCATCACCAGGAAAGGCCCTCATGAAGGATTAGATAGCTTCATTGCAGGGGAAAAAGAATTAACGAAGATTCTACAGTGCTTCGAGGATCAAATTATGAATTGCTGGGTTATTTGATCCAAAGTGGGGTACTGCAGTTCAATGTTGCATGCAACGTTTTCAAACTCATTGGTAAACTAATAAGAGTGCTACTTAGCCTGGAATAAATAGGCTGTGGGTCTGATTGTCTTATATTTTCAAATCAATAGTCCTTTTAAGACTCTGAGCTGCCCTCCCACAGTTCTGCTCTTTTCCTATTGTATGTTATATCAATGCAGTTTTTTGTCTGCTGGAGTAAATGGAAATGTGCAGAAAAACCCAAGATAGTAGAGAAATGCTTGGGTGTGTGTGTAATGGTGAGTTTTATTTTCAAAGATTACTGTTTATTCCCCCCCCCCAATTAATTTCTAATTTCACAGATTTTATTGCACAGATCTGTGTTTTTATTTTGTTGAAAATTTCATGCCTCTCCTGAAAGTGGAATTCTGCATCCAGTTTTGGTCACCACGATACATAAAATATGCTGAGACTCTGGAAAGAGTCCAGAGAAGAGCAACCAAGATGATTAGGGGGCTGGAGAAAACAGGGCAGAGGGAAAATTGGTGGTGTTTGTGCGTTTCTTGCGAAATTGGATTGATTTTACTGGTGTTTCTTGCTTGGCTGTGTCTTTGCACTTCCCCTGCATCTTTGCACTTCAGGCCTAAAACAAGAAAAACAATCTCGATAATGAAATTTCTGGAAAAAAGGAAAGGAGGAAAAAAAAAGGGTTTTCACCGATGTGAATTGAGTGAATATTGGGGAAGGGGAGTTATTTCCACCCCAACAATCCCTTTGCAAGTGCATCACATGTTCTTTCAAGTTTTCCATGTTATCCTTGGGAGAACAAAATTAAAGGGAAAAGCTGTTTTGATTGGCAAGGATTCCATCCTATGATCTGTCCTTTCTTCTCATCCTGGTTACTTCAGGGTCAGGAATCTCATTAGGATCGGAGATGGGCAAAGAATTGGGACAGGGGCAGAAGCGAAGTGGGCAGGGCAACTTTAAGAAGGGTGGAGAAATTTCAAGAGAAACATAGAGAGCCAGTTTGATCTAGGCGTTAAGGGACCAGGCTAGAAAGCAGGAGACCGTGAATTCTAGTTCTGAAAGGCTGCTGGGTGACTTTGGGCCAATCACCAGGAGACGGTGAGTTCTAGTCCTGCCTTAGGCACGAAAGCCAGCTGGGTGACCTGGAGACAATCACCAGGAGACTGGGAGTTCTAGTCCTGCCTTAGGCAGGAAAGGCAACTGGGTGACTTTGAACCAATCAACGGGAGATGGTGAGTTCTAGTCCTACCTTAAGCATGAAAGCTGTCTGGGTAACTTTGGGCTAGTCTCTTTCAGGAAGGAAGGAGGGAAGGAAGGAAGGAAGGAAGGAAGGAAGGAAGGAAGGAAGGAAGGAAGGTATTCTACTGATTGTGCTGAGCATAGCTTTCTTTCGCCAGCAACCAGCCTTTAGGCCTGATTCCTTCTTTCCCCCTCTGTTCTCGTCACAGGAGGACACCATGGAGGTAGAAGAATTCTTGAAAGAAGCCGCTGTCATGAAAGAAATCAAGCACCCCAATTTGGTGCAATTACTGGGTAAGTGACATAAATCCCGAGCATGGCCGCGCACACCGGAGACCCTTGCCTGGCACCGGGAAGGCGAAGGAGCAAAGGAGCCGTTTACTGCACCGTAGCTTCACATCGAGACGTTTCAGCTCTTTGACGGGCTGGCAGTGGATGACTAAAAAGGAGGGAAAGTAAAAAAAAAAATAAAAAAGCAGAGCAAGGTCTTTAATTAATTCTTCTGAGGTGGCTTTCATCTACGGAGGGCCCGAAGCTTCGGTGTCTTATCTGGGAAGGCCTGGCTTTGGGCCCTTCTCGCGCTCAGCTTTTGAGGTCGGTCAGGCTTCCCTTTGAGCTTCTGTCCTGGCTGACTCCTGTCCGCCTTGCTTGGCAGGGGTCTGCACGAGGGAGCCCCCGTTCTATATCATCACCGAGTTCATGACCTACGGGAATTTGCTGGACTTCTTGCGGGATTGCAGCCGGCAAGAGGTGAACGCGGTTGTGCTTCTCTACATGGCCACCCAGATTTCCTCTGCCATGGAGTACCTGGAGAAGAAGAATTTCATCCACAGGTAGGATGGGCAGAGAATGCCAGCTCCATTCCCAGACTTCCTTCCTCCCTCCCTCCCTCCCCTCCTCTTCCCTTCCCTTCCCTTCTCTCCGTCTTCCTCTCCCTTCCAGAAGATTCTTTCCGAAGGCCAGGAGGGTGGAAGCAGATCTCACCTCCAACACCAGCTTGTTCCAGGGGCCACAGCAGAAAAAGCCCTCCTCCTCAATCCCACCAGTCAAAATTTCTTGACAGCCAGGGGCCACAGCTAGCCTCTTTGCCTGGACCAAGTGGGACCGGCTAAACCCATTTAGGGTGACACATCAGCTGAAATTGATGGTCACCCCCTCCTTTTTTGACCCAAGATGGGCCCAATATTTGAATCTTTGCGTACCTCTACACAGTGTCCCACAACCCTTGGTACCTTCCTGAGATGCTCGCCGGAGAGGAACCGCGAAGGCTCGGTTTGCATCTGTTAAGGGGTTCGTAACCCCTGGAAAGTCTCCCCTGACCCAGTTGTGTCTTGCCCAGCGGAGGTGAGCCGCCGTTCCGGGTGCCTTTGTGATTTTGCAATAAGGCTGGCGGTGAAACCATCTTCCTCACTCATCACAGCTCTTTGTGAGACAAAGCCGGCCAAGGGCCTCCAGGAACGGCACCAAATTGCCCATAATGACCCTCCTGTTCTCCTTCTATTAGAAGACCTTATGAAGTTCTCCATTTTCTTTTCGTCTCTCTCTCTTTCTCTCTCTCTCTTATTCTTCCTGGGCTGCTTCTCCCTCCAAAGCTCCTTTGTGATGACGTCCATCTTTCACTCACCTTGTCATCCCTGGCTTTCATGATTCTTTATTGTCTGAGCTTTATCTGTCTCCCACTCTCTATTAACCATCTTTGCAAGTCCTGCCCGTCTGGAGGATTTTGACCTTTAAGCCAGCTGCAATTACCGTTAATGCTTTGCATTCTTTGTCTGGGGAAATGGTCTCTGATCGCCCTAATAGCAAAGCCTAGCGGGAGACTTGATCCACTCTTCCATCAGTAGGGGGGGGGGGAAGTCTCCTTCTTATGTCATTTTCCCCTAACACCCCCCCCCCCCGCTTGCCAAGCTAAATTTGGGACTCTGTTCCATTGGAGGTAGATGCTGCCAAGATGCTTCTCTCTGACTTTGAAAACTGGTATTTGTTAAGCCCATGCCCTGGTTTCTCCAATGTGAGAAACCCCATGGCTCTCTAGAGCATACAGAATAACAGAGGTGAAAGGGACCTTGGAGATCTTCTAGTCCATCCTCCTGCTCGGGCAGGAGACCGTGCACCATTCAGAAAAACAGAGCTGGAAGGGGCCTTGGAGATCTTCTAGTCCAACCCCTGCTCAGGCAGGAAACCCTGTACCATTTTATACAAACGGTTGTCCAATCTCTTCTTAAAAACTTGGCCACCCACAACTTCTGGAGGCAGGTTGTTCCACTGATTAATTGTTCTCACAGCCAGGAAATTTCTCCTTGGTTCTAGGTTGCTTCTCTCCTTAATTAGTTTCCATCGGTTGCTTCTTGTCCTGCCTTCAGGCGCTTTGCAGAATAGGTTGACCCTCTCTCCTATGTGACAGCCCTTCAAATATTGTT
Organism: Crotalus tigris; assembly: GCF_016545835.1. Taxonomy (NCBI): domain Eukaryota; kingdom Metazoa; phylum Chordata; class Lepidosauria; order Squamata; family Viperidae; genus Crotalus; species Crotalus tigris. Next base: position 1,520,851 of record NW_024096732.1, read on the forward strand.
ACCCTCGTCCTTCTCTTCAGTTCCTGTAACTGTTCATCGTAATAGTTTATCCTCCAAAGCTATTAGTATCATGGTTGGGCCTCTCTGTGCTCTTTCTAGGCTCTCAAAATTATTTATGTACCGTGGTGACCAAAACTGGCTGCAGTACTCCACGTTGGGTCTTACCAAGACTGCATAAAGTAGTACTAACACTTGACGTGATCTTGACTCTATCCTTCTGTTGATGCAGGGTAGGATTGTATGAGCTTTTTTGGCAGCTGCAGCACATGGCGGGCTCCTATTTAAGTGACCTGTCCATTAGGATCGCTAGATCTCTGTCACAATTACTGCTGTGGCGCCAGGTACCCCCTATTTTATTTTTCTTGCCTAAGTGTGAAACCTTAGAAGATCTGGAAATTCTAGAACGTCTGTGGAGGAGATAGGGGTATTTTCTCTGTATTTTGTGTCTTCTGACCTGCGATGGTTTTCAAATTCCCATGTCTTCTTGGAGGACCTCAAGCATCTGAGGTTTCACCCTTTCAAGAGGCGCTGTTTCCCATTAGTGGTGCTACTTTGGAAGAACAGAAGCTGTGCTTGAACAACGCAGGACAAATTGAAGTGCCCTCGGGGATATGTCATTCATGTTGAATGACAGAACTGCCACTTGTTTTGCTCCTGCTTAAGGCAAAGTGAACTTCTCCGACAGATCTTCCAGTGTGAGAAAAAGCAGAAGCCCTGGATCAGTGTCCAATTTAATGTGATGTAGGGTGGAGAGATTCTCTCTCTCTCTTTTATTTTAGGGAGTTTTAGCCATTTCTCAATGTTACCTTCTCAATGAAAATAACTTCTTTTATTAACCAACCAATGTGAGTCCTTGGATCTTTAACACCGTCTCTTTTTTTCTCATGTGTACCAATGTGTCTTATCTCTCCGTCTGTCTAATCTGTCTTTCCCTGGATTCTATCCATCTCCTTATCTGTCTGTCAACTAATCCTCCTCCTCTTTTTAGTATAGACTCCGCACTCCAGTGCAATCTATCACATCTATTTATCTCTCTCTGTCTATTGTCTGTCCATCCATCCATCCATCCATCCATCCATCCATCCATCCATCTATCCATCCATACTACCCTGTCTCTCTCTAACATTTTTATATCTCCCTGTTTAATGTATCACCTATCCAAACTGCAAATCATACTACCTGGGTTATCTTCCTCTCTATATCTTTCTATTCTTGAAGATTTTTTAAGTTCAGCATTTTTTAAAACTTATTTCAGCATTGTTTTAATTTGCCTTTGCTCCGCACGTTCTTAACCTTACTCCTGCTTTCCCTTGGAATATTTTTTAAGCTGTTTCCCTTGGTCTTTTCTTAACAGCCCTCTTCTTCTGCCCTTGCAGAGATCTCGCTGCCCGAAACTGCCTGGTAGGAGAGAATCACCTGGTGAAGGTGGCTGATTTTGGCTTAAGCAGGTTGATGACTGGTGATACTTACACCGCCCACGCTGGAGCTAAGTTCCCTATCAAGTGGACCGCGCCAGAAAGCCTGGCTTATAACAAATTCTCCATCAAATCTGACGTCTGGGGTAAGAATACAGAATAAGAGAGTTGGAAGGGACCTTGTCTGCAAGAAAACAGCCCAGCTCAGAGCTACTGTATATAAACAAGGAGCGAGCCTCACTCTCTTCCTGTCCATCCTGACAGCTTTTGGTGTCTTGCTTTGGGAAATCGCCACGTACGGCATGTCCCCGTATCCTGGGATTGACCTGTCGCAAGTGTATGAACTTTTGGAGAAGGACTATCGCATGGAGCGCCCGGAGGGCTGTCCCGAAAAAGTCTACGAGCTCATGAGGGAATGTGAGTTTGCGCTCCGCTTCCTTAACCCCCACAGCCCCACACCTGTAGCTTTTTTATGCCAACCCTTCAAGGTAGACTAAACTAGGAAAGCAAGTTATGAATGCTGTACTTTTATTATAAGGTTAGAGTAGCAGAAGTTTGCAGCCTCGTCCCTCCCGCTGTCATTGTAAGAACGAGAGAGAGGAGGGGGGAGGGAGAGAGAGAGAGAAAGACAATATTTCTAGAGTTCACTCTTGCATTTTTCACCAGTTGCTCTCTCAATCTTCTCTTTAGGCTGGCAGTGGAGTGTTTCAGACAGACCGTCTTTTGCCGAAATCCATCAAGCGTTTGAGACGATGTTTCAAGAATCCAGCATTTCAGATGGTGGGTGCCTCCAGATAATTCTTGTTTTTTTGTTTTTTTTTTTGCAATGGAAAACCCAAGTTACTTCCTTCCTTCCCTTCCTTCCTCCCTTCCTTCCTTCCTTCCTTCCTTCCTTCCTTGGCGGAGATGCCACAACATAAGTTAAGTCTTTATTCTGAGTGCAGAAAGGGCAAAAATAAGTTCTCTAACACCCCCACTTAGAAGCTAATCTGTACCTGGAATCCTGTCTCAGCTGCTAATATTTGGCTTGCTGTACTGTCTTTCCCTCTTGAGAAAAACCTCATTACAGGCAGCCCTGAACTTACGATCACAGTTGAGCCCAAAATTTTCGTGGCTTTGCAAAACGGCTGTTTAATCTGGCCTTAAATCTGGTCCAAGTTTTTTCTTTTATCTCTTTCCTTTTCAGAAGTGGAAAAAGAGCTGGGGAAGAAAATGGGGAGGAGTGTGGCCAACCCTTTTTTGCAAGCACCAGAGCTGCCCACGAAAACCAGGTCGTCTCGAAAGATGGCTGAATGGAAGGACGCCGAGAACTTGGAAGCAGTGCCTGTGAAGGGCCCGGCAGAAAGTGGTCCGTTCAATTCTTCTGTACCATAATGGGATACTGTCTGAAGGGTGGGCAGCTGATGGATGACCTCGACAGCTGGGGAATTCTGGGAGTTGAAGTCCACACATCTTAAAATAGCCAACATTCAGAAATACTGGCTTAAGGGGTTGGGTTAAGGGCAAGTGATCAGATCCACAACTGTAGGTTTCAAGATAACTACTTTAGTGCATTCTGCCTATCATGCAGGCTGTCCTCGACTTAACAGCAGTTCATTTTGTGACCGTTTGAAGTCGCAACAGCGCTGTATAAATGACTTACGGCCATTTTTCACACATTGCAACCATGGACTACCTCTGTAGGAATCTCCCCAGGCTGATTGAGAATAGATAGTTAAGGTTCCAGGGGTCTGTCTCGGATTTTTTGTGACTATGCAATGATTCAAGGCTAATTCCCTACTTGATACCCCTTCCCTGTCTGGCTGGATGTTTCACAACATCTTGCGTCAAAATCTATCTGTTTTTATTTTGCAGAAAGCGCAGAACACGAGCCGGCAGTGTCCCCTGTACTGCCGCGGAAGGAAAGGGCTGTTGCTGATGGGAATTTAAATGAAGATGACCGTTTGCTCCCGAAAGACAAAAAGACCAATCTTTTCAGTGCTCTGATCAAGAAGAAAAAGAAAACGGCCCCCACCCCTCCAAAGCGGAGCAGTTCATTCCGGGAAGTGGAGGGCCACCTGGAGCATAAAGGAGTCGGAGAGGACGAGACCAAAGATAGCAGCAACGGGGTCTTGCTCACACAGCCTGCTGATCTAGAGGACCGGTCCAGGTTCCCCAATGCCAGCAACGAGGCAGCTGGAGTGGCCAATGGGACTGGGAATTCCAATTTGTTGACCCCAAATGTTTGGAAAAAATCGGGGTCCTCGGCCAATAATCGCCCGTGTCCCGGCGAAGAGGATGGCGGCATGATCTCCAGCAAGCGTTTCTTGCGCTCCTGCTCTGCCTCTTGTGTGCCCCATGGGGGCAGGGACACCGAGTGGAAGTCGGTCACCCTCCCTCGGAACCCACAGTCCATGGGGCACCAGTTTGACTCGTCAACTTTTGGGGGCCACAAGAGCGAAAAGCCCGCCCTGCCTCGGAAACGAGCCAGCGAGGCAAAGGCTGATCCAATCAACCGGGGAATGATCACCTCGGGTCCTCGGTTGCTGAAGAAGAATGAGGAGATGCTGGAAGAGACTTCCAAAGAGGCTGTGAGCAGCCCGGGCTCCAGTCCGCCCACTCTCACCCCTAAACTCAGCCGGAGGCAGCCTTTGCTCCCTTCTGCTTGTGGGGGTCCATCGATTGAGCAGACCACAATGGGCAAAGCCACCCTGGGCTTCTTTGTTGGCAAAGCTCTGGCCGAGGAGTCCCGTCTACGCAAGATGAAGCCAGCTCCAGAGAAGGAAAAAGGGAAGCTGTCGAAGCTCAAACCTGCCCCACCTCCTCCAGTCTTGAACTCGAGCAAAAATAGCAAAGGGGGTCTTGGGCCCAGCCATGAAGGACCTGAAGGGTCCCTGGCCAAGGGCAAGCAGACAGTAGTGGCTGCAGAGCCCCCCGTAAATGCTGAGACTCCCAAGTCCAGTTTGTCCACAGAAGGAAGCAAAAAAGCATTGATGTCCTCCGTACCAAAGTCTCCCTCATCCGCCAAATTGCTCTTGATGGCCGGTTCCCCTTCTCCGTCACCCCCCACCATCTCGTCCGCTCTGGCTGCAGACCAGCCCACCTCCACAGCCTTCATCCCTCTCATCTCCACTCGGGTCTCCCTGAGGAAGACCCGCCTACCTCCGGAGAAGATAGCAAGTGGTACCGTCACGAAGGGAACAGTCCTGGAGAGCTCTGAGACTCTGCGGAATGCCATCAGCAAAAACTCCGAACAGATGGTCAGCCATAGTGCCGTCCTGGAAGCGGGCAAAAACCTGTACACCTTCTGCGTCAGCTATGTGGACTCAATCCAGCAGATGCGGAATAAGTTTGCTTTCCGAGAGGCCATCAACAAACTGGAGAACAATCTCCGGGAGCTTCAGATCTGCCCTGCCACGGCTGGTGGAGGTCCTGCCACCACCCCAGATTTTAGCAAGTTGCTCAGCTCGGTCAAAGAAATCAGCGATATTGTTCAGAGGTAGCAGAAGTGGAGAGGTAATCTTTAGATAGAGCTGACCCAAGACATTTTGGTTCCCGGGACAGAACAATGGACCCCATCCCTCAAAGAGACAACACACAGACTTAGCCATGTGGATTGTATCTTAGTGATCCTCTGGGGTTGTCCAAAACCATTGACTTTGAGCATTCCAGATGTTGCTTTGATTGGATTGCTCTCACCCTCAGGATATGCTCATCCTCTGCTCCTCACAAGCCACCTTGTGAAACAAGAACCCCTCCCCACACACCTACCCGCCCCCATTCCATCTCTCTCATCGGGATTTTCCCTCCATCTCATTCTTAACTCTGGGATGTCCAAGTCTGGTGAAGCTTAACTTGTCTTAATGTTGCATCCTTTGGGACATTCTAACTAATGCTTGTTTGCTTGTAGGGTGAGCTTTGTGTGGAAAGTGGAACACCACTTGTCAAGACCAAATTGATTGCAGGAATCTCTCTGGGTTGCTTCCTACTTAGCCCTCTTTGCACATTGTCAGGTGCGAAAGATCAGGTTCACACGTGAAGGTTCAATTAAGCTACTCTATTGCTGAAAGCCTCTGCGTAGGAATCTTAGCTAGAGATCAGCACCTGCTAGGAGTTAGATAAGGGTTAGTGAAATTCAAGGGAAGTGGGACCTAGTTAGTTTGTGGCTACATAGGGATTCTAAGCTGATGCCTCTTTTCACTCTAACCCCCCCCAAGTTCTGCCACTCCTTCTCCTACGCGCATGGACGCATTCTCCACCCCATTCTCCCTCTAGCATTTGTGTCTCCCTCTTGTACGCTGCAGCCTTCAGTCTGAAATTAGGCAGGGCTCTTATGAGGACCAACTGAAGCATCTTTTGGGGTTATTTGATTCACTGTCTCCCTTACCCCGAGCATCTCCACCCGTAAACCTTTTTAATTATTATTTTTACCCCCCACAAGCGATGGTTACACAAATGTGGATGCAGTCTTTGCTGGCATACTCAGTTTACCAGGCTGCCCTTGTGTCTTGTGCCGAGCCTAACGGGGAAAAAAAATGAAACTGTGATTTAAGCTTTGAAAGAATGGAGGTGAAGGGGAAGATACCCCCAAATTCAGAGTGAGTTGGATACAGAGGGTACAAATACTTTTGTGAATAGTCTCTCTCCTTGTAATATAGACTATGTTCATATCTCAGTATTACACCTTTTGTAGACCCCACTCTGTCTTCAGATGTGTAAATAGCTACAACTCTTTTTCGTAATTTCTATAATACTCAACAGGGGAGGGATTCCCCCCCCTTCATCTCTAGCTTATGTTTGCCAAATCCAGGACTTTTAAAAAATCTTTTCACCCATTTTCCTTCTCCTCTTTCTCTTCCTCCACTTTACGTGTGTTCTTTCAAAGGATTCAAGATGGTATTTCTTAGTCTTTGGATTTTTTTTTTTATTTTAAATAAATTGATGTTCAAGAAAAGAAGAAAGAAGGTCTGTAGCAAGCTGACTTTCTTGCATTCAGACGGACCCACACTGGGGCCTCAGACTGATAGCCTGGCATTTGTCAAGGGTGAAGCGAATTGATGAGAATTTAAAAACTTGTTGAAGCAGACTGGCAGAGAGCTGGGAGCCTTCTGCAAACACGGTTTAGAGAAAACTAAACCCAGATCAACAAGGCCTGTTCCTGGGTCTGTAGACTGCGATATGGTCAGGACGTTACATGTTAGACTATGAACACAACATAGGGGTGATAAAGGGTCTGGAACCTAAGCTGTACGATGAACAGTTGAGGGAACTAGATGTGTCTAGTCTAGGGGGTCCTCAACCCTGGCAACTTTAAGACTTGTGGACTTCAACTCCCAGAATTCCTCAGCCAGTTTGGCTTGTTGCCAAGGTTGAGGACTCCTGGTCTAGTCTAAGGAAGGGAAGGACTGGTGGAGGGGACATGATACACCTGTCTTCTAATATTTGAGAGGTTGTCACAGAAAAAGAGGGGATTGACTGATTTCCAAAGCATCTGAAGACAGGACAGGAAGCAACAGATGGAAAATTATCAAGGAGAGAAGCAACCTGGAACTAAGGAGAAATTTCCTGACAGTGAGAATAATTAATCGGTGGAACGAGTTACCTCTGGAAGTTGTAGGTGTTCCATCACTGGACGTTTTAAGAAGAAACTGGATATTCATTGGTCCAGAATGGCCTAGGGTTTCCTGCTGAGCAGGGTTTTGGACTAGAAGACCACCAAGGTCCCTTCCAACATTGTCCCATGTTCTAAAAAAAAATGTGGGGGAAACTAGAATGACATTTAAAAAAGGAATAGATGGATGGATGGATACCTGCATTGTTCTGTTTTTTGTTTTTGTTTTGTATAATACCTAGTTTTTGTCCCTTGTTTCTGGAAGACTAAGAGTTGAGGGCAGGGTAGGGAGAAGAAGAGGCCATAAGGGAAAAAAAATTGTCCTCTCCATTAACAGTATTGTTCGAAGTTGACGCAGTCACAGAGCCAACCAAATTTATTTTTCTCCTCATCTTGAATTCCCGCAGTCATTTTGTGCATGAAGGAGCCTCTGGCTGAAGCTAGCTTGAAAAACAGCCTTTTTCTTTTCTTTTTTAATAAGCCTTGATTTCTCTTTCACCAGCCGGTGATCATAAAAACAACAATTAGCCAACATCCCCTCGGCAGCCTTGTGCTGCCTGATTTACAAGGGGTCCTCAACTTAGGAACACAATTGGAATTAGACGGATTGCGACATTCCTTGAAAGGCGAACTGTTCTGAGGATGGCCTCAACCACGGGGGTGGGGGGAATACAGTAGAAAAAACCAGCCCGATTCAAACATATAAGCGATGTTCACAACTGTCTAACCCAGTTTGCTGGTTCCCAACTAAGAAGGCTTGACTGTGCCATTCAGGTGTTTCCCAGTGACCCAGTTTAGTAGTGGGGGGGGGCAGGGGGGGGTTGACAGGGTTTTCTAAACTTCATTTCCATCTTGGAAGGAAAAAGAGGATTTTGAGGCTTCTTCTCCTCCTCCTCCTCCCTTTTTCCCTCCTACTTTTCTTTCTTTCTCCATCCTTCCCTTCTTTTTCTTCTCTTTCTTTCCTTCCTTCTCCTTTCCCTCCTCCTTCCTTCTCGTTCTCTTCCTTTTTCCTTTCTTCACCTCCCTCTTCTTGCTTTTCCTTCTCTTTCCTTCTCCTTCCTCTCCTTCCTTCCTTTCTTCCTTCCTCCCTCGTCTTTCTTTCTTTCTTTCTTTCTTTCCCCCCTCCTCCTCCTTTCATGGTGTCGTCTAATAGAATGGGTGGGACCAAACCCTAACTCAACCACCCTCTTGAAATCAGTATTTCCTGCCCATTTGTTTCCCCCACCAGCCAGCAAACCACTGAAATATTTCCCATCTCCAGATGCTCCAAGGATTTTCTTATTAAGACAAGGGCCAATCTTCAGTGACGTGATGACGCGTTACGCTTTCAATATTTGCCCCTTGATTAAGAAGTCATGGCATGGAGGCAACGTGGGCTGTATTCTTGGCTCAAGGCAAGGATCCAATCCCATTTTCCCTCTCACCCCTCCTCCCAAGCCCCAAGGAGTCTTAATTAAACTAGTGCACCATGAATCTTGGCAAAATCTTTGTTTATTGCGCTGCTCTCTCCACGGCTAAGAGAAGTCAGCTGGAGATTTGAAACTGGCCAATTAGCCTGTTTCTTTTCGAACTGAGTCCAGTTTGCAAACATCTGTTGGCCACAGCTCGATAGAAAATTGACAGGGTGAGTATTTGTGAAGGCTCTGAACACTTGGGGGTGGGGGGGGTGGGGAAAGAAGAAATTAGAAATAAGAAGGCCCAGGAAAGTCGATAAAGTTTCCTGCAGCTTTTCCATTCCAGCTGACTCGGTGCAGAGGTAATTCTTTGAAGTCGGGCAAGAGAGGGAAACTGAGGCTGCAGCGCAGGTTGTGAGGATGTTTCTGCCTTTTGAAAAGTGGCCTTATGGACAGGTTGCCCCTAAGTAGCTTTGTTGCTTTGTTGTTGGGGGAAAAAAATCTACATTCTTCTCCTTCTCTTCCTTCTCCTCCTCCCTCCTGCTCCTGCCCTCCCTCCCCTTCCCCTCCTTTTCCTTCCCCTCTCTTCCTCTTCTCCCCCTTTGCTGGGAGATCTTAAGAGAAGGGGTGGCACCTGAATCCTAACTGACCCATTCACACAGTTTCAGACTTTGTTCTTTCTGAGTTTCTAAACATTACAACTCGATGGCCACTTTGGACAATTCCTGGGGCCTTCTTGTCAACACGGGCTTCAGCGAACAAGCCCTGTTTTATATCTTCTGCTGAAACGATGGCTGAATTTCTGCTTCCTGGGCAATCACAGTTATCCCATCCTCTTCTGATCCATCCATGAAACTAAACCAATGACATCTAGCAAAAAAGAAAGACTTTTCACATTCTCAGTGTAGGAAGCCAGGATCACACCCGTCGCTTAATGCAATAAAAATCAGCCAGTGCATTTGCACAACATGCTAACCATGGTTGATGGTAGCCATCGATTGACTTCCGCGTTGTGCAGATCCAACCTTATTGTTTAGATTATCGACAGGCTTGTTGCGTGACTTAATCCAAAACTCGGTTTAATGGTGAGGCTTTCTTTCATCTGTGTCTTTTATCCCTCTCTAACTTTTTTTTTTAATTAAAATAATGTTAGGCAGCCAAATAGAGAGTCAGTCATGCCTGGCCTCTATCTCTCCCAGTGGGCTTCTAAGGAGAGAAATGAAGGGGAGCCCAAGTAATGCTGATTCGCCAACCCCAAAACACACACACAAAAATAGCATTGAATTTGCAAATACTGCTGCCCTGCCCAGGCCAAGTTGGGCATTTGCAAATTCAATTACCTGCATCATCCTTTATTTTGAAAGTTCGTGAACAAAACCGTCTTTTTTCATTATCTCTTTTGTTGATGCGTCTCTGGGTTTACCTGCCTGTGCCCACTCACCTTTTTTGTTATTTATTAGATTTTTATCCCATCTTTATTACATTATAGGATAATTCAAAGCGGTGAACGTACCTAATACTCCTGCCTCCTGTTTTCTGCACAACAACGTTGTGAGGTGGGTTAGGCTGAAAGAGAGGAATTGGCTCAAAGTCACCCAGCCAGCTTTCATGGCTAAGGCGGGACTAGAACTCACCGTCTCCTGGTGATCGGCCCAAAGTCACCCAGCCAGCTTTCATACTTTCTCTGCAAAATTTAGCCCTTCCATCTCTTGGTTATTAGTTGCCTAAGTTGGGCCAGCAGTTTAAATCTAGCCTCACCTTCCCAACCACATGTTAAAGGGGCAGGCGTGGTGGGTTAGCCCTGCATTCCCGGGATGGGAGACGATGTAAAAATTGCTCAGCAGTTCTCTCTTCGGCAAAAGCTTTAATAACGTTTCATGAAATTTCTGTAATGAAATTGTGGAACCCTTTCCAATCTTCAGATCTGCTGAATTTACAAAGCTGGGACTGTATTAGCTCCTTTGGACAAAAAAAAATGGGCAACAGGTGGTATCTCTCTTAGAGCTTAACCCAGTTTGAGGCAGCAATGATCAAATTTCTAATCATTCCATCCTCACCTCTGTTTACTTAGTCAAGGGTCCTGTTCTTCACAATTTTTTGTCATTTGGTCTTCTCCAGAGGCACGCTAAGTGATTGATTAGCTTTCAGCTGCTTTTCCTGTTTCCGAGACAGGAAAAATTGAGAATATATATTGCTGCAAGATTCTAAAGAGAGGGAAGGAAGGAGCTGGTCAGATTTAAAATGGTGCTTTGATGCTGGTTCTGTGGTCTGGTGGAAGGATGGGGTGGCCCTAAAAACATAAAAGAGGGCTGTGACCGTCATAAATATGAGTCATATCTGAAAAAGGGGGTCAGCTTATTCTCCAAAGCACCTGAAGATGGGACAAGGAGAAATTCCTGGAAAATTAGGAAAGAGAGAAGCAGCCTGGAATTAAGGAGAAATTTCCTGACAGTGAGAACAATTAACCAGTGGAACGACCTGCCTCCAGAAGTGGTGGGTGCTCCATCCCTGGAGGTTTTTAAGAAGAGACTGCACAACGTTTTGTCTGGAATGGTATAGGATTTCCTGCTTGAGCAGTGGGTTGGACTAGAGGACCTCCGAGGTCCCTTCCGAGCCTATGATTTTATGTTCTAAGAGAAGGAAGAGGGGGAGAGAGAACATTGCAACTGGAGTAAAAATTGACCCCCTGAGAGCTCAGGTCCATTAAAAGCAATTCTTTCTGATGGACAGCTAGTGGACTCCAGAAATCTCTACTCCTTTAAAGCACCTGCCAGCTTTGACAAGCAGAGACAGGAGTGGGCAAGGCCAGCCCTCCGTGGGCATCGGATCGCCCGCAGAGAAGCACTGAAAGGGCAGTTGCTTTGCAAGGCTAACACCAGCTACTGACATCCAGAATAATGTCTCTGGGCTAGAAAAGTGCATCCCAGCATTGCTAGGAAAAATCCACTTTTCCTTCCCCTGTCCATTAATGCCCACCTCCCTTCCCCCCAACTTTCCCTTGACAGCGGCAAGATCAAGAGTATAATTTCATTTCTTCAGCAGGGGGGCTCAAATTGTCCCCAGGTGGGGGGCTTCATCTCTGACAATTCTCCATCGACACGGGGCGAGCTGGAAAAATAATACGAATTTCATAAAAAGAACCTTCTTCTTTTTATGGCCACAAGTCTGGAAATATATGCATTAATTTGCTTCCCTGGATAATGATCGTATCCAGCTTTATTTCTCCACTTTTCAGGTAGAGCAGAAAAGTTAAAAAAAAATATAGGTAGATGTGCAGTCGGTTTTGGGGGCTCGGTCTTGCAAGCATGGGGTAAGGTGGGGAAGGAGGCAATAAATCTGAATTATCAGAATTAATGAATTGGATTCACGTGGAATGCTAATTTACCAAGCTTATACAGGTAGTCCTCAACATACGATCACAATTGAGCCCAAAATTTATGTTGCTAAATGAGACAGTTGTTAAGTGAATTTTGCCCCATTTTACGATCTTTCTTGCCACAGTTGTTAAGTGAATCACTACAGTTAAGTTAGTAAACACGGTTGTTAAGAGAATCTGGCCTTCAATTTGATACAAGCTTGTTTATTGTCCTTCCTTTCTTCCTTCCTTCCTTCCTTCCTTCCTTCCTTCCTTCCTTCCTTCCTTCCTTCCTTCCTTCCTTCCTTCCTTCCTTCCTAATCCAATACTTACCTTTGCACTTGAGGACAACTCTGTGTGTAAGAATGCGAAAAGGAAAAAAAAAAATATGTGAGACAGTTTTGCGGTTGGCGCTACAGATGTTTGATCTCAAGCGCTTTTTTTCTTTGAGAAGCACATCTGCCGCAGAGCTGAAAAGCAGCATGGTGAAGGATTCAGGGCAAGCTCTTCCCCATCTGTCTTCCAGATGTGGAAGACTAACTCCCTGTGGGGCCGTTGAAGGTGGCCTTCTACTGCACATCTGGAAGACCTGCACTTGCGCTGTGGGTTGTGGATCTTAAGAGGAGAAAATGACACACACTGCATTATCTCCCATCAAATAGCACCTGGCAAGCAAAAATCCACCTGGGATGGTCCAAATCATTTTGGATCTTTCAAAGGAGCTGGAGGAAAAAAATGATTTGGGCAGTTAGCTTGGATGTATCTCATGCTCTTCTGAATAACAGAATACCAGAGTTGGAAGAGATCTTAGAGGTCTTCTAGTCCAACCCCTTGCTCAAGAAGGAGACCCTACCATGACAGACAAATGGCTGTCCAGTCTCTTCTTGAAAAGCTCCAGTGATGGAGCACCCACAACTTCTGGAGGGAAGCCGTTCCCCTGATTAATTGTTCTAACTATCAGGAAATTTCTATTTAATTTTAGGTTAGATCTCTCCTTGATGTGTTTCCATCCGTTGTTTCTTGTCCCACCTTCAGGTCTTTTGGAGAAGAGGTTGACCTCCTCTTCTTTGAGGCACCCCTTTAGATTGAAGCCAACTCGGTTTTGGAGAGGAGAGGTTAGGAAAGAGAAAGGAAAGGAATTGGAAACTTTCAGATCCCCAGAGACTGCAGAGCTGAGAAATGGGTGATGGGTTTAGGAGAAGAGCAAGCACTGCAAATGGATCCTGTCAGAATCACGTCAAATGGATCCTGTCAGCATTGGCGCTCCAGGAAAGCTGCCTTTGGAACAAAATGCTTCTCTTTGTCGCCTCCCAAACCAGATGCTAAGGCCGGTTTTCTTCCTGTTGTCGTAGCGATTCAGTTCTTCTCCGGGGGTCTCCAGACGGCTGGCTTCTTTCTCGTCCATCTCCTGCCTCCCAAATCGGAACTGGATTCCCGCTTTCTCTTTCCCGAAGCTCTGAAGCTCTTTGGCGATGCTGAAAAGGGAATTGAGGTCCACAGGTGAACGCCGCCACTTCACATGTTCGGCTTCCCCCAAATCAGGTCCATTTGGGATTACTTGGACTCCTTCTCCAGCGTGTTTTGGGGCTTGGAGGCTGTTGGCAGGGAAAGAGGTCCCAAAACTCAGCAGGAGAAGGCAGGAGATGCGGTTGGGGACCCTCATCTGTAGAAAAACAAACACCCTCAGATCACTGGCCAGTACCGAAGCCAAATGACAAGATGGCACATTCATCAGTCACTCAAAATCTTTCCATCTTTTCCTTGAGGGAAAGAGCACTTCGAGGCAGCCTTGTGGACTTCTCTGCGGGAAGACAGAAGGGTCCCTGCTAATTTTTACTTGAAACTGAAGAGAATATTTGTAGCCCAAGATTGAATTACGGGGTCGTACGGATTCTCTGAGTTTGGTGGTGTTCCTTGCAGACATTTCATTACCCAACTGGGTTACATTATCAGGGGTAGGGAGAGAGGGGTGTGTGGAGTGGAGGAGAAGGGGAGGGAGGAGGACTATGGGGTCCTTGGTGATCTCTGAACTTGCTTGTCTTTTAACAGCGAGGTTAACATTAGGCCAACAATCCGGCAGTAAACAATACCCCGATCAGGGAATGGCCAACTCAAACAAGCAAGGTAACAATAAATAACAGCCTAATCAAGGAATCACCAAAAAGACTCCCATTATCCTTGTCAGGGCAAGCCCCTGACATAAAAAGAGATCAAACCCCACTCCTTTCTAGCACTGATGATGTTACCTAGTTGGGTCATGAAATGTCTGCAAGGAAACCACCAAGCTCGGAGAGCACCAAGGACCTCACAGTTCTCTTCCTCCTCCTCCTCCTTCTCCTCCTCCTCCTCCTCCTCCTCCTGGTTTGATCTACCTCAGGGAAGGGGGCAAGATTAACCCCCTTCCCCCAAATTCTGCTTCCTTTAAGCAACGCTTACATTGTTCTAGGAGCATTTTTCAAAGCACCCCTGAAACAGTTCATTATCCTGAGTCCTCCTAACAATATATTGTTGCGTTGGTTAGGGAAAATTAGGCAGAGCACCAGGAGTCTTTCTGCTTCCCCATCTGAAAAGATATTTCTTGCTAGGGATGGATGTTCCCTCTTTTGCTTTTCTTCAAGCACATCATGGTAATCAGAAGGAGCCAGAAGCTTGCTTTTTCTTTCTTTCTTTCTTTCTTTTTTAAAAAAGAGCAGTCTCAGATGAAAAGTGAAGCTTAATGGATTATATGTGCCAATACTCAGATTCCAGAGATGTAGGAAGACAAACTGAAGAAAATTTCTGAAGAAACTTTTTTTCTGAAGAAAACTGATGATAACGTCACAAACGGTGAATGCATTGCAGCCACAAGGGAGCCCTGGAATTCTGTTGCTAAAGGAGACATTTCTTAAGTGAGTTTTGACCCAATTTACCACCTTGCTTGCCACCATTGTTAAATGAATCACTGCAGTTGTTAAGTGAGTCACATGGTTGTTAAGTGAATCCAGCTTGCCCATGGACTTTGCTTGTCAGATGGTTGCAAAAGGAGATCATGTGACCTGGGACGCTGCGACCGTCATAAGATGCTGGTTGCTAAGCACCCCAATTCTGATTATGTGACCGCAAGGATGCTGCAGTACTCGTAGGTGTGAGAAATAAGTCATAAGCTTGCAAAGGCGATCAAATCTTTCGAGTTCAAAAGAGGAAATTAATTTCGCAGCAGGAAGCAAGGAAGAGCCACAGACACAAATATTGCTCCGTCTACAATCTTGTCTGGCATCAATTGTGGGTCAAGTTCTCCAAAGGATCTTCTGCCAGGTTCTTTGAACCATAAAACCATCTTACTGATGGAGATGGGAATTTGCCCTCTCTCCCCCTCCTACCTGCCTGGCCAGATTAAGCTGTCTAAATATGATTCATTTGGGAGGTTTTGTCTTTGTGTGTTGGAGTTTGTTTTTTTGTTTTTTGTTTCTAGCCAGTTCGTTTTTCGGCTACGAGGCCTCTGAGGAAGCTGAACAAGCCGAGATTGGGGCCCACGTAAACCAGCTTGGAGTCCGAAGCTCACGAAACAGATCCTCTGGAATTGTAATCAAGTTTGCAATCTACACAATGGCTCTTGGAATTAAAATGGGGAATATTCTCAAGCTGTGAGAACGGAGAATGTAATTCACATCCCAAGGGAAAATCTGAGGAAGCTCAGATTTTCTTTCCTCATCAGAGGGGCAACCCCAGACACAGGATTAGGGTTGTGGGGCTCCATTCTTGGAGGTCTTCAAGAAACGGTTGGACAACCCTTTGTCGATGATGGAATAAGGTCTTGAGCAGGGGTTGGGCTAGAAGACCTCCAAGATCCTTTCCAGCCTTAAAGCTGGATGTGGGGCACCCTCATCTCCAGCTCCCCCTTGACTGGCTGCAGGAGATGCCTCAGAAACCATGATTTGAGTGTAGTTAATTGTTTAGTCCCGTTTCCTGCCCCTCCAAGGCAAAATATATAATCTGTTCCACTGTAATGCTCCCCTAAACAATAAACACAGCGTCTCCTTGATTGAAGCAAACCTTCAGCATGATCTTCATCAGCTCGCCAGGCTGCCGTGTGCTATTTTTGTACAAATTGTCTCTCTCCCTCTCTCTCTCTCTCTTTTTGCAAAGAATGAGATGTTCAGAAACGCTTTGATTACCCGAATTGTCAGTTCAAAGCTGGTTTCCAGTTGTTGGAACCTGCCTTTTGTTTGGTTAACAGGCTGTGTGGGATGGATGCAATCCCATACGTGTGTGCTTTTGTAGGTTGTGTAGTTGGGAGGGTGTGAGCAATCCCCGAAGGGAAGGGCAATTTTGTGTTGCTAGCTATTGGAGGTGGCACATCTGCTTTTAGAATCAGCCTCTGCAGAGGAACAGACGCGGAACTCTCCTTCCTGTTGCATTGAACAATTGAAAGGGGAGCGTTTGGGCACCTCAGTCCTTGACTGACAACAATTTGTTTTTTTGACCATTTGAAGTTAACAGCACTGTGAAAAGGGCGTTACAAGTGGCCCTCACCCTTATAACCTTCACAGCCTCTCCAGGGTCACATGGTCCAAATTCAGGCACTCAGTTACCGACATATATTGAAGCATCCCAAAAGCCCACGAGACCACCATTTGCAAAATCAATTGGGATAGCTGGATGCATTTAACCGCCACTTGACTGCAGCGATTCACTTAACAACATGGCAATAAAGGTCATAAAAATCACATTTTTTTCCCTTTTTTCCCTCCGTCAACACATTGGCAAAGCCTACAATACAGGCAGTCCCGGACTTCTGACTGTAATTGAGCCCAAGATTGGTCAGTTGATCGCGTGAGCGATCCAATGTTATAACTTTTGGGCAACAAGTCATGAAACAAACCCATCGTCCTCAATAAAACAAAGTTCCTGATCAATTTGAAAGGAAATAACGGGGTGGGATGCAATCCTGAACTAGAAATATTTCTCCTTTATTGGTTAGAAAGTATTGGATGGATGGATGGACAAAAAGAGGGAAGAACGGAATTGAGCGCAAGATAAAAAAGATTGAATTACTTACATTTTTATCTCTTTGGGATTCAGATCTTTTCCGATAGTTTGTCAGATGGCATCTGAATATCCCTGCTTCTCTGTCTTTAAATAAGACACCTCATTAGTTCTCACCTTTCCCTTTATTGTGCTTGTTGCTGTACACATTCCAGAGGCTAAGATACCATAATGAATGGTTGGGATATAGTGAAAATGACAACCTGATTAGACTCATATAAACTCCATGGGAGAAGGGGGGGGGGAAGCAAGAGATTGATTCCTTTAGCCCTTCCATCTTATTTAATTCGTGTATGAGCTTCTAAAAACCATGTAAGAACAGGCCCAGAGCATTTATACTTCCCATCCCAGCCAGTTTGTTTTCCATACTCCCAATTCCTTGGTTATTAAACAGCCCCAGAATAGGGAGGGGGTGTCATAAGCATGGACCCTCCCCCTCTCTTTTTTTCCAGCAGACGGTCTCCCTTGACTCACTCAGAGCTAAGTGTAACCAAAGAAAGAGAGTGGATATCATAATTACTTCTATTCTGGGTTATTTCCCTTCCTCTCCCATCAAAGCCTGCAACCAATGGTTACCTTTGAAAGGATTTGGAATTGCATTAAAGCTTCAAAAGCTGGCTTGAGCGACTCTGGGGACAGACTGAGGGCCCGGCTAATCCTTAAAGCTGGAGAGAGGCCCCTGAAGGATCAGCAGGGATCCGAGACCCGGTCTGGGATTAGCTGGGCTCCCGTCTCACCCCCCCCCACCCCCATTTTTCCCAGTCTCTTCTGACACCGACACAACTGGCAGTCTGCTTTCAGCCTCATTGCCCTTCCTGTTGGGCTTAATCCCAGCAGGAGGGTTGAATGGATGGGAGAGAAAGATGCTGCTTCTCCTACCACATCACAGTGTGGAAGGGATCTCAAAGATCATCCAGCCCAACCCCTACTCAGTAACTTCTTGACTTGTGACTATAATGGAGACCAGAATTTCCATTGCTGAGCAGGAAGGTAATTAAACGAGTCATGCCCAATTATATGGTTGTTTTCTAGTGGACGTTTCTTGACCCAATTAGGTAATATCATCAATGCTTGGAGAGAGTGGGGTTTGCAGAGAGGAGGAGGAGGAGGAGAGGAAGACGTTGGTACTTAGTTGTTTTCTTAGACATTTCATTACCAAACTAGGTACCATCATCAGTGCTAGGAGAAAAAGAGGTTTGCACCTGTTAATATACAGTAGCTCGGAGCTTGGTTGTTTTCTTGCAGACGTTTCATGACCCAGCTAGGTAACATCATCAGTGCTGTGACTTGTTCCCTTTCGACATACAATAACTCTTAGGTTGGTTGGTTGCTTGCAGATCTTGTGTTACCCAACTAGGTATCATCACTAGGGCTACAGTTGTGGTTGAGCAGTTGTTGGAAGAAGAGAGGACAAATCCTAACAGCCTTGCTTGCAGCCCACTTCACTTGCAAGAATGCATGTTCCCAGACCTAAATAACACTAGGTTTACATCTGTCTTCCACACTGATGCTGTTTGAGGGACTTCCCCATTGCCTAGAAAAGTCATTATCCAAACAGAGCTGATGTTTTTTAGCAGGCTAATTAAGGGCAACAGGAATTAAGAGGTGAATTCTTCCTTGCCTCTTCTGAATGAAAATAAAAGCTTTATTCTCTCCCTTTCTCTCTTTTTCTCTCTTTCTTTTTTTCATTTTCATTGGGAGAGGAAGAGAAAAAAAAAAACCCACCTCATTCACAGTCTGCAGAAGTTTTCTTTTCTGACATCCTGGAAGAAAAAAGCAATTGTTTTAAAGAGAATCCAAAGTGGTACAAGCCGTGCCTGATTATATGTTTGTTCATATTTTCGGTCTTGATTTTGTCAGCTGCGGCCAAATAGCACTTGTTGATTTTTGAAGCGTGCAAACACTCCGTAACAGAGACGAACAATCCCTGCATTAAAGACACCTCCAACTTTTCAGATAGAGAAATTAGAAACAATCAAATTGCCAACTTTCAGGCTGGCTGGCAGTACAAATGCCGTCCTTTTTGACAAAGCTTGCTAGCTTCTCCTTGAATGATCCCAGCAATGGCTGTAAAGACAAGCAGGGATTTCGTAGGGAGGGCTCCTCCGAAGCTGCAGTTGTCAAAATGTGGTTTGAAGACCACAGGGGCTCTGTAAAGTCAAATATAGCTAGCCCTTAACTTACAGCGGTTTGTTTAGTGATCAAAGTTACAATGGCACTGTAAAAAATGACTTACGCCCATCTTTCACACTTATGACCGTTGCAGCATCCCCAAGGTCACGTGATCAAAATTTAGATGCTTGGTAACTGACTCGCATTTACGACTGTTGCAGCATCCCCTGGTGTCACGTGATCCCCTTTTGCAAACTTTGGACAAGCCAAGTCAATGGGAGAAGGCAGATTCGCTTAATAATCAACTGTGTTGCTCACTTAACAACTGCAGGTTTGTTAAGATTCACTTAACAAAAACTCTCTTACCGACTGTCTCATTTAGCCGCAGAAATTTGGGGCTAAAATTGCAGTGATCATTGGAGGGAAGAACGAACAGAAGACCTGGAAAAAAGGATAAATCTGAAACAAGATTTGTAAGGATCAACCATTTTACTTGCTTCTTTTTATAACTTTGCTTTACAAAGGAAAATTCAGGATCAAAACCGAGACAATATTTACAAAAAAATGTATGTTCTAATAAAAGTATACAAAATCAAACCTTATGCAGGTAAGTCCTCGACTTTACAACCATTTGTTGGTGATGGTTGGAAGTTACAATCGCTCTGAAAAAGTGACTTACGACTGGTCCTCGCAGTTGTTACAACCATTGCAGATTCCCCGGGGTAACATGATCAAAATTTGGGTGCTTGGCAACTGACATGTACTTATGCCTGTTGTATTGTCCTGCACTCATGTAATCGTTATTTGTGTCCTTCCCAGCCGGCTTTCGACAAGCACAGTCAATGGGAGGAAGTCAGATTCCCTTAATGACCATGTGGTTCACTTCACAGCTGCAATGATTCATTTAACAACCGTGGCACGTGGTTGTAAAATCGGACGTGACCCACTTAAGAAACACCTTTGCTTAGCAAAAGAAATTTTGGTCTCTGGGATTCTGAAACTGCTGTAAATGGTTATAAGTCAAAGACTCTACCTGTATGTAAACTTATTTTTAAAAAGACACTTCAATTTCCATATTTTTCACATGAATGAAGGCTGGGCATTGCAGGGTGCCATTTGCACGGTGAACCGTGACCAAAATCACAGACAAGAAGGAGTTTTTGGTAAAATAAATAAATCTAAAGAATAGTTTTCTGAGATAAAGGACGCCTGGTCACTGTAGATATAAGCTTCTTGTTATATCTACGGCTCTTTGGGGTCTTCCATTATTTTTTTTAAAATGTTCAGCAGTCCTGGGACCAATTTTTGATGGTATATCTATGTGTAGTTGAACTGTGGTTTATGGAATTAATCTCATTTTTATAGCTGGCACTTCATTTGCCTTCCTTTAACCAGACACAGGAAAATGAATAAATTCTGCTCCTTTTTTACACAGCCTGGAAATTTTTGCAGGTGATTGAGTTTTCCAAAAGAGTCTTGTGTCCTATGATAAATTTACTTTCTACATCCATCCATGCAATTTGTTTTCCCCATTATAGATTTCACCCTGAGCTTCTAATATGTGACCCATTCTTGTCACCAGCTAAATCCTTCCTTCCTTTTCAAGTGGCCTTCCTCAGCTGAATAATTAATGTGTGGCTCCCCATAAAAATAATTAGGGCAACTTTTTTTTTTATGGAGGTCCCTGGGAAGATGCTCTTGAACCAAAGCTAACTTCTCCGAAGAGCAAAAGACCTCTCTTAAAATAACATCTTGGATTGCTAGGGGAGGTGCGTGATTACACCCATCAAGATGAAGTGAAGAGAGATGTTTTCTTCTCAAGTCTGTCCTTTTGGGTGTAGAGAAGAGGACCGATTTACAAGAATGCTTGTCTTGCACCAGAGAGAGGTATACAACGAGTGTCTTCTCCAAAACTCAGTTGAGGACACAAAGAGAACATTTGACATAGTCAAGTGTGAAGAGATGGCAAGGGAATTTCTCGGCTTCTGTGTTTCTCCAGACTCAGGCAAAACCACAGTGAGCTTCGAAGGTGGAAAGGTGAGAGAGGAATGAAGGAGGAACACACCGCTAGTTTTCATCTCTGACCGGCCGAATTTTCATTTCGGTGAACTTGAGAGAATATTGCCAA
The DNA here is from genome assembly GCF_016545835.1 of Crotalus tigris. NCBI lineage: Eukaryota > Metazoa > Chordata > Lepidosauria > Squamata > Viperidae > Crotalus > Crotalus tigris. Next base: position 1,541,870 of record NW_024096732.1, read on the forward strand.
CCTGTCCAGGATGACCACTCGATTCCGTCTGCATAGGAGCTGTGGTGGCCCTTGAGGTACTGACCGTTCAGGTTGGACGTGTGACAGTTGCGATACCACCAAGCACCGTGGTAAAAGGCGGCGCAGTTGTTCTCCGAATGGTCGTTGTCCAGGTCTTTGGTGGTGAATTTCATGCCATTGTGTTTCAAGAGAGAGTCTCCTAAGGAGGAGAAATGTGTTAGGTTGGCGAGATAAGTCAGAATGAAGTTTCACAGAACTATAGAAAAAGCTACTGAGATTAGTCTCCCTCATGAGGATGTCTCCAACTCATCTTGAAGGAACCTCCAGCGTGGAGACCGATCAACCCCTGGCTCCACCATCAAATTGCAGTCAATACCAGAATGTTATGTTCCCCCATTCCACAAGGTTTGTACTGGGTGATGCTGAATCCCTTCACATCCTGTCTTGGGAAAGAACCATAAGTGGAAAGCTGGAAGGGAACATTGGGATCATCTAGTCCACCTTCTGTGGAGGGCCAAAGAGCAAATTAAAACCTTCTTGACAAATGGCAATCTAATCTACTTTTGAGAAAGAACCCACACACATCCAAAGAATAGGATATAGAATACCAGAGTTGGAAGGGACCTTGAAGGTCTTCTAGACCAACCACCTGTTTAAGCAGGAGATCTTATATCCATCCTGGACAAATGGCTGTCCAGTTTCTTCTTGAAAATCTCCAGTGATGGAGGTCCCAAAGGTGCTTTTTCCAAAGGCAACTGGACTTTCTTTGTTCCTACTCTGTTAGTCTGTGTTTGGTAAAAGCAGATTTGGGGAAGACTAGAGGAGTGAACAGAATTGTAAGTCCAGGAATGGTGTGGCTGCTTAAGGCAGTGGAGATAAAACGCTGTTGCGTTTTTCCCTGGCAGAAAGCCAGAAATGCTGATTTCCAGAACAGCCTACTGGTGGATGGCTTCCAAACACATTTGCAAAGTGGATATTCCAACTGAAGCGTCCTTTACCGTGGGGTGAAGTATTGATTTCTGACATGAAATTTAAATTCTGAATAGGTGTTTGAAGTGGAAATTTGCTACTGTGGTAAGCTCAGCTGTTTAATAAGGCTGGAGATTTTCTCTCTCTCTATTCCGAGCAGGGAGTCATTGGTTTTTCCTCCCTTTCTTTCATCAGAATGATAATGTAAAAAATCACACATGAAAGGACCTGTGCAATTATTAAAACATATACAGGTAGTCCTCGACTTATAATTTATAACTTTGTTTAGTGACCGTACTGAAAAAAGTGACTTATGGCCTATCACCAACTAGGCTATATAGTCCTTGGTATTCTCAGAACTTGATGGTTTTGTTGCAGATGTTCCTTCACCCAGCTAGGTAACATCATCAGTTCTAGAAGGGAGATGAGGTGTGTGAGGAGGAGGAGGAGGAGGAGGAGGAGGAGGAGGAGGAGGAGGAGATTGGGGTCCTTGGTGCTCTCTGAGCTTGGTTGTTTTCTTGCAGATGTTTCAATACCCAACTAGGGAACATCATCAGTGCTATGTTTTCTCCATCAAACCGAAAATAGATGATAAGGCCGAGGTTGATGAAATCCATGATTTTGGATACTTCAGTCTTAGTTATTTGATTAGGTTGGGTGTATTGTGTACTAGTGCTGCCATGAATTCTTTATAGCACTGATGACGTTACCTAGTTGGGTGAAGAAATGTCTACAAGGAAACTAAACTACTAAACTCAGAGAGCATCAATGACCCCACAGTTGTTGCCCTCCTCCTCCACCCCACTCCCTTCTAGCACTGATGATGTTACCTAGTTGGGTAATGAAACGTCTGCCAGAAAGCAACCAAGCTCAAAGAGCACCAAGGACCTCACAAAAAGAAACCACATCTTTAGAAAGGAGCCCCACCTGCTGTTCCAGAATAGTCAGCAATGGAGATGGGGTAGCCATCTTCCTCCGGGTCCACAGAAAACAGGCCGACTGCAAAAGTCCCGTAATGGGCATAGGCCGTGCCATTATCGAAATCCTCCAGGTCGATGCGCAATTCATAGTTTCCTTGCGTGCTGAGAGCATGGATTCGCTTCAGACCTAATGCAGAAAAGGAGGAGGAAATAATCAGCGCTGTGTTTCTCCTTCTCTCCTTCCTGGCCAAGGGTAGCAGGGACTCCGGCCTTGAGCAGAGGGTTGGACTCGAAGATCTCCAAGGTCCCTTCCAGCCCAGTTTACATTAATTTGATGATGGGATTCTTGCTGCTCTAAACTGGGGTTGAAACAAACTACACACTTCTGCTCCTACTCAAACATGCGACAGATTCTTTTATACCATTATTTGTTGCTTTCTGGCTTGTCAAGGGTTTTCATTATCTTATTTATTCAAATCCCACTTTTATTATTTTTACAAAAAAACTCAAGGCAGCAAACATATACTTTCTCTTCCTGTTTTCCCCTCAATAACAACTCTGGGAGGTGAGTTGGGCTGAGAGCGAAAGACAGGTGCCAAGTTGAGAGTTTCAATGCTTAAGGAGGGACTGGAACTCCCAGTTGCCTGGTGATTAGTCCAGAGTCACCCAGCCGGCTTTCGTGGCAAAGGCTGGGACTACAACTCACAGTCTCCCGCTTTCTAGCCAGGTGCTTTAACCACTAGATCAAACTAGCTTTTTAATCTGTTAATGCCTCATCATTTCCCTGGGATGGACATACCCAGCCAGTGTTCCTCTGTCAGTTTTCCAAATCCATCTTTATAAGCTTCCCAGCCACGGAAGAAATTCACGGAGCCGTCCTCACGCCTCTGAAAGACCTGGAGAAGCACACACACATTGTGGGTGCGGAATTAATGAGCACACATGAACAGAAAAAAACACAAAAATAACCCACACAAAACTCTTGTTTGCTGATGGCTGAGTCCCCTGTCGTTTTCATCCCCCGGTTCCTGCTTTTTGCTGTCGTCGCCTTGGAGGAGAGCAGCTTATTAGATTTGAGTGCAAAATGCAAATTAATTAGAGGGCTGCAAATTGGCTAATTACACCGGAGTGGTTCAGCATTGGGAAGTCCGCAAACGCTGCCTGTCAAGATGAATAGGCGGTTGAGGTCGTGTGAAAAGGCTTTTCCATCAGTGAAATGGAAGGGAAGGATAGTCCAATTTACCGCTCTCTGCTTTAGGACGGCTCTCCCGACGCGTCGGCTTCGACGGCGATCATTTCTCTAGCGAATTGAAAAGTCGTTGGGGAAGGAACGGCTGCTGATTTGCCTCCCCACTCTCTCTCCCTCAGTTATTGGACCTTATACCGCTATCCCTTGACTTACCACCATTCGTTTAGCGATTGTGCTTGATTTTAAACCTGTGGTAAGGTGGGCGGCCAATAAATGTAATAAGTAAGATAAGATAAAATAAAATGAAGTCACAGCGGCACTGAAAAAAGGGACTGAAGGCCAGTCCTCGCCCTTACAACTGTTCATTTGGGACAAAGTTGCCACAGTGCCGAAAAAAGGGCCAGTCCTCGCACTTACGACCGTTGCATCATCCCTCACAGTCACAAAATTTGGGAGCTTGCCAACTGAAATATGTTTACAGTAGTGGGGTTGCTGAAAGTCAACACTGACTTGATGACACATAATCAGTCCATCCATCCATCCATCCATCCATCCATCCATCATCTAAGTAAGAGCTATGCAATTTCCAGAGATGTCCACAATGATGCAACTAGCAGAAGTAAAGAGAAGAGGATGAACTTGGTTCCGGTGATGATGGGAGAACCATTGGAAGATCTGAAGGACCAGGTGAGAGACAGATCATCATGGAGAATATTTATCTATAGAGTTGCCGACGGTCAACACTGATTTGATGGTACATAATCTGTCAGTCAGTCCACCTCTACCTGTGAATCAAGGTCAGCCTTCTTAACCTGGATGTCACCACAGGTAGCTGTCTACACCCCGGATTCTCAGCACCTGGGAAGTTCTAGTAGCCGAGCTTCTCCCACTGGAGGCTGTCCAAGCCAGTGAAAGCTTTTTTGAACAATTCGTTTTCTGGCGAGGCTCTCCAATTACCCCAGGAAAATGTCTTCCTTTGATGAAAGGTTAATTTATCGACAGGGATAAAGAAAATGCCACTGAGGTTTGACCGCTTGCAATTAATTAAGCCCACATCCCTGGATTTAATCGCTCTGAACTTAGCTTGGGTTCACTTTAATTGGGAAGGAACTCAAGAAGACGCCTTGAGAGGCCTCCAGATGCTCATCTCAGCAACTTTTCAGCTTCCTCCAAAAACATCTGCATCGCAAAGGTGCTTCCCTTTATTCAAACTTTGCAGGTACTCCTCGGTTTACAACCATTCATTTAGCAGCCGTCTGAATTCAAAACAACCGGGAAAAAAATGGATTTATGGCCATTTTTCACACTTAAGATCGTTGAAGCATCGCCTGAATTTTGAGTATGTGATCGTGGGGATGCTGCAATGGTTGTAAATGAAGTCAGGATTGATTTGCTTAAACTTTTTCGATCAGGCACATTTGCCTGGGTGCTGCCCTTTGCTGTGACAAAATATATTTTTATTACTAATTAATTGGGCGATCTGGTACGTTAATATCCTGAAAAATATTAATCTCTTTTTTTCTCTCTCGCTCTCTGAGTTTGCACAAAGCAAATTCTCAGCTTTATTTTTATTTTATTTTTTTGAGGCAGCGGACGGTTCTTCTTGAAAACTTTCTGGTAATTTCATGCTGCATAAATTATTTGTGATTAGATTATTGCACAACTGATCTACTACGATGACTTTATTGGGGGAAGACAAAATGGGACTTCCCCCCTCCCCCCCATTACTTCTCTTTGAGGTTTGGGTCTCTCCCAATTTGCAGCTCAACAGCAACTTTCCTCTTTTGATTTTCCCAGGCCCCCTTTTTTCCCCCTTTTGCATTATTTATCCCTTTTGCAGGATTATTTATTTTTTATTTTTGCATTATCGGGCGCAGTAGAATTCCTTTGGTGAATGCATCAAGGGGACCCAGCTGAGACGCCAAACAATAAAAAATAGAGGACCGCTGAGTAACAATTAAGAAAGGTCTCATTAAAAAAAATAGCTGGGCAAAACCCGAAAGGGCAGAAAAGGAGAGCGCAACCCAGGAACGCAGCAGGTGCCGGATTGCAGACTGAAGAGCAGCATTGTCCATTCTGCAGCAAAAAGGGAGATGAAGAGAGCTTTTTATTTGTCTAAAATTAGACAACACAGAGCCAGGCACAAGAGGGGGAAATTATCTGTCTCGTTTCCTGAAAAATTCCACACGTGAGACTCATCTGAGTTGCTGAGTTTTCTCCCAACTGCAATAGGATTCTCAACCTCTTGGGAAATCGGAGAATTCTGATATTTTAGAACATAGAATAACAGAGTTGCAAGTGATCTTAGAGATCCTCTAGTCCAACCCCCTGCTCAGGTAGGAAACCCTATATCCATTTCAGATAAATGATTGTCCAATCTTTTGGAAAGCCTCCAATGTTGGAGCACCCACAACTTCTGGAGGCAAGGAGTTCCACTGGTTAATTGTCCTCACTGTCAGGAAATTTCTCCTTAGTTCTGAGTTGCTTCTCTCCTTGATTAGTTTCCATCCATTGTTTCTTGTCTTGCCTTTTGGTGCTTTGGAGAATAATTTGACCCCCTCATCTTTGTAGGAGCCCCTCAGATATTGGAAGACTGCTATCATGTCTCCCCTAGTCCTTCTTTTCATTAGACTTGACATACCCAAATTCCAAAATTCTGTCCCATTGATCCAAAATCCTGATCAAACAAAATTCTGCTAAAAAAATTGCCTTGGTCCGAAGCCAGTTTGGAAGACCAGCTCCTGGTTCAAAAAGCTTTGTCTGAAACAGTTTTTCTCAGACTTGGCCACTAAGACAGCAGGCTGGCTGGAGAATTCTGGGAGTCAAAGTCCACCCATCTTAAAGCCTGCAACTCTTTGCTACTCAGGAAATGCCTTTTAACAGCCGGTGGGAATGTGGAAATAAGTGTTATTCTCCACTAGTGCAAGTCAGTAAATCTGCTAAAAGGTAAAATACTGAGATTTCTGTTTGTATCTCTAAGGCAGTGGTTTTATTTATCCACTTATCCAAGAAATGTCGGCTGACAAAATTGAGGGTCAAGAAAACTGTACGGCTGTTTACTTCCAGCTTCAGAAAATGAATCAGTGTCGGTCTGTAGCTTTGTTAAAAGGTTAAAAAAAAAAAAACATTACTTCTAATGCACTAGGAAAACGAATAAGAAGAGAGACAGTTGACTCTAGCCAATTTGAGGAAAAGTAAAGCAGAAAACTCCTGTTCATATCCTAGAGCGAAATACAGATAGTCCCTGACTTAACAACATGTTGCTCAGTGACCGTTCCATATCACCAAAAAAGTGACTTATGGCCATTTTTTCCACACTTACAACCATTGTAGCATCCCCAGGGTCATGTGATTTACATTCGGATGCTGGACAACTGACTCACATTTACGATGGTCGCAGCTTCCTGGAGTCACGCGATCCCCTTTTGCGAACTTCAGACAAGCAAAGTCAGTGGAGAAGCCAGATCCACTTAACAACCCTGTCACTAACTGAACCACTGCAGTGATTCGCTTAATGACAGTGGCAAGAAAGGTCACAAAATGGAGCATAATTCGATTAGCAACTTTCTCACTGAACAACGTAAATTTTGGGCTCGTTTGTGGTTGCACGTTGTCGTTTCCCAGTAATCTTCAGTTGCTCAGTCAAACTTTATTTCAGCCAGCCGTAGATCCGGAGTGTAGAAAGAACCAGCTTTCCATTGCAGAAGAGCTTAAGCGATTGCATTAGATCAAGTCTTCATTATAACCGATCTATTTGTTAAATCCCAAGAGGGCGAAATTTGAGTCCAGGTTTGAGACGCTGACAAGGCAGAAAGTGCCATTCCTGGTAAGATAACCCAATTGTGGGAAGCGAAACGAAAATCAATTTTCTGTGTATCGGATCAGTTAGCCTTTCCCTGAAGATTTCAGTCTAAAAACCCAGATCAAATGTCTGGGGAAAAAAAGAAGAAGACAATATAGAAGATAATGTGGCAAGAGCTTTGACTGCGGGGACCAAGTCATAAGTACTTTTTAAAAGGGTTTCTCGTTCTAGCTTTTTGCGTCCTTTGGTTGAGTTGAAAAAAGTTTGGGATGCCAACTAAATCTTCATTTCAAAACAACCGTTTTGAAATGACCTTACAGGTAGTTCTTTACTTATGACCACTGTTCACACTTAGCAACCGTTGCAACGTCCCCATGATCACATGATCAAAATTCAGATGCTTGACAACTGGTTCGTAGTTATGATGGTCTCAGTGTCCTGGGTCATTTTGGAAACTACGTCAGTGATTGGATTTCATTTATTTACTTACTTACTTACTTACTTGCCATTTATTTATTTATTTATTACATTTTATGCTGCCCATCTCCCTTACAAGGTGACTCACTCACACCAAACTCTTAGCTAGTTATAAATCTAGCAGTTGCCACAGGCTAAGGTTGGGTTAGCTGTGTTTATTGTTTTAAATTAATACTGTTGCAATTTTATTGACTGTGGTTTTTCTTTTTTCTTGGATTGGCTCCCTACGGAAGACTTGAAAACTTGAAAGGTGAGACACAAATGCGGGCCATAAATAATAAGCTGCATTATACTGTATTTGTATAAGAGTGCGGAGAAGAACAACAAAGCAACAAAGCAACACACAAAGAATGGTTGCAGGATTTGGGTATGACTAGTCTAAAGAAAGAAGGACGAGGGGTGACATCTTAGCACTTTTCCAGTATTTGAGGAGCTGCCACAAAGAAGAGGGGGTCACCTTATTCTCCAAAGCGCCTGAAGGCAGGACACGAAGCAATGGATGGAAACTAATCACGGAGAGAAGCAACCTAGAACTAAGGAGAAACTTCCTAACAATTAATCAGTGGAACAGCTTGCCTCCAGAAGTTGTGGGTTCTTCAACACTGGAGGTTTTTAAGAAGAGATGGACAAGCATTTGTCTGAAATGTTATAGGGTTTCCTGCTTGAGCAGAGGGTTGGACTAGAAGACCTCCAGAGGTCCCTTCCAACTCTGTTATTCTGTTAAGATGCATATTGATAGGGGAACTAGGTACCATCAAATCTGGATTGACTCTTAGCAACCAGACAGAGAGACAGTTTCCATCTTGCTAATACAATATTGGCTGCTAATGCTAACTTGTCAGAGCGTTCTAAGGATCAGAAAATAATCATGATTATTTGAAATGCTAATTAGTAGAGTTGTTGTGTTTGTCCTTGTCACTGGGGTGATAAAATGAGTAAAGCATTTGGGCATTTCATGACGAAGATGGGAAATAAGCAAAGGCATTTGAAGGGCGTTCGTGGGACTGAGTGATGAATTATTTGAAGATTCTCATTGTGACATCTTGATAGTGTTCTGCCAGGGGAAGCTCAAGACAGCAGTTGTCAAGGAAAAGGCAAGCAAATCAGTGACTGGCATTTTAGATGTAAGAATGGAAACAAGGAGATGGATTTTTGTCACAAAAAAAAAAGTGCCGAGGTTTATATATGATCTTAAAACAAGATGGTGATGATCCTTGGAGAGCTTCAAGTTGCTGAGATGGGTCCACCATTCTTCTCAAGAAGAACCACTCTTTTATATGATCAGCTAGGAGGGACATGATAGCAGTCTTCCAATATCTAAGAGAATGCCACATAGAAGAGGGGGTCAAGCTATTCTCCAAAGCGCCCAAAGGCAGGACAAGAAGCAACGGATGGAAGCCACTCCAGGAGAGAAGCAACCTAGAACTAAGGAGAAATTTCCTGACAGTAGAACAACTTGCCTCCCAAAGTTGTAAATGCTCCAACACTGGAGGTTTTTAACGAAATCCAAACGGTTCAGAAGGCATCATTTTGTAGAAAAGTTTGAGTGGTTTCCTCCCCCTTTGTTTCTTGGGGGGGGGGAATAAAAATTAAAATTCTGCTTCTTACATTTTCTCTGAAATTTGGTTATAGGTGCTGGGCATTTTCCCATAAAATGCAACAGTAAGAGTCTCACTTCCCTTTAGAAAAAACTAAATAAATTCTCATCACCATTTTGTTTTGCTCACAAATTAAGAGACCAATCCTTTTTTTTTTTTTTTTTTTTTTGAAGTTAAGCCTACATTCACTGAACATGAGGCAGGACTGGTGGAACGGAAGGGGACTGAGCACAAAATGTAACCAAAATGTAATTTATTTAAACTAATTAATGCAGGGAATACAATTGCTCCCTCTTTGGCCTGGTAGAAATTACGCTTCTCTGCTTAGTTTCGGAAAGTGCCTTTGAGGCCGATACCCATGGCTTTCAGTGACCTTGGGCTCTGTGTACTTGCCCTGAATAATTTCAAAGGGGCCTTTTGCATACGGCTTTGATCACAGGCCTAGAATTGATAAATTTTCTCCCTTTGCAGCAGCTGCGCCTGAAAGAATGGGATAACATTATTAAGGTGCTGGGCAAGGAAGGATGGGATGTGAGAACGACCTCGGGGGAGGAAGAGATTGTGGTGACCAGAACTAGTTGCAGTCTTTCAAATGTGGCCTGGCCAGTGCAGGATAGAGCGGCATTGGTTTTACTTATGAATTCAGAAAACAAGCTGGCAGCTTGTCGTGAGCTTGCTGACTGCAGGATCTCTTTGAGTTGGAGAAATTCAGTGACCTCATCCGAGAGGATTTATAGAGCACTAGGAGCCATTTAAGCCAACTCATGATTCCCAAAAGGGTTTCAGAATTTGCTGAAAGGGTTGAGGTAAAGTTGGAAGAGACTCACAGCCTGTTTATATCCACATCTGCCTTGGGCAGCTCACATTGTGGGGAGGGATTTTTTTAGAAGAAGGAGAAGGAGAAGGGGAAGAGGAAGGAGAAAAGAAGAAGAAGAAGAAGAAGAAGAAGAAGAAGAAGAAGAAGAAGAAGAAGAAGAAGAAGAAGAAGAAGAAGAAGAAGAAGAAGAAGAAGACGAAGAAGAAGAAGAAGAAGAAGAAGAAGAAGAAGAAGAAGAAGAAGAAGAAGAAGAAGAGGAGGAGGAGGAGGAGGAGGAGGAGGAGGAGGAGGAGGAGGAGGAGGAGGAGGAGGAGGAGGAAAGAAAACTGGTGTCTGTAAAAGAATTTTGCAAGTTAGACCTAAAAAGTGTGCAGAGAAGAGCAACAAAGATAATAAAGGGACTGGAGGCTAAACCATACCACGAATGGTTGAGGGAACTAGCTATGTCTAATGTAACAAAGAGAAGGACTAGGGTTGACATGGTGAGTGTCTTCCAGTACTTGAGGAGTTGTCACAGACAACTTATTGGCTTATTCTCCAAAGCACCAGAGGGCAAGACAAGAAGTAACAGGTGGAAGATTATCAAAGAGAGGTCCAACCTAAAACTAAGGAGAAATGTCCTGACAACAACAACAATTAACCAGAAGTTAAGTCCCTCCAGAAATTGTGGGTGCTTCATCACTGGAGGTTGTCAAGAAGAGACTGGACAACCATTTAACCAGCATGGTACAAAGTCTCCTGCCTTGCGCAGGGGGTTGGACTAGAAGACCTCCAAGGTCCCTTCCAGGCCTATGATTCTATGTTCTATTCAGGAAGCACGTGTAATGTATGCGAGGAAGACTTTGAGAGACTGGGGAAGGAAATGCTGCTTAGGGAATGGATAAGAGACCGCATAGCCCTCGGCTCCATTATGGGTGGAGAAAGAGATTCAAAAAGACCCCTCCCTAATTCCTCAGGCTGTAAAGGAAAGAGCGGGAGATATGAACTTTCAGACATGTAAAATTCTATTAATGTAGCTTCACAATAAAGTAGAATTAGCATGTCTGTCATGTTTCCTGTCCACCTGTTTCCAGTTCTACCTGGAAAGGCTGACATCAGGAACAAGATTATTCTGCTAGAGTTCCTTATCACGCCTCAATGTTTTGCATATATTAATTGTTTTTTGTTGTAATTCCTTCCTGAGTGTTGTCTGGCCCCATTTAACCTGGCTTGCTCTATCACCCTTTTTCCGTGGCTCTGCATGATACTTGAATCATCCACAAACCGAATGGCCGAATTGATTTTCTGCAACCCTTCTCATTCGCCAATTTGCAGGGAAATGTCAAGCAAAGGGTGTAAACGATTTAATTTGACAATCTGCTGCGAATCTGCACCCAGAGGCTTTGGTGGCTGCACCACGTAGCTAACGTGTTGATTGAAAAAAAATAACCACGGCTGCAGGGGAAATGAAATGAACGAGGTTCCATACTTCCCCGTCTGCTTTTGACTAGCAAGCTAAGATTCGGTCTTCAGACAAATTGTCCTGATGGGGTTTGTGTTCTTGACCAATAGTTGCAATCAAGAGATGAAGAAGGGGCTGGAACAGAGCTGGGGGGAGCTCCTTTTTGTGTATAAGTTCCCCACCAAGAAAGGAAAAAAATAATAAAGTCACAGGGAGTCTCCCTTGGCGATTGATGAGGAGTATGTCTATTCTAATGAAGAGAAGGACTAGGGGTGACATAGTAACAGTCTTCCAATATTTGAAGGACTGCCACAAAGAAGAAGGGGGTCAGCCTATTCTCCAAAGCACCTGAAGGCAGTGTAGGAGATGACCAGGCTGAGCCCGAAGGAGGAATCAAATACGTCATAAGTCACGGGTCCCGGCACACCCGCAAGAGATCTAACTTCAGCCCATTTCGAATGCCTTCTTATCTCCTGCTCATTTCCCTTGACCGCTAGTTGGTCAGATTCTTCTAGAGAGCTTAAGCTTGCAATAAGTCCTTATACTCATTTGAACTCTCCTGATTTCCACGGCGCTTGTCAAGAAGTACAGCTGGAAGATGGATGGATGGAGAGATGGAGGGAGATGATAGAAGGAACAGATGGAAGCTTATCAAAAAGAAATCCCACCTAGAAATAGGGAGAAATTTCCTGGCACAACAATTAAACTTGTCTCCAGAAGTTGTGGATGCTCCATCAATGGAGGTTCTCAAGAAGAGATTGGGCAGACATTTGTCTGGAATCCTCAAACAGAAGGTTGGTCTAGAAGACCTCCAAGGTCCCTTCCAACTCTACTGTTCTATGCTCCGTGTACCAATAAGGGAAAATATTTGTAGCTCAGGGTTGAAATGAGGGCTCCTTGGTGCTTTCTGAGCTTGGTGGTTTTCATGCAGATGTTTCATTACCGAAACTAGATAACATCATCACCAGCATTGATGACGTTACCTAGTTTGGGTAATGAAATGTCTGCAAGAAAACAAGTAAGCTCAGAGATCACCAAGGATCCCCTTCTAAGTTCTGTGTTTCTGATTATTCCCCAGTTCAGACAACACCGATGTCTAAAGAACTTCAAAAACTAGAACAATTTTAAGCGAAGTTCTCTCCCTCCTTGAAAGAAACTTTGCAAGGCAAGTCAAAATGAGAGCCAGTAGAAAAAACGGCAAGATTTGTTCGGTTGCATGCATAAATTATCGATACATCCATCATTTAATTTATTCCAGCTTTCTTTATAATACTGAGCTGCTCCCAAGGGTGGGTGGGTGGGTGGCAGCTCCGAAAACTTTTCCCTTTTCCAAAAGCCGCACAAAGGCCTGTTCGTGCCAACCACAAACTTGTCAGAAAAGATTAATTAACAAATTAGGACGGGGCTGGGATGTTGCCGAGGAAAAAGGTCATGAGTTTTTAAAATCAATTCCTCCCTTCGCACAACCCAATTTTCATTTAACTGTAATTGTTGGGGGGAGGGAGAGAAATGGGGGAATTTTAACGAAGTGACATGGGAAGGTATCTAGAGGCAGGTAGGTGTGTTTTAAACTACCTTCTAATGACACTTTTTTGTTAAAAAAAAATGGAGGTGAAAGAACTGGAAAGCCAGTAATTTACACCTATAAACATCGGTGACTTCTTTCTTTCTTTATGCGGATTTATTTAAAGAAACAGGTGGAAAATTCATGGGGGATCCCAAAGAATAAGTACAGGTAGTCCTCGACTTACAACAGTCCGTTAACTCCCAGATTTAGGCAAGATTAACAAGGAGGAGTTATTTGCCAAAAATAGCCTTAACTGCTCCTAACATTTCAGCTTCCCTTTGAAAAGCACAATGAGGAAGGAAGGAAGGAAGGAAGGAAGGAAGGAAGGAAGGAAGGAAGGAAGGAGGGAGGGAGGGAGGGAGGGAGGGAGGGAGGGAGGGAGGGAGGGAAGGAAGGAAGGAAGGAAGGAAGGAAGGAAGGAAGGAAGGAAGGAAGGAAGGAAGGAAGGAAGGAAGGAAGGAAGGTGGTTTCTATGATCCTCAAATTCCCAACAACAACATTAGGGTGAGATTTCTTTCCAGGAAAAAATAAAATAGGGACATCAGAATCCAGCAAGTCAAAAGGTTGATGGATTGGATGTAACCAAAGAGACATCAATTAACATCCCACCCCTTCATCCAGTCTTAAATCCAGACAGCCCAACAGGGCATAAGAAACTGATTTTGATTTTGTTTTCTTTTTTCCCTCAGCCGCCGTGGCTGCGCTTTAAGCACCGCAAGAGTCTCCGAGGGCAATGGAAGATTTGTCTTCTTCATTGCAATTGTGCTACTCGGTGGGGGCCGCTTTTGCTTTCTGCCAAGACCATTTCAAAGTAAGTCTTCTTCAGCGAAGTCCGGCTTTTAATTTAGGCAGATTATCTTCCGTCCACAGCCTCTGCTTCTGTTTATCTCTGCCCATTATAAATTAAGACAGTTAGACGGCACAGCTACTTCCCTATATCAGCCTGCAGATTTATTTATTTATGTATTACTGAATTAATGCTTTGGAAGGCTCAGTCTTGCCATTTAAAATAAAATAAGATGTTTAAGAAGAGTTGGATGTTCACTGAATAATGATGGTGGTTGGTTAACAACACAGTTGTTAAGTCAATCTGGCTTCCCCATTGACTTTGCTTGTCAGAAGGTTGCCAAAAGGGACACTGCGACCGTCATAAATAGGAGTCAGCCGCTAAGTGTCTGGATTTTGGCCACGTGACCACGAGGAGGTTACAACGGTCATAAGTCTGAAAAACTCCCCTATGTCACTTTTTCAGTGCCGTTGTCACTTCGAAGGTCACTAAATGAACTGTTGTAATTCGGGGACTCCCTGCATACACCCAAACCCTGGAGTTTATTGCTCTATGAAGGGCTTTGAATTGCTGTGTCTGGAGCATCCCCCAAAAGATAATTGTGTTTGGCAGACAGAGGCTATTTCTCTGAATTTCTAATCCTTGCATCCCTAGTTTTAAAATTCAGTAACGTGTATGTAAGTAGGGAGCTGAAGAAAACCACGATTTAATGCACATATTTGTCCCGTTCAAAGTGAGCTCAACAAGGGAGACAAACTGAGGTGAGCAGCAAACTCTGGGGCTGAGATCGCATTTACGCAAGGGTTTATCAAACTTGGTGAGTTTAGAATGTGAGGACCAGCTGCCAGAATTCCTCAGCCAGCATGGGAATTCTGGGAGTTGAAGTCCGCAGATCCTAAAGTCGCCAGGTTTGCAAAACAGAGATTTAAACTGTTCTTTATTAAGCACTTAACATTCTAAGCTAAAACAAACCCAGACTCATTATGTTGATTGTAGTGTATCAATTCAACTGCACCCACAGAGCATCTAACTCTACTGGCATATCAAACAACTACTTTTCTATACTGCAAATGGCCCATGCAGCCACATCTATTAATAATAAAGTTGACATTATTGCAATCTTTCACATTTACACTTGTATAGATTTATTTCCCATCTGCTGTTCTCTGGAAATTAGTTTATTTTACACCCGCATGATGAAGCCAATGGAGTTTCGCTTTATGCTTGCGTTGTTTTTTTTTTTTTTTTTTAGGAACTCCCCCCTCCCCCAATATAATCAAATGTGGTCATGGTAGCAATTACCATTTCTTTTTTAACATTATGATAGACTTTGGGGAGAGGGTAAAAAAGGAGATTTAATTCTCCCAAGTGTGCCAGAAGATTGAATGTCTGCCAGAAGGAAGGGAAGCGAAGGGAAGGAGGGAGGGAGGAAGGAAGGAAGGAAAGAAGGAAGGAAGGAGAGAAAAGAGTGGGAAGGAAGGAAGGAGGAAGGGAGGGAGGGAAGGAAATGAGATGGAAGAAGACAGAAAAAGAAAGAGAAAAAGAGAAAAGGAAGGGAGGAAAGCAGAAGAAAAAAGAAAGAAAGAAAGAAATGAATGGAGGAAAGAAGGGAGAGAGAGAGAGAGAGAGAGAGAGAGAGAGAGAGAGAGAGAGAGAGAGAGCAGGATGGAGGAAGGGAAAAACCCCAAAAAAGAGGAGAAGAAAGAAAGAAAATGGGAAAGGAGGAAGGAAGTTAGAGGAGGGAAAGAAAGAAAGTTCTCATAAACGTGCCATTTACCCATCCTGAAGAACAAGAGATTTGCGAGAATCAAAGAGCAATAGGTTCATAGGAAAAAAAAAAAGCCCATTTTTTACATCCTTTACATCTTCAAATTCTGCCTCCCAGCTCATTGCAACCCACCCCTCCCTTTGCTTGCTGTCCAAGACAACACAAAGACCAAATTTCCTTGCCCCTCCCTCAAAAAAGAACACCCCCCCCCGCCTGCCTGATTCCCTTCTAAGGTCCCACCCAGCCTTCTCCTCCTTTGCTTGTCCCCTGTTTGGTTTCCACCTTGAGGGAAGGTCAAGGGGTTTCGACTCGGGGGGGGGAGAAGAGACCCTCCCAAAGAAACAATGACCCCCCCCCCTTACTGTCCATCCTCCACCATCTGTGGTCATGTCACAATAAACCTGGAACCCCTCCGGGTAGTGAGTGGGGAAGATGGAGAAGACCCCGTCCCCTTGTTGTCCACCGGCATAGACGTCAAAGCAATCCCGAGGCCTCGAGCCTGTAGCAAGATATGGAATAAAAGGATAATTTGGTCAGAAGCATGGAGGAAACGAAGCAAGCAGGAAGGTTAATTAATAGCCTAATTAGAGCTTCACTGAGTTCTAATTGTTTATGGCTAAATTGCCTTTTCTTCCCCTGGTTTCCAGACCCTGGAGGAACTTTGAAGGCTCCGTTGGTGGGTCAAATGGTTGAGAGCTCAGACTTGATGGAGGACAGGGAAAGAGATTTCCCCCTCAGCTTTGCCAAACCACAAAAACATGTATTTCGGTCCTCCTGGCTAACCGTGGACCTATGCCAGGAAGGTGGAAGGTTTTTGATTTTGTTTCTGAGCAACGGTCTGGTTACCGATGGAGATGTTGGGCTCAGTTGTGGCCCATAACTCAAGGACCCCCTGTGCTGCTTGCTCAAGAAGGAGAAGGGGCGAGATGACCCACCGTTCGGACATCCTTTGGGCCGTGGGCCCCGAGACGGGATCCGCTGGAGGTCCGCCTTCATCCGTGGCCGGGCGAGGCTGCGCTCCTTTTGCAGCGTGTCCAGAATGTCGCTGACGGAGTTCACCAGCCGCGCGATGTGGGTCTGGCTTTCGGAAAGCAGCTGCGTAAAAAAGCATAAATCCAAATATAATAAATAATGATTCCCCCCTCCCAGTTTATTTGAAAGCTCAAACGTGACCCCTTCACTCAGAAAATTGCTAGTTTCTTCTACAGGCTGCACCCCACAATTGAAAAACTAGGGGTCATTTCCATCAATGTCTTAATTCGGTCAATGTATTGATCTGACCTTTGCATTAAACTTTTGATTTTGAAGGCGGGTGGTTTTTATAGTTCACCAGCCGGTGTAAGCAATATTTTTGATTCCAGACCCCTGCCGGCTAGGAAGCAAAGATGCTCTCGATTGTCAAATACAGCAGGCAGGTATTTATCACAATTTTGGTGAATCATGCTTGCCAGAAGTATATGAGCCCTGCCAGAGACTATGGTCTCTTTTTTGCAAAAGATAAATTATTTTGATTTCTGCTCAGAAGCATAAACGGCTTTAAAAGAGCAACAGTCAGAAAGTTGCTGGGGAATATTTCAGCCTTCTAAGATTTGATTGAAAATCGACATCAGTGCACAAAGCAAAACTCCAAACAAGCACGAAATGTCCAAATTTGCAAATTAGGGAAAAAAATATATTGTTTTCTTTGTCTTTCAGGGGCCAATGAAAATTTCCCAAAATGTATTTGAGCAACGTACGTGAAATCTATGATTGAATATTCAGGATTGCTGTAACATTTAAGTCCAAGCATCGGCTTATGTTTGTACCAAAAAAAGGAGTCTCAGGTTTAAGTTCTAGATGTCCCAGAAACAGGTAAAATCTGAAGAATGTTGGCTGTTATTAAGTACAGGAAGTCCTCAACTTACAACAGTTCATTTAGTGACCAAGAAAAAGCAAAAAAAGTGCAGTTGCCTCTTGAAAAAGCATCTTTGGGATAACCCTGACCTGGATGACAGGGAATCTCCACAGACATTTAAAAAATGGGGCAAAAATAAGCATACTGCATCTCCCCGGAGAAAGAGTGGAATAGATAAAGCATAGAGGGAGACTGTTAAATAATAATTAATGTGGACTAAAAATACAAGCCAGCATTTAATTTATCCTGTCTCCTGTTCTTTGGGATCAGGGCTTATAACCCCCTTTTCTCCCCCTCAGCTGTCAAAAATAGCTTGGGAAGGAAAGAGGAGGTCCATCTATAAAGGAACACGTGGAACCCTGACAAATCTATATTAATTTTTCTTTTATGGACAGTTATTTTTAATTAAAAACCAATACAGGGCCCACAATGACTTTCCAATCTCGCAGTTAATTATTTCCCCTTCTGTCACACTAGGTCTCAGAGAAAACTTCCCAAATTTTTGCAAATCACAGAATCCTCAAACTTCACGTGGCACAATTTTACTGTGGTTTTCATTTCCTTTTGGGGTTTAGTTTAGTTTAGTTTAGTTTAATTGTTTCCCCATGACTTACAACCACAGCTGAGCCCACAATTTCTGTTGCTAAGCGAGGCAATTGTTAAATGTGTTTTGCCCCATTTTGCCCCATTTTTTTTTGTCATTAAATGCCTGGTCATAAATCAAAGACTACCTGATGTGGGGGGAAAAAAGTTTTATATCCATCTCCTTCCATTTCAATTTTTGGTGGCTTGGTAGAATTCTGTCTGCGGAATTTTCTTAGCCACAAAACAAGCCATTCACTTCCTGTTGTGAGGCTCAGAGCTAAGTAGGATCCAGCCTGCTTATCAATTGGAAAGGAGACCACTGGGAAACCCTCATTCGAAGAAACATCAGAGAAGGTAACAGCAAGTGATTTTCATGTAGCTATAAAATTTCCATGGATGTGAGCATCCTACCCACAACAGCCTAACTCGGTTTTCCATTCTTGAAAAATCAGTTGGAGAACTTATCCCGCTTCTGAGAGAAATTGGAAGACATCCCCCACCCAATTTCCTCAGCCACAATTTTGCATTTTTGAAAAGCTGTTGAGGCTGAGGGCTGGCTGTGCTTCTTTTATCTTTCTCTCCTAGACTTTGCATCCTGCTTCTAAAAAAAATGCTGCAACACAGTTAAGGAGAAAGGAAATTGTTGTGGTAAAGAAAGCTTGGTTATATATCAAAAAAGGAACAATCTCAGCTGCCCTGTTGGGTCCTGCGCCTGCTGTTTTCAAAAATTACCCAATTTCCAGTGAAAAGAAGACCGAGTGAGGTAAGATTCTGGAATTCTGTAATAACCAGTTGATGTAGCTTTGCAGATTTGCATGCAAGGCCACCTGAGAGTCAGCCTTAGCCAGATTTGCAAACGGCTTCACAAAATTAAAAAAAGGAAACATACCCCATTATGTACACACCACAGTTGTGCTCTCGAAAAGGCCAGCTTACAATTGCAAGAAGCTAAAGTAGGCACTTTGCATTTCATTTAAAAAAAAAAATATCTGCAATTCAGAATTGAATATTGCCCTTGAAAATCACACGACTTGGCAAAAGATTAATTAGCACTTTAAATTGCGTCGGGTCTTTAATCTTGTCTGGAAAAATTGCCATAAAATGGGAACCTCTTCCAAATATCCAGGGCTCTGACCAAGACTGTTTAAAGATGGTTTGAAGCTGCTGTTCTTGGTTCGAGCCCTTCAAGCAAGTCTCACCTCTGAGCATGTTGCATCTTGGACTCACCTGTATGAGGCGCCCTTGCTCGTTCTGGAGGGCGCTCAGCTCCTGCCCGAGGGCGCCATGGCCCTTCTTCAAATTCTCACAGTCCGTCCGGAGCTGGGTGGTGTGAGAGAGCAGCTTGGAGACCTCGTCCGAGAGGCCCACCAGCAAGGCCCGATCCTGCCCCGTGGAGGACTTGGTCTCAGCCTCGTGGTCCGTCACGACTCGCAGGAGGGACGTTTGCAGGCTCTCCAAGCGGACGAAGCTGTTGGCTTGGCTCGGACAGTTCGGGTCAATGAAGATGTTGATGCGGGAAGTGTCAGCTTTCTCAATGGTGACCAAAGCGTTGGCGTCGTCTGGATTGGTGGTGATGATGGGCGGGGATTCGGTGACCGGGGTGTGGTAGTGGTTCATGAAGAGGATGGCGGCGGTAACGGTGACAGCTAAGAGGATCACCACGGAGAGGAGGACGGTGCAGAGGATGTAGCTACAGTTCACCCTCTAGGATCAGACAGAAGGTGGAGAGGTGGAGAGGTCATTTCTGAAGCCCACCATGATGTCCCATGGAGAAACCCAATCCAGTCCTTCTAGTCCTGTGGTTCTAGGTTCTAGGTTCAATCTTGCATGACCTCAAAAAGCTCAACAGAACTGGACTGAATCCCTGTGTTTATCCATTAAACAAATGTATATGACTCATTATAAAACTCTAACAGGTGATTCCCAGTGGATTACAAGTAGTACAAATGCACATGAGACCCTCTAAAATTCCATCCCATACCACAGCAGCAGCAACACATGGTTGACTCCAGCTCCATTCGTGGTTCCCAAGACAGGGGGAGGGGTGACTGGCTCAAAGTCACCCAGATGGCCCTAAGGCACGACTAGAACTCACCACCTCCTGGTGATTGGCCAAAGTCACCAAGCCATCTTGTAAGTACTCTAATATAACCCACTGCTCAAGCAGGAGCTCCTATACCATTTGTGTTTGAATGTCCATTTGTCATTCACACTGTGCAAATGGGAAAAAAACTAGGTCTATATTTGGGGTGTGTATTTGGAGCTGTGTCCTCGGTAGATTAAAAGATCTTGATTTTGTTATGTCTGGATTATCTCCAATTAATTATGTTCTAATTCTTATTTTGGTTATTTGTTAGCAATTGTTCTCTCTCTCTCTGTCTCTCTCTCTCATCTCTGTCTCTGTCTCTGTCTCTCTCTTTGTCTCTCTCTCTCTCTCTCTCTCTCTCTCTCTCTGTTTCTCCCTTTCTCTTTCTCTCTGTCCTCTGTCCTCTCTTTTTCTTTCATCTCTCTCTCTCTCTCTCTCTCTCTCTCTCTCTCTCTCTCTCTCTCTCTCTCCATTCTGAATGTTTACGGCATTGTATTCCCTTTTATTCTACATTTAATTCCTTGCTTTTATGTTTCCCCAAATTGAAAAACACCTAGAATTGTTCAGCACATTGGGTGGTGGTATAAATCTAATAAATGAATCAATAAACGGATAAGGAAATGAATAAATTCCTCTAGCTGGCTCCTGTTCTATTATGCACAGCTGCCTTTCCTAACAGAGGTAGTTTCTGGGGTCCTCCATCCTTTTTGAGCTTGCAGACGTTTGATTATCCAACTAGATAACACCATCAGTACTAGAAGGGAGTGGGGTTTGCAAAGAGGAACTGGGGGATGAGGAGGAGGAGGAGGAGGAAGAAGAGGAGGAGGATTGTGGGGTCTTTGATGCTCTCGGAGCTTGGTTGTTTTCTTGCAGACATTTTATTACCCAACCATGTAACACCATCACTACTAGAAGGGTTTATGGAGAGGAGGAGGAGGTGGAGGATTGTGAGGTCCTTGATGTTCTCTGAACTTGGTTATTTTCTTGCAGACATTTTATTACCCAACCAGGTAACACCATCAATGCTGGTGACCCTAGCAACTCTGAAGGAAGATGGAAGAGTGATGGATGGTTCTGCAACCCAGCAGGATAGTAAATGCACTTGATTTACAACTTCTTACGAAGCTGGGAAACTGCTGGTCATAGTTGAAAGCACCACAACCGATGGACTCGTAGTCCGTCTGGAGAAACAATGATCAATCAACCTCCACTCTCCCCACAGATTGAAACTTTGGGCATTGTGCTATCACAACTTCCATAATTTCTTGTGAGGATGAGCAAGGCTGCAAAAGGGGATCACATGGCCCTTGGACTCTGCAACCATCATAACTCTGAGTCAGTTGCCAAGTGTCCGAATTTTGATCACCTGACCACGGGGGAATGCTGCAATGGTCGTAAGTCTGAAAAACGGCTGCAAATCACTTTTTTCAGTGCTGTTGCAAGTGTGATTGGTTACTAAATGAACAAAGTCTATCTTGAATGGTTTCATGTCAAGGTCATCGGTTGGGTCTTTTAAACAGGAGATGTCCTTTTGTATAGTAGTTGTGCACTTATATTGTGGCCTGGTTTTCCAGCTTCTGTACAGCACAACTCAACCAATGAAGCTTTTTCTTTGAGGATGAAGTGTTAATTGCGATGCCTTGGAAGTTTCCTGGCAATCAAAGTGTCTGGTATTTCCGTCAGAACAACGCTAGTGTTATTCGGAGGTGGAGGCAAGCTTGCTCTGCTTTTCCGAAAGGGACAGACCCAATTCTACACCCCTCCCCTCCATTCTCAGTTCAGGATGACTTTAAAGAGACGATAACATTCCTTCTGTTCAGCATTAATGATCAGAGGGAATTGGGGTGGCTGTGCCGAATTCAGCAGAACGAGCTGGCCATTCTTCTTTCCAATAGATAATGGCTTCTTTCTTTATGATGCATACTGCCAAGAAGTCATGAGTGGGCTTTTGGATTTGATGTGAAAGAAGCAATCACAGCCAATGCAAAGGAACAATGGGTTTTTTCCCCCCCTTCTCTCTGAAGACCAAACATCTGAATATAAAATGCTTTGCAGCAGTGTGTGGCAGCAGCCAAAAAAGCCAACGCAAGCCCAGGTCGCATTAACAGAGGGACAGAACCAAGATCATGTGGAGTGTTAGTACCTCTTTATAAAGCTTTGGTGAGACCACACTTAGAATGCTCATCCACTTTTGCTCGCTGCAGTGTAAAAAAGACGTGGAGACTCTAGAAAGAGTGCAGAAAAGAGCAAGGATTATGGGTCTGGAGTCTAAAACATACGAAGAACGGTTGCAGGAATTGGTTAAGGAAAAGAAGGAATGGGGGGGGACATAATAGAAGTCTTCCAATATTTGAGGGGCTGCCACAAAGATGAGGGGGTCAACTTGTTTTCCAAAGCACCAGAAAGCAAGTCAAGAACCAATGGATGGAAACGAATCAAGGAGAGAAGCAACCTGGAACTAAGGAGAAATTTCTCGAGAAATGGTATAGGGTAAACTGTTTGAACGGGGGGTTGGACTAGAAGACCTCCAAGGTCCCTTCCAACTCAGTTATTCTGTTCTGCTCTGTTTTTAACACCTTCGGCTAGCGCTCTGAACGTAGTCGCTTCTCCTTGAGTTCTCTGCAATTTGGGGTGTCTCAAATCAGGACCGCCCTGTCCCTTCCCTCTGTTTTCTATCGTTCAGCTTCTTCCTTCCGTGTGGCTGTTCATTTTTCGTTGTATATGCTCTGGAGAGGCTGGGATGTTTTCTAATTTTCAGTGCAGCTGTCAGAAGGGACCACGGCCTAGAAGAGGAGCTGTGTCTTGCCAAGTTGCAACTAAAGAATGGTTTCTCTCTGGGAAAAACGGGGCAAATCCTTCCCCTCTTGGCTAGTTCTGCAAAAAAAAAAATTAAAATTATGGGCCTTTCCCCCTCCTTCCATCGTGGTGCCTCCATGCAAATCTGCTTCGATTGATGTCTTCCTTCCAGCCTTCCCCTCTTTTCCACCCCCGCAACCATTTGCATTAAGATGACTTCAGCAATAAGCTCCTTAGGAAAGGAAAAGAGGGGAGGGAGGGAGAGAGGGAGGGAGGGGAAGCCAAGGGCTCCCACTGTCCCCGAAGTTATGTCCTTGATAAGGGAAGTCTGCCACAGAAAAGGACAGGTCAGAGCCGCCCAGACCCTTAAACTGAAGGGCCAAAGCTAAATTAAAGGACCCTCATGAAAACCCACCAAGGGGCCGATGCACTGTGTTGTGGGTTTTTTTTGTTTTGTTTTGTTTTTTGCGATTTGTGCACTCCACCCGACCAAAGATGCCAAGACTGATAACTGAGACGTCTCTGAAGTTAAACCAATTATCTTCTGATCGTCTCTTCCAGGAGGTGGAAGAACCAGAAGCGGGAAAAACAAGACGTAGGTTGGGTTGTGTGTCTAAGGCTGACATCAGCAATGCATCTGAAATGAGCTAAGTGAGGGAGGCCTCGTTGCTCTCTGAACTGGGTGGTTCTCTTGCAGGCGTTTCATGACCCAACTAGGGGACACCATCAGTGCTAGGAAGGAGGGTGGCTTATGGAGTGGAGGAAAAGATAGTAATCAAGGAGAGAGGCTACCTAGAACTGAGGAGAAATTTCCTAACAGTGAGAACAATCAACCAGTGGAACTCCTTGCCTCCAGAGGTTGTAGGTACTCCAACACTGGAGGCTTTTAAGAAGAGACTAGACAGCCATTTGTCTGAAATGGTATGGGGTGCCCTGCGTGAGCAGGAGGTTGGACTAGAAGACCTCCAACTCTATTATTCCAACTCTATTATTCTATGTTCTACGATTTGCGATCAATCATGGCTTGTTTCAAACCCGACATGAAGCCTTGGCTTCTGTAATACTAAACCCCAATTAAAGAGAGCTCTTTGCTTTGTGCCAGCTGCAGGCCTGGTCTATAAATGAAGCTATGGAATGCAAAAGGAAAAAAATCCAATTATTTATTCGTGATCAGGAAGCATTGCATCACAGGGAAGATTAAAATTAGCTTGGGTGGGGAGCAGGCCTGGGATCTCGAAAGCCATTTTGCTGTCATTTGGACGTAAACGATCAGCAATTAGGACTGATATGGCAGTCTATTTTCCCCGCCTGCCTGCCAGCTGTCGAGGTGCAAACTGTGTCCAAGTTACTAGCGGCTGATGACTTGCTTATGTTCTTTATCAGAACACAAGCGGGGCTGAGATGTTTATGAGGAGATTATGGGATAGCTTGCCAAGAAGAACGGTTAAGTGCAAATTACATCAAGATTAAGATAGCGATGGTTGAAAGCCATCCTCTCTCTTGCAAATAGGGGCTGGGTGAACAGAAATGGAACAACGCAGAAATGTGGACCATTTGAGGTTTAGTTTTGGAAACGGTGCTGGTTATATTTGTTGCCTAGGTGAGGAAGAACAAAAAATCAGTTGAATTTTGAGGTGGGGGAGAGAGACTTGAGGTACGTGTGTGGACAAAAAAGGAGATTGGGTCAGAATGAGGATCAAGTATAAAAATGAGTCAGAGGTACAAAGCAATAAGAGTTTTGAGTTGGGTTGGGTTGAGTTGGGTTGGGTTGGGTTGAGTTGAGTTGGGTTGAGTTGGGTTGAGTTGGGTTGGGTTGAGTTGGGTTGGGTTGAGTTGAGTTGGGTTGAGTTGAGTTGGGTTGGGTTGGGTTAATGCATGACTGAACGAGGAAGGAATGCAAGGCAAAGCTAGGAAGGAAGAGTGAATGGATCAAGAGGAAGGGGGAGATGCTGTGTAGTACAGATAGTCTTTGCCTTACAACAGTTCATTTAGTGACCCTTCAAAGTTACAACAGCACTGACTTAGGACAATTTTTCACACTTACAACCATTGCAGCATCCCTGTGACCACATGATCAAAATTCAGACTTGGCAACTGACTCCTATTTATGATGGTCACAGTGTCCCAGGGTCACCTGATCAATTTTTGTAATCCTCTGACATTCGAAGTCAATGGGGAAGACAGATTCATTTAACAACCCTGTGACTAATTTAACAATTTCAGGGATTCACTTAACAAGGATGGCAATCATAGCTGCATGTCAAGAACTATCCGTATTGAAGACATCCAGAATAAAAGGTAACAAAAGACATTCATGAAGCAATGTCTGAACAAAGCAGAAATAGTTCCACTACTTAACTGTTCGCACTGTCAGGAAATTTCTCCTTCATTCTAGATTGGTTACCTGAGCCAATTTTGTTTTACTTTTTCAGATCAATCAAGGAGATATTAGTTTCCTTTTTTGATGCAACTATGGTGGCTTTTTTTTTTAAATTTCCCAATTTACATCTGAATATCCCTTCATTTGCATTGCAATACTGATATGCCCGAAACCTCGACTTGTAATTCATTGGTTTACAATTCAGACCAATACAAATGCAATAGCTGTGTGCATTAGGCAAAGGCCACTTTTAAAAAGCACAACGCCCGGGTTAATTGGAGAAGGAAATTAGGTGTATTGTGTGAACGCAGCCCTTTCTTTGCTGGTGACACCTTGTGGTTTACAGTCAGTTCTCCAGTTATGACTGTAATGGAACCTACCTATTGCAGTTAAAACTCATCATGCTTGTAAAATGGGTCAGTTGTGTGACTGACATTTTTTGCAGTAGTTAAGCAAACATGGCAGTTGTAAAATGAGTGCTGTTGTTATTAAGGAAACCAGTGGTTCACTGTGGATGTGGTTTTGTTGAAAAGGGAACAAACTGCCAGTCTGGAGCAAAACTATTGTAAAATGTGATCATGTGAACACAGAATGCTGCAAAGGCTGTAAATGTGGCCGTGTTGCCAAGTCCCCAAAGTGCGGTTATGTGACCACGAGGGGGTATGGCCAACAGTCGGAACTTCAGATTTGGGTCATAAGTCCCCTTGTTCAGGTACTTTACCCAGTGCTAAGCATCTAGTCATAAGTCAAGGACCACCTGTACTAGTAACATCTGATCATGTGGATTTAGGGAGGACGATCACAATCTGAGTTGTGAATTGCCCAGAGTCATTGGTTGAGATGGGCAGCGATAGATAGATAGATAGATGATAGATAGATAGATAGATAGATAGATAGATAGATAGATAGATAGATAGATAGATAGATGAAGGAAGGAAGGAAGGAAGCGAAGGAAGGAAGGAGGGAAGGAGATGGGAATAAAGTAAGGAAGGAAGGAAGGAGGGAGGAAGGAAGTACAAAAGGAAGAAGATGGGAATGAGAGAAGGAAGGAAGAAAGGAAGGAAGGAAGGAGGAAGGAAGGAAGGAAGGAAGGAGGAAGGAAGATTGAGTTGGTTCTTTTCATTTGGTGGTGAACTGGGCTTTCATTCATTGCAAAATATGTCAACTTCAAGGTTGACATTAAGAAAAATTGCAGCGCTAGGCAGAAACTGGAAGTCAGGAACAACACAAGATATTAAAAGCTGAACTGGGAATGAAAAGTCTACAATCAGCTGGGGGTTGGAATCAGAAACCAAGACTCAAGAGTCAAAGGTCAAAAGCCAGAAGTAGCAATGTGAAGTCAACCATGGTGCCAAAGATGGGAGGAGGATGAAATCTGGAATCAGGACATGAGCCCAAACAGTTCAAAGTCAAGAGACAGGAACCAAGAAGCAGGATGAAATTCTAAGCAGACTTAAAGTACCAACTTATGAAATCATGCATCATGCTAAATAGGCAAGTTTAAGGAAACTATATGGCTGGTCCTCAACTTACGAATACAATCAATGATTCTATGTTCCGCAGAGCTGTCCTGCAAACCAGCAACTCACAAAGCAATTGTCCCAAACAGGACTTCTGACTCCTTCTT
Source organism: Crotalus tigris (assembly GCF_016545835.1). Lineage (NCBI taxonomy): Eukaryota > Metazoa > Chordata > Lepidosauria > Squamata > Viperidae > Crotalus > Crotalus tigris. The sequence goes on from NW_024096732.1 coordinate 1,568,573, forward strand.
CAGCAGCCTTTGTTGAGCTGTTTTTGTGAAGAACCTAACTGATTTGCCTAAGGAAACTTAAAAATCACCTCTGGGCACCTGAAGGGGTAGAGTAGAGAACATAGTCTTGGTGTCTAGGGAGTCAAGGAGTGCCTATAGTGGCAGCCACGAACCACAGAATCCCAGACTTCTTAGCCAGCATTTTCAGAAGAGGATCAAACAAACTGAGTTTGTTTTCCCAATGTTTGGGCTGCATCAGTGTTATAAGCTTCTTGGGATGAAGAGAGGTAAATCTTTTAAGCATTTTGACCTTATTAGCAAGTTCTTATCCCATTCAATATTTGAATAGCTTTCTCCCCGTCTCTAATCTTCTTTACTGGATGCTAAACACACGTCGCTCACTTTCAGCGCTGTCTGTCCGGGATTTTGTCTGCTTGTCCTTCTGTTCCTCGGCTTTCAGATTTGAATCTATCCCCGAATTTATCAATATACTCACGGGTCCCCTTCCTCAAAGGCTCAAGAGAGTAGCAGAGCGGCTGCCACCCCCGGCCCCCATGGCTTTCCGTCCATTATTGGACCCAGATGGTTGTTTGAACAAAAAGCAATTTCCCAAACTCGAGAAATTCTGTTTTATGATGATCTTTGATCAGTAGACGCGAAGCAATTCTGAGAAGGTTTGCCCAAAAGTCAACTCCATCAAAATCAATAGCGCTTTAACTCCAGCGGAAATAAATGTGGAATGGGAGCATCCATGTGGAATGTACCAATAACTCTCTCTCTCTTGGGGACGGAGGGCCCTGGCTCACCTTTGTGCAAGTAGAAATAGCCCTTTGAGGAACTTTGGCCTCTCGGAACAGTTGGGTCTTGGACTCTGCTGTTAAGCAGAGTGAGGGGGCAAGAGATTGTGACGGTCTAAATGAGCAGTTAGTGAGATATTTAATTATAGTATTGTAAGTCACTGTTAGGAGTAACACTGATGGATTGTGTAACAGACTGACAACACCATTTTACATTGCCTTAGTGATTTCCAAAACTTGTTCTTCTTTCCTTCCTCCCTCCCTCCCTCCCTCCCTCCCTCCCTCCCTCTCTTCCTTCCTTCCTCTCTTCCTCCTTTCCTCCCTTTCTCCCTCCCTCCTTCCTTTTCTCCCTCCTTCCCTTTCTTCCTTCACATAATGTTTCTCTTTCAATGTCCATATTTCATCTCTCTTAATTCTTCCTTCTTTTCTTTTCATAATGTTTCTCTTTCAGTCTTTCCTATTTTCTCTCTCTTAAACTTCCCTCCCTCCCTTGTGGGTCCCCCCCCCTTTGGTATCCTCGGAGGCTGCAGGATTGTTGCTTTAAAAATCATTCAGTCACCGTGTAAGACACTTATTTTAATTTCCCCGTTATTTATATGCAGTTTTTGGCCTGTGCCCTGTCTCGAAATTTTCATAATTTTGTGTGTCTTGAAGCTGATTTGTTTTTTTGTTCTCTGCTCTTCCCTCTCCTCGTTATCTTCTCTCCCTCTCTCTCATTGGTATTTACATTTTAATTGTTTTCTTCTTTGAATAAACCAGGCTGGGAATATAATCAAAGGGTGCTATGAAAATATTTGTAAATAATATGGAAGAAACAGGTTTTTTTTTTTTTTTTTTTGAGAGGAAATAATTTCCAAGCCTGAGCATCGCATGTTCTACCTCGTCTTCCAAGGTCACTATGTGCCTTGAACCCACAGCTTCTGCCTAATTAAAATTTTACAAAGATGAGGCGGCAGCACCGATGGATGCTTTGTAAAAATACAAATAGTCCTCAGCTTGTAACCATTTGTTTATTGACCATTTGCAATTACAACAGCACCGAAAACGTGACTGATGATGTCTTGCTTAGCAACAATTTTGGACTCAATTGTGGTTGTAAATTGAGGACGACCTATAGAGAATTCTCTTGGGAACGTTCGCTGCTGTCCATGGTGCTGTCCATTGTAGACTTAGCACTAGCTTAAATATTTATTTTAACCCACTGAAACTGTCTGGATATTAGAATAGATATTGAATATAGCATAGCATAGCATAGCATAGAATAGATATTGATCTAGAATAGAATAGATATTGGATTTAGACTAGACTAGACTAACTAGAATAGAATAGAATAGAATAGAATAGAATAGAATAGAATAGAATAGAATAGAATAGAATAGAATAGATATTGGATCTAGAATAGAATAGATATTGGGATATAGAATAGCATAGCGTAGCGTAGCATAGTGTAGCGTAGCGTAGAGTAGAGTAGAGTAGAGTAGAATAGAATAGAACAACAGAGTTGGAAGGGACCTTGGAGGTCTTCTAGTCCAACCCCCTGCTCAGGCAGGAAACCCTATCCCATTTCAGACAAATGGTTACCTTGTCTCATTATGACCACCCAGTCCAAAAGAAGAGGTTACTGGTGGGCTTAGACTTTACACTGCTCCTATCCCACTCACATCTGAAAAAGTCCTATGGGATGGTGACATCCTCGTTTAGAACTGAATACAGGCAGTTCTTGACAAACGACCACAGATTCAGCCTAACATTTCTGTTGGTGTGCAAGATAGTTGCTAAGGGAATTTTGCCCCATTTTATGACCTCCCTTGCCACGGTTGTTACGTGAATCACTGCAGTTGTGAAACTTGTGAAGTGAATCTGTCTTCCTCATTGACTTTGCTTGTCAGAGGGCCCCAAAAGTTGATCAGGTGACCCCGGCACACTGCGACCGTCATAAATAGGAGTCAGTTGCCAAGTGTCCAAATTTTGATCACATGACCCTGGGCATGTTGCAACATCACATGACCCTGGGGATGTCGTAAGTGTGACAAACGGTCATAAGATACTTTCTGGGTGCCCATATAACTTTTAATGGCTGCTAAATGAAAGGTTTTAAGTTGATGTGGAAGGACGAGACGAGCACCTCATAACTAAAATGGCTTCTCCTTTCAGGGGAACCAATAAAAGCTTGTTAAAACAGTAGGGGAAAAAATGGTATTTTTTCCCGCACAGCACTGATTTCAAAAATAAGGTGTTAAATCTCCAGGGAGCTGTCTTGGACAGTGGAGACCACCAGACCCCTCACTTATTTTCCTCCTCCTCCTTCTTTTCTCCTGTGCTTTGCCACAAGAAAAATAGCATCATTTCCACGGCTGCAGAAAAAAAAAATTCCTTCCCCAAGATGATTAAAATTAGCACTTCATTCTAGAAGATTTTTCTCCTTCCCCCAATATTAGCAATAATTAGATGGAATAACTTAATAAATGACGTTTACTAGGTAACCAATTTGCAAGCTCTGTTTGCTTGCTTGGTGCTGCCGTTGAGTAATTTTAGACTCCTGTCTTAATAGTCTTCAAGAAATCCACGTTTTTTTTGTTAAAGAGAGAAGTAGATTAGCTTCAATGTTCACTAAGAGATCTATCATTTCCAGATAGGATACAGAAAAATCTGGCTGGATCTCTGGAGAAGCATAATGTTAACCTAATGTTCATCAGGTTATGAGGCTATAACTGTATGCCTGGAGTATGTGGAATGAGGAAGCACATCTGTTAGCTCAACTCCTTGGAGGAAAACACATTTTAAATAGTAAAATTTCTGATAGTCTGTGTCCAATCTTTCTGTCTGATCAGACTCCCTTATTCTCATTCTGATAGGGTTCAGATCATTTGATACCCCAGGTGAAATAGTCAGTTATCATCTCAATAATTATAAGAACTTGGCACCAAGAAAAACTTGGAAAATCTCCACCCAATTTGTGGGCAGAGAAAGTGGATGAAGATTTTCTTCAAGGGAAGAAGAAGTTCTCCATCCTCTAAAGGACAGCTTCTGCCTCTTGGGATGGACAGAAGCACCAGAATAGACGTTCTCATTGGGAATGGTTCCTTCTTGAGATCTTCTACTCAAGAGAAACTTGAGGGACAATAATGGCATGAAAAATAGGGCCACCATCTCCACCACCTTGTCACACAGGGAACCTCACTTCCCCTCAAAAGGATTTCTCCAAAGTTCTCCTTGGAAAGAAGAGTCAACTTCTCATTCATTGTCTTGCAGGACTGCCAAGCCCTCAGGATGACCTCGCCTCAGCTTCTTCAGGAAGTGCTACACATGTCCTGTGGAAATGAATAAAGCCTTCCCAGTTCTTGGATTCATCTCTGATGACTTGAGAAGGACTTCTGCACTAGACTGGTGTTCTTCTGCAGCTTCAACTGGCTATCTAAGGGAACTTCTGGTGAAGGCCAAGCCCCCCTCATCTGAACTTCTTTTCCCACCTTTCCAGCTCCTTGCCTTGAAGGTAGGCCACCCTCATGCCATCTACTTTCCCTTGGTGCCCAAGCTTTCTAGAGTTATGGGGTGTGTATGTGGAAGTATATCCAAGGACATGGTGCCCATTTGCATTGGGAAGAGGTAGATGAAGTCTGAAATGGCTTTTGCCTTTTGACCTCAAGGCAAGAGGTCACAACTCCTTGCCACTCAAGAAAAGCAGAAGTTTCATACTCAAAATCCTGCACTCTGAAGACTCTCTCCACAGACATTCAAAAAAGCTCTGCAAAATAAGACTTTCCCAATTCAGTGGCCCTATCACATATTTTGCAGACATAGAGTAATCAAGTCATTGCACTTTCCATTTTCCCACCCTCTGTACATAGAGAAGCTCTTACATACAGGCAGCCCTAGGCTTAACGGCCACCATTTCCGTTGCAAAGTGGAAGTGAATTTTGCCCCATTTGATGGCCTGTCTTGCGAATCGCCGCACTTGTTAAGTTAGGAACCCGGTTGTTAAGTGAATCTGACTTCCACATTGATTCTGCTTGTCAGAAGGTCACAACAGAGGATCACGTGACCCAGGGACACTGCAACCGTCATAAATATGAACCAGTTACCAGTTACGAATTTTGATCACGTGACCACAGGGAGGCTGCAACGGTCGGAAGTATAAAAATGGTCATAAGTCACTTTTTTCAGTGCCGTTGTAACTTCGAGCACTAAATTTACCATTGTGAGTAGAGGACTATCTGACCTGGAGTGTATCTATGCCTTCCAGAAATTATCCCATTTTCTGGAATTGATTGCACCCTAAACTCAACCCTGAGTTTGCACAATACACTAAGGCAGCAAAACAAGTTAGCTGGTTTAATTCTAACCATGCAGGTAGAGTCTCTCATTCATATAAATGTCAAAACATGCCCAAAATGTCCACGCTATTTTTTTTTAAAATTGAATTGCACAAAACCTTTTCTACACCTGTGATTACGGTGTGGATTGGCTTCTCACACCCATTAAGACGACGATAGAAATAGCAGTGTGCAAAGGATGTAGACCCATTTTTAAAAGGTTCTTTGCCAACTGAGCCTGGCCTTCTGGATGTCTATATTTTATTTCAGCGCCACCTGTCACCAGTTGGCACATGTTTGCATTTCTAAGGTTGGATTTATTGTCCTGATTTTTACAAGGGAATGCAGGCGAGATCTTAACTAAGAACCTGCTCTTTGCTGGTGGACGGGTGTGCATGTGTGCAGCTTTGACTGTGTGACACAAAATCCGGACATGTATGCGTTAGGCACGCCAGTGCCCGTCCCTCTTCCTCATTTCTGTAGGCTGCCTGACCATTACATTATCTGCTAATTAGCAACTGTGCAGAGACACACACCTCGGTGAGAGGGTTAGGGATGCTTTCTTGCAAAGAAGCAGAGTCAAAAGCAGAAATATCTTGATAGCTGCTGTTTCTGCAAAAGGGCCACTGCGCACCTGTGCCAGGGCATAGACCCAGAGGTGAAGCAAAAGGCAAGGAATGACGCTAGCCCTTTAAGGATTCTCCAAGAGACCTGTCTGACTTAAAAGTAGCAGGCAGTTGGGTTCCATGCAGACAATCTAGAGGGAGACCTTATTCTTCCAAAGGTGCCAGTTTCTAGGCACCAGGCTAGAAAGCGGGAGACGGGGAGTTCTAGTCCCGCCCTAGCCATGAAAGCTGGCTGCATGACTTTGTGCCAATCACTAGGAAACAGTGAGTTCTAGACCTGCTGGAGGGACAAATAAACTGGGCATCACCGATTCCCCATTCAGATTGTGAAGATGCTGCTGGGCTTAGCAGCTTATTTGGATTATAGTCTCCAAGTTCGGTTAGTGAAATGATAGCTAGGAGATGGTGAGTTCTAGTCCTGCCTTAGGCATGAAAGCTGGCTGGGTGATCCTGGGCCAATCACCAGGCAATGAGAAGTTCTAGTCTTGCCTTAGGCACAAAAGCCTGTTGGGTGACTTTGGGCCAATCACCAGGAGACGGTGAGTTCTAGTCCTGCCTAGCCATGAAAGCCAGCTGGTTGGCTTTGGGCCAGTTCCTCCCCCCCTCTCTCTCTCCCAGCCCACCTCACAGGGTTGTTATGGAGAAAGTAGGAGGAAGGACTATTAGATACACTTGCCACGCGTTATTAATAATAAAACAAGGATACAAATTAATAAAAAATAAAAGATAGTTATGCTTTCCAAACAGATGTGGGGGAAGACGGAGCAAACGAGAGGGACTTGAGCTAGCTGCCATTTGGGTTCTGGCTTCCCTTTTTTCCCCTTCTTCTTCCTGAGCCAGAGAGAGGAAAAATCCGAGATGACATTCTGTCTATAAACAAATAAACTAAATAATTCAAGGCACATTTGCCAACCGTCAGCCACACCGGTTCCCAGCTGGTCCCTTGGGGAGTGGGGAGGAAAGGGAGGGCAAAAAAGTCATCCAGAGACTGGGCGCATGCCACCCCAGGCCCCTTCCCAAGGGACGGGAAAGGAATCGGAGAGGGCACGGGATGGCTTCTATTTATTTTGTACCCTGCCTTTTACTATTTTTACAAGTAGCGCAAGGGGACAAACGTATCCCACACACCTTCCTCCTCCTACTTTCCCCACAACCACAGCCCTGTGAGGTGGGTTGAGATGAGAGAGAGGGACTGACTCAAAGCCACTCAGCCAGCTTTCAAGTCTGAGGCAAGACTAGAACTCCCAGCCTCCTGATGATTGGCCCAGAGTTACCCAAGCTGGGTTTGATGCCAAAGGCAGGACTAGAACTCACCGGCACCTAGTGGTTGGCAGAAAGTCACCCAGCTGGCTTTCAGACCTAAGGAGGGACTAGACCTCACCCTCTCCTGGGGATTGACCCAAAGTCACCCAAGCTGCCTTTCACGGCTAAGGCAGTACTAGAACTCACCGTTGCCTGCTTTTTGGCAAACTGGCTCTCTAACGCAATCCCTTCCTCTGCTTTCTGCAGCCTTCCTTTTGCAAACGGACACCTGTTTCCACAATGCTGGTGTGTATGTGTGTGGGGGGGGCTGTGCAACTCTGCCCTCCGCTGCTGCCCTCCCCCCGTCCCCCCGCCGCAAATCCCCAGCTCTTCCTCTGCTCCAATGGACTGCAAAAGGCTGAGCTAACCAAGAACCTCAAGAGCGCCGAACGCCTGGCTAGTTTGGGGGTTTTATTTTTAATCGCCCACCGCCCCCCCCCCATAGCAGGAGGCTGAAAAGTTTTGGGGGTGGGGGTCAGGGGTCGAGGAGGGCTCTCTCCTTCCTCGTTGGAAAGGATCCCCGAGGTCCCAGCCTGTCCTGTCAGGTCGCCTCTTCGGCTTTCCGTCTCCAGACCGAGAAGGCTGGTCGTGGCAAAGCGGACCCCCCCGTTTAACATCTCTCCAGCAGGATGGATTCCCCCCACCCCAAACAGACAGCCCCACACATTCAGATGGCCGGCTGAAGGGCAACTAATCCAGGTGTTGAAAAATGTCTCGGGATCCCCTTTGGAGATGGGGCGCTTCCCTGCACCAACTCCGTCTCTGCGCCCTGGTGGCTTGGCGCCCTTCTTCCTTCCTTCCTTCCTTCCTTCCTTCCTTCCTTCCTTCCTTCCTTCCTTCCTTCCTTCCTTCCTTCCCTCCCTCCCTCCCTCCCTCCCTCCCTCCTTCCTTCCTTCCTTCCTTCCATCCTTAAATCGCTCTGTCCTCCCCCACCTCCGCGAGAAATCCGGACGATGCCTACCTGAGATTTCTCCTGAGGTCCGTCCTCCAGCTGCGCCGATCTCCCCACATTTTTCCAGCGTTCGTTGACCATCTTTGGTTGGAAAAGAAAGGGGGTTTCGGGGTGGCGAGAGAAGGCAACGCTCCAGCAAGGAGATCTCCCTCTGCCCGGCTCCGAGGGGTCCCCCAAAAGCAGGTGGCGAGAGTCAGGGAGGCCAAGAGTTCCTCAATGGGGAGAGAAGGGGGGTATCCTGGGGGGTGCCGTTTGCTCCAACCGGGGGGGAGAGGCTGAATCCGCTGAGCTCTGAAGGCTCCGTCCCCTGGCTTAGCAGCTGTCTTGCAAGCCGGCTGCCACCCTCTTCCTCGCTCGCCTGCAGGTGGGGAGGGGGCCTCGGGGACGGAGAGGGTCGCGCCGCTTTTAAAAAAACACGCAGGCTGGCATTCGCCGCCGCGACGTCCACGCAAGCCTGCACCTGGACGCGGGTTTCCCCCTCCTGTCTCTGGGTTTGCGAGGCGCACGAAACCAGGGACTCGCCAGGCTGCCTCCGCTGGGTTGGGTTGGGCTAGGCTGACCCCACGTGTGAAATGCTCCCCCCCCCCGCCTGCCAGTCGCCGCCGCCTTAGCGCGTGTGAACGCGGACCGAGTGGAATGAGCCAGCGTGGTGTGTGAAGGCGTCTGCCGGGCTTGCTCTGGGTTGGCTGTGCTGGGTGAAGACAGCCAGGCTGAGAGGCATCCTTGGGGAGATCCTTCTCCAAGGCTTGGGGGGGGGGGGAACCGTGGCTGGATTCCCAGCTGGTGGGAAAGTCAGAGATGGATTGTGGCTTGTGGCTGCAAGCAGGGGAGGTGTGTGAAAGAAAAGGTGTGTGTGTGTGTGTATTAAGTGAACACTTCTCAGCCAACTAGATTACAGAGAGGGAGGGAGGGAGGGAGGGAGGGAGAGAGAGAGAGAGAGAGAGAGAGAGAGATGTATTTCTCAAAGCAAATAAAAATATTTTTGTTCTTTGGGCATAGCAGATGTTTCTTCTTCTTCTCCTCCTCCTCCTCCTCCTCCTCCTCCTCCTCCTCCTCCTCCTCCTCCTTTCTCCTCCACCTCCATTTCAACCCCAACTCAATAAAATTCAATTCAATAAAAGTCGGTCCCTTCCTGTACAACCCAGATTTGAAACAAACCCTGGTTCACAAGTGCAGGTTTTGTGGCTTGAGCAGAGCCCTCGAACCAAACATGTCGACCCTGGAAGAGTGGGGTCATCTTGTCCTTTCAGACCTCTAACCTGGGATTTGTCACAACAAGGACTGCTACTTTCAAGTTGCATCCAGACAATGTACGGAAACCAGCTTAACAAAGCCTGATGGCTGGTTCCGTATATTGTCTGGATGCAACTTGAAAGTTTGCTTGCAAAAAGCCTGATGGAAAGATGGATGGAAAGACGGAGGGATTGATGAATGGGTGAATAGATGGACAGACAGACAGATGGATGGATAGATAGCAATAGCACTTATATACCGCTCCACAGTGCTTCACAGCCCTCTCTAAGCGGTTTACAGAGTCAGCCTCTTGCCCCCCAACAATCTGGGTCCTCGTTTTACTGACCTCAGAAGGACAGAAGGCTGAGTCAACCCTGAGCCAGTCAGATGAACTTCCTGGCTGTGGGCAGAGTTAGCCTGCAATACTGCCTTCTAACCACTGTGTCGCCGTGGCTCTGACGATGATAGACAGGCAATATAGATGGATAGACAGATGGATAGACGGATGAGTCATAGATGGACAGACAGGGATATAGACTGATATACATGATGTATAGATGGGCAGGATTTCTGAAACCAGGGGGTGTAAGAAGAGCAAGGAAAATTGAAGCAGGGCCATGCATTTGTCAGATCCTGACCCTTAGCTTTCTTCAAGCCTCAGTAGTCTTCTGTGAAATGGGTGGATAAAATACTTCGCTCTGAGCTGGTCTCTGTTTCTCTCCCCAAAAAGTTTTTCCTGGGTTTCCATCCTGATTGGTGATAACTCATAACTTTCTCTCTTTTTTTTATTTCCTACTTTGATGATGAGGCCTGAGGGCGCCTCTAAAACCGCACAAAGCGGTTGCTGAATCTGTCAGCTTGCATAAATCATGTACATATGCAGATCGGCTCTGATTTTGCATAATTGATTCAGGTAGCTGAGGAGCTCTTTTGCATAATTTCTTTTGCTGATGTGGCCGTGGGGAAGAGGAAGAGGGAACCATCCTCCCCTTTAACTGCCAATATGGATTAATGCTCTGGGAATCCAGCAAATCTCTCCTGCATTTTTTACAGCCATAAGGACTAGAAACTTGATGTACGCCTGAATTGTTAAAGGAGAGATCCAGGGGAAACTGAACGTTGATGCCAGTTTTTTTTGACACACTCCTGGCAGAAATGCAAAAAAAAAAAAAAAGTTTCCTATCTTTGGCTCAGTATGTGTGTGTGTGTGCAGGTATTTTGTGGGTGTGTTTGCGTGAATGATGAAGCGTGCTTGTCAGTTAATGTTCTTTCCCAACAATTCATCCAAGGAAAGTGCTGTTTCATACGAAACTCTGCAGCAAAATGGCAATTGTGGTTGGTTTTTTAATTGATATGCCCCAAAACCAGCTGCCACTCTCTTGAAGCAGCATTCTCAACTTTTTCTCTCTCTGACTTAACCCCTTTTTTCAAAACTGTTCCCCTGTTTTGCTTTCTGCCCAATTTTGTGTTTGTGTGTGTGTGTGTGTACCTGTGTGCTGGCCAGGCAGCATTGACTCCTGGAGACGGGATGAGTTTCCTGCAGTTTTCTTGGCAAGATTTTCAAAAGTCTTTTGTCCTTGTCTTCTCCTTCCTCATATAGAGACGGGGGGGGGGGATAGGCCCAAAATCACCCAGTTGGCTTTGTGCCCAAAGCAGGAATAAAACTCAGCTTGGCGCTTTAATCACTATCCCGATCTTTTCCCTGTACAGGTAGTCCTCAACTTAACGACCGCAACGGAGCCCAGAATTTAGGTTGATAAGAGAGACATTTGTTAGGTGAGTTTTGCCCCATTTTACCACCTTTGCTTGCTGGAATTGTTAAGCGAATCATTGCAGTTGTTAAATTAGTAACAAGGTTGTTAAGTGACTTCCCCATTGACTTTACTGGTCAGGAGGTCGCAAAAGGGGATCGGGTGACCCCGGCACTTTGCAACCGTCCTAAGTACATGCCAGTTGCCAAGCCTCTGAATTTGGATCACGTGACCACAGGGATGCTGCAATGGTCGTAAGTGTGAAAAATGGCCATAAGTCCCTTTTTTCCAGTGCAATTGTAACTTCAAACAGTCACTAGATGAATTGTTGTAAGTTGTATATTCATTACAGAATGCAGAATAACGGAGGGACCTTGGAGGTCTTCTAGTCCAACCCTCATCTGCCACTTTTTGGTGACTTCTCCCTCTTTAAATCAAGTTTCGAATGACCCATGAGCTGCAGGCAAAATGTCATTTAATGGCTGGTGGGGGGGGGAAACCCTTCTGAAACATACCTGCTTTGGCACAATGAGAAAATTCAGCTTGGCGGATCGTGCTGGATGAAACTTTTAACCTTTCAGATTTTTGAGGAATGTTTAATCTTTGGAGTCAAAAAGGCCCTGTGAAAATTGTCCTCCAGCATGTCTTGCTCTCCTTAATTATACAGCTTTGCAGATTTGAGCCCTGGCATCCAACACTTGTGCCGTTTCCCTTTGCTCCCCAGACACCGCCAGCCAATGAACGGCCTGGAGGATGTGCGTCCCCCAGCCGTGTGCAATTTTGCTGCTTGTCTTGAATCTTTGCAATTTCTCCCATTCTCTCTGCCACAAGTTGCCGGCTGGGGAATTCAACCACGTCTCCCGAGACAGAAGAGGGGGCAATTAAAATCTGGGCTCTTGTGAAATTCTCTCCTCCGCCCTCCTCCTTCTTCTCATTTACGAGCAGAGAATGGGGTGGGATTCTTTCTCCAGAGTATCTCCAGAGGAAAGAGTAGATTTCCCTCTCCCCCGCTCTCTCGAGGCAAAGATGCTCATTTTAGAGAGCTGGTGTGATGGCTACTGAAAATCTCTCTGGGGGGGGAAAATGGAATTTTCCTGCTGAGAATGAAAGAAGTGGGTGGAAAGGCAAGAAAATTCTAAGCTTCTGGGGACTGAAAGGAAGGACGGACAGCCAGGGAAGCTGCAGATGGCCAGAGGGAGCAATGTCCCTTTCTGTCCCTCTGCTGCCCACACTCCTCTCTCCGAATAAACCTCTTCCCTTGGGATTAAGGTGCGAATCCAGGGATGCTGCAAAAGGCTGGAGAAAGAGGATGCTCTTCTGCCCTCCCTCTCTCTCTCCCTCCGCAGCCTTCATGGCTGCCACCCTTCCCAATCTCAAAGAGATCCTCCCAGGGGTCTCCCCATAGGTGGGAAGCCAGTGGCAGAAAATGGTTCCCGAGACAACGGAGCATAGTGGTTAAAGCAGGCTGGGGAGACCTGCCAGATGTTGCTAAATGCATTTCCTCCTTTTTTTCTATCCCAAAGGGGGGGGGGGAAAGGAATTTTAGTGGGGGGTTTCAGGTACCCTGGCGTTGAATTACAGCGAGGCCTCTGAACTCCTCTCTTGCAGCTCCCAAATTGCATTGTAGGAATTTAATTTAATTTAAGGGGGGTTTGCGCAGTGCATTATTTTACGGTGGGTTATTTTCCAACCAAAGAACAGATAAAAACCACAGCATTAAGGGCTTGCATTTGGCTTTCGGTTTAACCTTTGCAAATGTTCGGAGAAAATCAAAATTTTATTCCTGTTTCTCTTAGGGACCTTAGAATTAGGGCCAACTCAGCGGTGACTTTTGAGGGAAGGGGCCATAGTTGAAAAAGATTTGTTGACCCTTGAATCGATGTATCCAAGCAACTAGGAGATCTGAGTTCACTTCCCAGTTAGGAAGCAATATTTACAGGTAGACCTGAACTTTAGTGAGGTCTACCTGTATGGTGACCATTCAAAGTTACAACAGCATTAAAAAAAAAAAAAGGTGATTTCACACTTTTATGTGAAAGTGTGACAGTTGTAAGTGTGAGGACCATGATTCTGTCATTTTGGTCACTAAAGTAATGATTTTAAGTCAAGGACTATCTGTACAGCCAGGAATTGCAACTGGCACACTTCATCAAAACGCCAGATTGGAGACGGCTGACGAGCATTAGGTGGATTGAATTAGAGTTTTTTTTTTTAATTTACATTGCTCTGGAATTTCCTCCACGTTCCTTCTTATTAATCGCTTAAAATCATCTGCTTTGCCAGCTGGTTTTACAAGTGTCATTTTTTAAATATATATATATATATATATATATATATATATATATATATATATATATATATATATATATATATACACATATATATACACAGTGTAAATGGGTTTTTGTCATTCTTCCCTTCTGATCCATTTTCCCGAGCTGCAATTAATCAGTCCAGGAGATTCTTGTAGGAAATTGAAAAGATGGCTCTGTAATATATATATTTTTAAACAAAACCGAAAAGGCAAAACTTGAAGTAATTGCAAACTTCTATTATTTGACAGGATCTGATGGGCTGCAACTAAAGCTGTTTTTAGAAGATAAGAACAGCTACAGAACCGAGGCTCCGGTAAGCTCCCTGTTCAGCTAAAAAAGTCATTATGCTTCCTGGTAAGCTACAGCTGGTTTAAATACAGTTCGGTCTATACTCACCCAGCCACCTTTGATGCCTAAGGCACGACTAGAATTCACTGTCTCCTGGCGATTGATCCAAAGTCACCCAACTGGCTTTTGTGCCTCAGGCGAGACTAGAACTTCCCATCACCTGGTGGTTCTCCCAAAGTCACCCAGCCATCTTTCATGCCTAAATTAGGACTAGAACTCACCATCTCCTAGCTATCACTTTACTAACTGAACTTGGAGCCTCTAATCCAGCTAAGCCCAGCAGCATCTTCACAATCTGAATGGTGATGCCCAGTTTATTTGTCCCACCGGCAGGTTTTTCAACTGCAGGGGGTCCCGTGGTGCTATCTCAGAAAGCCGTAATAGGGGTAGATGGGAGATCCCTGTTCTGCCTTAACTCCGACAATAACATTCACCATTAAAAACCCATTTATCTTGGCTTCACACACCGCTCTGGAAATCTACAGAGGGAGAGATTCAGGAGAGTTGTCACACACTCCGCAATGAGTTAAGCAACTGGATCTTTTCCAAGCTCAGCAACTCATTTCCCGCAGCCAACGCGACGAACACGTAGAGCGGCTTGACGATTAACTTAACATCTAACATACCTTGACATAAACCCATAATACAATTGCAAGAGCGTTGGGGGAGAGCTGAGGGAGGCCCACGAGAAGGGTGACTCCGTCGGGCTGGCCGAGGGTTTTCTTTCTTTGATAGATGTGCATTTTATTTGGGTCTTCCCCATTTGCACTCCATGGGTACTCTGAAAGAGATGACACGGGGCCGGAGAGGCAACAGAGGCACACTAGGAAAGGCCTCCCCCCCCCATCTCCCCAGGAGTTTCTTCTCTGCGTTTGCACACTCAGCATTCATGCCACACACTCCTGCAGGCTCAGGAGCGAAATTTTGGATCCTGACCCTGATCATCCTTTAAGCGAGAGCTCGGGTGCCCCCTTCCCATGGCGATGCTAAATTAAGTTCTGGGCTAAATAGAAAAAGAAGGGTCAAAGATCCACAGGGTCTGAAATGTGCCAAGTTAAGGCCAAGCCGTTGCTATTTGGGCTGAGCTGTTTTTAATGGTGGTCTCCATTGTTTAATGCCCGCCCCCTACAGCCAGGCTTGGGAAATGGGCCACTAAATTAATTGGATGGTGGATAGATGATAGGCAGATGGACAGAGAGATAGATAGGTGGGACAGACAGATGGACTGATGGATGGACTAGATGCTAGTTGATAGAGAGAGAGAGAGAAAGATATAGATATAGAAAGATGATAGCGATAGAGGTAGAGGTAGGCAGATAGATAAATGTGACATGGATGAGAGATGATGGAGGGATGAGTGGATAGGTTTCCATCCGTTACTTCTTGTCTTGCCTTCAGTTGCTTTGGAGAACAAGTTGACCCTCCCTCTCCTTTGTGGCATCCCCCCCAAATGTTGGAACGCTGCTCTCATGTCCCCACTAAGCCTTCTCTTCGTTGGACTAGACATACCTTGTTCCCTTAATTATTTATTGTACAGTTTAGCCTCCAAGCCCCTAATCATCTTTGTTGCTCTTCTCTGCACTCTTTTTAAGGTCTCGATATCTTTTTTATATCGTAACGACCAAACCTGGATGCAATATTCCAAAGGTGGTCTTACCAAGGCATTATAAAGCGGTAATAAAACTTCTATTTATTTTTTACACCTTTGGACACAGAATTCTGAATTCTCTCGAATCGTGTCAATCTTCTGAAGCTGCCAGCTGGATGAATCTCAACCCAACGGCCTCCAAATTACACCATCCAGACAGCTTTGCACAGCAAACTAACTAAGGCTGTTTTAACCTAGCTGTGTGAACTCGCTCTCTGTGGCTCATGGATCAGCGTGCATCTGGAAAATTAGGCTAATTGAGTAAACCACGGTTCATTTAACTGTGGATTAATTGCTGTGCAATCCACCAAAGAGAGAGCAACTCTTCGGCACCATGATTCCTGTTTGCAAAGGTTTTTTTTTTTTTAATCTATGAAGATGTAGCTGCCAAAATAAATCTGGACATGTTAAATAACCACTTTCCCAAACAGGCAGAGGGGGGAAAAAGTCCTGAACTGAGAGGCTTGGGATAATAAAACAAGTGAGATTTATACAATGGTGGGATTTTTTTAAAAAAAATCTCTTTAGGGATGCCTATTCTCAGGGGGAATCATCCAGTTATCCCAGGCTGGCTAATCAGTAGGCAGTTTTCTCAGCCCTGCTTGCCAACTGGGAATGGACTGGAAGATTAGCATGTTGTTTGTCCCCCCCCCCCACTCCCCCAGCATAGAAGAGAGGCAGTCTCAAGAGGAGGAAGAAGAAAATTAAAACTCTGCTTTCTTATTTGTTCTTCCTTCCTTAATTTTCTGCATCTTTCAGACCCTTCCTTTCTTCCTTCCCTCCCTGCTTCAGCATCTTTTAATGAATGAATGAACCTTTATTATCAAAGTATAACATGTATACAGTGAGATTGGCTGAGCCTCCCTCCGTGCCCCCCCCCACAACTCACAATGACTACAAACCCCCAACTTATTACACCCTGTAATAATTAATCCTTATTAATTAATTAATAATCCTTATTAATCCTTCCTTCCTTCCCTGCTTCAGCATCTTTTATTCCTTCCTTCCTTCCTTCCTTCCTTCCTTCCTTCCTTCCTTCCTTCCTTCCTTCCTTCCTTCCTTCCTTCCTTCCTTCCTCCCTCCTCTTTTTAATGCCAAAAAGCATCCCAATAAACTCTAAAACATTAGGAATGTATTTCCTTTGCCTTGAATCCTTCCTTATTTCTAGAAAAGCATGCCTCGAAGCTCTGGATTTCTCTGTTTTGCAGTCTGATATTTGATTTTCCTCATCTCAGCGATTTTAAGAGAGTTTCTCTTGGTTTTTAACAACCTTGCCCCCCAATATATGAGTAGGTCCTTTGTATACATTTCTTCTAACAGAGACAAATTTTCACTATTTTGGGATTTTTCTCCTATGTGCGTTAGCCAGCAAAAATTTCCTATGCAGAAGGCATCCCCCTGCTAACCCCAGTCTATTTCTCCAAAATGCACTTTCTGGGAAACATGAAATGCACAGGTTTTTTACAAGCTTTTTCTTGCAACGGGCAGATATTCCGAGGTGTATGAATTATACATAACTGCCCGTCAGGTTGAATGTCAGTCAGAAACGGTGAAATGTGAATAAACTTGTTTCTTCCCATCCCATTTGCCAGAGTAGACCAGCTTAGGGCACTAACCAAGTGTAGAATGCTCTAGAATATCACCTAACAAGATTCAGTTGGAGCAAAACCTCTAGGGACAGGGGCAGTCTATCTTAAATTTGAAACTTTGTGAGAAGGAACTTTAGATTACTGGTGCCTTTCAGTGCAGCTTGTGAGCAGAATCCCCAGTGGGAAATTGAGGTGGTATACCTTGACTTTGGGGTCTTTTTTATGCTCCACAAAACCCATATTTTGCCCAGTTTCAGATGCAATTTCGGCACAGCCAATAACACAGTCCACATATCTACAAACAAAAATAAAAAGCACTGGGTTTTAAAGTCTCCAGGGCTGTCTTCGACAGACCCAGAAAGTGCTGATTGTTAATCCTGAAGGTTAGTTTTTATTTTCCTATGTAGTTTTTGAGCCCCAAAGGACTCCTTGAAACTTTTAAAGGATATTTACCAATAAAGGAGAATATTTGTAGCTCAATTGTTGAATGGAAGGGTCCTCATTTAGCACTGATGGTGTTACCTAGTTGGGTAATGAAACATCTGCAAGAAAACAACCAAGCTCAGAGAGCACCAAGTCTCACAGAATCATCTCCTCCTCCTCCTCCTCCTCCTCCTCCTCCTCCTCCTCCTCCTCCTCCTCCTCCTCCTCCTCCTCCTCCTCCTCCTCGTTTTGTTTCAAAGTCTTTGGCAGCTGCCTGGAATCAATTCTTTTGCGAGCACAATTTCACAGAGTTTTCTTTAACAAGATTTGTTGAGATGAACGGGACGGAACTGCAACCATTCCAGCAACTGATCTAGTTTGAAACCTTTTGAAAACGATACCTCATCCCCTTGGAGTTTTAAAGCAGAGCAAAGCCCTTTAGATGTTCTTCCTATGATCCGGCAAGCGAGCCCGTCTTTTCTGCAAGCCGAGAAGTTCACCTTCAGCTGTTTACTCAGTAATCTCTTAGATCTTCCCTCAGTCTGAGAAGAAACTATTAGGAGAGGAGAGGAGAGGAAAAAAGAGAAGGGGAGGGAAGAGAAAAAGGGAAAAGAGGAAGCAAGGTCAAGTGCAAAGTCAAAAACCAGAGGCCTCTTTCTGATTTGGCTTCAGGTTATCTGATGAAGTCAATTCTCAGCAACCGAGTAGCATTTTTAGAGTCCAAGGGGGATTAAATGGCCCCACTTAGCCATATAACTCATGACATTTTATGAGTTTATGAATACATATATATGTCCCTTAATTCAGGGTAGAGTTTTTATATATATAAAAGTTGAGCCCAAGGGGGATGAGAAACGGTCATCGTAGCCTCAGCTTGAAGGAAGCTGTTTCTACCCTGGCATTACTTGTTCAGCTGGGAGGGAGCAAGGAAGGGGGGGGGGGAGGCAGCAATCTTTATCTCCGCTTTAGTAGTCAGAGGCATAAAAGCTCCTCGTTTATGGCCTGTATTCATTCACTCAGACACGGCGCTTGGGCTCACTGCATACGAATTCTCCCAGGAAAAGCCCGTCTCTCACACTTACCGCTTGGTGAGGGTTCAATCCTCCTTCTCTAGTTATGCTTGCAAGGACCACTTGCCTCTAAAAGCACATTTAGTTGCTCATTGACAGCAACAGGGCAACTTCTTTCTTTCTTTCTTTCTTTCTTTCTTTCTTTCTTTCTTTCTTTCTTTCTTCTTTCCTTCCTTCCTTCCTTCCTTCCTTCTTTCTTTCTTCCTTCCTTCCTTCCTTCCTTCCTTCCTTCCTTCCTTCCTTCCTTCCTTCCTTCCTTCCTTCCTTCCTTCCTTCCTTCTGCATCTTATAGACCCTCTTTCCCTCCCTGGCTTTTATGCCTAAGGTGGGACTAGAACTCACCGTCTCCTGGTGATTGGCGCAAAGTCACCCAGCTGGCTTTCATGGCTATGGCAAAACTAGAACACACCATCTCCCAGCAGTTTCTAGCCTGGTGCCTTGACCCCTAGCTCAAACTGGCTCTCCAATATTATAGAAGTGGCTTCTATTGCGATGGTGTGCATTGCTGTTATTGGAGTACGACTGACAAAAGAAGAGTTTCCTTCCCCTTAAATAATAATAATAAAAAAACCTATGATTTAGCTGCTCCTTGAGCACTGCCATCTGAAACGGTATCTGGGAAAATCTGGAAATTCTTTTTCAAACAGCTGGTCATCCTTCAGGATTCTGTTTTTCCAGACTGGGTGGCAAAATAAACCAGCCCTTGCTAAGTAAAACCAATCCCCGTTTTGAGAAGGCTAGTGTGTCAGGATCACGGCCAAAATAAGCCTCCGTGTTGTCATTTCTGTTCACCGTGCAGGATTTTTTTTCCCCCTCCATCTTTCACTAACACACACAGTCAATTAACACCCCCTCCCACCCCCAGCTATTTCTGACAACTCAATATTGAGGTTTATCTGAAAATTATAGATTTCTCTCTCTCTCTTTTTTTTTTTTTTAAAAAAGATTTTTTTGCTGACAGGAAGGATTAAGTGTAGGGAGGGCAGTGCACAACAGCGCACAAATCTGAACTCATTTAAAGACGTTAATAAGCAGCCTCTTTCTTGCTTGCTTCCGTCTTGCAAACCCACAGATCTAATTTTCATATCCTGGTCTTAAACGCTGACTTCTCAAATCTATGGCCCGCGCCGACGAAGATGTTAATAATCATAAAATGTGTAAAAAGTACTCATTTGCTGTTTTTCTCTGAGAGTAAATTGCCTCCGATGAAGCTAAGCACAGCTGATTTATTAAACGTTGTGTTAATAACTGCCAGGCTCTACAAATGGAGTCTTGCTGCTGGCATCCGGCCGTTTGGGGCAAACGGTCTATTTTGTTTTATTTTGTAATTTAAGAGTAAGGAAAGAGAGGACCATTCATTCTGAAGTGGACCACAGACCTTCGAAAGGGAAGTTTAATTGCTGGCTTGTTCCATAACTTTTTTTTTCCCAAAATGAAAAACTGTAATTGGTTCGTGCTATTGCTTGTTTTAAAATTAGATGCGTTTGCTGTTAAATATTTCTGGGTGTTTTTTTCCCTCCATGTTTCTTGCCTAATGCAGAAGGCACATCACAACAGAGGGTTTACTTTTAAGTGTGAAAACGGGTTTTTAAAGTCATCGGCTGGACCCTGTTATGGGTATTACCAGGGCAGTTTTGCAAAACAAGTTTGTGCAGATTGCTAATTCTGTTTAGCTCTAAACCGGGTTGAGAGACTTTGTTTGTGGTCATTAACTGGCACATTTAACCCAGTTTAGTTCCAAGCCAGCTGGTTTGCTGAGAGTGTACTTAGCTTGTGGTTTAATACTTCACAAATATATTTAATATATCCAGCCTAATATTATGACACCAAAACTCCATTTTCCAAACCCTACCATTAATAATGGAGATTCTTTTGCCTTCTGTAGTGTTCTCCCCAAATAATAGAGTCTCACATGGTTGCTTGTTCAGTAATTATCCCCTTGCTAATTTGTTTGGGTAGGTTTTAATACTGTTTGCTCATTTGCATGTGTGCCTTTGAAGACACACTGCAGGGAAATGTGTTGGGGGGGAAGCCTGCTATATTTTGATCCAATCACTGACTAGAGCCGAGGCAGGTCTTGATGTGTTTAAGAGAAACTGTGGATCAGTTTGATGCAAAGTATGAGGTCCAGGTTGAAGTTCAAGAGAGTATATCAAAAAAATGTTAGAAATGCTGCAAGAATATTGAAAAAAAATGTTAAGACTACAGATATGCTTATTGTGTTGGCCTGGCAGAATCCTGATGGAAACAGCACAAGGGTGACAATGAAGCACCAAACATGGACAATGTGACTTGCCTCAATGCCCTGGAGGTGTGTAAACCAAGCCTCTAAAGTTTTTTTAAAGTTGTGTTGGTTGGAAAGAGCGGACAGACAACTGAGTAGCTTTGAATTATGTAGCTTTGGCACCAATGCAGAGTTGAAGGTTGACTGCTGCATATGATAAGAGCAGAACGTAGCAAAGCCTGCACCACAGAGCAAGGAGCCACATGTAGATGTGTGTTGTTGCCTTGGTTGTTTAATCGGTTTGCAGAGAAGTGTATAAAGGGTGCTTCTGGTGACATTGCCTGTACATCGCCCAAGCTCTTCTCTGTATGCAGACAATGACAACTCGTCGGCGCGTAAGCTTGAATGATTTGCAGCGAATGTTAGATAGATTTTATGATGCAACAAGGAGTCTGGATTTGCAAATTAATGTCTCAACGGCCAAGGTAGCTGGGTTGGATAGGGGAAACGAAATGAACGATTACCAGGTATTTCCAAAGGCAGAAAATCTTAGAGTGAGTAGATGAATTTATGTACCTGGGGATGAGGCCTGCTAAGAGATGGAGATATTTTAAGGTGGGTAAAGGCTAAAGGAAAATGGTAGTTCGTAAGTGGTCTTTGGGGGGGGGGGTCTTTGTTGCAAGAAGCTAAAATAGCTGCAAGCCAGAGGGCACATGATCTTCAATCTATATGGTTGCTAAGAGTTGACTCTATGAAATCAGTCAATTAATCAATGGGAAGATAGAGAAGAAGAGGGTGAGTGAGGTGGGTGGACTTAGTTACAGCAGAGATGGGTGCACCATTGGAAAAATGAAGGACCAAGTTGGGGACACTTCATCCTGGAGAAGTTTTATTTATGCGGTTGCTAAGAGTCAACACTGACTTGAATGCCCATAACGAGACAAATCAATCTTAGGTTTCAGTCTTCGTGAAGGAACGGATTTCCACAGATGAAAATGTCTTTCTGGCTCATTTAGGGAAACTTGCAAACGTAATAAGCTGCATTAGTTGGCATTTGATTTAAATTGAGCATATTAGTGAACCAGATTAATGCTGTTTTTTCCCCTCTTCTGCAATGCGTCTCCAGACTTGAGAGCATCGCAAAACCAAGCACAAATAATAATATTTGGGGGAGGGGGGACATAAAAAACAACTCATTCTTTTTTCTCTCTCTTTTTGTTCTTATTCTCCCAAGACAAAAATTGGCCCAGCATTTTACGGTTATTATTCATCATTTCTATAGCGCTTTTAGTACGCAAGGCACTTCTTATGTCCTGCTGACATTCGTTCTGATAACGGTGGAGGGTGAAGATTTTTTTTCTTTGGGGGCAATTTATATGAACAAAAACTTGGGGGGGGGGTTCATGCCTTAGTTAGCAAGCAGACTCCGAGCAGGCTACCAAAGTCAAAACCACCCTCCATATATGGCTTAGCTGCATGTTGGGTGAACGTTAAACACGTGGTGAGGATTTCTCCTTTAGAGAGCCAAAATGGAAGTTCTCCAACAAATCTTATTTTCTCAGGATTTTTCTCCTTTTCAGCTCCGTAACTTGAGCATCGTGGGAAAAGCAAAGACTTACCACAGTTCATTTAGTGATCTTTCGGAGTTACAACAGCACTGAAAAAAGTGACTTATGACCATTTTTCACACTTACGACCATTGCAGCATCCTCATGGTCACGTGATCAAAATTCAGATACTTGGCAACTGACTCATATTTGTGATGGTTGCAGTATCCCAGGGTTATGTGATCCCCATTGAAGGAAAAAAGAATTTTAGAAATAAACCACTGGCCAACTCTTTGTCCATCCCTCCCCAAAAGACAAACCTGTCCGTTATATATTAATTTTTTATATCCTTTGTATGCATTTGAATCCAGAATTTTCTAGCTTTCTTACACAACCACCAAGTGTGATAAAATGTCCCTTCTTGTTGTTCATATTTCCAACGTGTATTTGAAGTGCCTTTCTACATTCTAGACAGTTTCTCAGGAGACACAGAACCAACGGTGCATCTTTTTATAAAAATTCTCCTTAAGATGATAACACCGCGTGCCTTTCAGTCGCTTCAGTCACGTATTTTCCCATTGTCCCATCTGTATATTATAACCAACGTTTTTAGCCTACTTTATCATGCATTCTTCCCCTTGTTTTCTTCTCTTTCAGATTTCATAGAAAATGGAACCTAGAATCATAAGGCTGGAAAGAATATTGGAGGCCTTCTAGACCACCAAGGCAGGAGACCTTATACCATTCCAGACAATCTCTTCTTAAAAACCTCCAGAGTTGGATCATCCACAACTTCTGGAGGCAAGTTGTTCCACTGGTTTAATTATTCTCACTATCAAGAAATTTCTCCCTAGTTCTAGGTTGATCTCGCTTTGATAAGCATCCATCCATTGCTTCTTGTCCTGCCTTCAGGGGCTTTGGAAAATAGGTTGACCCCTCCCCTCTTCTTTGTGGCAGCCCCTCAAATATTGGGAGACTGCTATCATGTCCCCCATAATCCTTCTCTTTGTTAGACTAGACGTACCCAATTCCTGCAATTGTTCTTCATATGTTTTAGCTTCCTCATCATCTTGATTGCTTTTCTCTAGAATCTCAACATCTTTTTTATATTGTGGTGACCAGAACTGGATGCAGATATCAATCCTTGCATAAACTTTCAATAGAAGTTTATGCATTTGAGCCATTACCTGCCAATCTAGAAATTCCTCACAATAAAGGCCTAAGCCATACCTCCTGCAACTTCCTCTCCCCTCTCCCATTTGGATGCATTTTGGAGCCCCCCCCCAAAGCCCACCCCCACTTCTCTACTGCCATCACCATCATATTAATAATGAAAGGGCAATTCTTCCCAAGATTTCAGCTCCTGCTCTGCATACAAAGTAGAGGCATGATGCTTGTGCCAAGTAAAAGATGGGGGAAAAAAATTATAAAGAGGGGTGATTGAGTTACAACACACGGAGCACAAACACACACATTTCTCTTTTAGCAAACACTAAAAGAGGGGGGGGGAGAATTAGCTAAGGACTGTCATCCTAATCCCCAGTCTCTATTCCTTTAAACATGAAAAAAAAAAATTACTGGGGTGCTCTAGGTCTCTATTTTGCGAATATAGCTAAACAAGCTAAAACAAATAAGATTTAAAAAATGACTATGGTTGGTTCTTTATTAATGCCACATTCTTCTGCTGGTTTAGTTCATCAATTGATCCCCTTTCTTTTTGGGGTGACCAAGACAGAAAGGCTGAGCCTGAGCCCCTTGGACTATTTCTCCCACCTAAGGTTGAGGTGGGTCAACATCATCCCTAAGCACACCCAGCTTTGATCCTGGGGTGTCTGAGTTTCACATTGAGCAGTCGTGCCATCTGCTCTCTCCCTATCTTGGACAAGCTGGTCTGGCAATTATTTATTATTTATCAAGGTCTGCGGTAATTGATGTATTTTTAGGATGGGTTTTGGACGGTAAACAAACCAAGTGAAAACTGAATTTCTCTTGGAAGGAAGAAGCGAGATTCTCTGATGTGTTGGTTTACTCGATTCCTATCCCCGTAAGAGAAATCTCTTGTTGCAGGATCCCTGACAGATCATCAGCCAAGCCGAATCCAGCTTCCTTTTGAAGCAGCTTGGTCCAGAGTTCAAGAACTCAGACCACCAGGCTTCCTTTTATTATTATTATTTTTTTAATGTTCATTTATATTTCTTCCATTCAATCATGTTAAATACTCAGAGACCGCCTGGACTAATCCCTGCTTGGCTTCTTTTTCAGAAGACGTTGGAATAATAAAAATAAAGACAAATAGGCTGAAAAATAGTTTTTATTCCAGAGCTGTAACCATATCAAATATGACTGTGTAGTGCAACATTGAAGTGCAATATTGGGGGTGGAATGTGAAGGATGTGTGTGTAGATAGTGTACGTTTTTATTTGTGGTTTTTACTTGTGTGTGGTGTCTGAGGTAAATTCCCCCCTCCCTCACCATTCAGGATTCCAGCCAACTCTGCCCCCCCCAAACGTTTTCCTACCAAAACCTGACAGAACCCCCTTCTCCTCTTTTTCTGCCCTTCCTCAGCCAAAGCTCCAAGGCCCCCTCCCCACTACAAAGAAAAGATTGGACAGCCATTTGTCTGAAATGGTGTAGGGTTTCCCGCTTGAGTAGGGGGTTGGACTAGAGGACCTCCAAGGTCCCTTCCAGCTCTGTTATTCTGTGGATTGTCTCTAGAGGTTGTGGATGCCCCATCACTGAGTTTTTTTCAGAAGAGATTGGACAGCCACCTGTCTCCTGCCTGAGCAGGGGGGTGGACTAGAAGACCTCCAAGGTCCCTCTGTTATTCTGTTAAAATTTTGCAGCTACATGAATGGGGAAATGGGGCAGACTGCAGTTCGTCATCAGAAAAATGAGAAATTTGGGGGAAACAAAATTGGCAGAACCACCCCTTCCTAATCATCACCTGAAGATGGTATGCATTTTTCATTGTAGTTTTATGACAATGAGGAAAACCCCACCACAACCCATTAGCAACATTATGTTAAAAATATATATTTTTTCTGCTATTTTTTTTCCTGTTAAAAGCTAAATACATCAGGTAGATCTTGCTGTACACATCCAAACGAAATCAAAGAAAATATAACTTATTTCCATTGCTCTTTAAATGTGCTTCTAACAGCTCTGGATGTTTCTCGGAAAGAGATGTAAAATTTAATCCCTGGAGCTGATTTATAAAGAGGGTCAATTTGCTTCAGTCTGCAGCAGAAGATCTTTATTACTTGGAATAAGCAGTTAAAGCATCCTAGTCTTCAGCCCCTGAAAACTCCTCTTAGGTGCTGCTTCAAATTGTAGAGTGTGTTCTTGTTATTTGTGAAGCGAAGCTCTGGCAATTAGGGGGAAACTTGGCTAGGGAAGGCAGCATACTGATTTTAAAATTAAGAAAGGAAGCGCTTACGAGAGAACTAATACCAATTTCTATTTGCTATTTAGTGATTCGTGCCTTAGCACGGCATAGTAAGAAACAATTCCTGGTATGGTTGTGATTTGTGATGGCTCCTCTCTTTCAATGGCCTGAACGTTCAGATGACACACAAGGTAGAACCAGTTTTTATTATTATTATTATCTTGTCTTTTGTGGTTGAAACTCTTAGTATGTCATAGGTGGAGGGTGGGCCTGCCCCACAGACCTGTATGTGATGAAAAGTAAAAAGTCTGAGGCTTTATGTCAAAGGTAAAAAATTCTCCTGTCCAGTTGTATCTGACTGTACGGGGTGGTGCCCATCTCTGTTTCCTAGCCCAGGGTAAATAAGTAATTAACCCCTAAGAATTTGGACAGCTCCACTTGGCTAAGTGAGAACTATTAACCAATGGAATGGCTTGCCTCCAGAGGTTGTGAGTGCTTTTCAAGAAGAGACTGGAAAGACATTTGACTGGGATGGTACTATAGGGTCTCCTGTTCATGCAGGGGGTTGGACTATAGGACCTCCAAGGTCCCTTTCAACCCTGTTTTTCTATCTTCTAAGTCAACATCCTTCTCTTCTACTGTGGAAGACCAAGATAGAGCAGGATGTGTTTGGAGCTGTCTGGGGTCCTGAACTTTGCTGTCTGTTAATCAAGGAGTTGCTATTTTATCTCACAGAAGTTGGCCCAAAATTTCCCCATCCAGATTGACCTCTAAAAGCCTTCTTCTTTCTTTCTTTCTTTCTTTCTTTCTTTCTTTCTTTCTTTCTTTCTTTCTTTCTTTCTTTCTTTCTTTCTTTTTCTTCTTTCTTTCTGCAGTTTCTGCTTTTTTCCCCTCTTTCATCTTTCTTCCTTTCCTAACTACTTTCGCCATTTATTAGTTTGGCTTCAATTATATTCTTTGTAAAATTCGTAATAAAAAATTTACCCTGGGGGGGGGAGAGAGAAGGGGAAGCATAGGCCTAAGGAAGGGAGAGGGGATTGTGTGATTCATTTTAGGTGTGGAGGAGAGGGAGCAGCCCTCTTGAGCCTCTTTCTTTCGCAAAAGGGAGAAAAAAAGAGGGAGGGAAGGAACATCTACTAGCTGAAAGCCAGAAGGGAAAAAAAAAAGATTGTCTACCCAACCTGGGAGCTTTCAGGAAGCTATTTAGAAAGCCCGCAAAAGAGAGCCCTTGATAATGGTTTTTTTTTCAGCCAACGAGAAAGGGCTGGTTGACCATCCACTGAAAAGAACAAATTATCCGGTGATTTAAAAAAAACAACAATTGCGGACAATAGTTAATTATTTTTTTAAAAAAAGGAATTGTGGGGTCTGTGCAGGGAAGACCACCACCCCCATTAGAACCACTTTTATTCTCTTGTTCTCTTTCCAAACACAATTGTTAAGCACAGCTAACAATTTAATTTAACTATGCTTTCTTTTTCTTTTTTAACGAGAGCAAGTGGGCCGCAGTTCAGAAATAATCATGAAAAAAAGGGAGATCGCTGCAGGGACAGATTTAAAAGAGGGAGAAGACCATCCTCCCTCATTTGTACTTGCCGTGAGACTGGATAATGGGAAACTGAGGCAGGCAAGATTTTGGCTTTTTCCATTGCCCGCTTTCCTCACTTCTGGGCTGCCTTCCACTAACCTGCTGCGCCCAAGACCAAAAACTAAGAAAATGGCTACTAACTGAGACTCTGTTCCTTTCTCTTCGGAAAACAAAATATCCTCTTTTGACTGGCTGTCCCCTGTAAAAGATTTTTTCTTAAGAAAAGGAGCAGTCAAGATGAATGAATTGTGACCTAAGCCAGAAGCATTGTGATACCTGTGAAGGGGGTCATCAGAAAGTTGAAGGGGGGAAGGTGAGATAGTTCACAATCTGGAGCCAAATTATTGGAGCACCTCAGCCAGATCCTAAATTCTCCTCTTTCCAGGGGGAAGAACCACGAGCTAGAAGGGCATAATGTTTCAAAAGGTCTTCCCCAAAATGTGGGGATTGGCAGGTCCCATGGATATTGTCCATCCTGAGGTCTCTCCTTAGGTTGTATGGGAAGGTGAGAAGCCAAAGGAGATGCAAATGGATGGAGGGAGCATCCTCCGTGTCCTTCTGTACCCTCTTTGGCTGCTCTTCCCCAACTGAAAAATTCCCCTTGGGGACCATTGTCTTCTGGGTCTGGGAGGAAGGTGGGACGCCAGAGAGAATGAAAGTGGCTGGAGAGAGGATGGTCTCTTCCATCACTCTGTCCTTATTCAGCCTCCCTGGCAGCTTATCCTTTCCAACATGGAAGAGAACGGGTGGGGAGCCAGAGAGGCTGCAGAAGGCTGGAGAAAGGCTGGTAAAATGGGAAAAAAAAAAAAACAGAACATCCACAACAGAACATTCCCACACAATTTCTCTGCCTCAAACTAAGCAAGATCTAAAGAGTAGAGAAAGTAAGTAAGTGAATGAATGTGGAAGGAAGGAAGGAAGGAAGGAAGGAAGGAAGGAAGGAAGGAAGGAAGGAAGGAAGGAAGGAAGGAAGGAAGGAAAAGATTTCTCTCCTTGACACCTCTGCAAAGCTGCTGAGCCCTTCCAGTTTTCCTTCCCACTTTTTTCACAAGCCATTCCCCCTCCTTCCCTCCCTCCCTCCCTTCGTTGAGCGTCTGCAGAAAAAGTAATTAGGAGTTCCATCGCAAATGATTATTTTCCCCAAAAAAAGGCAACAATCATGACACCGAGTCTGTTGTGAGAGATTAATTCCACGGCTTAATTGAAAGTGCAGGAGCAGAACCGAGAGGCTGGGCGAGGATTTTGGAGAGGAAGGAATTTCTGGCGATGAAGCCCATCCATCTTTTTTTTTTTTAATCCGAAATGGCCTTCCATGTTCACAACTATTCACCCCCGGCAATTCCCCATGGCTAAAGTTGAGGGGGGGAGAACCATTTATTGTACACATTACCTGTGATTGTTCTTTTGAGCTTGTCCGCAAAGTCTGTGGTGTTTCATTTCTTATATTACATCCTTCCATCCCTCCATCCATCAATTTCTATTCAGGGAAGCCACACAATCTGCAGAGAACTCCATCATTTGGGAAAAGTGGAAGGGAAGGTGGATGGACTCAGGTGCAACAGCAAGGAGAACATCACTGGAAGACCTGAAGGACCAGGTTGCGGACAGACCCTCCTGGAAAAAAATTATGGGGTTGCTAAGCGTGGACACCAACTTAATGGCACGTAATCAATCAACTGATCAGTGCAAAGACTGGGCTCCTTTTGAGCAATCCATAACGCTGGGAAAGATGGAAGGAAAGAGATGAAGAGGATGGCCATAGCAAGGTAGATGGACTCAGTTACAATGGAGATGGGACACAGGTTAGGGGTAGATTCTCACATCAAAATCTATCTATGAGCTCGCCAAGCATCAAAAATAACTTGATGGCACATAATCAAATCATTAAAGTTGACCATTAAATGTTGGTTAAACCCAAGGTTGATTCTCGGCTATTCCTTCCTCCTGTCTGGGATGCTCAAATGCACCCCACATTGAACAAAGGTTTGGTTAGATGACCTCTACATTCCCTGAGTCTTAAAAAAAAAAAGCCCCAGATTTCTGTGACAACAAAAGATCAGCGTGGCTCAGAATAGATTTTGTGGTAGTATTGACGAAATGACAAGAAATGGAGCTTGACACGGCTATCATTCTTCAGTCCAAAATTTGCTCAGCTTTTTTCCTGTTATATATTTAGCAAAATAAGTCTATGAAGCAGCATTTATCTTGGGCCAGCGGCACAGGACATAAATTAGGAAAATATTTTAGAAAGCACTGCGAACAAAACTGTATGCTATAGTGAATGTTGAAGAATTTTTGTAAGAAATCCAGAATGAAAATAGTTAAGGAAAATAATTAAAATGTACAACTCCTGAGAAATTAAGCGATTAGCTAGCCCATAGTTTATTCAGTTTCTCGACTTTTTTTTTTCTTAGCCTCAAATTGAGAGCGTTAATTTCTGCATTGGTTTTTTTTTAAATTTAAAAAAAAAGCTTTCTTGAACTCTTGGGCAAATATAGTTCCAATCTGTGTAATTTTCCATACTGGTTTTTTTTTTCTGAGCATTTTGGATGTGCTCCTAATATATACATTGTTGACAAGGAAAATTAATACCTGTCATTTTCTTGATGTAGATGTCTGTCTGTGTGTATGTGTGTGTGTGTGTGTGTGTGTAGGTTTGGGCTGTATTTCAGAATTTTGACAAATGCACGCTTGTTTCAGGATATAAATACGTTCTGCCTGAATCCATAGGAAAGAAGAATTGGAAGGGATCTTCGAGGCCATCTAAACCCACCCTCTTGGCCAAGGCAAGAAATTGGGTAAGTTTATATGAATAAACTAAATAAATTATTATTATTATTATTTGTTAAATTGTTGTTAAATTTATAACCATTTGTTTAGTGACTGTTTGAAGTTACAACGTTAGTGAAAAGACTTATGACTATTTTTCATACTTATGACCATTGCAGTATCCCCATGGTTTAGAATCTTGACAACTGACTTGTACTTATGATGGTCACAGTGTCCCGGGGTCATGTGATCCCCTTTTGTGTCAGTGGGGAAGCCGGATTCACTTAACAACCATTAACAACTGTAGTGATTCACTTAGTGGCAAGAAAGGTGGTGAAATGGAGCAAAACTTACTTAACAACTGTGTCACTTAGCAACAGGAATTATCGGCTCAGTTGTGGTTGTAAGTCGAGGACTGCCTGTATTTGCTCCCTATCTCGCCGTTGGGCTGTCCCAAAGGTGCCTTTTTCACCAGGCAACTGGACTTTCTTGTTTTCTTTTGAAGACATTTCGCTTCTCATCCAGGAAGCTTCTTCAGCTTCCTCTCTGTTCCTTACATAAACTCACAATTCTTTTAAACAGTTTCCATCTGAGTGACAGCTAAATGGAACATAGTGGTAAGTTTCATGTTTCCACATAAAAGGTTGCAGATACCAAAGGAAGAAAGCAAATAACCATTAAGACATTTACATAAACGCTAGCCGTTAAAATGTTTACTCTTCCTGATTTTGAATAAGGTTTTTTTTTTTCCTTCTTTTTCTTCTTCTCTTGGTCCTTTTGCAAAATGAGGTTGTTTTCTTCCTGAATCTCCTTGTGTGGGGGCGAGGTTGTCTTTGCGATGCAAGGATTAAACACTCCGAAGAAGGGTATTATTTGTGTACCTTTTTGTGTTAACCTTAAGTGATAAAACGAAGCCAGCCCACACCGTTTTTTTTAAATGGAAGATCTAATCACAGAAAGCTGATTTGAATCAATACATCAAAACATTTAAAAAAAAGAGGGGGGGGGGGCTTGGACAAAAGAGAGGAAAATGCTCAAGTTTGTCCAATGAAGATTGCTTAGAACTGAATTTCCATTGGAGAGAAGGCCCGTCTCATGACTAAAGACAGGGAATTATTTAGGAATAAACAGGACTTGGATTAGACATCCGAAAATTTGAATTTTAGGATGCTGCAACTGAAGGAATGAACATTGAACACTTGAATACTAGGCTGTGTCTAACAAAATGAAATTCAGTGCTGAGAAAAGTAAGATCTTAATTTAGGCAAGAAAAACAGGTACAGAATAGGTGGTATCTGGCTCAATAGCAGTAACTGAGAGAGGGATCTTAAAGTCCTAGTGGGTAACCAATTTAACTATCAGTCAGGAGCGTGCGGCAGCTGCCAAAAAAGCCAACACAGTCCTAGGCTGCATTAACAGAGAGAGAGAATCAAGATCACAGAACGTGTTAACTTTAAAGGCCACACTTGGAATACTGCATCCAGTTCTCGTTGCCACGATATAAAAAATATATTGAGAGAAGAGCAACAAAGAGGATTAGGGGACTGGAAGCTAAAACAGGCTGCAGAAATAGGGCATGTCTAGTCTAAGGAAGAAAAGGACTAGGGGTGATATGATAGCAGTCTTTTAATATTTGAGGGGAGTCACAAAGAAGAGAGGGGGGGGTCAACCTATTATCCAAAGCTAATCAAGGAGAGAACCAACCTAGAACTAAGGAGAAATTTCCTGACAATTAGAACAATTATAATCTGTGGAATGGCTTGCCACAAGAAGTTGTGGGTGCTCCATCACTGGAGGTTTTTAAGAAGAGACTGGACAGCCATTTGTCTGAAAGGCATAGGGTCTCCTGCTTGAGCAGGGGGCTGGACTAGAAGACCTCCAAGGTCCCTTCCAACTCTGTTATTTTGTTATTATTCTGTACTCAGTCTTTGCTTTTCCAGCAATGCTCAATTTAGAGCACTGAAAAGGAGCAAGACCCCCCAAGGAAACAAAATACATTGGTTGTAAATTGAGGAGTATCTGTAATTGTCTGGCTAGATCCCGTCAGCAGACGGTAACTTTGGGGGTTGTGTCTTTCCAATATCTGCAACCCATATTCCATTAGCAGAAAGCTGGGCTCCTAAAAGATCTTTGCAGGTTTCTTTTTAAAGCTCAGTGGTGACTGTTCTCAGAACTGGAGAACAGACCAAATGTTCTTTTTTCTTTGTGGCAGTAAACAATGCTGCTTGTTGATCGGTCCCGCAGGAGCTTCTCAGATCATATAAATCAAAGATGACTGCCGGGAACTTGTAACAGGAATACAATCCGCTGCGTTGTCCCATTTTCTTTTTAGAAAAAGTTGAATATTTCCCCATATCTGCCTCCTGAAAGTCTGTTGTTCTTTGTGTCTCCTTGGATCTTAACAAAATGATGTTAAAATCTCTTCCAGGGTTGATTAAGTGTCCTTCTCTTTTAGCAACTCCATTTCTTTGGTTTTTTGTTTTTTTTTTAAAGCTGTGCATGTAAACAAAAACACCTACAAATTAGGGTCAAACTTTTCAGCAAATTTCCATGCTGTGTTTTAGAAAGCAGGATATCTTGCATGATGCAAAATGTAATATAGTGTGATTCTTCAGGATTTCACTACAGGCCAGATGTGCGCACTTTGCAATTCATAAGCTCATACACGGAGCACTCAAATTTGCTAGCAAATCATCTAAAATCAGTCTTCTTCCCTTCCTTTCCCTTCTCTTTTTTTCTTTCTTTTCTTTCTTTTCTTCCTTCCTTCCTTCCTTCCTTCCCTAAAGTGGGACTAGAACTCACTATCTCTGGGTGATTGGTCTAAAGTCACTCAGCCAGCTTTCATGTTTAAGTTGGAACTAGAATTCACCGTCTCCTGATGATTGGCCCAAGTCACCCAGCTGACTTTCATGCCTTAGGTGGGACTAGAACTCAACGTCTCCTAGTATCTAGCCTGGTGCCCTTACCACTAGACCAAACATACACAATGTTTCCCACTGTGCACCTTATTCCTGTTTTCTAGAGCCTTATTATTCTTTGAGGTGCCCCAATCTTCTTCTTCACTTGTTCCATGTTGCAGAACGTCCTGATTGATGCTCTTCAGGGTTCCTCCCAGTTCTGATGCTTCTGGGCAGCTCAGTGCCTGCTTTTCCCAGCAAACATCCTCTTCCGATGTGGTCTGTAGTATTTGGTCAAGCCTTGCTTGAAATAGCTCAAATTACAGCCTTTTCTCTCGGCTTCCCATGGGAAGCTGTCCCGAGGACTAAACGCTGCCAAGCCTGTCTTTTTATAAACCATTCCTCTCACGCCTAACTGTTCCTTTGCTTAATTTCGTTTCATCGCTTGACCGTTTGGCCTTTCAGTCCCACTCTTGGGAAAGGCATCCCTTTTCTCCACCATCTCTGGACTGGTTTTCTTAATTTCCATTTGGCTGCTTCATCTGAGCTGTTGAACACTGCATCGTTGTAGCTTGCCCTCTCTTGAAAAATAAAACCCTTTTCTCTGTGATGGTTTCATTTTGCTGTTCACTGTAGCCTCATCTCAACCCAAAAATCGAGTAAAAGTATGAGGTGCAAATAACCAGCAACATTTCTTAAGTTCAAAGCACAGAAGAGTTTATTATTGCTACCTCAAATAGAAGAATCTAGTCAACTAACAGTCAAAATTAAATTGGCTCTAGGTAAGGATCAACAGAATTCAAGGGAGGGGGCTGGATTTGAGTCTCCTGTCGCTGTGCAACGACTCCAAACTGGGGACGCATTTAACTCCAACTTCCAGCTCAGTCTCTTCTCCTGCTACATCAAGACTGGTAATTTGTGTATTATAAGATTATTCTCATGTGTGTCATGCATCACAGAATTAGTTAAAAGATGCAACCAGGACTCTAACGCTTGCTTCAGGAGGCAATCCAAATTGAATTGATGTGGGCAGGCAGCTTCAAATCTTTGTGAAAAACACATTCAGTGTTGGTTAGAATGTCTGGATCCTCTTTCTGAAGCTTTGATTTCACCAATAAAGGAGGATATTTGTAGCTCAGGGTCAAAATGAGGGGTCCTTGGTGCTCTCTGAACTTGGTTGTTTTCTTGCAGACGTTTCATTACCAAACTAGATAACATCATCAGTGCACTGTTGAAATCACCTAATTGAGTAATGAAATGTCTTCAAGAAAACAACCCAGCTCACCCATTAGGTCTTTTTATTCTAGAGTCCCATTGCTATCTTGTTTTTAACCATTTCCATCTTGACAAATACTCAGAAATACAGACTTTTAAGAATTGGTTCCAAAATCTTTGAGCTTGTGAGATGCTTTGATCAGTTGGTTCTCTTTGGAGAAGAATCAGTTGCCTCCCTCTTCCAAATTAAATCTTTAAACAGCTCTGAGGATTTTTTTTTGCATCAAATTGAGTGCCAATCACAACCCACTTTGCTGGTTGTTTTTTAACCGAGGCAAGAAGACATTTTATCAGTCTGAATCACCTTATCTAGCTCAATGCAATTCATCCAATCAAATGAATCAGAAGTTGCGTGTTGAGCGTGGATGGAAAGCGCTGTCCAGGGTCCTGATCAGGTTTTCTAATTTCCGTCAAATCCAATTGACCAAGTTTTTTTATCTAATGAGGGGTCCTTGGTGCTCTCTGAGCTTGGTTCTTGCAGACGTTTCATTATCCAAACCAGGTAACATCATCATATAAATTTAATAAATAAATATTAAAGGAAAGAAGTTATATGAAAGAAAATAAAATAGAAGCACAGCGAGGTGCAATGCATTGAGGTTTATCTGTCGGTCTGTCTACCTCATCTCACAGCAAGCCTTCAGAAAGGCGTTGGCTATTTTCTGCACCCATTCTTGCAAATTGCTGATGGTTAGATGTCAAACTATATTAGCATGAAAATCTTAGAGTAAACAGCTGCTTGGATTGGTGTAAAATGATTGAAAATAACAGAATAATGGAATTGGAAAGCACCTTGGAGGTCTTCTAGTCCAGATTAGCATTAGACTAGCATTCTGGATGTGCCTGCCAGACTCCTTCTTTCAATGCTAGTCTGAAGGCAGTTAAACCACCTTCCCCTTCTGTTGAGATGGTTCTGCTTTTTTTTATGCTTCCACCGAGCAAGATTTATATTTCTACCAAATGTTTATCACAACTGCTTCAGGGTGATGTACAGCACAGCTGCAATGTGTTTTTTTGTGTGGAAGGAAAACAGACAACCTCTCTCAATCAAAACTGGAAGGTGTATGCCCAGCTACTATGTGTTTTTTGTATTTATTTATGTTTTATATTGTGTATTTTTATGGTTTAGGGGTGTTTTTTTTGCAAGATTGAGATGGGTGGCTATATAAATAAAATAATTGATAAAAGTATCTTTGCTTGCATTGTACGGTAAGCCCTGTAAGGTAGGCCAGTGTTAGCCATAGGAATGGCTGTGGAAAATATTGTTTAGTTCTTTTGGTTTGGTTGTGTTGATATTCAATATCATAGATTCAGCGCTTACATTTGTACATTTTCTCACAGGGTACCTGATCATAAATTAACTAAATGAGCTGCATTCACACAATCCACAATGCTACCAATGTAGACACAGATTTTGAGCACCCTGAATGGTGAAAAGGAACCTGGTTTATTGTCAACCAGTCACCCATTCACTCTCCTGATTAAATGTATTGTGTAGGTAAATGAATGTATTGTTGTAACCACAAGTCACGACATAGGAATGGTATAAAAAGTAGGCTGTGTGAACACGCCACTTAGCAAGACTATTGTTTTGTCAATGCCCAAATGCTTTATTGGCCTTGCGCTTTCCCCACAATCAATATTCTTTGTAGCCTGGATGCTTCCGATGAGTCATATTATCACCCATTATCATTGCTGTGATTACTTACAGCCCTTAATCTTTCACAGAGCTTTGGGGTCTGAGAATCAACATAACTGGCAAGGATCCAAGCAATGCTTTGGTGGATAAGGGTAACCTCTCCTTTAAATTTCCCACAGGCCCTCGTCTCTTTGATTGCAGATTGGTCCTTTCCCCCACCCAACCCATCGAAGGATTCGTCTGGAAGAGAGAGGGAGAGAGAGGGAGAGAAAGAGAGATAATACATAGGAGACAACGGAGAGAGACAGGCAGATAATAGATAGATAGATAGATAGAGAGAGAGAGAGAGAGAGAGAGAGAGAGTATAGAGATATAGAAAATAGAGATATTAATTTTCCACATTTCTAATTCCTTGTCCCCAAATCCTAGTAAGGAATCACTGTGGTTTCATCATAATGTTAGTCTACAATATTTCTGCATCATTGTATGGATATGCACCCTTTTAAAAAAAAATTCTGCTTTTTTCCGAGTGTACCACATGGAGAGCAGCTGGAATTCTGAACAACAATGGCTAAATTCTGTCCCTTTTTGTATTAAATTGTGCATACTGGTGGGAGGGGGAGAGAGAGAGTTTTTAGCCAGGCCATTCATTTCTTCTGAATTCCTTTGGTTTTCCTGGTGCTTGCACAGCCAAAGCAAAGGAGTTAGATAATTATTCTCATTACAGTCACAAATTTGGCATGCCAGTTGTGCTGGCTTCCAAATGAATTTCTTTTGAAAATCAAGGGATAGAAAATGTGCAGGAAAAGCAGCCAATTCTGATGGCAAATCAGAGCAATAAGGAACTATTTCTCCCTCTGTTTTCTTTTTCCGTCGACGCTCGACTGTTTGAAAAGATATCGTTACAATCCATAGCGGCTTTCTATTTTTATTTGGGCCTGAATTAATTCCCACAAAGACCCATTGGTGTCCTAAGAACAATCCCAAAAAAACATTATTTTAATGGTTTTTTTTAAAGTGGATTAGCCCACCTATCTCTTTGGGCGTGGGTGAAATGGGCAACATTTATCCAAAGGACAAAATAATAGAAGGGGGAATTGCATTTCTGTGTTCCATTGAGGGTTGCCTGAACTGTATCATAAAAACCTCAGATGAAATTTTAAATGACCCTGTGCTTTTGGGGGAGGGGATTTGTCTTTATGCCTCAATTTTCTTTGTTTTTTTTCTTTTTTTTACTGCTGGTGCATAAATACCCACAAAGTTAAGTATTAAATAAATGGAAAAACCTGGACAGTATTTTGCGTTTGGTTCCCAAAAGGTGTTTTGAAGGCCTAAACAGTGGCATTCTTTCCTGGCTCTTGAAAATAGCTGCCTCTTTTTCCTGGGTTTGCACTTCAGGGAAATGAGGTGGCTGCTTTCAAGAGTCTTCCATTTAAGCATGTTGTGAATACTTTAAAAAAAAGTTGAATAAACACTGTTCTTCACACAGTGCTGGAAAACAAGGCATGCATAAAAAAAATCCAACAATTGCAGACAACTGCTTCCTCACGCCTTGTTCATCCAGCTAGTGTACCCATCTCCAAATAAATGCCGATTAAAACAGAGATCAAAAGAATACAACAAAGAAATCGGTACCCGTGCAGCCATTTAGCAATGAATCTTGCACCCCTTGAGGTGTGTTGGATATGTCCACCACCTTGAGTTGTTTGTAAAAAGAATAAAGGCGAGATACATATAAAATAAAATAATTAAAAAAAGAAATACAAATAAATAAATACAAGCAAATAAAAATATAAAAAAATAATACAAATAAGAAAAAGTAAAAATTGAAGGCTATCAAGCAGTTGTGTGCCTTGGACAGCTCCCGGATTTACTGTCTGCCACATTCCTAGCAACCGTCATAAGTACATGCCAGTTGCCAAGCATCTTAATTTTGATCACGTGACCACGGGAATGTTCCTACATTCGTTATGTGTGAAAATTGATCCCTAAGTCACTTTTTCAGGGATGTCGAAACCTCAGAAAGTCACTAAATGAACGTTTGTAAGTCGAGAACTAACGGTATGTCAGTGGGAGGAAGAAGAAAGGACAATGAACCCCTTCTATTCCCAGATGATCAGTTTCCAGTGGGCTTGTTTTTTTTTTTCCCTCCTTCTTTTTCTCCTTCTTCAAATGTTGCTTCCTTGAAAGTAAATTCTGCCAGTTGGAGAAGCAGAGGGGGTGGAAACATTAAAGGGACACTTCAGAGAAGCGCCTACAGAGACAAGCGGGAGGATGCGGATGTAAAACACTTTGCACATTAAAAGCTTGGGGATGAACCGTGAATCGAAATTGCATGAAAAAAAAAAAACAACCACTGTGATCTCCAGGCAGAGGGATGCTCGCGAAACCAAGATATAAGATCTTATGTTTGCAGCATGAGCTTTCTCGCCTTCTTCTCTCTTCTTCCTAAATTAGTTTTATAACCGAATGATAATTAAAACCAATACCCCCAGAATCGACTAGGTCATACTTGAAAAGACCTTTGAAAAACTCTTCCGGCCAGAGAAATCTTAGGTTAGGGATACACATCCAAGGTTCAAACTTTGCTTGCATCCGGAGCCCAGAAACGAAAAATATTTTTACAATAATATGACACACACACAAAAAAATCAAAATCTTAATTAAAGGCGCCAGGTCATGCGAGATTCAGTTCTACATGGCTGGATTGGTACTGATTTCTTCATGTTTTTCCTTTGATCTCCATTTTAATCAGCATTTATTTCTGAGATTGGAACTCTAGCTGGATGAACAAGGCTTGAGGAAGCAATTTTCTGCAATCGGTGGATTATTTTATGCATGCCTTGTTTGCCAGCATTGTGGCAAAGCTGAATTTGGCTTAAAAAAAAAAAAGCCCACTTCAGAATGTGCTTAAATACTCTTGGAAGCAACTGCCTTATTTCCCTATAATTTCAAGAGCTGGCAGCAGATGCCATGTTTAGGCCCTACAAAACTTCAACATACCTCTTGGGACACAAAAAGCAAAAGGATTGTTGGTTGCACAAGTTTTTATGCACCAGCAGTAAAAAAAGAAAAATGCACCTCAGAAGATGCTTAAATACTTTTGAAAGCAGCTGCCTGTTTGCAATTCCAAGAAAAGCAGCAACTATTTAAAAAACTTTGCCACACAATATGTGATGGAACCACCTAATAAACAGAGGCATGCATATGATTTAGATTAATCTATTCAGCCCCCCTTGACAGCCTCTGGAGCTTCACCACAGCCGCACAGGGTATTCCCTGAATGTATAAAGAGAGCGGCGTAGTCAGGAGAACGTAGAAACGTCAAAGTCATCAACGTAACAGGTTGTTGAAATGTGTCCCGTTAATCTCCATCACAAGACTTTTATCAGATATCCCTCGCTTACAGTAAAGGCTGCTGTAATATTAGCTACTGTCATCAGATCAGGGTCCCGAGGACAGAAAATCTGCTGTCTTCAAAAGGGCTTGAGGAAAAACAGGATCAATATATCCATCTGTTGTCAAACAGCCGCCATCCAACAAAGTTAAAAATAGAGTCCATGAGCTCATCCTTTGGACCAAAGCAATGAATTAAGTTCATCAGAATTTATTTCCCTGTCATGGGAGATGCGGCTTGCTTGTCTAATCACTGCTTCTAGAGTGGGTGCATTGCATTGGAAATTAAGCAAATCTGGGGGTGAGCCAATGGATTACCGTTATCCAGTTTGGGGAGGAGGGAACCTGGCCTTTCTTACCAATGGAGATTCTGCCCCCCCCCTGCCTAGTCATAAGTCTGGGACTATCTCTATAGCTTTGCAAAAAAGAGAGAGAGAGAGAGAGAGAGAGAGGCATAGACCTACCAGCTTTTGCAACATGCACCTCCAATCCTATTAAAACTATCTGCAGAATTTCCCTCCCTAAGGAAGGCAATTGTGAAGTAAATCACACCTGATTTTAATATTATTATTATTTTGCCATGATGGTTAAGCCGATCACTGCAGTCGCTAAGCGAATCGTGTGTCCATTAAGTGAATATAGCTTTTCCTATTAACTTTGCTTGTCGGATGCTGGTGGCAAAGTTGCAAATGGCAATCACATGACCCTGGGATCCTGCAACCAGGCGCCTGAATTGTGATCATGTGTCCATGGGGGAAGGCGGGACGCTGCAATGGTCATAAGCGTGAGGATCGGATGTAAGTAATTTCTGTCAGTGCCTTTGAATTAAGTGAACGGTTGCAAGCCGAGGATTACCTCTGGGTTTTGGAAGGCAGGTCCTGCAAACGCAGACTTTTCTTTCTCTGTGTTTATTTTCATATGCATTTTTTTTTTAAGCAGAGGCACAAGGAAAAAAGCTTTAATTCTACTCTCATCAAAGCCCAACCAGGCTTCCTTTAATATTTATGACAATGCTTGTTTTTTTTGCTTGAAACGTAGCCCCGTTAACCTGTTTTCCCTCTGAGCAGCCTTCCGTCCCCGTCAAAAATCTTTCTGCCCCCACCCCTTTGTAATTTATACACTCTTTCCACATAGCCCTTGCCCTGGTTGAAGCTGGATCAGGTTGAAGGGCATGAAGGCCATCTGTTAGAGAGCATGCTGCAGCAAACCTTTCCACCTCTCTTCTTCATGTTAGCTAAATTGAATTCTTGGCGTGCAGGTTTGCTTAACCAAAGCTGAAAGAGACTCACACAAGGGGCAATGAATGCAACCTTGTCTTCTCAAGGGTGAAAACATCTGCCCAGTATCCTGGGAGAATGTCCTTCACGCTACAGATAGTCCTCAACCTACGACCACACTGTTGCTAAGAGAGACAGATGTTAAGTGAATTTTGCCCTATGTTAATTCCTCTTCATTTGAAGAGTTGGCAATGTTGCCTTCCCCCCCACCCGTCCCTTCTCTCACGGATGGTCATCTCCATGGAGCATGGAAGCAAACCTTCACAGATGTTCTCCAGCTTCTATGGAACAGTGTTTCCTCAGATACCCAACTCCCGCCCTCTTGCTTTGAAGAAAGACCATTAAAACTTGGCTCTTCCAACGCATCCTGGTTGCAAAGTGTTATCGTATTGTTCCCCCGACACTGGAAAGCTTTGACTTGTGCAATTGATATCCCCAGTGTTTAGCTCTATTGATTTGCTGTCCTTCGGCTTCTTTCCAACTTGATTGATGGATTGTCATTTTGGTTTTAGCTTGATTTATGAAAAGCAGTATGTCTGATGCTCAGAGCTGGCAATGGGAGAATGGCATAGAAGCCCAGGAGATGAGTAATAACAAGAAAGGAATTGGGTGGGGGGGCTCTTTTGCGTGTCCTTCTTAACCACCTTCCCATGATCCAGTGATGTGTCTTTTCAATGATAATGGAGACATTTGCGGCTGGCTGTCTACATAATATGTAATAATTCTGAGGAACTGTCTCACTCCAATGGGATTGGCCCACCGACTCATCTTGGCAGAAGGGTCATGTTGTGGACCCCGCCTGCCAAGGAATTCTGGCTGGTGGGATCCAAGGGGAGACCCTTTCCTGCCATAGGTCCTGTCCTCTGTAATATCACCCCCCCCGACACTGGTCATTTCACCATGGGGATATTCCAATGATTGCAAAACAGTCATACGAACCATCTTTCTGTCTGGCTCTGCTCTTCAATAAACTACCACCTTCTTTCTAAAGCAGTCTCAATTTTGTTTATTCCCGGCTTGCACTGGACCCCGATGAAGATTTTTCTTTTAACAGAGATATTGCAATGATTGCAAAACGGTCATATGTCACCTTTTTCACGCCGTTGTAACATAAACAGTCACTAATTGAATAGTTGTAAGTCAAGCACTACCTGTACAGGGGAGGAGAGGACTGTCTATACGTCCCTCATCCCTGGAAACTCTGACTTTGTATTGTAGACTTGCTCACTTGGACAGGTCCAAAGTATTCTTTTATTTAATCGTATCCAACGACCGTCCGTTTTTTCTTCTTAAAGACTCTTGGTCTTGATTAGTAACTGCTAGCAATGAAATCAAAACAGTCGTGGGTCCAAACTGGCCAGATCTAGCTTGGCTACTAAAAATGCCCGTATGAAAGAAGCCCATTCAAATTCAATACGTCTTGCAGATTTAATCCCTTGTGAATCGGATCTCTCAATTCCATTCCTGTACCAACCGAGGCTTTAACTTCTCTGGACTCTGGGCTGTGTTGCCTTCCCTTCGCTCTTGTTTCCTCTGCACCCACAACAACATTTTTCCCTTGCCTCACTTTATCCACCGCTGTGTTTAAGAAGAATAAACCTAGAAAAGCTCAGAGCTTCTCACTTGCTCGGAAGACAGGCCACAGGGAATGAAGATTGAGCACTTGGCTGATGCTACTTCATTGTCGATTCTGCCCGGATCCCATCAGGATTAGCTTCTCTTTGGAGACCAAACGTAATTCAGAAGCTGCCTTAGTGCATTCTTGTTCTCATGTCAAGTCTTTCTCCGATTCCCTCAATCTTGTCTTGCTGATGGTGGCGAAACCTCTCTAGTAAATGCATCTGAGTAATTCTTTTTTTTTTTTTTACACACACAGTGTTAGCCTGGAGCAAAGTGGTTCATTTGCACTATGAAACTCCAGCAATCTGCTCATCACCAAGGTGTATTTATTCATGCACATTAGCTCGTTATTAAGTGTGTGTGTGTGTGAGTTATGGGCAAGGGAATTGAGAAAAAAAACCTCCAAAAAAAACCCCTGCAAGAAATATACTACAGAGAACCAACCTAGAACTAAGGAGAAATTTCTTGACAGTTAGAACAATTATAATCAGTGCAATGGCTTGCCACAAGAAGTTGTGGGTACTCCATCACTGGAGGTTTTTAAGAAGAGATTGGACAGCCATTTGTCTGAAATGGTATAGGGTCTCCTGCTAGAGAAAGGGGATGGACTAGAAGACCTCCAGGGTCCCTTCCAACTTGTTATTCTGTTAATGCCATCGACTCCATGGTTAGTAGGATCAAGGACCAGAGATTCTGGACTGAGGCTGGGTGTGTGTGTGAGAGAAAGGATGCTCTTGGACTGTACCACTTGAAGTACAGAGGGGAAGACAACTTTGGCCAAGTCTCACTTTGGGAATTTCACAGAGGTCCATTTTCAACCCTGCTAAGAATTAATGTGTATTTGACAAAAGAATAGAGAAACTCAGCAAAATTTGCCAATTTCTTTATCAACAAAATACATTTTAAAAAAAAGTCAAGGGAGAACATTGAACTAACACTGCTGGCCATGGAGAGACACTCTTATCTATAAGCTCCTTAGTGATTAAAATCAAGATTCGGATACCTGCATGTTCAAATGACTTTCTGTTATCAAATGAATGCAGTCTTCCAATATTTGAGGGGCTGCCACAAAGAAGAGGGGGGGGGTCAAGCTATTCTGCAAAGCATCTGAGGGCAGGACAAGAAGCAATGGATGGAAACTGCCTGCTCCCATCCTTAAGGCATGACCATGGGGATGCTATGCCAGTCATAAGTGCAAGGACTTGTAAGTCACTTTTTTCAATGCTGTCATAGCTTTGAACAGTCACTAAATGAATGGTTATAAGGCAAGGACAACATGTATTCTTTGAAAGCATGTGTAAAGCTAATAAAAGTCTCCAACATGAACATGTCCATCTCTAGGATGTCATTGCTCTGGAAGTTTGTTCTATCTGTCTACCATTTTTATTTTATTTTATTGTTTTGCAAAGGTTGTTCTGATACGGGGAGTGTATTTGTCCAAGACAACATCAGAGAAGCAATGCAAAATAATTGCCTACCTAGACCATTATTTCTCATTGCATTGCCAATGTTTTCTTTTCCTACCTTGTTCTCCAGGGCTTTGAAACTTTCTAATTTCTCTTGGGGGTCTTTCTTAGCCGACTTGAGCATTGCAGGAGACAGAGAGGGCTTGGTGCTTCTGTTGAGTTGACGTTTCGCCTCTGAGAATCCTGTCTGCTCCTCCAAGACTTCTCCATCGGAAAACAGATCCAGGGCATTGTCTGAGTCCCATGAGAGATGATGTAGTTTAGGCATTAAGGTGTTGACAATGGATGAGGAGCAGGAAAATTCAGATTCAAGCCTATCCTTGGAGATACGCTCAGCCAGACCTATATTGCAGTATGATTCTTATTGCAAATGGGAGGAAGGAAAGGAAGGAAGGAAGGAAGGAAGGAAGGAAGGAAGGAAGGAAGGAAGGAAGGAAGGAAGGAAGGAAGGAAGGAAGGAAGGAAGGAAGGAAGGAACTGTAGCAAGAAAGATTGTAAAATGGGAAAAAATTCATTTGGGACTATCTGCATCTGCAAATTTTATTCCCACTTGGATTAAATTGTATTCCCCAGCTCTCAGTGTTAGTGGTATCTCCCCTTGCCTGTCTACAAAATTTAAATAAAAGCAGCAGTTTCCCATGCATGAAATTTGCTTTGTAATTTCAGTTTAAGCCCTCTCTTCAACAGCATCTCTTCCCTTCAGTTAAAAATTTGCTTCCAAATCTTTCTTAAAACAGCTTCCAACTTTGATCCCACAGCAGGATCCCTTGAAAAGTGGGCAGAAACATTATCCAAGCAGAAAATGGCAAACAGAATGTAAATAATAACTCAAGTTTCTCCTGTTGTTTTTATTTTTTCCTTTTTTTCTCTCTCTTCCAAATCTGGGTTTATTGTGTAAACCTGAACTTTACAAATGTCAAGGAATAAGCAAAATGGGAAGCCAGGGAATAAGTAAATCTCTATTAAAACTCCTGATGGTAACATCCCTTTTCAGGCTAATTTGATATTAGTCTTTATGGATCATCTCTGCTTATGCCGAAAAGATGTAGCTCTGGAGCAGAAATGGTGCTTTAATTAG
Source organism: Crotalus tigris (assembly GCF_016545835.1). Classification (NCBI taxonomy): domain Eukaryota; kingdom Metazoa; phylum Chordata; class Lepidosauria; order Squamata; family Viperidae; genus Crotalus; species Crotalus tigris. Next base: position 1,613,080 of record NW_024096732.1, read on the forward strand.
CAGGGTCATAAATAAAGCTAGGCACAAAACCCAACACAGGCACGTAAAATGGGTAACTTGGGAACTGATTACCTGGAAAGCAGGAAGTGATCCTTGATGTTGGTTTGTTTTAACTCTTTGGTTGCTGATCCAGGATGATCAGTGGCTCAGGATTGCACTTAAGATGGAAAGTGACAGGTTGAGGACCGAAAACAGGGCTGAAGCTGTGTCGACATTCCTGGTTCAAAGAAGCTGAAATTTCTCTTTAGTTCCAGTTTGCTTCTCTCCTTGATTAGTTTCCATCCGTTGCTTCTTGTCTTTGCCTTCAGGTGCTTTGGAGAATAGGTTGTCAAATGGGGATCACATGACCCCAGAACATTGCGACCGTCATAAATATGAGTCAGTTGCCAAGCGTCTGAATTTTGATCACGTGACCATGGGAGACGTTGCAGCAGCGTGGAAATAGTCACAAGTCACCTTTTTCAGTGCCATTGTAACTTCAGACGATCACTAAATGAACTATTGTAAGTTGTGAACTAGCTGTAACTTGTGCAAGAAACATCTTGAAACAAAACCAGAAGTGTCCACAGAATAAGGCAATCAAGACTTGTATTCTATCATAGTTAGAGAGAACGGTTTTTTTGTTTTAAGAAGTCGTTTCAAAGCATCAGTTTGGTTAGGCTCATATAATCTTTGAAAAATGTATCCCAATTTGCTCTTAACTGCTGAGAAACAGTTTCCAATATGTAGTTAAATAAGATCATTTACCTCTTTCCCGTGAATTCATTCTGAATACATCCATTTTCTGAGTGCTAGAACTTCAGTCTGTCTCCAGAATGGTAGTGTCACCATTCCCGTGTATTCAATTTTTGTTCCTAGATTTTTGTTTTATTATTTCAACCGTTTGCTGATAAAAAAAATGTGGTACAGTTACAATAACTAATTATAATCATTTCAATCTTGCATAAAGTCTAGCGGGTAAGGCACCAGGTTAGAAAATAAGAGATGGTGAGTTCCAGTCCTTTCTTATGCATGAAAGCTGGTTGTGTGACTTTGGGCCAATCACCAGGAGACAGTGAATTCTAGTCCTGCTTTAGGCAAAGAAGCTGGCTGGGTGACTCTGGCCAATTACCAGGAGATGGTGAGTTCTAGTCCCGCATTTGGCATGAAAACCATCTGGATGGCTTTGGGCCATTCCCCCTCTCTCAGCCCAACCTACTTCACAAAATTGTTATGGGGAGAAGAGTTCTATGTACAATTGCCGCCTTGAGTTACTTATAAAGTAATAAAAGTGAGATTTTTAAAAAGTCTAATAAAATAAATAATAAATAAATCAGAGCTCTGTGGATTTGGAGAGTCTGTTTAAAGGCTTTTCCAGCAAACCCCTTCCCAGTGATGAACCAACTCATGGGATCGAATAAAATCTCCAACTCATGTGCCAGATCCAGATGCAGAAAAACTGTTCTCCTCCCTGAGGTGCAGTGTGAAACTGGATTGATCCAGATGGTGAAATTGGATTAGTTTAGAGCCCATGTTTGCACCGCTTGGATGCAGGTGTCGACACGCCAGCAATGTGGTTATCGGTAAATAAAGCCTCTGACTTTTTGCCAGGGCAGTGCTGCAATCTCTCGAGTGGCGATTTGTCTGAAATATTGAGAACTGCCATCTGTGCACCGTAGGAAATGGGAGCTGCGAGAATCCTGCTCTAGAAAAGAAAGCCAATTCTGGAGCATTTCAAGATCTTCAACACCATTGCCTTCTTTCTATCTAAAGCAAAGATTGAGGGACTTCATTTAAGATAGCTTTTTTGTGGCCTTCATTTTCCTAGGCATTTTTTTTTTCTCTCCCTCTGTTCCAGGAGGACTTTGTGAATGCTAATGTCTTTAGCAACTGCTCGTTTAATCGGCACCAAAAACCTTTGACCTCATTCCAGGTGAGGCCCAGTGGCCTCAAAATCCAGAGTGGTTGCGTTGATCAGACACTGGTTTTATCTCCATCTTGCCTCTAAGAATTGGATGATGTAAAAAAAACCAGTGATTTTTAGTTCCTAGCTAGGATGCCAGAGCTGCTGGGGATCGTCAGAACAGGAATTGGAGAGGATTTCAAAAGAGGAGGCATCGCAAGGTAGTCCAGATAAGGAGCCCAACTTTCTCTTTATCGTCAGGTTACATTAACAGAATCTTGCAAAGCTGAGTGTATCTCTCCCCTTCTTTTCTTATATCTCTGGAAAACTTAAGGAGAGTGCCTTCTGAGATGTTTCCCACATCCCTTTTCCTTCCAAAAGCTGAGAAGCCTCTTTCATAGGAGATGGTGGCTTTGGAGAACCTGGAGACCATCTTTTTGTTAAATCCTGTCTTCGGAGCTCCAAGCTTCTTGCTAAAACAAATCTTCCAATTTTCATCTCCTGCAGATAATTCATAAGACTGTCCTGATCAATCTGAAACCCTGTCAATCTCCCCCCCCCCATTCTTTAAATAGGACTGCAGCTCACGAATTTTCTGAAAATATGTCTATCTATCCCAAAGTTTCTGTGGGTTGCCAATGTCAGATTCTGAGCTGATTAATTCACCATCCTTTCATCTTGTTAGCCCCATCCTTGAAATGAATCTCGTTGGTTGTCTTGTCAGGTAGCCAAATTAAACGTACTTAGCATCCTTCATTGGCCTAATTAATCCAACTTCTAGTTCTAAAGCTGATCTGATTTAACACAAGTCAATTAATTTGACAACCTGGGCCTCGTTTTGATTCCCTGACAGTCACTAGCCCGAGGGCTTTAGCTTGGTTATCGCTTCAAGGAAGAACCTGGCTAAAAATAACCAATTTTGATGCAAAAGTCCTATGGCCAAATGCAAATCACAAATTACAGCATGGCTATTTAACACGTCTTATTGAAACTTGAAGTTACAATGGCACAAAAAAAGTGACTTATGACATATCGAAAAACTGGATTCACTGAACATTGTAAAAAAAATGGTCGTAACTTTGAATCTGGTTACAAGATGCCTCAATGTACATCTGCAACAACTTACCGCTATTCTGGCTGAATTATGGTTGTAAGCCGAGGACTACCTATAGCACTGTTTACTATCAGTCTAGATCTACCATTTTTCTGAGGAGGCATTACTTTCTTAAAATCTCCAAGGCTAATTGTTCAAACTGAGATTGGCTGATTCTTTAAAATGTGGACAGCGTGTCTCAATTCTTCCGCGTCTTTCTCATATCTTCAATTGATTAGATTTGGCCCATTTATGCAGCCCACACTTCGGGGACAAAGCAGGGAAAATGGAAATGTGGCTGGATTTTAATTTACTTATTCCACACGTATATATTATTTTTATATGCTTGCATGCGCAATTCCCCCCTCCATTTTTTGAAAACTTCAGCGGTTTTCATGCACACCCAGCTCACTCATAAGCTGCATTCCATCCCAAGATTTGTAATAATGCAGTTTTTCCCCCCAAAAAATAGTTATATGTTGGAAGCCACTGTGGTGATTGAGAATTGTCTACAAATCTACTGGCAGATTCTCGGCGAGCTGTCTTCAAACCGGGCACCATAGTGGATTTTGGTCTTTAACGTGGCAGAGCAGGTGTCATTATAATTTCTTAGTCTTAAAGTTCAGAAATTCCCCACAATGCCTTGCAATGCTGAACAATAACTCAACTCAATGGGGATAGGAAAGGGACCTTTCTTTTGAGAACAAAGCCAAGATTTTCTGATTTGAAGGCCAATATTTGTGGGGTTGTGAAGATCAACTTCCAGTTTGATTTGGAAGGATGATTACGAATGGATTTGGGAAACCGAGGCAGGTTAGGTTTTCAAGGCATATGCAAAAAGCCTTCTGAACTTTTTGCTCAATTCTAGAGGCATCAAGTTTACCTGGGTTAAGGAATATAGCTGAATTCAACTTCCAGTCTGATGTTTTCCACTGACGTGTGATCTGAGAAATCTTTGGGGAACTGGGATCTCTCTCTCTCTCTTTTTTTTTTTCCTTCTCACTTGGGCTAGATTGTCAAGATTGATCAGAAAACAGCTCAGTTGCCCCTTTTTGCCCAGTTTTAATTAGTGTTCCTTTCATCTCTAGCCTGAAGGAATCTGCTTACTCCTGTCTCCTTAATTAGCGTTCATTAAGTAAATTCAAAGAACATCTTCGCCTTACTAACTGGAAGATTCTTAACCCTTGCAAGAGGCAGCAATGGTGTAGAGGAAGAGTAGGGCTGATCTACCATTCCTAGCATTTTCGGGATTACATTGAGTTAGTTGATGCTCTTGAATTAGGTGTGAGCAACTGGTGTTCAAATGCTAGTTGTAGCTGCTAGAGTTCAAACTAGCTACTTTATTGTTTGTTGCCCATAATACAAGAATCTCTCCAGACTGACACCTGGTCATAAGTTAAGGCCTAACTGGTTCTCCAGGGCTCAAATCTTACGGCTCTTTCTGTGAGCAGAAATGCCTGGCAGATTTTTTTTCTTCCCTGGTGAGATTCAATGCCCCCCACCCCATCGGAAGTGGCTTTGATAGCAACTTCGTTTTGCTGTGCTGTTTTCCCGCGCCTGTCAGAGCTGTGACAAGCCGGGTGTTTTTGAACATGGAAGAAAAATGCACCGAGCTGTCTGTCAACTCAGAAAGATGTAACCCAACTCATTTGGAGAACATGCAAAGAGCTTTATGGGAAATGTCATCTGCAGCAGCCTGACAAAGCCATCAGATGCCAGTCCAAGACAACAGCACAGCCTTCTACTAATGGGCTAATCGTGGTTAGAGGATCAACAGCTCTCTATGTGTGTGTGTGCATGTGTATGTGTATAGCAACTGTTCACAGTTCCAACAGCACTGAAAAAAGTGATTTAGTCCTCGCACTTACGACAGGTCCTCTCTTATGACTAAGGCAGCATTCCCACCATCACATGTTCCAAATTCAATGTCTTGGCCCCAGGCAAATATTTAGGATGGTTGCAGCCTCCTGGAGTCACGTGACCTTCCCAGCCAGCTTCTGAAGCTAGATTCGTTTAACGACTGTGTGATTCAATTCGCTTAATAACCATGACACAAAAAAAGTCATAAAATCAGGCACGAATCACTTAACCGCCTTGCTTAGCAACGGAAATTCTAGCCCGAATTCTGGTCGTAAGTCAAGGACTATCTACAATACAGCTTATGCAGATCTTTACCCAGAAGGCTTTGCAAAAAGGGAATACTGTAAATTAAATTCAGGAAATCAAGGTTTGGTAGAACTTACCAATCAGATCTTAAGATGAAGTCGGCTGTACGTTTCTGCCACTTGGGGGCAATCAGTTTCTAAACAGGATTCCTCTCTTTTAGCTGCTTATTTGGAAATTGCATCGGTAAATCCATTGCAGGGTGATAAGGATCCGTGGATGAATATTATGTGAGGTTAGCAGACCGGCTCAAGCGCACCAATTAAAGATACCCTCCAGCGTTAATTTAACCAGCCTGCTGCTCAGGATTCCACAGGGGAGCTTGGCTGAAGTTAAATATAAATATAATATAAAATCAGGTTGTCAGGATCGTTTTTGGACAAGCCCTGTGCCGAACTTCTAATCATCCGAAACATTGTTTTCAAGCTATAGGCGGATCAATAGCTTTATCACCTGTAGCCCCATCTCTTTTGCTGAGCTGTGTTTCTGCTGGGGAAAAAAAAATCTATTGGAAATGTGAAGTGAATCTTATTAATACACCTGTTCCCAACTGGGCTGCAGGACAAGTCAACTTTGGGGATGTAATTGTGGTTTGCTTTCCAAGGAGAAGGCCTCAGGACTGCAATGAATATGTTGGATTTAGTTCTGGATCCTCAATGGAACCGATTTGTGCATGGTGGGGAGAAGAGAGAAAATTCTGCTTGTTTTTTTTTTCAGATGGGTGGTTAAGCCATGTCTTTCTTAATGTCCAACTCAGCTAACATCCCAAAAGGACATCCAGCACTTGGACTGAAAATGTCACATCATAATTAACTAGACTTGGTGTACAGCAGGTGTTTTACTGTAGTACAGGCAGTCCGTGACTTAAAGCCATTTGTTTAGTGACTGTTTGAACTTACGACAGCAATGAAATTTTTTTTCAGTTGGAAGACAGAGTGGCCATTTTCCTATGGGAAATCAGGATGTCCTCAACTTACAATTACAGTTGGGATCAGAATTTTTGCTGCTAAGTAAGGCAGTTATTAAGTGACTCATGCCTAATTTTATGACCTTTTTGTCAGAACAAAAACTATGCATGGTCTAGTTTTAGTTACCTTTAAATTAATTTAATCCAAGAGACTTAATATGCCCATTTCCCATTGATCTTATCTTTGTTTTCTCCTTCTGAATCTGGTGCCAACTTTGGGACCGGTTCTCGCGACTCTATCCAAGGTAATATTTTACTTCTCTGCTCTCTAAAAAGTTGATATTCTTTGGTTTTAGAGGCGCAGGTAGCAATTTCAAACAACTTAAATTCCCATCTTGAACCAAACGGCTTTCTTTAGATATACCCCTATTATTGATCAGTGTTTTATTTTGCCATTATGTAAAGTTTATGGGCTTAGAAATCAATAGCAGACAATCACCTTGCTTGGAAAATGTCTGGTTGGTTGTAGATTGCAATGGCTGTAGTGTGCAATGGGTAAAGATGAAACTCAAACCGGAAAAAAAGAAGAAAATCAGAGAATGGGAGGTGGAAGGATAAATTCAGCCATCTTTCTCTAACCTGGTGCCTTCAAAGTGAAAAGAAGGACTGGGGGGGGGGGAGACGTGATAGTAGTGTCCCAAAATTTGAGGGACTGTCACCAAGAAAAGGAGGATCAACTTATTTTCCAAAGCATCAGAGGACAGGACAGGAAACAAGGGATGGAAGCCTATCAAAGAGAGAAGCAACCTGGAATTAAGGAGAAGCTTCCTGGCAGTGAGAACAATTAATCAGGGGAATGACTTGCCTCCTGATGTTGTGGGTGATCCATCACTGGAGGCTTTCAAAAAGAGACTGGATAGCCATTTGTCCAGAATGGTACAGGGTCTCCTGCCTGAGCAAGGGGCTGGACTAGAAGACCTCCAAGGTCCCTTCCAACTCTGTTATTCCGTTATTCAAATGCTTTGGAGACCATCTCCCATCTTCCCCAGCCAGCATAGAAGTTGCTGCTTCAATTAACTCTCTATAAATGTAACAGAGACGGGGGGGGGAGGAATAATCAAACTAAGGAGTTTGACCTCTTTATAAAAATAAATGCCACTTCAAAGAAAGAGGATGATCTGAAGGGAAACGTTTTTCCCTGTTTCTGATTAAAGGTAATTGCTTCATTTAACAGTTTTAGAACAGAAAGAAGTGAAACTTAATTTAAGCTGGTGGAGACTGAAATCCCTTCAAACTGCTTTTGGATTATTGGAAAGAGGAAACTGAATATTTTCTGTAGCATTTTGAGTACAGGCTGTCCAATTCCTGATGCTTTTGCTTTCCAAACTCTGTTTTTTTTTTTTTCAACTATAATAACTTGTGCAGCAGGGAAAGGCGAAAGAAAGTTTGGGAGTAAAACCACTTCCGGGAAGATGCAGCGCATTGCAATCTGATGTTCAGAAATGGCCAAGAAAGTGGAGAGGAAAGGAAAAGAGATTTCTTTTCTTTTCTTTCTTTATTTCTTTCTTTCTTTTCTTTCTCTCTCTCTTTCTATTTCTCTATTCCTTCCCTCCTTTTTCTATTTTTCTCTTTTCTCTTCCTTTCTATCTATCTTCTCTCTGTTTTTCTCTATCTCTCTTTTTTCTATATCTTTCTCTATCTCTTTCTTTCTCTTTTTTCTCCCTCTCTGTTTTCTCTTTCTCTTTTTCCTTTCCTTCCTCCCTCCGTCTGTTTCTTTCTGGAGTCCTATTTGGCACAGTGAAAATCAATGAGCACATCAGCAATGTCCCAAGTTAAAATCATCCAAAACTTCCATTTCCGACCCACCCGTGAATGGGTCCCACATAATTTCTTTGTATCATTTTTTTTTTAAAGGGGGAGAAAACAGGATCAGCCCGTAACCTGGAGGATCTGGGCAGAAAACACCCACAAGTTTATAAGCTCCACTTGAAATCAGAAGAGGGAGAAAGGGATGGTAGGAGATCAAACACATTATTAGTTCTCTGCAATTAAGTCCCAGAGCAACCCATGCAAATTTTCCCCAGTCTGGGAAATCCCCCGATTCTATTCCGGCTGTCAAAATACAGATCAATAGATGTTAACAAGGCTTTGAAACATGACAAGTGCTAGGAGTGGTGGGGTTTTTTTTTTGTTGTTTTTTTTGCAGGCGTTCAAAGACCCTTCATAATTCATGGTGATTCCGCCATGCCTTCTCTCTCCCTCTGGTCTTTTTGGAACAGGAGGGGGCTGTGTGTGACGCACATATCCACAAAGAGAGAGAGGGGAGCTTAAATTATAAATGAGGGTGAAGTTTCGGGAACCCTTGGCAGAGTGTTTGAACAGGCGAATGAGCAGACTCAAATGTGTGAGGAGCAGAAGATGCATTTTGAATTGTGGGTTTTTCATTTGTAGATGGAAAAGGGTAGGTAAAATGCAAGCTTCTAGGATCTCAGAGTACAGAATGACAGAGTTGGAAGGGACCTTGGGGGTCATCTAGTCCAACCCCCTGCTCAAGCAGGAGACTATCCCATTCCAGACAAGTGGCTGTCCAGTCTCTTCTTGAAAATCTCCAGTGATGGAGCACCCACTGGGGCCGTTCCTTCTCCATCATAATTTGCCTCCCAGTGTGATAGGCAAGCAACTGGTCCAAAGGAATGGAAGGAGGGGCTGAACGCTATCTCCAACTTCAAAGCTCACTCAAAAACAACTGAGAAAAACATTCCACCCTGCAAATGTGTTGGCAACCAAAGGATCCTTTGAAAGAGGAGGGGGGAAATTAAGAAAACTTTTGGCATCAATTTTTGACTGGGGTTGAATAAGGCAACTTTGCTCTTTTGTGGTATGGCTTGGTTCATCCCTTCAAGGTGTCTTCCAGTGCATCAACCATGCGCAGTCTAGAAGTTCCTTCTGGCTGCTGGAACAGCTGGAAGATGCCTTGAGGCGATGACCAGCAAAACAAGGTGACGGCTTTGTTTTCAGAAGCAACAAAAACCACACATCTTTCCACGCGACACCTTTTTGCCTCGCATGCAACCTCATCAAAGATTCAACATTTTGAATCTTTTCAAATCTTTTCAAAAGTGTGTTTTCTTGCACTTAGGGAATGTTTGTATGTTAAATAAGATGTGGGTCTTGCAAAAAAAAAAAAAGGAACAAAGTTATTTTTTTCTGAACATTTGAGCACCCTCTCACCTGCTCTGGCAAGACTTTTGTAGTTCTCAACTTACAACTATTCATTTAGTCTCCATTCGAAGTTACAACAGTACTGAAAAAACTGACTTATGACCAGTTTCACATATACAACCGTTTTGCTTAGCAACAGAAATTTTGGGCTCAACTGAGGTCATAACTAGAGGACTATCTGTATGATGAAATCTATCACACAGGGAGGAATGGTGTCCATGAATTAAAAAGACTCTGACATTTGCATTAATGCCTAAAGAGGAACAAGATTTGATTTTTTTAAGGAGAAACAATAGACAATATTTACTGAATGAAGACTACAACTTGTTCACAAAGATTCTAGCTGATCGACTGAAAATGATTTTGTAGGAATTTGTTCATGAGGATCGATGTAGTTTTCCCCCTAAAAGATGGTTAAAGGGTAATGTTAGACATATGTTAGATTATTTGAACCGACGTCATTGATTTTCTTAGAAGTGGAGAAGACCGTTGACAATTTAAATTGGGATTTCACGTCCACGGCTTTGGAAGATATGAATTTTGGAGAGAGAGAGACCTTTATAAAATGGATAAGATCAATTTAGACTTGACAGAAAGCGCACACAAAAAAAGCCCACATCATTAATGGAGATTTAACCACCAACCCTTGTAAGATTCAGAAAGAAACAAGACAGGGATGTTCTCATTTCTTGTTTATTTTAGTTCTTGAAATACTAAATGGACATATGAGACAAGATGAGAAGATTGTGCAAGTAAAGATTTTTTTAAAAAGAACCCTATGTTTTGCAGATGATTTGTTGATTCTGGAAGATCCTTTAAAGGGAATTGAAACATTAATGGGAAAACTCAAACAATTTGGTCTGCTAGCAGGTTTTAAAATTAACAAACAGAAGAGGAAGATGTTAACAGAAAAACATGAAATTAGATGCTCGAACAGAACTGATGGATAAAATGGGTCTTGAAGTTCAGAAGGAAATAAAATATTTAGGTATCACTAGGAATTGGGATTAGTGTGTTAATATTTCAGTCCTTCGGATCAATTCATCCAACATCTTGAAGCAAGGTGCAAAATGCTGTTAATTATATTTGTTAGCTTGCTGATTAGCCTTCTATCCTGCCTTTCTTTTGGGAGATGAAGGTGCGATTGATAATATTCAATCCTCTTGTTGTTGTTTTTCCATAACAACAACCTGGTAGAGTAGATTGAAACAGCTAATCATTCCTGTTAGATGTGCTGTTTGGCAAAAATAGTTTGTTTCTGACTGAACGACACCCCCCTCAAAAAAACAAGACTTGTGAGAGGTGAGTCGGAAGACTACCTGTAAATTCAGATGGCCAATTTTAATTTGGCTGCCAAAATACAGGTGGCCATTTGGTGGCAGTAGTGAGACAAAGAATACTACAAAGCTTTGGTGCCACCTAAAGGTTCCCTAGATTTTCACCATCTGGTTCTGGCACAGTGCGAAAGAAAGACAGGAACAGCAACAAAAAAAGAGTTCAACAAATAAACTCACAAATGTTATTTTTCCACTTTGTGTAAACTCTCCTGGGAATTTATTCTAGTCCCTCAGCTTTTCCTTGTAGGAAACAAACTCAGTTTACAAAGGGGGAAAAAAAGACTTTGCTCGGAGCTACAGACATATTCTCTTCCTGCTATCTACAATAGGGAGTGATTCTTGCAAGTTTTTAAAGACAGCCCTTGCACCACCCAAACAAGAGTTGGAAATGTCAAGGATTATTTTGATTCTGACATCAGAAAAGTGCCTCCCTGGGACTAACTACTGTGCATTACTCTGGAGTATTTTATTATTGTTGTTGTTATAAAAGTATGTGTGTACCTCTGCAGATTTGCCCAATATTAATGGGTAAGAAACCAGTTTAGTCTAATGGTTAAGGCACTGGGCTAGAAAACATGAGACGGTGAGTTCAAGTCCTACCTTAGGCAGCATGAAATCTGGCTGGGTGACTTTGGGAGACTCACCAGAAGATGGTAAGTTCTAATCCTGCTTTAGGCATGAAAGGTGTCTGGACTTTGAGCTGGTCTGTCTCAGCCCACCTTACAGGATTGTTATTGTGAAAAATTAGGAGAAGGAAGGTGGGGTGGATATGTTTGTCACCTTGGGTTATTTGTAAAAATAAAGGCAGGAATAGGAATAGGAATAGGAATAGGAATAGGAATAGAATAGAATAGAATAGAATAGAATAGAATAGAATAGAATAGAATAGAATAGAATAGAATAGAATAGAATAGAATAGAATAGAATAGAATGTTAGATGCAAGATTAGACCACATGGAAAAATTCTGGAGCATTCCTTCCCCTTCACAAGAATCCTGTGAAGAAGTTTGGGCTGGGAGAACCCCCTCAACTTGACAATTTGCAGCTGTGCAATTCCAGGAAACACTAAACTTGATATTTGCACCCAGAATCAATCCTCAGCCACCCCAATCCCACAAATGCACATTTGGTCTTTTTCTCTTGCTGTTGCATATAAAACTATCCCTCGGGCGCCAACTTTCCCAAGTCTTCTGGCGGGCTTAATTTGTGCATCCCTCTTGCCTGTGTTCCCCCATTCCCCCTCCCCCCATCTGTGCAAAGAAGGTGGAAAAAGTGTGTGTCTTTCTGCTTTTCCACCCAGCTAGAACAAATCCTTCTTTTTGAAGGAGCTTATTTGTTCCCAAGAAAGAGAGATTCTGATCAAACAAGGCCATTCCCGATTCCATCCACAAGATGGAGGTGAATGGGAGAGAGAGAGAAGGATCCCGCCACTGGGAAATTGTTTTTCCCCATCCTCTGTGAAGGAGGAGGAGGAGAGAGCTTCAGAGGCTGGGACTGTGCAAACAAGACATCACAAAGATTCTTCCCAGACCCATCATGACACAGCGGCTGCTTTGTTCTCTGGCTTTTGTCGTCTTCTTTCGCCCGACCACAGGAGCCATGGACGCCTGCTACAACGCCCAAGGCCGTGCCCAGCGTTGCATGCCCATTTTTGAGAATGCAGCGTTTGGGCGGCAGGCGCCAGCCTCCAACACGTGTGGCTGGCCCCCCGAAACCTACTGCTTGCAGATGGGCACGCGTGAATCCAGCACTCTGTGCCACCGCTGTGACGCGGCGGATCCTTTGCTCCACCACAATGCCTCCTACCTGACCGACTTCCACAGCCAGGAAGAGCCCACTTGGTGGCAAAGTCAGTCCATGGCATTTGGGGTTCAGCACCCCACCTCTGTCAACATCACTCTGCACTTGGGTGAGTCGGGGAAGGGGGGGGTTCATCTTCTCCGAGCGCACAGCTGCGCACAGCTGCAAAAGGGTTTGTTTCTTTTTGATCTGTGACTTCCTTTGCAAGGAAGATCAGAAGGAACCAGATGGCAGGTTTCAAATGATTGTGTTTTATTAAAAGCATTGGGTTTCTCCGATTGGCAGGGGATGAAGGGAGCCGGTGCTTTTTAATAAAATGGTGAAAAGGTGCTTTCAGATTCCTTCTGCTTTCTGGCTCCTCCAAAGCACTGTTTTTTCAACTTGGCAACTTTAAGATGGGTGGGCTTTAAGTCCCAGGATTCCCCAGCCAGCATCTTTAAGATGGGTGGATTTCAACTCCCAGAATTCCTGTGCTAGCACACATTAAGGTGGGTGAACTTCAACTCTCAGAATTCCCCAGCCAGCATGCTTTCAATGAATGGACAGTGGTGATGTTTCTTAACTGGGTAAAAAACGGCCTGAAAGATGAATGGATGATAATGAATGAGTGATGAACACTGATGATGTTATCTAGTTGGGTCGTGAAACGTCTCCAAGCCAACAACCATGCTCAGAGCGGTAAATAACAAGCCACACGCAGCAGCCCTCTGGTGCTTCGGAAAATAGATGGACCCCCTCTTTTCTGGAACACTTCCTTAAATATTAGAAGTCTGCTATCATGTCACCCCTAGTCCTTCCTTTTGTTAGACTAGACATACCTAGTTCCCACAACCGTTCACCATACTGTTTATCCTCCAGATTCCTAATTATCTTTGTTACTCTTCTCTGCACTCTTTCTAGGAGATCAGCAGCAACTCTCTCTCTCTCTCTCCCTCTCACTCCCTCTCTCTCTCTCTCTCTCTCTCTCTGAAAAGAAAGTCTCTCTGTTGTTTTCTCAGCCTCCTGTGATTTTGCCAACATCTGTTCCAAATTGAGAGAACTTCCTGCTTGGGATGAAAAACCAGAGGGAGGTTGCTGAGTTTGGGGTCCAGACTCTTACACTTCTACGCTCTTGGCCTTTTCTTGGATCTCCTGGGAGGACGCTAAGTCTCTTAGCGGTGACCTGGTGGGACCTTGAAGATTTTCTGGAACAGCCAAAATGAAAACCGTCAGGCTGAAGCAACGTGGGAGTCGCGAAGGCTGCTGCTTGTTCTCTGGCAGCTTGACCAAGGCGAGGAGAGAGGGGTGGCTTCCTACAAGCTGAGCCAAAAGGTCCTTAAAGGTTTCTTCACGTGTTTTAGTGGCTCCTATTGCTGGCTCCATCGCCGAGTCCCTTCCTGAAGGGGAACTAAGTTTTAGAAAGATGCTTCTGTAGATCTGTGGTTCATTAAGGAGTAAAAATAGTTGGAGATTCCTCAGATCCTCATTTCAGAAGCTCACTGCAGGAGATCAGTCTGGGGATTCAGACAAGATCCATTTGCTCACCTTGACAACCCACTGCTTAGGTCTGTACCAGAATAGGTGGAGGGAGGGAAGGGAGGAAGGAAGGAAGGAAGGAAGGAAGGAAGGAAGGAAGGAAGGAAGGAAGGAAGGAAGGAAGGAAGGAAGGAAGGAAGGAAGGAGGGGGAGTATAAGGGAATTAATGCAACCCCCAGCTACTTTTTTTTCCTGGATTTGGGCTTCTAACTTCTCTTCTTCTCCTTCTCCTTCATTTTCATATTCTTCTCCTTCTCCTCCTCCTTTTCTCCTTCTCCTTTCTTCTCTTCTCCTCCTTCTCCTTTTCATATTCTTCTCCTCCTCTCCTCTTCCTTCTCCTCCTCCTTTTCTCCTTCTCCTCCTCTTCTCCTTTCTCTTCCTTTTCATCTCTTCCTCCTCCTCTCCAAAAATATTTGCAAACCACTGTCTTTTCTCTTCATCCCCTCTTCCCTGCATCCCACTATAATGGTTGAAAAAATAGCTGTTGGGTGTCTTCTTGGTGGAAACAAGAAACATCTTCCTTCTCTTCTCCTGATCCATGGCAGATGTTGACATTTCTCCTTGACGGAGTTGTTGAATAACTCCATACACTTAACCCTGCAGCCCTTTTGCGTCAGCCCAGCTCCTCCTCCACAGACAATATTCATATGGGTGTAATTAAAGTTTGTTTTAATTTTGCTTGAGTGGGTGTCCCAGAATAACTGCCATTTTTCCATAATAGTTTAGACTCCTTAGCGCCTTGCCTATTCGTTAATTGTTCTGCTTTGGACATCATGTGTGATGTTGTGCCTTGAACCATCAGCTCTTCATGGAAAAAGTCTTTCCTAAAAAATAATAAATTGCTTTGAGACTAGTTTTTTAAAAAAGCAAACCAAACCCCAGATTAAATGCTCTCTTTCCAGAAAAAGAACTGATCTGCTTCTGATTAATGTTATTGAAGCAAACATGGCTGGGCATAACACTGCAGCAAATAATGGTTTCTTTTAACCATGGTTTGTTGAATTAGCCTCCATGGCTTTCATGTAGTCCATTAAGCCATGAACAGTGGCTTGCTAATCACAATAGCTGCATTTGCAGAACACGCTAAAATTAACTTAAAAGCACTAGGAACATGAGATGACCTAAAGTAACTTGTGAACATAATTCTAAAGAAAGCAGATTAGAAAAATCTTGTTGTGTCTTGTGTTCGGCTGTCCAATATTGTTAACACTGGTTTACTTCATATGAACCCAGTTAACCTGTTTGTTGGTTTAATTTGTTTTCCTGTTGATAGAATATATTAAATCCTAAATCAACCAGACATTAAATTTACAAAACACACTTAGTCATGAAATTGCTTAACACTAGCACTAGATATTTTTCAGTTCAATACCTCTAGTTTTGCAGACATGAAAATAAAATTTAGCTGATCTGATTTGTTTATAGAACTTACAACATAGAATAATTGAGTTGGAAGGGGCCTTGGAGGTCTTCTAGTCCAACCCCCTCTCAATTAGGAGACCCTATGCCATTCTGGACAAATGGCTGTCCAGTCTCTTCTTGAAAACTTCCAGTGATGGAGGACCCACAAATTTTGGAAGCAAGTCGTTCCACTGATTAATTGTTCTCATTGTCGGGAAATTCCTCCTTAGTTCTAGGTTGCTTCTCTCCTTGATTAGTTTCCCTCCATTGCTTCTTGTTCTGCCTTCAGGTGCTTTGAACCCCCCTCTTTTCTGTGACAACCCCTCAAATACTAGAAGACTGCTATCATGTCCACCCTAGTCCTTCTCTTCACTGGACATGCCCAATTCCTGCAACCATTCATTTGATGCTTTAGCCTCCAGCCCCCTAATCATCTTTGTTGCTCTGCTCTGCACTCTTTCTAGAGCCTTGACATTCTCAACTTCTTCTTCTCCCCCCCCCCCTTTGCAGGCTGCCCAAACACACACATACACACTTTGCCCTTTGACAACCAAGTCAGCTCCTGGATCCATCAAAATCACACATATATGGGCAGGATCCAAATGAGAATTCTAACTCTCTCTCTCCAATTGTCTCTCTCTTTCTCTTTTTCATATTCTCTCTCTCTCTCTCTCTCTCTCTCTCACACACACACACACACACACACACACACACCAGTACCAACAGCCACTTTTCGTGCAAAATGGCCTTAGGAAGCTTTAATCTGTTCTGGGTTTCCTTTTCTTGCCACTCTTCTCTAGCAAGCCATGGCTGCGACTGGTTGCAACAACAGATCCTTTCTTTGGACAGGATTCCTTTGTTTGTTGATCCGGAGAAGAAGAAGCCAGGGCAAAGAAATAAACATTACAGTTCAGATGGAAAAGATAGCGGTGGGAAAACTAGATCTGCAGCTTGTTTTTATAGCAAGGTCTTGAGCCCAGCTCACTGAGAAACGGTCCAAGCAAGGCATGGAGGAGCTGCCTGTAAAAATGGAAGGAGGAAGTTGCAGTAAAATTTGCCGGAGGCTTTGCTGATCACATCTCCCAGTTCTCTGACATCTGAACTCCTGATTTCCCAGAATTCTTTGGCAAAGCCTTGCTAGGCATTCTGGGACCTGACATTCCAGCACCTCATAAAGGTGTCAAATTGAAAACAAAGCTGTTTGTTGCTTCTGCTGCTGCTGTAAACATTGCTGAGTGCTGTTTCTCTAACGGAAGGAAGTGATGGTTTGCAACAGTTCCCAAATTAAAAATCCATCAGCAAAACATTTATACAGAATTGCCACCACTTTGAGAAAACATCTCAGAGGACAGAATCAAACATTAGCATAACAAATCCCCCGCGCATCTGCAATACTATCAATATTTATGAGTCTCCCCTCCTGGGGACGGTGCTTACTTCTGAGTAGACATCTGTGGAGTGCACTCAACAGAGGAAAACACTGAATAAAGAAAGCAAAGGCGGAGTAATTTAATAGGGGTGGAAAACTCAGAGGAGAGGAACTCTTCCTAATACAGGTATCCTGTGTAACAAAGAGAAGGACCAGGGGTGACATGATAGCAGTCTTCCAATATCTGAGGGGCTGCCACAAAGAAGAGGGGGGTCAACCTATCCTACAAAGCACCTGGAGGCAGGACAAGAAATAACGGATGGAAACTTATCAAAGAGAGATCCAACCTAGAATTAAATAGAAATATCAATCGGTGGAACGGCTTGCCACCTGAAGTTGTGGGCACTCCTCCATCACTGGAGGTTTTTAAGAAGAGATTGGACAGCCATTTGGTATAGGGTCTCCTGCTTGAGCAGAGGGTTGGACAAGAAGACCTCCAAGGTCCCTTCCAACTCCTATTATTCAATGTCCTATAACAACCTTGAAGGGAGGAAGTTGAAAAGACATTCATCCTATCCTGAATAGTTTCCTTCCTGGAATTTAATTTAATTTTTTTTCCCTCTCCTCTTTAGGGAAGTCTTATGAAATCACCTACGTGAGGTTGAAATTCCACACCAGCCGTCCAGAGAGCTTTGCCATTTACAAAAGGAGTCAGGCTGATGGACCCTGGATCCCATATCAGTTCTACAGTGCCTCTTGCAAGAAGACCTATGGAAAGCCAGAACGGCAGTTTTTGAGATCTGGAGAACATGAGCAAGTGGCCTTGTGCACGGATGAATTCAGTGACATCTCCCCTCTGAGTGGTGGGAACGTGGCTTTCTCCACATTAGAAGGCCGGCCCAGTGCCTACAGTTTTGACCAAAGTCCTCTCCTCCAGGTATTAAAAAATCAGACAGGTAGAAGAATCCTAATGCAATTCTCCCTGCCTTTTGCTTACATAAATAAATGTAACCTCCCCAGATTAAAACAGTTGGTTGAAGCAGTCAACCAAATACTCCCTCGAAAGGTTGAACAGTTTCCAAAGCTAAACAGCAATAAAATTAGCAATTGAGTAGTGGCAGGATCAAAGCAGTGTTCAAATTGAAGACGATCCAACACGAATGCATTGACATGTTTTTGTCATATTAGAAAATCTGGAAAAATTAAAATGGTCTTGCCCGGGGTCCTAAAGGCAATATAGATAGTGGAACCTGCGTGAAACTTCTCATTCCAAATTCAGAGGGCTAAAAGAACCTGGTGAGGTTCTTGGTGTATAGGAAGGAACAGGATGAGGAGTAAGTCTCCTTTTTTAACTTTAGAGCCAGTTCTCCAGATCTTCACAGCTCCCGTAGTTCCCCAACCTCCATTAAGCCCCAAAGGAAGAAGTAAGATGTAAGGCGGCTGTCTCTAGAGGCCTCCAAAACTCTTCTTCCCAAGTTGGTTTGGGAAAGACCCCAAAAGACACGAAGAATTCATAATTCAAACATGGCTATCTCCAGTTTAAAGGATCTTGGATAGCAGACTTGGAAAAGGTTCTTCTTGATGTTCCTCAACTCTTTTGCAAATGTCCATGCCAGACCAGTGTGTTGCCTCCAATATTTTTATTATTCTGCAGGAATGGGTGACCTGTACTGATTTGTTGATTTCTTTGGATCGCCTTAACACCTTCGGGGATGACATCTTCAAAGACCCTAAAGTGCTTCAATCTTACTACTACGCCATTTCAGACTTCTCGGTCGGGGGGAGGTAAGGTGAAACTTTATAAGAGGAAGTCTCTGAGTAATTTTGGGGGTGGCATGAGACAACGTTTATCAATAGAAGGAAATATTTATAACTCGGGGTGGGTTGAACTGTGGGGTCCTTGGTGCTCTCTGAACTTGGTGGTTTTCTTGCAGGTGTTTCATGACCCAACAAGGCAACGTCATCAATGTTAGAAGGGAGTGGGGACTTTGTCTCTGCTTACGGTCAGAAGCTCTGAGCTTAGTGGAAAAAAGCCACTGAAAAAGTGACCGTTTTTCACACTTATGATGGCTCAGCATCCCTATGGTCACAATCTAGAATTACTATCTTTTTCTTTTAATGTTAGGTGGATCGTCTTTTGATAAACTGGTTTTCTTGGAAAGGCTTCTGTGGTGAGGTCACATGGCAGGGAGGGAATTCTCTACCTTATCTTTTTCTCATTTACATTGAGGAAGTTTCTTTCTTGTTGTTAGCCTCCCGTCTCCTGTATTAAATCTGCCGTGGCGTTTTTGTCTTCCACTTCAAACCTGAAATTCAGTAGATTCTACGCTGGTTTTAAGAAAAAATAAATAACGCCCCTCTGCCCACAGATTACATCTCTCTCATTTGAGATATTGAAATTTCATGCGGCACGCCTGTCGAAGTAATCCACCAGGGCCTGGTTAAATCATATTTAAGCAGAAACGTTCAGTAAAACATGTCTGCAAAGATGCCCATAAGCTGACAGTGAGGCAGACATTCTATCCCTAGGCTTGATTCGGGAGTAAAGCATTAAAATGTGATTAAAGTGTTATAACGCACAATTAAATCTACCTGAAATAACGTTAAAAAAATCAGCCAGACGAAGAAAGATTAGTCAGAAGAGACATCCAGCCATTTAAAATGTAGATATTCCTCAAGTTACAACTATTTGTTTGGTGACTGAAGTTACAAAAAGAGACTTATGGCCATTTTTCACACCTAACGACCGGGTGCAGGTGATCAGGTGATCAAAATCCAGAGCAACTGGCATGTCTTTGTGACAGTTGCAGCGTCCTGGCTTTGTGTGAACTTTCCCAGCTGGCCTCCGACAAGTCAAGTAAATGGGGAAGCATGCTTTCCTTAACGGCTCCAGCGATTCTCTTAACAACTGTGGCAAGAAAAGGTCGTAAAGCAGAGCAAAGCTGGCTGAACAACTGTCTTGCTTAGCAAGGGCTCAATTGTAGATGAAAGTCACGGAATCTCTGGAGCAGAAATTGCAATTATTTCTTTTTTTCCCCCAAGTTCATTATTTTCCCACTAAACCGCGGTCACAGCCCATCCCTCATCCAAGTTGAACGAATTGCGGCATCTATGAGCCCCGTCACTTTTCCCATTCATAAAATTGATTAAACGGTGGCCATTTTTCATTAAAAAGGCTCCTTTCCTTTCCCTGCCAGAGCCTCGTTGAATATATTTCGTGTTTGCTCCGCTTGGGAAGAGAGGACATATATTTTCTTTGGGCTCTTAGGTGGCCTTGATGCTTCGGCACGCTGTGGGGTTTTTAAATGAGGTGTGTTACCCCTTGCAAATTAAATATGATGGACACTTTCCCTTGGGTTAGAGAGAAGAAAAGGTGATATCCCCCAGCAGTCTGCTCAGAATGTCTTTCTTTCTTTCTTTCTTTCTTTCTTTCTTTCTTTCTTTCTTTCTTTCTTTCTTTCTTTCTTTCTCTTTCTTTCCTTCCTTCTTTCTTTCTTTCTTTCTTTCTGTCAGAGCAAGAACATCCAATGTTAGCTTTCCGATGTTAGTTTCATCTGTTGGAACCATGACACTTTCTTTCTTTCTTTCTCTCTCTCTCTCTCTCTCTCTTTCTTTCTTTCTTCTTTCTTTCTTTCTTTCTCCTTTCTTTTTTTCTTTCTCTCTCTCTCTCTCTCTCTCTCTCTCTCTCTCTCTCTCTCTCTCTCTCTTTCTTTCTTTCTTTTTTAAGTTTCTTCCTTGCTAATTTTCACTGCCCGGAGTCCTGAATAGTGTCCTGCAGGAAATAGATGTCTCATAAAATCCTAACCAGGACCACCCTGCTTTTATTACTCAATCATCTCAGAAAGCTGGAATTTTTTAATCAGCTAAAAAAGGCTATTGACCCCTAGCCCAAAGTACGGGTCAGAGTGATGCTCTGCAAGGATACCACACAACTTGATTTGCCTCCAACTTTGCTGAGTGTGTGTTCCTCCTGACCAAGGGAGGACATTTGGAAAGAGGAAGCAAATGGGGGCATGGTAGACACTGGGTGTGTGACCATTTCACCCACAATTTCTGAAGGTAATTAAACCCAGGGCCGTATTAAATTACACCCAGTGATATAAGAAGGAAATTACAAACCAGCTGGAGGAGAACAATAATTAAAGTATTAGAGTAAATTGGTGGAGTAGGCTAAGTTGGGTTAGTGCTGGAGCAGAATGCTAGAATAGATCAGAGTAGGCTGGAATAGGGATAGCTTGGTGTGCGTTGGAACAAGAGTAGGTTGTCATAGAAAGAAATGTTGGGAATAGAGTTGGAGTAGAACTGTTGGAGTAGGGGCTGAAATAGGTTGGAGTAGGAATTGGAGTTGGAAAAGGTTAGAGTAATGATGGAGTAGCACTGCTAGAGTAAGTTGGAGTAATGCTAGAGAAGAAATAGGATGGAGTAGTGTTTCAGTAAGTAGGAGCATTCAAGAAGAGTAACCCATTGGACGAGGATGGCAAGACCTAATCCATGGGTGGGGTCCAGCCATTGTGACTGTAGCTTCCTTCTCTATGAAGAAGTGGGGCCACCCTTCTCCAACAGCTGCCTCTTGTGCCTTTGCAGATGCAAGTGTAATGGGCATGCCAGCGAATGCATCCCTAATGAAGAGGACCGGCTGGTTTGTCTCTGTCAACACAATACCACCGGGGTGGACTGCGAGATGTGCCAGCCGTTCTATCAAGACCGCCCCTGGGCAAGGGGAACAGCGGAGTCACCCAACGAATGCCTTCGTAAGTTCCCTCTGGCTGGTTTTCTTTTGGGGGGGGGGGTGTTATCCGTTCAACTCTTACGAGCAGCTCATTCCCACCAGCTTGTATCAGCTGACACACAAAACATAGCAAAATTGTGTATCGCTATTGAGTCACAACGGGGCTTGAGTGGCAAAGATTCTGCAGGCAGAAAATACATCAAGGCAGCCTAATTTCGTTTCTTAACATTTGCATAGCTTTTAAAAACTCTTTAAAGCTTTCCCGGTATCTATACACTACTGAGGCTCTTCTGTCTGTAATCTTCAGTTAGCTGAAACAGTACACCAGACAACAATTTTTGTACCCAGGTACCTCAAATCACCAACTTAAAGAGAGAGAAAAACCTTTAAAAAATCCAAGACCCATTGCTCCTGTGGGAATTGAACTTTCCAGGATGTTCAGATCAGTCTTATTCACAACATTGTACCCATGGCAGCATCCTCACAGTTATGTGATTGTGATTTCCAACATTTCCTGCTAGCTTCCTACATGAAATGTCAATGGGGAAGCCAGCAGGAAATCAAAAGTCATTCCCTCATCTATTGCTTTTTTGCTGACCTGTGGTGATCATCTCTTTAGGCAGAGAAATATTGACACAGGATGACCCCAATGCTCATAGATTCTCTAATAATATCTGCAAATACAGTGGTACCTTGGTACTCATCATTAATTCATTCTGGGAGACACAACGAGTACCAAAAATAATGAGCACCAAACAAATTTCTCCCATAGTGTAGTGAGTCACAAGGCAGCCAACACTGACAAGTTCTAGCTTGTGCATTGAGTAACAAATGAACAATGAGTATCAGGACAAAATTTTCATATCAAAATGCATTGAGACCCAAATTCAATGAGTTTCAAAACAGCTGAATACCAAGAGGATTCAATCTAAAGTTAGGCAACAAGGCTTAGCTTCAGGAGAGTGAAAACTATCCATGATGCTTTTCTCCTGTCTTTATCCAGCATGCAACTGTAGCGGTAGATCAGAGGAATGCTATTATGACTGGGAACTGTACCGGCGCACCGGGCATGGTGGTCATTGCGTGAACTGCCGGGACAACACGGGTGGACCTCACTGTGAATACTGTCGGCCCAATTTTTATCGTTGGGATGATCAGATGGCATGCCAACCCTGCAACTGCAACCAAGCAGGTAGGGTGGTGGGAAGATGGGACAATAATTTGTATTACTGGGAAGGGTGAAGCAGGCAAGGGAAATATAACATCATTAATCTTCCACAAGAATTCCATTCCATAGGAATGGAAAACAAATTATTTTTATTTGCATGTCATAGAATCCTAAGCTTGGAAGGGATCATGAGGGTCTTCCAATTCTGAGCAGAACACAGAGTAATGCTATCCAGACATTGCTTGAAATCCTCTAGTGATGGAGCCTCCATACTTCAAGAGGCAGGCAAATCCCTTTGACTTTTTTTCTCCTTGTCCTCCTTTTCTTTATTTAATGGGTTTCCAGATTTAATCAAGGCCGGATGAACATGGAAGCCTAAGATTGGATAATCTTGTTATTGCTACTGTCTTCTGATTATTGCTTCTGTCTTCTTATTCCCTCTGTCTTCTTCTTATTCCTTCTGTCTTCTCCTTATTGCTTCTGTCTTCTTCTTATTCCTTCCATTATCTTCTTATTCCTTCTGTCTTCCTAGGTTCTTTGAATCCTCAGTGCGATGCTGCAGGGAAGTGTGAGTGCAAAGCGACAGTGACAGGCTGGAAGTGCGAGCGATGCCAAGAAGGATTTCATTCCCTGAGTGAAGGAGGGTGCAGGTAAGAACCAAGGAAGTCAGAATGGAAAAGTCATCTGCTCTGTTGTGTAATGTGTAGATGCTGATATGAAATGTCCACCTTTGTTTTTGCAGACTTTGTGCTTGTAACTTTGCTGGAAGTTTGGGGATGTGTGACCCCAATTCAGGGCACTGTAAGTGCAAGACTAAAGTGGAAGGCTATCTGTGCAACAAGTAAGTGAAATGTTTGTAAGCTGAAACCTCTTCTCTTCTTCTTTTTCATCTGCCTCTCTTTTCCTTTTCATAAGTAACTTGACAGAATCTGCTGCTTTCTTTGTGTGGTTTCCACTGATGCTATTGAGGACAACAATTTTTAAATTTGTAAGTAAATAGATGAAGAGGCAGCCGTAACTGAAACAGCCCTCATTGCATTGCCAAATTTTGATGGAAAAGGGTGAAATGTGGGGAGCGCAATTTAGAGTTTAAAAAACTTGACACTTGGAAGGGACCAAACCAATTGGCCTCAAACTATTATCCATCCATCCCTGGTTAGAACAACATGTTCTAACTGTGTGGAGCTGTCCAAGGTCCTGAAACACAGCACCATTTCTCCAGCTTAAACCATTCTCTGATCCTTCTTGAGGTTCTTCTTTAATCTGTAGAGGTTCTTGTTAAAATTTGGGGGCCAGGATTTTCCCCCATCAAAAGCTCCCCACGCACACACTGTAGAATGAAGGAGGGTTAGAGAGTGAGCATAGCCCCTCTCTACTGTCAGTAAAAGTTGTATGTCGGGAGAATGATTGCACAGATTTGTGAGACCCTTCACAAGTCGTGATAAGGACTCAGTGCAGGGAAGGGAAGAGAGAAGACGAGATGTGGATCACCATCATGGACTCCCATCAGAGAGGCCATCAATAGAGGGGGTCAAAGTAGAAGAAATAGAAAATTGGGTTGAATAGCTAAGAAAATTGTTGGACAGTATTCACCATTTAATAGTTGAACTAACTGTTGACATCCAGATTACTTCTGGAACATCATGAACTATTTAATGTTCCACATAGTTCCTCTTAGAAAATTTACGTCACTCTCTCTCACACACAAATAGTTGGAATATCTGGTCATGGAAAAACAAAAACCTCTGGATTTCTTTAACATTTCATCCTTAGAACAGAACAGAATATTGTTTTCCATTTTGTTTTTATGGGCAAGTCGGTTCTCTTCTCAACAAGCAAAGTTTCATCTATTTACCTCATTTATTTGGGGGGGGGGGAATTGTCTTTTGCACCAGCAGGAGGTATTTTGATTCTAGAGACTGAAGCTTTACTTAGCAAATAGTTCCCTGTTTATTTATTTTTTATTTAAAGGAATCTAATTAAAATGCAATTGGAAGAGAAACCCAAGGAACTAAATCATAATAAATAAAATAAAACCAGGTGGGTGGTAGAGCATCTGGCAGGCCTCAGAAGAGGAACACCAAGCAAAATTGAACATCCGGTGTTTAAAGATTGTTGTTATTGTTAAAAAGTCTTCTTCTTTTAACTAGCTTGGGGCAGGCGACTTTTCATTTTACAAAGGGATGGGGCTGTTTTCCATAAATGTGATCCTCTTCCCTAAAGAAGCCTCATTCATGGTTTTGTTCACACAGATGTCAGCCTGGCAGTTTTAACCTACAACCTCACAACCCAGAGGGATGTACAAGTTGTTTCTGCTATGGACATTCAACCGTCTGCACAACAGCTCCAGGATACGAACCCCGTGACATTGTCTCTGACTTCAGACAAGGTGGGCTGCAAGGTTTTGGATTTCATTTTCTGGTCTGTCTTGAAGGACTGACATTTATCTACTCTGTCTGTCTGTCATCTATCAAGGAACAGGAGGAAAAACTGGTATCAGATCAGCAATTAGATAAAAGAAATCTGAGTTTGAGACACAACTGTCGCAGATGTTCTCTGTGGAGAATTTTGGGGCACACCACACCATCCCTGGGAATTGGGACACCCTTTCATTCAGCTGAAGGTCCCCAAAAGATCTCAACTATTAAATCCGTACGCTGCTGTGAAAAACATTTGGGCCAATTACTCTTTGCAGAATTCTTAAAACGTCTGGATCATTCATGTCCTAGCTTAGTATAAGTGGGGCCATGTAGCTTTGCCTTTAAAAACAAACAGACAACCCCTGTGTGTGTGGGGGGGGGGGTGTACAGATGGAGTGTGAAACACCATCCTATTAAAATCCATCCTGATTATATTTAAAATGGAATGTGAATTGCCACATTAATTTTAATGCGTTCTTGGGTTTGTAGCAGAATTAACCTTTGTCTCTGCTTAGCATGGGAAATTCAACTTATTTTTGCTTGGCCACTTAAGGGCAACGTTTTTAAAGCGCGGGATAATTGTATTTTTTTTTAAAATAAAAGTGTTGCAGTCTTTCAATGACATGTAATTAAAGATGCAATCTTTTCTGCTCTCCATGAGTAAGGATGCTAAGGATCGGTTTAGACCAGATGAATGTGGTCATGCTGGCTGCTGTTTTTTTCCCATTTTTTAATCCAGGACTTGATAGCTGGAAAGCAGAACACTCAGATGGGCAAGATGTTTTTCTACGCTGGGATGGAGACGTTATCTTCGTAGACCAAAATGAACAGGAGGTTACTGGATTTAAGGCACCAGGTAGGACAGCTCCTTGCTAAACTAGGCACGGTTGGATCTGATTAATAGTTGGATAGGGCACCACTAGGAGATGCAGAATGCAGAATAACAGAGTGGGAAGGGCCCTTCCAGATCTTCTAGTTGAACCCCTTGCTCAAGCAGAAGTTCCTATAATATTCCGGAGAAATGGCTGTCCAATCTCTTCTCGACAAACTCATTCACAAGATGGATCAAAGCTCACTTAACAATTTAGCAACTGAAATTTTGAGGACTACCCGTAATTCCTTGCATTATATAATTCTTTCCTCTCTGTTCTTGCCTCTCCACTGCTTAGAGAAATTTCTAGGCGATCAGCGTTTTAGCTATGGCCGACTGCTCTCAGTGGTCCTTCACTTCGAAGACAACACAACGGATGCTTCTTCTCCTTCTGTCCAGTTAATTTTGGAAGGGAATGGCGTCTCTTTGTCAGCAAGACACAAGAACCTGGAAGAAAGAAGGAATGACATCCCGTGCGAAGAACGGATTGTGTCCTTCAGGTATCAGTCTGCTTTTCTCTCAGCTTGATCGGGGTCCTTGATCAGGATAAATCGGGGTCTTGCTTATGAGCACCCTGGAGGCATCTAGTCAACCCCTCTGAGCACCAAAACGCTGGACTGTGAAGGACCTCACCTTAACAGGCCTGTAAATGTGTAACACACCACAGACATCTTCATAAAAGCATCCCACTTGATTTTTTTTAACAAAGCAATAATCATGCTGAGCACTGCAATACCCTTTGATGCTGTTCAATTAACTCTAAACCGCTGTTGGCAAACAGCAGGATGAGCTGATCAATGCTACATTCCTTTCTTTGTGGAAAGTTATAAATATCCAGAGAACAGCAAGGGTCAGGATTTCTGCAGAAGGAAATTAAAGGTTTTTATTTAAAAAAAGAAACCTTGATTGAGTAAGGACCTGTTAATCCCTCAGGTGACTTTTCTGCAAGTTTTGTCTGATTACAATCCAGGGTTGCTTGGTTGCAGGTTGCATGAGGCGGAAGAGGCCATGAGTTTGGGTCTGTCGCCTTTCCAGTTTCAACGTATGCTTTCCAATCTGACGATGCTTCGGATCCAAGTTAAAAGTAAACCCAGATCAGGTGAGCTGAACAACAGAAGAAAGTAAACCACGATGTGGTCACCTTGATCACGAGCTACCAGAAATTCAAATCCAGGTTGTAAATATCTTTTAGGATCCATTGCAACTTTGAACAGTTGCTAAGAGACTACCTTTGGACTGAAGGCAGCTGAATTTTTATTCTCACTGTATAACTTGGGTTTCTTCTTCTACAGGCAGAATTGCGCTAAAGGAGGTTCGACTCGCCTCTGCTCATCAGGGTTTCTCCAAGTGGGCTCCGTGGGTTGAAGAATGCCTCTGTCCCCAGGGGTACCAAGGCCGATTTTGCGAGTTTTGTGCTCCAGGTTA
The DNA here is from genome assembly GCF_016545835.1 of Crotalus tigris. Taxonomy (NCBI): domain Eukaryota; kingdom Metazoa; phylum Chordata; class Lepidosauria; order Squamata; family Viperidae; genus Crotalus; species Crotalus tigris. Next base: position 1,640,382 of record NW_024096732.1, read on the forward strand.
CCAACGGGAGATTGCTTGGGGTGGGCCCTTCGCAAGTTGCGTGCCTTGTAGCTGCAACCAACACGGGAGCTGTGATGCTAATTCAGGTGAGAGTAAAGTTTTGCTTAAGATTCCTTTCTGGGTTTCTTTCTCTGCCTATTATGCAGCTCTGGGCTATGTTGTCTCTTATCTGACAGTTCTCTAAAGCTGCCTTAACAGACTCTTGCCGATCTGAAGGTACAAATCTCCCACCGTCTCTTTTACATCCTGAGAAACTAGGGAGGGTCCCTTCTGAGATGTTTCCTACGTCCCTTTCCTTCTCTCAGCTCATCTCTCTCTTGTCTGACCCTCGCCTAGTCTGCAGCAATTCCTCCTACCTCCCAGGGTCAATAAATCCGTAAGTGAGGCAGATTTATCAAGACTACAGGTGTATCGCTCCCTACAAGGATCTGAACTACTGACGATCAAAGCAAATTGGCAGCAAATAAGAGTCAACAGAGTTCAAGGAGGGCTGGATTCACGTCTCTTGTGGGCACGAAGGGACTCAAGATTGATGACACGTTTGACCCCTCCCTCAGGTCATCTCCTACAATTATACTTCCTAAGAGCTTTTCTTTCTGAGAAATCTTTCTAAGATGTCTGTGTCTCTGCCCTTCCCTCCTCTCCTTCCTCCTTCCATAGGTATCTGCCAATGTCTGCACAACACCGAAGGGCCAGGTTGTGAGCGATGCGCTGTGGGCTTCTACGGCAACCCTTTTCTTGGGCAACCGGATGACTGCCAAGCCTGCCCGTGTCCGGGGCAAGGGCCTTGCACAACCATGGTAGACAACGGAGAAGTGGTCTGCACACACTGTCCCCTGGGACAGAGAGGTGGGTGACCCCACAGCAGGGGGGGTCTATTCTGATTATTATTATTATTATTATTACTCTGTTGCTTTGCATGTGCACTGAGAATTTCTGCACCGGAGGCCAATTCCTTGTGGGTCTAATCACCCTTGGCCAAATAAAGTATTCTAATTCATCATCATTATCATCATCATCATCAATTCTCTTTGCCTTTTTCAGGGCGCCTCTGTGAATTATGCGATGATGGTTTCTTTGGGGATCCCCTGGGACGAAATGGATCGGAGCGCCCTTGCAGCAGCTGCGATTGCAGTGGCAACATGGACCCCAATGCAGTGGGCAACTGTGACACTCTCACTGGCCGTTGTCTACGTTGCTTGTACAACACTTCAGGGGAGCATTGCGAGAGGTGCCAAGAGGGCTTCTACGGAAACCCTCTGGATGCCAGCCCAGCCACCAAGTGTGCCCGTGAGTCTTCCAGCAGAACCAAAGAACCGCCCCAAAGGTTACTAAGATATGACAGGAGGTGCACAGTGTGAGCGATCCAATCAAGACCACCTTTGATCTCTTGAATGTAGCAGAATGACAGAGTTGGAAGAGCCCTGGGGGTCTTCTAGTCCAGCCCCCTACTCAAGCAGGAGACTCCATACAATTCCAGACAAACCCAATCTTTTTTTTTTTTTTAAATCTCCAGTGTTGGAACACCCACAACTTCTGGAGGGAAGCCGTTCCACTGATTAAAACTCACTTAACAACTGCCTGGCTTAGCAATGTGAATTTTGGGCTCAGTTGTGGACGTAAGTCGAGGACTGCCTGTATAACAAGACAAGAAGCAACGGATGGAAACTCATCAAGGAGAGAAGCAACCTAGAAGTAAGGAGAAACTTCCTGACAGTGAGGACAATTAATCAGAGGAATGACTTGCCTCCAGAGGTTTTGGCTGCTCCAACACTGGAAGTTTTCAAGAAGAGATTGGACAAATATTTGGGTCTCCTGCCTGAGCAGGGGGTTGGACTAGAAGACCTCCAGGGTCCCTTCCAGCTCTATTCTGACTGAACTCTGCAGGGTTTTTTTAGCCATTTGATTGCATTTCAGCCTCAGGCTGCTTCTCCTTCTCTTTCACACTCCTTCTCTCTCTCTTTTTCTTCCTAGCCTGCAACTGTCACCCTGATGGCTCTGCCCATGGACCAGAAGCTTGTGACCCAGTTTCGGGTCAGTGTCACTGCCTCCCCAATGTAGCCGGACGAGAGTGCACCCAGTGCCTGGAAGGCTATTTTGACCTACAGCCAGGGGTGGGGTGCAGAAGGTAATGGACGTGGCATTGAGGGAAGGGGAGAAGGGGGGTTACATAACCCAGCTTCCTTCAAATGGGTGGTTTTTTGATGTATTGGGATTACGGATTACCACGTGCTGTTTGAGCCTCTGGAGTGTTCAACCTTGGCAACTTTAAGATGGATGGACTTCAACTTCTGGGAGTTGAAGTTCAAACATGTTGGACTTCAGAGTTGGTCCAAGCATGTTGGCTGTAGAATTCTGGGTGTGGAAGTCCACCCATGCTGAATGGAGAATTCTGGGAGTTGAAGTCCTTGCATGCTAGATGGGGAATTCTGAGTGTCGAATACAAACATGCTGGCTGGGGAAATCTGGTGTTGAAGTCCACACCTCTTAAACTTGGCCAGGTTAAAGAACACTGCTCCAGATGACACTCGGCTGCTGGTGACCTTCCCATCCAAGGAGAATCACGTTGCATTAAAAAGAACATGTCCTCTTCTCTCTCTTCCCCCCAAGCTGTCAGTGCCACCTGATGGGAGCCCAGAGCAACATCTGTCATCCCATCACAGGGCAATGTGTCTGCCATCCCGGCGTGGCGGGGCTATCATGCAATCGGTGCCAGGCTGGATTCTTTGGATTCTCTTCCCAAGGCTGCCAAGGTAGGCACCTCTACCCTTCACAAAGGGCTTCATTGACCCATCGTGGGAGAGGTGGAGGGGAGGGTTAGGGAGCTCTGAACCCCAAATAAACTTCAAAAAATGAGGCTCTTCTTTCCAAGATCATTTGAACTAGGGGTGACATGATAGCAGTGTTCCAATATTTGAGGGGCTGCCAGAAAGAATAAGGGGGGGGGTCAATCTATTCTCCAAAGCACTCGAAGCAGGACAAAAAGTAACAGATGGAAACTAATCGAGGAGAGAAGCAACCTGGAACTAAGGAGGAATTTCTTGACGGTGAGAACAATTAATCAGTGGAATGACTTGCCTCCAGAAGTTGTGGGTGTTCCATCACTGGGGGTTTTTAAGAAGTTATTGGACAATTATTTGTCTGAAATGATATAGGGTTTCCTGTTTGAATAGGGGTTGAGCTAGAAGACCTCCAAGGTTCCTGCTAATTCTTTTATTTCTGCTTTATTTTGTACCCACTGAAGGTAACCATTTGGGCAAGTTGCTGGCATCGTGATGGCCCCACCTCCAAATACACTTACTATTTTTCATTCTCTTCCAGCCTGCAACTGTTCCCAGATTGGCTCGGTCTCCCTCCAGTGCCACGACAACAGCACTTGTGTGTGTAAAAAGGGCTTTGTGGGTAGCAAGTGCGACCACTGTGATGTGAACTACTTCTTTGACCTGGAAAGTAAACAGTGCCAAGAATGTCCTCTCTGCTACAGCCTTGTGAAAGAGGAGGTAAGATCCATTGGCCAAAGTTTTTCTGCTTTGATCTGCCTTTCAGGCAGATTAATTGAACGTTCTCACTCAATCTGCCTTTTGTTTCATTGCAAGATTAACTTTCCTAATCAGCCTTCCAGTCCCCTCAACAGAAAGTCTATCAGCCTTAAATATACACCCGTTTGCATGGCTTCTTCTCCATTCTTCTTCTTCTTGTGCTCCATCACTGGAGTTTTTTAAGAAGAGACTGGACAGCCATTTGTCTGGAATGGCATAGGGTCTCCTGCTTGAGCAGGGGGCTGGACTAGAAGACCTCCAAGGCCCCTTCCTATTCTGTTGTTATGTTTAGAGAGACGTGAGATCTTTCTCCAAGACAGACTCATGTGGACTTCTTTCCTGTGCAGACAGACAGACTGAAGGACAAGCTGACTGAAATGGAAGCCTGGTTCCAGAAGCCCAGCTGTGACCAATCAAAAGCCAAATATTATCATGCGGTGCTTGACGAGAGCCCACGTGGAGACAACCTTGAGCATCCCTACCTGTGGGAAGGTAAAAATAACGGGAGGAGGATCATCTGAGGACAAACGTGGATCAGGAGAGTCCACCCAAATGATGGTGTCTTGGTTTACAGGTGCTCAAGCCGTTTTCTTGGAGAAGATGACGGATCTGAAGGACTTGGTGGAAGACGCCCTCCATCGGCTGAGCAACACCAGCAGAACCATCGCTTGTGATGGTCATCGGGCTACCAAAATGTGTGGGCTCCTTTCTGATGTATCTTCCACCCTGTGGTCCACCCATGAGGAGATCCAGATGGCCACTGAAATCCTTGAGAGCATGGTACCCAATATCTGTCCATCTCTCCTTCTTTCATAAGTCTTTCTATTTCTCTATTTATCTATCTATCCATCCATCTATCCATCTGGCATATCTCTATCTCTCTATTTCTCTGTCTCTATTTATCCATCCCTCCTCTGCAAGGGGCTTTCCAATGCCAATTGCAAAATGTTTGTTTGTTATTTGTAATTGACTTGCAGAGCCAATTGTCAATCATTTGCATGTGTTTACTCCTGTGAAATTGGCTCCTGCTGCTTGCTGTAAATTACGGGTCCACACTTGTTTATTTATGCGCCGTTGCCACCCAGTGCCAAATGAAGGCGATTAACATGTAAGTTGCTCATTTGTCTTCTGATGGCGGTTGCAAACGAGCAAAACCGACTTATTTTTCTGTAGTTGGCTTACCACGCCAATTACACGTTATTTTTAATTTTTTTTTTATGGACAATCCCTTGAATCAACGGCTGTTCACGTCCTTATTTTTGGCCAGAATAAAGAAGCGGTTTATTAAGTTTTATTTCGGGGGAGCTTCATGTATCTTCAAGTCCTAATTTATAATCAACAAGCCCTGGTTAGTTTTTCTACGGGATCAAAGTTTGCCAACTGGCGCCACCTCGTGGGGAAAAATTGCTGGCCAATACAGGTAGCCCTTGACTTACAACCTTTCGTTTAGTGACTGAAGTTACAACAGCACTGAAAAAAGAGACTTACAACTGATCCTCAGAGTTATGACCATTGTAGCATGCTCACAGTTATGTGATCAAAATCTGGGCAGTTGGCAACCAACGGACATTTAGGATGGGTGCAAGATCTTTGGGTCATTTGCAAGCTTCCCAGTCAACTTCCAAGACAATGAAGGAATTCAGTTAACAACCACTTATTTCACTTAACAGTGGCAGAAAACCTAAAAGGGTCTCTTATCCACCCCATCAAATGTATGACAAATAAAATCTTATAATAGCAAAAAAAAAAAAAGAGAGAGAGAGAGAGAGAGAGGTTTTTTGGCAGAGAAAGGGGCTCACAAAATCCCTCAAATAACCATTATATTAAACAGAACTTAGCATACTTTTAAAAACAAGTAGATTTAAAAAAAAATACTTAGCCTCTTACTGCTGCAGCTTAGAGTTTCGAAGCTTACTTATTTGATAATAAATAAGCAATGAATAAACCATCATAGATCAGAGAGTTTGTAGGATAAGTATGCTTTAGGCTTTCCTGGCTGAAATTTGAACTAAAATCCCGTAGAAAATGCACAAATGTTGACCCATTGCTCCCTCCCTGGTCTCTGTTTGAGGATTTTCCTAACCTTTTCAGAGGGCGAAAGGTTTATTTCCACTATCCTCAATTTTCCCAAGCTTCAGTCGGAAACAATAGAACACTTTTTTCTTCTTCTTCTTCTTCTTTTTTTCTCCCCCTGCTAGGAACTTTCTTCTGAGATTCTTTATCTGTCTACAAACTGGAGCCACCACGCGATCAGATCTGGCAAATTGGCCCGCAGGTAAGTTTAGAGGCTAAACCCATCCTTGTTCAGGCTGTTTAGTGACCGTTCACACTTGCCCTTTCAAGACGGGGGGGGGGCAGCCAGGGAGGCTGCAAAGAGATGGGGATGGACAATCCTCTCTCCAGCTTTTTCCAGACTCCTCACCTTCTCACCTTCCCATTCAATCCTGGGGGCTGTTCTTCCTGTGGGGGGTGGCTTTTCCAAATGGGAAAGGGGGGGCAGCCACGCTGGCCATAGAAGAGAGAAAGAGAGGAGAGAAGACCCTCCTCTCTCCAGACCTTCAGCCTAGGACAGAGGTCCCCAACCTTTTGGGCACCAGGGATCACCGGTTCCGTGGAGAGAGGTTTCCCCGCAGACCGGAGGGTGCGTGGTTTTGTGTGCTGCCTGCAACCCACAGATGGGGCTTTGCTTGTTTGTGTGGACCAGTTGCTGGCATGCAACTGGACTGAGGGTTGGGGACCCCTGGCCTAGGAGATGTGCATCACCAAAGTCACCAGGTGGGTGTTTCCTCTCTGCAGCCATGTCGAAATGGCATCCTTGGTGGAAGACCTGGCCCAACGAGCCATCATGGCATCCAATTCGAGTTACCGGCTTCTGAAAAACGTTGCGAACGCTAGCAGGTTGCAGGACTTCAGGCGAGAGATGGAAGAGAGGTGAGCTGGCACAGGCCAGGATGGCAACATGCTTGAGGCTGTGCCCCATGGGTCTTCTGTGTTGGTAGTCCAAGAGTCTAGAACGACCCCAACTTTTGGCTTCAGCTGGCCGATGTCTCCAGAGAAATTCCTTGGAGGTTTTTTTTTGGGAAAGTCCTAAACAGGATAACGAACATTAGATGAGGGTGACGTTGCCGCCCCTGAAACAAACCATCATATATTTCTCAAGCCCACTGTTTGAATGAATTGGCAGATTGCCAATAATTTGAGAATGTTTGCCTTGCAGTGGTGAGAAAATTGAAAGGACCCAGAAAGACCTTGTTTTGCAAATGCAAGATGCTGAGATCCTGGTTTCGGGGCATCAGAGCAACGCAACCCTGGTGCAGACGGATACTTTGCCATTGGTAAGCATGAATAACAGGATGGTTTTCTACATTTGTTCATGAAATCAATTTTCTCTCATGTTTTGTATATTTCTTATCCAGTTGATGCTTTTTCTAGTTTGATTCCGGGTCTTCTAAATCCGTGTTTCTCATCTTCAGCAACTTTAAGATGTCTGGATTTCAGTTCCCAGAATTTCCCAGAATGTTGGTGGTAGAAGCTATTCTGGGGGGCTCAGATGGTGTTCCCCCCCCCTCAAAAATACCCTAGCAACCTACAAATGTCATAATTCTAGTAATAAAGTAATATTTCCGATTCTGAGTAGTTTTTATTTTGATTGGGTAAATCCCCAGCTTCTGATCTTGCAGCGTCCTCTGGTGGAGAAAGCTGGAAATCTGGTTCAAAAAGCAGAGGGAATTCAACAACTGGTGGAAACGAAACATGGGTTGGCAATCAACAAATCCTTAGCTATACAAACTGGGTTAAAGGAAGAGCTACAAAGGACTCGGCCCTTGGAAGAGGTGAGTGCTTTGCGACTTGATCTGCCCTTATTTGGTAGCAAAATTTGGCACAACAAACTCGGATGCAAAGAAACAATCAACTGAAGGAGTATCTGACACCAAAAAGCAGGCATTCCTGATTTGATCTTGGCTATATTTTCATGTCCCATCTCAAATATTTCAAGAAGCGTGGTAAGTGCCACAAACTGCTTTCTTTCTAATTTGCGTAGTCCTGACAGTTGGGGAAGTGGAATGTCTATTTTTCATACTGAGGACTAGCTACTTGATTCTTGTATTAGCTGAGGCATTTGGAGAATGCCTAGAGATGGTTTTGTGCTTTCAGGCATTGACAGAGCAGCTCTGAGCTGGTCATCTGTAGGAAATGTTTGCAGTTACGACTTTTTTTAAGCCCAATTTTGCTTTTCTCTTTTTCACAGCTATGGCAGAGAACAAACAATGCACGAACAGCGGCCGAGTCCTCCCTGGACAACGGAGAGGCAGTGATTTCCGAAGCGAAGGCTTTGGTGACCACACTGGACGGTAAACCGAGACTAATCTGTATGATTCACTTTACAACTGCGGTAAATTTGTTTAACAACCATGGCGAAACAGGTCGTAGAAGGGGTGTGAAACAAATGCCTTGCTCAGCCACGGAAATTCCAGTCCCAACTGTGGTCTCAATCTTTCCTTGTGTGGGACTTATTTTATCCAGTTTGAAACAGGATGACCAGTTTCTCCTTTCGCCAACAGGAATAAAGACCCTGGTTGTGGATCCTAAAGGCCGGGCCGCGGTCAAGAGGAAGAGGGTTGCAGTGCAGGGCAGGGGGATTGCAGAGACCCACAGGAAGATCAAACAGGCCCAGAGAGTTCTGGGTAATTCTGGACCCGTTTCTGCCAAGGCCTCTGAAGTTGCCAGGGATGGGGAATCAGTCTCCAAGAAGAACGCTAAGGTGGGAGCGTGTTGTGCTTTCTAGACTCCCAATCTTAGCAACCTTAAGAGATGTGGACTTCAACTCCCAGAATTCCTCAATCAGCATCCTTTAAAATATCCAGACTTCAACACACAGAATTCCGCAGCCAGCATGCTTTAAGATGTCTGGACTTCTGACAGTTGAATTCCCCAACCAGCATCTTTGAAAATATCTGAATTTTGTCTCCCAGAATTCCTTGACCAGCAGGCATTAAAATATCTGGACTTCAATTTCCAAAATTCCTCAATCAGCATCCTTTAAAAATATTTGGACTTCAACTCCCAGAATTGAAGTATGTTGCATTCTGGCTCAGGAATTCTTCTAATCCAACACCACACATCTTAAAATTCCTGAGGTTTGAGGATGATTTAGACCTTGAATTATCCTAAGAAACAGCATACACACAAACAAATGTTGTATCGGTTGGGGTTTTTTTTCTCCGGTGGTCCATCTTTTATTTCTTTGTTTCATAAAAATCTTTTCATTTAAGGAAAAAAGCTAAGCAGAATTAGACTTTGTAAGTTCTTGGATGGGAGACCACTAAGAAATCCCGGCTAGAAAGGGGGAATGGAAAAACAGCTAAGAAAAGGGCTATTCTGGGATCAAGGAAAATAACGTGGCTGTCTCTCTGAAACCCCCCCAAAGTGGCACTCATTTTCCTCTCGTTTTTAACTTTTCTGCTCTGTAGGCAGCCGAAGACGTGCTGAGACAGGCCAAGCAAGAGAGGAAACAGGCTGGGAAAATTTCTGCCAAAGTTGCTCTTACTACGGCAGAGATCTCCAGACAGGAAGACAAGGCCAAAGAACTTGGGGTCCACCTTGGAACACCTGAGGAGGTCAGTCCCTTTTTCTAAGACGCATCAGGACAGGGATGTCCCCAAAATGTTTTTTCAAAAGGCCCCTGGACTTTGTTTTCCCTTGAAGAGGTTTCTCTTCTCATCCAGCAAGCTTCTTCAGTTCTGACTGAAGTTCAGTTCAAACTCAAGTTCAATCAGAACTGAAGAAGCTTCTTGGATGAGAAGAGAAACGTCTTCAAGGAAAAACAAAGTCCAGGGGCCTTTTGAAAAAGCACTTTTGGGACAAACCTGACCTGGATGGCTGAGAATCTCCCTAGACATCAGCAGAGAGACCACAGGGGGAAGGCTAACGCGAGACTTGTCTTGTTGGAAGGTCGTAGTGGAGATGACCGGGCTCGGCCAGGATCTCCGACAGGCCCAACGCTCCTTGGAAGTGGACATTAAAGCCCTCAAGCATCTGCTCTCCAAGCTAGGTGAGTCCTCAATCCAAGGCCACGTTGAACTAACCACAATTGGCCCAGACCAAGCTTGCTTGTTGTGGAATTAGTTTTTACCTGGCAAGGAACACACCTGTTCCCTGGTTGAGCTTTCAGGATTTCCAGTCATCTCCACTAGGGGGCAGACGCTTCTTTCCGTGAAGATTTTTAAAATAAATAAATCGCTTTTGGGTTGAGCTTCCTTGGAACAATCCGCGATGCTTCCTTAACAGTGGTTTCCCAGTGCCAAGAGTTTGTAACCCAGCCTGCTTTAATTAATAAATTGAAAAAGATTACCTCATGTGCCCATTTTTCTTCTTTCTATCTGCAGTTGGTCCTTTGCAATAGCCTCTCTGCAGGCAGAAATCAAACAGGTCACCCTGATTTTTTCTGGCAAGGCTTGAGACAAGTGTTCAGTCCCAAAAGGGGCAACTGAGCCCCCCCAAATACATAATCTTTGTGTACAATGCATGAAAGGAAAAATAATAAGAGTAACAAGATAACATCCGTAATATTCCTAATTCACAGGGGCATAAGGGGTGGGTGGGACGAGTCCAGCACAATCTGAATTGTTATGCTAGCCAAACTCAATCAGAATAGTTCCAGTGTTCCTGTGGAGTTGATTTCCCAGTCTGGTCTACCTAGCAGGGCTGATGTTGGAGCTGTGATGGAGCTAATGGAGGTTAGTGTCAATGCCCTGTTCTGCTTCCCCAGGAAACCTGGATCACTCTGTGGCTGTGCTCCATGCCAGCCAGGTCCAGCTGGCAAACTTGAGGCTGCGCCTGGCAGGACCCGGTACCCTGAATCAGACGCTGGGCATCTTGGAGCAGGAGGCGGAGCAGCAGCGGGCATCACTGGAAGCCTTCGAACGAGACCTGGAGGAGATCCAGAGCGACAAGCAGAACCTAGAAGCCATTCTTCAGAGCCTGCCCAGTGGCTGTTAGAGCTGAAAGGAGGCTGGTGATGCCTGAAAAATTGTGTAGATTGAAGACTGGCTCCGAGGGGATCAATACAGACCCTTTTTTTTTTTTTTTAATGTTCACAGAATGCAACTGGCAAAGGAGGCAGACTGAGCCATCTTTGTCAGGGGCAGAGAATAGCTTGGGGCACCCTCTGTCGTTCTGGGCTGCCGAATCCACCGTGAGAATCAAACCCTGAAATGGAGATCTCCCAAATTTGCTGCCATCATGAGGACCAGAAACCTGAAACAGCCATTTACTGAGCATTCCAGCTTTTCAATCCAAGGGGTTTTGGACTCTGGTGGTAAAAAAAAAAAAAAAAAGATTCTGAGATATTGGCAGAGATTTGAACCCTAATGCAGAAAAATGAAAATCGGGAGTAAATCGGGTGCAGAGATATAGCATTTGCTTGTGATGGATTCCAGTTCTTCTGGCTCAGAAGTCTGAGAAATATTTAAAGAGAAATTCTCATTTTCTTGTTTAAGGCAAGCTTAAAAAACAAACACACCAACAACAAACGCAAGCAATGTCTCTTAGACCAGAGCCGCAGTGATGAAATTGACCAGACTCAAAACTCTGAAATTGACCGTATGAAATTGACTAGACCCACATTGATGAAACTGACAAGAACACAGCTTGTGAAATATCAGATCCAGACTCTGATAATTACCCATCCCGTGTCCTGAAAATACGCCATGGGCAACGAAGACCCAAACCTGCCATGCTTTATGATGCAAACTGCAGCGCTTCTCTCCCGGTTGAACATTGGCCCGGCAAATCTTTCTCGCATTCAGCAATCTGGAATTCATTAGCTTGCTGGCACGGAAAGTTCGGCTTAAGAGAGAAACTCTGCAGTTAACGTTCATCCATATAATCGGGAAAGCTTTATCTGAGTTTCTAAGAATACAGGATTTGTACTGTACGGATATGTCTTTTAATCTATCTCTTTTCTTAACCCCAGCTCCTCAATTCTGCTTTAAAATTGCAATGAGATCTTATAGCTGCGGGTGTGACTGTTTACAAACACCTTATTTATTTTTTCCCAGCCTGGGCGGGACTCTGGAATTTTATTTGTAAGGATCAGCAAATGGAAGGCTAACTCCATATTATGCCCATCTACCCCCTAGAGGGATTATTATCCTCTTTACATCCTAATTCCCCGCATGCATAAATCGATCGATTTACATTTTAAATATTTAAATGACGCCTTTGATGCTGCTCCCGAAAGAACTAGACAAAAATTGCTCAGGAAGAATACCAAGTGGTTCAAATTAACAGCCACACGGTTTCCTTAAGATTAATTTTAGGCTGGGTTAATAACACTATATTTAGCTGTGAGCCATAGGGGTTGGTAATCCCTAAACTATGATTTATAAGTTCCGATGGGTGTGCTAACATGACCAAACAGGAAAATTTATTTCTTCAGTTGTTAAATGAATCACTTCAGTTGTTAAGTTAGTAAGCCGGTTGTTAAGTGAATCTGGCTTCCCTCATTGACTTCGCTTGTCAGAATGTTGCAGAAGGGGATCACGTGACCCCCAAAGGGACACTGCAACCGTCCTAAGTACATGCCAGTTGCCAAGCCTCTAAATTTGAATCACATGACCCCGGGAATGCTGCAACGGTCGTAAGTGTGAAAAATGGCCATCAGTCCCTTTTTTCAGTGCCCTTGTAAATTCAAGCAGTCACTAAATGAACTGTAGTAACTTGAGGACTGCCTGTACCCAGCTTCTTGATTTCTTTGAAAAGCAGCCATCAACTCTTTGGACAGCTGCAACAAAGCAAAGCTTTAATAGGCTGACCCTCTGAAAGGGGTGAAAGGAGAGGAAAGGGGACTTGGGAGAGGAAAAACCCGATTCGGCTCCTGGATCTGCAGGGGACCTACGTGATGGGCAGGGTGGAGGAGACACGGGTGTCTGCTCTCTCCGTCCTTGACAAAGCTGACAAAGGTCTCCAGGAATGCAGCTGATAATAAGTGCTGCGTTGGGCCGTTGAGATGGTGATTCAGAATCTTGGCTTAACCAAGTTGGGTGGGGGTCAGGAAGGGCCTTGGCCAACGCCTCCATCTTGGGTTGCATTTCTGAACAAACAAAAAATTATTCCCAGGAAATTCGAAAGCAGAATAGAGCAGGGATGAACTTCTCCTTCTCTTTCTTTCTTTCTTTCTTTCTTTCTTTCTTTCTTTCTTTCTTTCTTTCTTTCTTTCTCCCTTCTTTTCTCTCTCTCTCTTTCCTTCCTTTCTTCTTTCTTGCTTCCTTTTTATCTTTCTTTTGTCTATCTTTCCTTCTGTCCTTTCTTTTCTCTTTTCCTCTCTCATTTTTCTTTATCTATTTCTCTCATTTTCTCATTTTTCTTCTTCCTTTCTTCCATCTCTCATATCTTTTTTCCTCCCTCCCTTCTCTCAGGTCTTTCCTTCCCTCCCTTTCCCCCATCATCTTCCTTTCTTCCCATACATCCCTCCCTCCCCTTCCTTTCTATATTCCTTCCCTTTCTTTTTTCCTTCCTCCCTTCCTTCTTTCTCTCAACACTCCTTCCTTCCTTTTCCCCTCCCTCCCTCCCTCCCTACCTCTTTCCATCCATCCATTCTTCCTTTCTTGTGTCTGCCTTCAGACCTCAGTCTACACCTAATCAACACAGCAGGGCACTTTCTCATCAAGTGTTGTGTGACCTAACTCCTCTCTTAGGAAGTTGTGTGAACCAGTCATCACACAAGACCTGAAAAAAAAAAGGGGGGGGGCTTCCTCAACTGCTTAGGCTTAGCCTGAGCCTATTGTGTGAACACACAACCAACACACCTCCCCCCCCCAAAACCCAGCCTGTACATTGTAGAACTTCCAAAAAGCATGTTTTTATTTCAGCCGAGTTAGGAAACAGGCAGCCCGGGGCAAGGGAAGTTAACAGCATAACAGAGTTGGAAGGGATCTTGGAGGTCATCTAGTCCAACTCCCTGCTCAAGCAGGACACCCTCTCGCATTCCAGACAACTGGTTGTCCGATCTCTGCTTACAAACCTCCAGTGATGGAGCACGCACAACTTTTGCAGGCAAGCCCTTCCACTGATTAATTGTTCTCACTGTCATGAAATTTCTCCTTAGTTCCAGGTTTCAGCTTAGTTCTGAGTTTCTTTGGGGGAACCCAGGTCTTGCGTTGTGTGAAAGCAAGTTCCTGGGGACTGTAACTCTTGAAGCGCCTCCGTCAGTGCCCGCAGCAAGGCATTCCTGGCATAACCCAGGAAAGGGTTAACTTGCCAGCCTGCTTTCCAACGGCAGAGGGGGAGGGAGGCCCCAGCGTGGGGTGCTGAGCGCTTGCAAAGCCTTCCTCCCCCAATCCCAGCAAGGAACCGCCACTCACTCAACCCGACTTGTGAATGGCTTCATTGAAGAGAAATGGGCTGGGTTTAAGTGCACAAAAGTCCGAATCCCTCTTGGCTTGGCAGTGGCGAGACGGGAGACACAACGTGCGGGCTAGGAGAGAGAGAGAGAGCTTCCAGCCAATCCCCCACCCCCACCCTCCACGACCGGCCACCAGTATCCCACCATGTCTGTGATGCTCAACGATGCCCCCCAAGGTATGTGGGGTGAGGGGAAGGGTCCCTGCATGGGTCTGTGTGTGTGCAAGTGTGCAAGCGGTGGTGTTGGAGAACTTCAAAAGTGCACCAGTTGCTTTGCGGACACACACAGTTGCTTGTGGTGAATGCAGAGGGGGTCTTTTTAGGGGGCACACTTTCAATCTCCCCCCCCCCCACACACACACTCCTTTAAAGAATGACCAGGTTTGCTACTTCCTTCTCCTTCTGTTTTTCCTTTGAGGCTGTGACTTTGAGATGGGAAATCCTCTCAAGAAAAATATTTTTTTTTCTTGATGGGATGTCATATTGGGTTGAAAGAGAGCAAAAAAGGCACTCAGTGGATAAGGGAAAATATCTGATCCGCTGCACTCGTCAATGAATGCTATCCAATTTAGTCGACAGGCAAAATATTTCCATTTTTTTCTCCTTCCCTCCGTGATTTCTCTCGACTTTTCTGCAGGAAGAAAAGCACTCCGTCTACTGAAAGCTGAACAAGAAGGCAGGTTAGAAGAAATCAACAAAGTAAGTTCCACAGTTGCTTCTCTCTGACTTTTTCCTCTCTTTCTCTTTTGTCACCTCGAGCCCACATTCACACAACCTGAATTAACCGGGTCAGCAACAAACCTTGCAAATCTAAGTGCACAATGTATGGCACTTTCTTGATTTGGGTTCACCTCGGTCTGCGTCCCTACAGCTGGCAAAACTGAGGCTTAACCCAGTAAAGGGAACCAAACAGTTAGTGTCCAGGATAGGAAAAGAACTGGGTTAGTTGGATCACCTGTACATTGATGCAGTTGAATTTAATCAGATTTTTGCTTAATTGAGAGGCCAACCTTTGGTGATCAGACGGACGAAGGGTCCGTTTTGATTTCTCCCTGCTGATAATTCACAGAAAATAAGGATACAACTCATTTTCCTAAGCAGAAACAATGGATGGAAACTAATCAAGGAGAGAAGCAACCTAGAACTAAGGAGAAACTTCATAACAGTGAGAATAATTAACCAGTGGAATGGCTTGCTTCCAGAAGTTGTGGGTGTTTCATCACTGGAAGTTTTTAAAAAGAAACTGGACCAACATTTGTCTGAAATGATGTAGGATCTCCTGCTTGAGCAGGGGGTTGGACTAGAAGATCTCCAAGATCCCCTCCAGCTCTATTTTATTCCAGATCTTTCAAGGACTTCCAGAGATCTTGTTGCCTATTCACCCTATCCTTATCTTCCCCTTTTCCAGCACTCATCTTTGCCAACAATCGTATTTTCTAGTTAATTTATCATCCACTCACTTTCCGGTGCCCAAAGTCTGCTCAGGGATCCAGGAAACACACAGTTTTCTGTTCAATCTTTCTTTTCTTCTTCTTCTTCTTCTTTTTTTAACCCTGTGCTTTCCTGGCCTTCTCCAAAGGATTAACTAAATCAGGGCATTTGGTGAGTTGCCAAGAAGAGAAGGGGGGGCAACCTCAAACTGACAGGAGGGAGGTTCAAAAGTTAAGTTGGAAAGTAGGATTTCCCAGAAGGAACAGTGAAAGCTTGGAACCAACTTGCAGCTGAGTAAATGAGTTTAAACATGCTTGGGATAAACACACATCCATCATCCAATAAATTTTTTTAAAATTGAATTGAAAACAAGTAAAATACTGTATAAATGTAATAACTAAAAAGTAATAAATAAACAGATGAAAAAAGCACATAACCTCCAAGGGCAGATCTGATGGACCACTAGGTCTTTTTCTGTCACCTATTTTTGTAACGTGGCATCAAGACAGTGCTGAATAAATGATATTTTAATAGCTGGTTCAGGTGCAAAAAAACAACCTCTCTCTCTCTCTCTCTCTCTCTCTCTCTCTCTCTCTCTCTCTCTCTCTCTCACTCACTCACTCTTTTGCCCCAACTGTTGAAGCTTTATTTTGCACTTGCAGTATATAAAGCTCTCCGTTGTCTCGTGAAAACTTTTGGATGTGGGTTTGGGAGCAAAGGCCTGAAGAAACGTGGAGGCTGGCAATCAGACTTTGCAGCATGCAAGAAACCAGCCAGATCTGCACTTTCTGATCCCTTCCTACATTTCAAAATGGATCACCCAGAGTAAAAAGCTCTGATTGTCCCCTGGCAGCTTCGGTTTTTCGGGAGAGAATGTGCTGGCTCTTAAAAAGAAACGTGCGTGGCTCTTGTTGATGCAATCTAAGTGGATTTCAAAACAGCCCTCTGGCTTGAACAGCTGGATTATGCAAGCCACGCCTTTTCCTGTTTGGCATCAGCCTGCAAAAGAAGAAAAACCTGCTTGAAAAGTTTCAGGTAGTAACTTCCAGGAGTTCCTAGCCTTCCTGCTCAAAGGGTGCATTTTTTAATCTTAAAAAAAAATCCCTTTGGGGTAGGAGTTATGAAAATATGTCTCTCTCTAGATTCTCAAAAGGAAAAAAGCGCCCAAATTTTATTCATGTGACTGTGGCCGTAAGGGAGAAAACTGGTCGTAAATCTCTTTTTTCAATGCTGCTGTAACGTGTCTTCTTAGAAACCTCCAGGGATGGAGCACCACAACTTCTGGAGGCAAGCTGTTCCACTGGTTAATGGTTCCCACTGTCAGGAAGTTTCTCATTAATTCTAGGTTGCTTCTCTCTTTCATTAGTTTCTACCCATTGGTTCTTGTCCTGCCCTCAGGCGTTTTAGAGAATAAGTGGGGGAAGAGGATTGTGAGGACCTTGGTTGTTGTTGTTGTTTTTTGCAGACGTCATCACTGTACTGATGATGTTACCTCGTTTGGTAATGAAACCTCTGCAAGAAAACAACCAAGCTCAGAGAGCACCAAGGACGCCTGGTATGAGGTCTCCTGTTTGGGGCTGAGGGTTGGGCTAGAAGACCTCCAAGGTCCCTTCCAGCACCATACTTCTATAAATAGAGGACTATCTGCTTTCCATTTGTCTGAATTGACTTTTCTTCGTATGCCTCCCACAGAGTCTAGTTCAGCTTTGCTCAAAGGATTGTTCTTTATCTCTGCTCAAGGCTCAGCCTTAGCCTCTCTAATCTCCACTTCAAGATAACTTTGTGGAAAATTGAGCCTCGACCTTAATTCAGGGACTGTTTTCTCTGCTTTTAGTGCTGTGTTTTCTTTTTGGCAGTTTCTTTCCTTTTTAACAGAAGGTCCAGTTTTTGCAATTTTTTTTTTTTTCCTGCAACACCCAACAAAGCTATTTTCATTGTTCGGTGTGAAGTGATTAAATTTGGCTTCCCCACTAAAATTGCAAAGGGATTCTGATAGCCTGCTGTACTATATACGGGTAATCCTCAGCTTAAAATCACAAGTGAGCCCAAAATTATTGTAAACATGATGTTTCTACCTAGTCTACTTGAAAAGCAAGCCACTGGGATATTTGACTGTTGCTTAAATCTCGTGATAGCCTCTTTTTTAAATCCTTTTTTCTCTCTGTTTCAGGAATTTCTCTGCGACCCAAAGTTTAGCAATGAAGAGGACCTGGAAGAAAAGCTTGTGGTTTTTAAAGGTACTAGTCCACACTGAGTGAACCAGCTGCAGAAAAGCATTTTCTTTTGGGTTAAGGCCAGAAGCTCTGCAATAGTCCAGAGAAAGAAACAATGCAATGTGATAATCCCCAATGTTATTACTTTGGATAGATCCATGCCTCTTAAAGCATGCTGGCTGGAGAATTCTGGGAGTTGAAATCCATGCATTTTAAAGCATTCAGACTGAGGAATTCTGGGAATTGAAGTCCATGCATCTTAAAGTATGCTGGCCGGGAACTCTGGCAGTTGAATTGCCATATCTGTGAAATACACTGGACCAGACTTCAGTTATCTGGAGAATAAGAGTCCATCTAAACCAAGGAGATAGGAAATCTTTTTGTGGTCTTCTGGTGTGGATAGAGACCGGTTTTTCATCTCCCTTTTTAGGGAGATTGGTGAGAATCGATTCTCAGTCAAAATTATGTCTGAAAATTACTTCCGTTCACCCTCCTCTTTTTCTTCCCCTCTTCTTTTTAAGTGAAACTGAGGACGTCTTAAAAGTCCTATTGTGCTCTCCTCCAGCTTGAAGTTCCCCAGATGTTTGAGGCCACCACCTCCTCCTCCCTGGCTCCAAACCCAGCACATCTGGAAGGGATTTTGCATCCCACCAGTGGCCAGGCCTCGTGGCCAAATCCGGTCTGAGGAACTGGCAATGGTGGCTAGTCTTTTTCAGCTGGGAAGCAAGATTATCTGTCAAGAATGTTTCTTTGGCTACAAGATCAGGGCGTGGATGAGGGATGGGAATATTATTGTTGCCAGTGCAACAGATGTGATAGAAACCTCTGATTTTTAAACATGTTTGGGCTCCTTCAAGATCTCATAGACTACGCCCGTATATTAGATGGTTTTCACCCCCCCCCCAAAAAAAGATGTTTAGCAACTTTTCGAAGTTATGACGGTGCTGAAAAATGTGACTTACAGTCTTCACACACTTCATCTGTCCTCGTGCAAAGGAAAACCACTTTTATCCAATTTGGGGTATCTTAGTGGTTAGGGAAACCCTAATTTAGGGCGTTGTGGAACCGATCTGCTGAGACTGCAGGAAGTCCAAGACTGCAAAGGGTTTTCCCAAATCTTCTGGGCACAAAATGGATTGGAGAAGCCAGGGTAGTTTTCTCCTCTTAAAGTATTTTGTCTTTTGTTTTTCCAAGAGTTGGCTGGGAGCAAATTCTGGGAAGTGTTGAGCAGCAACACCACCCAAGAATTTGAACCTTCAACTCATTTGTGTTAAGCCAGGAAGAGCAACAAGGCAAGGATTAACATAACCAAGCATTCAGCAGGTTGTTGGGAAATGCTTAAATGATCCAGTTTAAGCCTGTTTTATGGATGGATCAGGCACATTTTTATGATATGCCCACAGGTCAAAGGAAGGCATGTTATTGTACAGCGTAAAAGTGTGATAAACAATAAGGGAATGGGGTTTTAGATTTTGTAATTTGCCTTCCTTCCTTCCTTCCTTCCTTCCTTCCTTCCTTCCTTCCTTCTCTCCATCCAATTTTTCCTTCTTCCTCTTTCTTTGTTCCCTCCTTCCCTCACTCTTCATTTATTTATTTCATTTCTCCCTCCTCCTTCCTCTTTTTTCTCCATCCTTTTTATTTCTCCTTTCTCCTTTCTCTATCCTTTTTTCCTTCTCCTTCCTTCCTCCTTCCTCTTTTTTTCCGTTCTCTTCTTTCTCTCTCTCCCTGCCCTTCCTTCTTCTTCCATTATTCTTGTAAGATCAAGCACCCAGCCTGATCTCCCAGGAAGAAACAGCTGCATTTGAAGCCTACGTTTCTCTGAAAACAGAACTTGGAAACCAGCAGAAAACAAGCATCAAAGTAAAGCTGCATGGAATAAAATAAAATAGCCGGCAGGAACAGGAAGCAAGTCCAGGGCATTTTCCAGCCTCTTGGCATGGGGCTAGTCCTTCAGATCTTTCAAAACAGGGAAGTACGTGTTGCAAAACAAAAAGGAGCCTGAAAAAAAAAAAACAAAATGAAAACTGGAATATTTTCCCTGCTGACTAAATTGGATAGCGTTTATTCACAAGCGAACTTCAGATATTTTTCCTAATCTAATGGAGGCCTTTTTTTTTTTTTTGCTCTGTTTCAACTCCAAAGATTACGAGAAAAAGAAAAAAAGAGAGACAAAACTCTTTCTTGCAGAGGATTATCTCAACGTCACAGTCGCAAAGGAAAAACGGAGGAGGAGGGCGAAGAAAAGAACAAGTCCAGCCATCCTTTTCAACAAGCCAATTATAATAACAGCTCTCAGGAAGAAGCAATTGGGTGCAATTGCACAGATGACAGCAAACTGGATGAAGGGGGCCAACTTAATTTGCCCCCAGCCATAGCAAAGGTTTTGTAGGGGAGAAAAACAAGGGATCCACATTATTTCTGACCGCCAGTCCAAGAGCAGAGGTGGGCAAGAGGGACGATAGGACTGTGGGGAAAAGAATCTTATAATCCATAATGTACCTTCTGTGGGCTCTTGAGCAGCTTCCTCAGTTCCTCAAGCGATCGCATCAAAGGCAGCAGAAGCAACCTGCTTGCAGAGTCCTTGCAATGTTTTGTGCTTGCTGCAAAGATCGCATGGGGGGGGGGAATGCAGCATCCAGCCCCTCCTTTCACTTTCATATGTGCACTCTCTGAACTCAACATTTCTATCATTAAGTAAGAGGGGCGGGAGGAAAGGTTGGACTAGAAGACCTTGAAGGTCCCTTCTAACTCTGTTATTCTACCTTGGTGTGTTCCAGAGGATGAGCTAACCTCCGCTTCTCTTTTCTAGAAAAATACATGGAGTTCGACCTGAATAATCAAGGCGAGATCGGTAGGATGTTCCTGTGGTCAAATGACCCCTTGAAAAGAGGAAAAGGGGGGGAGGAGAATGAAGGGGGAGCTACTTAGGGTGTGTGAAAGGACCTGTACACAGGTGGGAGGTACACCTGCCTGGTCTCTGGTTTTTAGTGGGCTTCCCCCTCTGCAGGCGTTAAGTCTCCGGTCTCCGGCTGTTGTTCCCTGCAGATCTCATGTCGGTGAAAAGGATGATGGAAAAACTGGGGACGCCCAAGACCCACTTGGAGCTGAAGAAGATGATCTCCGAAGTCACCGGGGGGATCAGCGAAACCATCTCGTATCACAATTTCATCACCATGATGCTCGGCAAGCGGTCGGCCGTCTTCAAGCTGTGAGTATCCGAAAGAGGAGCAAAGGTGCCTTGGAAACATGGCTGCAGGAACCCTCGGCAAAACTCTTAAGCCGTTGTCCAAATTCATCAGTTCTCACCCCAGCCTTTTGGTCAGCCAATTCAAACATTGACCCACAACCTTTATCAATTATCCAAAATGGGTAACAAATGGATTAAATCTTAAAAATATTGTATAACAATGCTGGTGGCTACCTTGCCCTCAAATCCTTCCATGTCTTCCTTCCTTCCTTTCCTTCCTTCCTTCCTTCCTTCCTTCCTTCCTTCCTTCCTTCCTTCCTTCCACTTCAATCGTGTCACTAACTTAACAACTGCAGTGATTCAAATTAAGAACCATGACAAAAAGATTCATAAAATGGGGCATATTTCAGTTAGCCATTGCCTTGCTAACCTTCTCAAGTCCTTGTTTATCTATTTAAATTTGTTAGCCACAAAACGTCAGAGAGCTGAAGTTGACACCCCATCAATGGAGAAAGGAGCTCCTTTTCCCCCACCCCAGCTAAGACTAAAAGCTATTTTGCTAAAGATGCGTTGCTTTAAAAAGCTAAAATGCAAGATGAACAAGAATCGCAGGAACAAACTACGCATTGTCTTTCGGCCCCTGTCTCGGTTTTCATTTCTGTTCCAAATGTTGAATTCTGGACAGGGAACAATAACTCCGAACTCTGTGCGGGCACAAGAGAGTTGGCTCCTATTACCAACGCTTTCCCCTCCTGTCCCCTCCTCTTTGCCCTCCGGCTTGTATCCTTCCTCCACGGCTGACCAGGCCATTCGCTCCAAGATTCGCAGGAGGGAAACCATCGGTTGTGATGTTAGAAGAACCTTTAACTGGTATAGGTTAGAGTCAGCCAACTAGGGAAGTGAGGTGGAGCAGTCTAGCCATTCTCAGCAGAGAAAGTTGGAGAGGTTGGGAATCTACAAGACATCGCAGGTGAGTAACTCTTTTACTTTGTTATTCAAGCCCCAGAATTCCCCAGCCAGACATACTTTAAGAGGGGTGGATTTCAACTCCCAGAATTCCCCACCAGCCATACTTTAAGAGGGGTGGATTTCAACTCCCAGAATTCCCCAGCCAGCGTGCTTCTTTAAGCTGGTGGACTTCAATATTCCCCAACATGCCGGCTGGGTGATTCTGGGAGTTGAAGTCCATTCATCTTGAGGTTGAGAATCACTGCTCTAGGAACAAAGCAAGGTCCCATTAATTCCCCTCTCCTTTTCTGTTCTTTTCTTTCAGAGTCATGATGTTTGAAGGCAAAAGTCAGGAAACCGCCCCCAAATTTTCGGGTCCCCCTCCAGAGAGAGATCTCTCAAGTCTTCCTTAAAGGGATAAGAAAATACGGAACATTTTCACCTCTGACCATGACCACAAGATCTCTGCTCCATTGCTTTTAAACCGGCCCGTTTTAAAGACTCCATCCAAAAGAACTGCAAGCAAAAATCCACAGGATGTCAAAATGTCACAGAATAATTTTTATTCTCAATTCTAGCAAGCCCCGTCATTCTCCAGAATGGGAGCAAAATCCAGGTTTCAAGGGGCGTTTTTCAACAGATCGGTGCTCTCCAAAGCCCTCCGTTTTCTCTCAAACCTGAAACAATTCAGAAGTTCTTCGCCATCACTTCAAAGCAAAAAGGGAAAATCAGAGACGTTTTAGCCTGGATTCAGAATCAGTCCTAAGCCGGATGGGGCGGACTTGAGTGACATCGTGGCTAGTTTTGGAGTTGGGGGTCTACAAATGAAAAAAAAAATCGGTTTTGCAGAACAACCACAAAAGTTCTAAATGTCTTCTCGAAGTAGCTTTCCTGATTTCTGAAGATCTTTTCCTTCTGTCATTCTTTAAAATGCAAACGTTTTCACAATGCCTGGTTCTCTAATCTTGGTTTCTTGTTCAAGCCAATTCGACACCTTTCCTTGATCAGATCAGTGTGACTTCCCCTTCTCAATACAGGCAGTTCTTGACTTACAATCATTAATTTAGTGACCTTCAAAGTTACAATGGCACTGAAACAAACCAGTCTTCGCACTTAGGACTGTCGTAGCAACCCTCCGGTTGTGTGATCAAAATCCACGTGCTTGGCACGTATTTATGATGGTTGCAGTGTCCCATGATCTCTTTGTGACCTTCCCAACTAGCCCCCAACAAGCCAAGTCAATGGGGGAAGCTGGATTCATTTAATGACCGTGCAACTCAACCACTGCAGTGATTCACTGAAGAACCATGGCGAAAAAGTCATAAAACTGGGTATGACTTACTTAACAACGGTCTTGCTTAGCAATGAAAATTCTAGTCTTAATATTGTGGTCATAAGTCAAGGACTACCCTATGTGAGTTTTGGAATAAGAAACATTGGGCTGTGGAGTTGGATTTAGTCATCTTAAGGTGCTCTCCTTCTTTTAGCGATTGAGTTGACCCATTGAGGTCAAGTCTCTGTTGAGTGACTGGATTCTCATCAAGTTTCTTTCGTTTTCTTGGTATCAATACAAAGCAATTTGCCATTTACTTCTATTGTCTTTTTTTCAACTTCCCAGTCCAACCATTTAGTCTTGGGGGGGGGGGGTCCTCCTCGTCATCCATTCAAACACTAACCAGCTTCAACCCTGCTTAGTTTTCCAAGGTCCACCAGAGATGGCTAGAGGCGCCCCCTGCTGACTTTCAACCCAAATGAATCAATACAATTAGACTCACAGCGTCCACTAAATAAATGAGATTCTGGCTTCTGAGGTGTATATCATGGACACCAGTGAAAAATATCTTGTTTGTAAGAGGATTCATGCAACATGCTAAACTTAGGATCATGGCTGTATTCACACATGATTACAGGCATGGCGCCCTCTCCCAATGCACCATAGACCAGTAAGTGCATTTCAGCTTAATGTGTTGTGTAAACTCTGGGGAGGTGCATTATTTCGGCTATGGAAATCCAGCTTTGTTGTGCACAGACCTTCCTGATTATGTTGTCAGGGGTTCTATCTTACCGTCTTTGCTTTGATGTCCTTCATTTAATACTATCTGGGTTCACATGTTGCACAAAGCCACAAAACTATTATTTGGGTTTAGCTTCCTGTTTAGTGTTAACCCACAAGGTTGCAAACCCAAGGCTTAGAAGTCAGTGTGCCAGGTCAATCTACCCAATGGTGGTTTATTCAACCAACTTTAATTAATCAAGTCTTCGCTTAGCAACATGGGCAAAACCAAGCTACATGGACTGTGGGGAACACTTGTCGTCTGGGATGTCTTCAATGCTGGCTGTTGAGGGGTGTCCAGAAGGTGTGAATGAAAAAAAAAATAACTGAACCTCAAGCTACCACATCTAGTAACATAAATCCTACAATGTAAATGGATTTGGAACTCAAGAGTTTCCATTGACCTGCTCATACAAGGAGAAACTGCATCCAGTTCTGATCACAACAGTGGAAAAAAAGATGTTGAGACTCCAGAAAGAATGCAGAGAAAAGTGGAGGTTTTCAAGAAAAGACTGGGCAGCCATTTGTCTGAAATGGTATAAGGTTTCCTGCCTGAGTTGGAGGTTAGACTAGAAGACCTCCACGGTCCCTTCCAAATCTATTATTCTATGTTCTATGAAACTCCAGGGACATCTGAATCTGGACCAAGGATTCTAGAACTTGGGAGAAGGGCTAGGAACTATCAACTGATCGTCTTATTTTATAGGAACATCTATATTGTCTGAATTGGTATAAGGTTTCCTGCTTGAGCAGGGAGTTGGATTAGATGACCTCCAAAGGTCCCTTCCAGCCCTGTTATTCCACGTTCTGGGGAATAATAGGCTTGGAAGGTCTTCTATGTTCTAAGTGCCATGTTCATCCAAGCTAATGTTGCCCTGGTTTTCAGAGGTATGATAGCTCATTAACCTCAAGCAGCAGGAGAGTTCTCTGAAGCCTTTGATATTTATTGAACATTCATAGTGGTCCTTTCCTGAATCCCTAGCCCTGCTTTTTTTCTATTTCATCTTCATATGAAGGGTTGGTGACTTGGTTTGGGACCCTATTTCCTAAGCTTGTAAATCCATGATTTTCCGTAATAAAACAGTAGCAGTGCAATCATGCAGTTGGTTTCTCTTATTTCTTGACCTGGCATCAAGCGAAGGCATTGCAAATCCTGCAATTATCCCTCTTGAGATCAACAATCAGTAATGGGATGGTTGTGTGCCAATATTCTAACCCTGTTAATTAAATCCAGCAGTTAACCTAGTAGTTCTTCCCGGTCATCTGTCGTGCCCAGGTGGATTACAGCTAGTCCTCGACTTATCTTTCAAAGTTTGTGCTAGTTTATCAGAATATAAAATAATGGAAAACGAAAGGAGGGGAAAATCTTTATAGATGATATCTAAAAGGATTCACAATCTCGGAAGTCGGAGGACTTGTATGACTCTATTCTTCCTACATCTATGTCCTCGTACTTTTGTTTTCACCTCCTTAGCACTAGCCATAGAGTTGACCAAGCGGAAGAGCGCCGATACCGGAAAGACGTCACTTTTTTCTTTTCGTTCCTTCACGGAGGAACGGAGCGTCCGGGAGTCCCAGCCGGCGGCATCTCCTATTTTCCACCCCTCGGCCTTCCCTCCCTCCTCTCACCACTCCCCTTGCCTTAGGCGTCAACCCGCAAGCCGCGCCTAGAGCGTCGCCGGAAGCGGAAGCGCCGCGCGTCCGTTATTTTCTCCTTCCCCTCCGTTGGAAAAGCGGGGATGTAAAGAGGTGGCGGCGCGTGTCCAGGCTGCCAGCGGCCGGGCGGCGGCGGCGAGATGGGCGACGACATGGACGTCATCCCCGAGCGGGAGATGAAGGTGAGGCCGGGCTTGGTCGGGGCTGAGGGGAGCAGAAAGAGCCGGGGATTTATTAGGGTTTTTAGTGCCCCCCCCCAATTTCCCTCCCTCGGGTTCATTATGACGTTTGGCGGCTCCTTTAATAAGTCTGACTCTCCTCCCGCCATTATTCCTTTACAACCTTCTTTCCTCCTGCACAACAGCCCTGCCAGGTAGGCCAGACAGTAAAGCTCCCAAGATGTTATTGTATTGAATTGAATTGAATTACACTATGCTACACTATACTATTGTATTTATTGTATTATATTATTTTACGCTATACTATACTTTTTCTAGTTTTATTTTACTTTACTTCACTGTATTTAATTTCCATTTTCATTTATTATTCGGTAAATTTCTATGCTACCCCTCTCGCTACCCAAAGCGACTTTAGTTGCTTTCCAAGTTGGATCCACTGTGGGGGCTTTGGACAGCTCCTCCCCCCCACCATTAAAAATAAAACAAAAAGAATTATCCCAATTTGGGTAACCTAAAAGTTTTCCAAGCCTACAAGTTGGATTACTGCCCCCCCCCATCCCACCCTCAAAAGAATTATCCTGTCTTTGGTTATCTAAAGCAGTTACTTTTTTAACAGTTGGGAAATAGAATATAGAACCATCAGGCTGGTAGGGATTCTATTCTCATTCAACTCAGCTACTGCAGTTGGAAGGGACCTTGGAGGTCTTTTAGTCCAACCCCCTGCTCAAGCAGGAGATCCTATACCGTTCCAGACAAATGGTCGTCCAATCTCGTCTTAAAAATCTCCAGTGTTGGAGCACCCACAAGTTTTGGAGGCAAGTTGTTCCCCTGGTTAATTGTTCTCACTGTTAGGAAGCTTCTCAGTTCTAAGTTGCTTCTCTCCTTGGTTGGTTTCCATCCATTGTTTCTTATCTTGCCTTCAGGTGCTTTGGAGAAGGGGTTGTGCAACCCCTCAAATATTGGAAGACTACTATCATGTCACTCCTAGTCCTTCTCTTTGTTAGACTAGACATAATGCGTTAAAAGTTTTGGGTTTTTTTTTCTTAAGGGCTCTCATGAATATTTGTCTTTCTAGTAAGGCTTCTAATACCGTGCTTTTCCGGCAGGATTTTCAATTCCGGGCCCTGAAGAAAATCCGGATCTTTGAAGCCCCCGAGGATCTGCCCAAGGAGCGTGGCAACCTGCTGGTTGTGTCCAACAAATATGGGCTGACGTTCACCGGTTGTGCAGCTGGACTGCAGGTCTTTCACACGAAAAGCCTGCTTATGCAGATTCAGGCTGGGGATTCTCCTAATAAAATAGGTGAGATTTATATATGATTTTCCCTCGTGTTAACGCTTTAGCTGGTTGGCTGTTTGTTTGATGGAATAGGTGCCATTAAATCAGTGTCAGCTCTTAGTGACCGTAGAGATTGATTATCTCCATGAAGATCTGTCCCCAGCCTGATCCTTCAGGTCTTCAAAAGATGCCTCCATCAGCATATAACTGAATCACTCCACCTTGCTGCTGGACAGAGTGCCTGCAAAATGTCCAGCCCCTGGGCTGATGGCGCCTCCAGAAGTTGTAGGTGCTCCAACACTGGAGATTTTAAAGAAGAAATTGGATAGTCATTTGTCTGGGCTGATAGAGGGTGGAAATTTATCAAAGAGCAGTAGCTGTTTTTTCAACTTTTCCTTTCCTTTTATTTCCACAGTGGAGAATATCCACGGCCTTTTTGTTCCTACAAAGTTTTGGGTGCATCACTTGGCACTCAGCTGTGATAACCTCACGCTGTCAGTCTGCATGGCCTCCAGCGAAGTTGGCTCTTTCGTTGGCTTTTTCGACGTCCGTACCTTTGTGAATCAGGTGAGCTGCCGTCTTTAAACCCAGTTATCATTTGGTGCGTTATCCCAAAGGTGCTTTTATTCTGAAACCAGCTGGATTCTCTGATTCCTGTGTGTAGGTTTGAGCAGTAAAATTTCCGAACTGCCACTTAAATGTATGCTTTGATCTTTTGTGCCTGACGTTAATCTAGCCAACTTCTCATCTCTTCATCCTTCTCTTTACCCTGTAATTTTGCCAACAGGCTAAACAGCAAAAACGGCCATTTGCTTATCAAAAGATGCCAGGCGCGCTGGTCAACGACCTCAAGTGGAATCCAGTAAATGCTTCCATGTTAGCTGTCTGTCTGTCAGATGGGAGTGTCTCCGTCCTGCAAGTGACGGAGACCGTAAAGGTGTACGCCACACTTCCTGCTTCAGTGGCTGTTACATCCGGTGGGTCGCATGGTCTCATCCCCTCACCCAAGCTCATTTTAGTTATCTGGTTTTTTATTCATATATTTGTACTTATTTATTTATATCTCACCCTGTTATTTTTTATAAATAACTCCAGGCAGTGCACGTACCTAATCGTCCTCCTCCCCCCTCCTATTATCCCTACAACTACTCGGTGGGGTGGGGTGGGCTGAGAGAGGGACTGGCCCAAAGTCAGCCAGCCAGCTTTCATGGCTAAGGTGGGACTAGAACTCACCATCTCCTAGTGATTGTCCCAAAGTCATCCAGTCGGCTTTCATGCCTAAAAGGTAGGATTTCCCCCCATTTTTTTAGCCTGGTACCTTAACCACTAGATCAAACTGGGGAGGCCTCAGCGAAGAACCAACTCATGACCCTGGTTTACAATACCAGTATTCTGACGACTAAGCTAGATGGGACTACAGCTTCTATCTTCTCAGCCTGATTACCTGGCTTCATGAACCATATCTGAAGTGTCCTTGATTGGCACAAGGCTGGGACAAAAATTGCCCTGATTCCTCTCAACAATGGGTTGTTCTGTTAAGATTTGAGAGGCTGGTGGGTGGAGTAATTAATGTGTCAGTTTTTTAAAGCTTTTTTTTTAAAGAAAGTTGTTTTTTCCCCAGTGTGTTGGAGTCCTAAAGGGAAACAGCTGGCAGTAGGCAAGCAGAATGGCACAGTGGTCCAGTATCTGCCAGTAAGTCTTAATTTTGGATTAATTCACAGAATGATTAGCTCTGGATAAGTTGGAACTTAACTTCTTAAGTGCTGCATCAACAGACAAAAATATGGTCGAACTGTGTTGTTTCTTCTGTTTTTCAGAACCTGCAGGAAAAGAAAACAATTCCTTGCCCTCCGTTCTATGTGGCAGATAATCCTGTCAAGGGTACGAATTTAGTAATATTTCAGTAGGAGTCTGGTGGGCCTTTTTTTCTAATTTTAACGCAAGTTTCTAATAGCTAAATTAGGCCAGGTAAACCTGACATGGAATAGAAAGTACAGTGCTTGGTTTGGAGAAATAATAATTTTTAGAGGAGGTTTAAAAACACAAAGGTAAAATCTAGGAACGATTTCCCCCTCCATCCAGACAAATCCAAACAATTTCACTAATTTTTTACAAGCCGCCATCCTACTGGTCATCTATCTTTTCCTGAAAAGCATCTTCCCCAAAAGGGACAATGTAGAATTAGATGGATCAATAAAAAGTCCACCTTGTGGCCAGGCATCTCACTGAAAAGGAGACAAATGACTCTTGTATAATAATCTTTTTTATTGTTCTTTTCCAGTCCTGGATGTGTTGTGGATCGGCACTTATGTCTTCACCATCATTTACGCCGCTGCCGACGGGAGCTTAGAAACCGCCCCTGAAGTGGTTATGGCTCTACTGCCAGTAGGTATCCACCAGGGATACAGTTGTGCCGGATCTTGCTTTAAAAAAAGAAGAAGAAGAAGATGAGAAACTAAGTTGTTGTCCTTCTCCCTCTTCAGAAAAAAGAAGAGAAGAGACCTGAAATATTTGTAAACTTTATGGAGCCTTGTTACGGGAGTTGCGCTGAAAGATTACATCACTACTTCCTTAACTATGTTGAAGACTGGTAAGCATCAATAGGAGGGAATATATGTAGCCCAGGGTTGAACTGTGGGGTCCTTGGCATTCTCTGAGCTGAGTTTTGTTAGCCAACTAGACAACATCAGTGCTACTGTGACTTGCTCCCTGCTTATGTACAGTAGCTTGATTGTTTTTTTGCAGACATTTCGTGACCCAACTAGGTAACGTTATCAATGCTGGAAGGAAGTGGGGTTTGCTTTCTGTTTTTTTCCTAAAGACATTCACTTGTATCCACCATTCCAAATGAATCTTCCACCACAGTGTCAGGTGTTTCTTTCCTGTTTGTGGGCTGATCAGATCTCTGGCTTGCTCAAGGATATGCATAAGTTGTTCTTTTTACAGGAAAACCTGAGCGGGAACTTAATTTCCTTGAATTTTCACATTTATGTGGGTTTTTTTTTATCCCCAGGGATCTGGTTTTATTAGCTTCTGCCGCTTCCACAGAAGTCAGCATCCTTGCAAGACAAGGGGATCAGGTAATTCTCTTCCCACGTTATTCTAGAAGCTCAGACAGAGCAGAGCTTTTTATAAGAAGAGAGAGAAAAAATCACATTCTGGATTCTTACGATAGAAAAAAGCAGGAGAAAAATACAGCTATATCTGTCCAGCCTGTCCTAAGTTCACTTTTTTTTTCAGTGCCGCTGTAACTCAGAATGTCACTAAGTGAACTATTGTAGGTCAAGGGGTGCCTGTAGTCACGGGTTTGTGTGCTTGAGGGCTTGGCGTCTGTTGCAAGGCACATTTTGAAAACCGGATCAACTTCCATTGCAGACCAACTGGGAACTATGGGTGTTGGAAGACTCCAGCCGCGCAGAGCTTCCCGTGACGGAGAAAAGCGATGACTCCTTACCAGTCGGGGTAGCCATTGACTATAGCAACAACATGCCCATCACTATCAGTAAGTATGAGGACGATTGGTTTGATCTGAGAAAGGCCAAAGGGCTCGTAAAGACACCATCTACTCTACTGACGCCGTTTGTTTTATTTTATTAAATTTGTGGGCCTTCCACTGCTTTACTAAGCAGCTCTGAGTGGCTTGCGAGACTATAAATAACAGAATAAAACAATAGTGGTAGCACTTAGACTTATATACCACTTCACAGTGCTTTCGATCTAGCCCTCTTATATAGCAAACCCGGGCTGATTTCCTTGTTTAAGCCCTCACCCCGCCCAGGACGATTGCTCTCCAACAATCTAAATTAAAAACAAGGAAGAAGATTGTTCCCAAAAAGAGGGGAAAGTCCAGAATAGTAGTCACTGACCAGAATTCTGTGAATTGAGGCAGTCTGATTTTGTGCGACAAAGCCAGCGTTAGTCTCTTAGCAGTCAGATGGATTTCCTCCGTGACTGTTAAGTTAATGAAATGATTCAAATAGCTCATATTTCTTTTCTCCTGTGTAGAGGGACAGTTTAACAAGGTTAGAGTTAGAGTGAGGAAACAAGATGGTGTCCAGTTTTGCGGACACAGAAAGCAAAATTTAGCTGAACTGATTAGTTTAGGAACGGCTAGCACATCTCTGTGTTACTTACAGCTCCTGGATTCTTAAGGGAGCGTTTTTGTTTGGTGTGAACCTGTGGTATTTCGGTATGATTATTCCCAGGCGAAGATAAAACCTTGGATCCGGCTCCGGTGCTGATGTTGTTATCCACAGACGGGGTATTATGCCCCTTTTACATGGTCAATCAAAACCCGGGCGCCCAATCTCTTCTAGTGAGTCCAGAATCTCTCTCTACAGAAGGGGAGAGAGCAACAAAAACAGCAGGTAGGCATTGACACCTGGCCAGGAGGTTTCCTTGTGTTTGTGAGTTTGGGACTACCTAAGAGGTAACCGAGGTGGAGGCCCAAAACGTTGTAAAGTCAGGGATGGTCACTTGAATCATTTAGCGCCAGATAATGGTCATAAGCTGAGAACTACCTGTATTATTCTTCTTTTTAATGGTCAACCTCTCCCTTCCAGGCACCACCGCTCCTTCAGCTGCTGCTAAGAGCGACGTTCCCCCAGGCCCTCCAGCCCCGGGCCCATTCTTAGCCCCAAGCAGTGGGGCCACCCCCTTCTCTTTTACACCCCCTCCTCTCAAAGCCCCGGGGCCAGCTTCGGACTCTTCCCTGCCTTATCCGCTCCCATCCGAGGCATCGACAATGGCTCCTGGGTCAAGCACAAGCAAGATGGCAGAATTCTCTTCTCCCACCACCCCAAAAGCACCACAGCCCCCCATCTCCTCGTCTGGCATCCTCCCGGTCTCCACTCCACCTTTCGCCTTCGGGTCAATGAGCTTCAAGAACCGCTTCGACGGGCCGGTTCCTTCCATCACGACAAAGCCCAGCTTTGCTCCAGCGGGGTCCTCCGTCAAGGTCAACCTCAACGAAAAGTACGTTATCTCTCTTTTTTTTTTTTTGTTAGTCTGTATAAATTAAATTCCCTTTTATTATTTTTACAAGCAGCTCTTACCCTTAAATACAAAATCCTGGGCTATTAGTCAACTCCAGAGTTTCTTCATTCTGGACCATAGTTGGTGGACATAAAGCTGGTGCTTAAAGCTGGACCTTTGCTCTAAAATGTATTAAGCTTCTGGTGAATCCGTCTCGAATGAAAGTTTTGATGTGTTCTGGAGCCTGGCTGATGTCACAGGGCTGTCATCGACTCTTTGGTGCCATGTTGCACAACCAGTGTCAGGCACGAAGAATCAGGGCCATGTGTTAAGTTCCAGCTAAGCTAATTTAAGGGGCGGAATTGCCTTATAGGGGAGATGAGAAGCATAAAAACGTAATAAATAAATTTATTAGTCATGCCTATACACGAGAATCTAGTCAACTCACAGTACTAAATGGACACTTGAGAGGAGTTAACAGAGTTAGCAGTTAACAGAACCAGAGGGGGTGGACTTGGATCAATTGTGGAAACGTAACGATTCTAGGCTGCGTCCTGTCTTGACTCCACCACCTTTTCTCCTCCTACACCCAGGCCCTAATCTGAAGTTGTTAAGGCTCGGTTCCTGGCCCCTCCTCACCTTATAAGTCAGCCAGGTTGCTCAGCGCTGAGGGACAGGTGTCCGTCTAGTCCAAAAGTGCTAGGCCCGGCTTTGCCTATTTGACTTTCAACTTTTTCCTCTTCAGGTTCGCTGCTGCCGAGACTGCTGCTCCTCCTGCCAGCACCAGCCAAGGCTCTTCGGCCTTCCTCTTTCCCCCTGCTGCAAAATCGACGCCCGTGGGAGCCCTAGGCCTGGCCACGCCTCCTTCTGCCCCGATAAAGGCTTCCACCCCTGTGACTTCCGCAAGTACGGTTCGGCCTCTGCTTTCGCTTCCTTTCCTGGGGTTCTCTCTGCCCTTAGGGCGCTCGAGTGTAATAAGCCGTTGGGGCAGGCAAGTGTTCCCACCTGCTCTGTTGTGCTCAGGTGACCTATTAGCCCAGGTAGTGGTCAGCCCTCCCAATACACTAGCCAGCAAAAGAATTTCCTTTATTGTAAGGCTGTATTAAGAAGAAATCTCCTGCTGTCTTTTTTACAGCCTTTAGACAGCCCTCTCTTTATCTAATCACTCCACTAGGCCTTTAGGTTAGATGAGCGAATCTAATATGTAAATAAAACGAAGCCAATAAATCAACACCTGCCTGTAATCTCTGCTGTAAGAGACACACTCAGGCTTACCAGAGGGCCTAAGTCGTAACTGACCACCAGCACCAGTTGTGCCAGCGTGTCACCCTTTTTTGTGTCTCTTGTCTCCAGTGGTGCGTCCACCTCAAAGCGTTCCTGCAGCCAGCGGCCTTCAGAAGACTGCCAAGATATCCCCAGCTGTGACAAAATCAAGCCCTGCACAGGTAAGAAGGAATTAGATTGCTTTTCTCTGGATTACAAATTAAGAATCCGGATTTCTACTTGATGCTGGTGAAAGGCAATGTCTGTGGCGCTGCTGAACTGGCAGCGGTCATTTGTTTTGGGTTGCTGAAGGATATAAAATTCATTTACGGATTTAACCGCCTTTCCCAGACAGACAGCTCTGCTGCAACAGACAGTGTGCCTACAATTCTTTCAACCCCTTGTGGGTTTTCTTAGAGTTGCAAAACAGCCTCGGGCAGCTGCTTTCCCAGAGTGGCCGATGGATTGAAGCCATGCCCTTTGGGGGACCCTATTCCAAGCCATGCACTTGCCTTGTCAGCCCTGTGAGGTAGTCCAGGCAGGGGGAGTCTGGCAAGATGAGCTACACTAACAGAATCTTGCAAGTCTGAAGGCACAAATCTCTTTGGCAGCCTGAGAAAGAAACGGGAGAGTCTTCATGAGCTTCTTCTCCACCCATTATGCAGCTCTGGGCTACACCTTCTCTTATCCAACCGTTCCCAGGCGGCATCTCTTCCTCCCATTCCTCAAGGTCTTTCCCACATACCATTGCTGGAACAAGTGCTGGTTGTTATCTCTAAGTATATCTACACCTGTTCTGAAAGTGGGGTGTGTGTCTTAGCTCTCTTCACTTCAATCATTCGTCCCCCCGATTCTTTGTCACGGATGCTTTTCCGTTGCACCTTGTAGAGTCGGCAGCATCCAGCCGGTGTGGGCACAGAGAAGCAGCCCTGTCAGTGGAAAGAGATGGATCCTGTCATCATTGGAATAAGAGAAGAGGTAAACCTCCGTCATCTTTGCCCCTGGGGTGTCTTTCCTGCGGCTTTTGTCTCTGAGTGAGTGGTTGTAAATCGAGAACTCCCCGTAAAGGGATGTTTGCACAGTGGAGTAGGAAAGTACATTTTTAATTGGTTACACCAGAAAAAGTCCTACTGAGTGTCTACCTCCACTTCTCCTCCTCTTGAACTGAGGACATTTGTTCTCAAATGTCCATCGGCCCCGCTTGGCTCCGCAGATCGCCCATGTCCAGAAAGAGATGGAGGAACTCAAGGCTCGAACGGCGAAGGCCTCGTTTCAGGTGGGCAGCGAAGAGGAGAAGAAGATGCTACGTGTGGAAGCCAACGAGCTGCACACTTTCCTGCTGGAAATCAAAGAGACCACAGAGGTAACGAGGGGCCGGTGAAATTGCCGGTAACCAAAGGCAGCAGATTTGGAGGAAACAGATCTGTCGTTTGAATTCGATCAGTCAATCAGAATAGAGCTGGAAGGGACCTTGAAGGCCTTCTAGTCCAGCCCTCTGCTCAAGCAGGAGACTCTATGCCATTTTCAGACAGACAGCTGTCCAGTCTCTTCTTAAAAACGTCCAGTGTTGGAACATTCACGGCTTCTGGAGGCAGGTGGTTCCACTAATTAATTGTTCTCCCTGTCAGGAAGTTTCTCCTTAGTTCCAGGTTGCTTCTCTCCTGGATGAGTTTCCCTCCACTGCTTCTTGTCCACGATGCTCTGGAGAACAGGGTGACCCCCTCTTCTCTGGGGCAGTTGGTCCAATATTGGAAGCCAACTATCATGTCACCCCCTAGCCCTTCTTTTCTCTAGAATAGCCAAACCCAAATCCTGAAATAAATAAATAAATTAAATGAATAATTAACAATGAAATAAGTAATAAAATTAGGAGCAGGTTATTTGTTAGATTCAGGCATTTATTTATTTTTCTTTCCTCTTATTGTCCTTTATTATTTTTATTTTCTCTATTTTGCCGTGGGTCTCCTGCCTTTGCTACCTGTACAAAATAATTCGAGGCAGAGAACGTATTCAATGCACCTTCCTCCCCCACCTCTGTGAGGTGGGTTGGGCTGAGAGAGAAGAGCTGGCCGAAAACCTCCCAGCTGGCTTTCATGGCTAAGGCGGGACTAGACCTCCCCACCGCCTGGTCGCTAAATGCACGGTCATAAGTCAGGGGCAAGCCGTAATGAGTTGCCTCCCTGTCTCGCCTGTCTCTTGCAGTCCCTTCATGGAGACATCAGCCTTCTGAAGACCAATTTGCTGGAAGGCTTTGCAGGGGTGGAGGAAGCCCGGGAGAAGGACGAGCGAGCTCACAACTCCGAGTACCTGCACCTGCTGTACAAGAAGCCTTTGGACCCCAAGAGCGAAGCCCAGCTTCAGGTAGGAGCAAGTAAAGGAAGCTTCCAGAACGTCTGAGCAGGTGCCTTCAAGAATCTCCCCAAGAGGGTCAAGAGACCAACGGGTCCTCTTCTGCTGTAGTTGTCATCTACCGGCTGGTCTGTTGAGGGAAGCTGCCTGAGATTCAGTATCGAAAACTAGTTGCCAGCAATAGCCCCGTCTCCAGGAGCCATCGTCATTTTGTGGTGTGGGAGACACCGAGGAATGAACTGGGCAGGGGAGGAGGAGAGGAAAGGAGAGGAAAAAGAAGACGAGAGAGGAGAAGGGACAGGAGAGGAAGAAGGAGGAAAGGAAGGGAGGGGAGAGAGGAGGGAAGGGGAGAGGAGAGAGGGAAGGAAGGAAGGGAGAGAGGGAAAAAAGGAAAGGAAGGAGAGAGAGAAAGAAGAGAAGAGGCTGAATGTTAAATATTCTCTCGGGCAGGAAATTCGTCGCTTGCATCAATACGTGAAGTTTGCTGTCCAAGATGTGAACGACGTTCTGGATTTAGAGTGGGATCGGCACCTGGAACAGCAAAAGAAGCAGAAGTGAGTGATTTGGGATGGGGAATCAAAAAGAAACAACGCCCCCCCTTTTTTCCCCTGATATTTTTTACAGGTTTTTTAAGCACGTACAACTCTCTGCTTTGTCAGTTTAGCTGCTAGGTGGTTCAGATCTCAAACGCTTTGGGAGGCTGATGGTCATCTAAGTTCACTTTACAAAGGTTTTTTTTTTTAATTCAGATAATATAACATATTAACTAATATATTGTCACAACAGCCTTGTGACTCCTTCGGAATGAGTGGTCCTTGACGTATGGCCACCCTTGAGCTCGTAATTTCTGTTGCTAAGTGAGACGGTTTTGCCCCGTTTTACAATCTCCCTTGCCACAGTTCGGTGAATGACTGCAGTTGTTCAGTTAGTAACAACGGTTGTTAAGTGAATCTGGCCTTGCTTGTCAGAAGGTGGCACCAGGTGGTCACGTGACCCCTGGAGTGCTGCAATAGTCGTAAGTGTGAAAAAGGGTCTTAAGTCAGTTTTTTTCCAGTGCCATTGTAACTTCAAATGGTCACTAAACAAATGGTTGTAAATCAAGAACTACCTCAGAGGAAGCGGTCCTTTTTCTCCTGGACATTGATGAGAGATTTCCTGATGGCTTTGGGTTTAGATACGTGAGTTTGGGTGACCCAAACTCGGCAAAGAAAATGATCTCGTTTGATTGAATTCATGAAAGCAGCCAGGTCTCTTCCCTGGGTCTCCCAGCCACAGAGACAGTCCCAGAAAGCGAGGCGGCTACTTTAATGAGCTGCAAGCACAGCCACCTTTTCCTCTTTTCCCTCGGTGCCTTAGCTCGTTCTCTCTCCGTGCTTTTCACGCAGGCGTTTAGCTGTCCCCGAACGAGAGACACTCTTCAACGCCCTCACTAACAACCGGGAGATCATCAACCAGCAGAGGAAGAGGCTGAAGAAGCTGGTAGACGGCTTGTACGAACTCCGTCTTTACAACCAAGTGACGCAGTGGAGCCTGCCCGCTCCCCTTTCTTCTCACAGCGGCATCCAGAGGTGAGGGCTGCTTAAGGATCTGCCAGAAAAGCTTTCCTTTCCAGTGTCCTGTCTTCATCCCTTTGGAAGGAAGGCATTTTCCTGGATTTGTGTGGAACATCGCTTTGGTTACTTGAAAGAAATCCAACCCTATTGGTAGCTAGGGTTCCAATATCTCAGGGGCTGCCCTAAAGAAGAGGCAGTCAAGCTATTCCCCAAAGCACCAGAAAGCAGGAGAAGAAACAACAGATGGAAGCTCATCAAGGAGAGAAGCAGCCCAGAA
Source organism: Crotalus tigris (assembly GCF_016545835.1). Taxonomy (NCBI): domain Eukaryota; kingdom Metazoa; phylum Chordata; class Lepidosauria; order Squamata; family Viperidae; genus Crotalus; species Crotalus tigris. Next base: position 1,677,686 of record NW_024096732.1, read on the forward strand.
ATTAACATGAAAGTGAGAACAATTAACCAGAGGAACAGCTTAAGAAGAGACTGGACAACCACTTGTCTGCAATGGTGTAGGGTCTCCTGCTTGAGCAGGGGGTTGGACTAGAGGACCTTTTAAGGTCCCTTGCAACTCTGTTATTCTGCAGTCCAAGTAGTCCTCGACTAACGTCCACAACTGAGCCAAAATTTCTGTTGTTAAGTGAGAACTCTATGTTTTAAGTCCTTTAATTGGACTCGGATTTGAGAGCAGTGTAACCCTAACTTTAATTTAATTTTATTTTTTTGTTCTTTGGTGACAGCCTGGAGAGCGAGCTGGAGCATCTGAGCAACGCCTTGACGAAAGCCACCCTGGAATCTTGCACCAAAACCTCGTCCCCCTCAGCTGGTAACTAGTCCCTGTTGTTTTCCTTGATCAGGTTCTTCGGAAGTAGTGCGCCCTTGCCTCCTTCCTAGGGCTGAGAGGAAGTGGCTGGCTCAGTGTAGCCGCACCCGAGGACAGTGTGTCTGTGATAAATGCATGACAAACTCCATGACAAAAAGTTACCCGAATTGAAAGAGCGTCCGTGCAAAGCGAATTACAAGCCAGGAGCTATAAAATGACCTTCTTTGTTCTTCCAGCTAAGCTGTCCCTCGTGAAGCAGACTCGGCTAAGGAATTTCCTGTCCAAAAGACAGATGCCCCCCGTCCACTCCATGGCACCAGGTAAACCATTGAAAAATGTTTTCCATTTCAGGACAAAAAGTGAGCTCCTTTTCCTTTGCTTAGCCCTCTTTGGCAACTGAATTCTTATCCATGATCACTGTAGTCCTCAAATCCATGTAATTGTTTATTCTGACTCATGAGATTAGCACGGAGAGTCTTTGATTTACAGTAGTTCATTTAGCCAGATTCACATCCACCATGTTACTAACTTAACAAAAATTTATTGCAAGAAAGGTTGTAAAAATAGGGCAAAACTCGCTTAAGAAACGTTTCAGAAATTTGGGATTCAGTTGTGGCCGTAAGTTGAGGACTACCTGCATTAATAATTCCCTCCCTCCGGGGTTTTTTTTTTCAGCAACTCTGACCCAGTCTGCTTTCCTGTCTCTGAGATACGACGAAGACCTGGATGAGATTAGTTCTGCCTCTTCGGTTGCCCACTCCTTGGACAACGAGGACCCCGAAGCAGTGGATCAGGAGGAAGTGGAGGTGGTCCCGGTCCCAGCGCCTCGTCACGCCCCGGTCGTCCGGACGCCTTCGGTCCAGCCTCCCCTGTTGCCGCAGCCCCCGCCTCTTGGCAAACCCCACATCACAATGGGCACCCTGAGTGAGTCGGCTGAAGAATTGAATAAATTGTACGACATCCAGAGACCCTCCCAGAGGGAGATGGGTGGTTAAGACCTGTGAGAAATGAATGAATGAGGGGGGTCCTTGGTGCTCTCTGAGCTAGCTTGTTTTCTTGCAGACATTTCATGACCCAGCTAGGTAACGTCATCAGTGCTAGTAGGGGGTGGGGTTTCCTATCAGTTTATATTCTGGTGGCTTGCCCTGCTCAGTATTAGTGGGGTTGGTCTTAGAGACTCTTTGGTTGGGCTATTTGCTGTTGGCCTCTTCGGCAGTAAGTGTGAAAACCAGATTTAAATTCCTTTTTTCGATGCCATCATAACCTTGGTCCCTAAATGAAGTCAAGATCTCCTCACATTATCTGAAACCATCTATTCTAGCTTGCAAACGAGATCCCTGGTTTGTTTCCCCCAGTGGTCTTTCTCAGCCTTGGCCAGTTTTAAGAACTAAAATAGTCCTTTTTAGAAAAAGGTAAAAATGGATCTTTCCTAACGCCGGCAGTCTAAGGGGTTGAGGTGCGTGACTGAACGATTAGGGAGAAATTTATTTTGTCCCATAAAGATCTTCCACGAGGCGGCGTCAATTGCTTTCTGGAATGGCAGAGAAGATTCTGCTAAGCCATGGCAGCACTTCCTCCGGTTCATATATTTGGATAATTAGCGTAATTGGCCTCTGAGGAACGCTTACCTTCCATCTGGGAGTCTAGAATTGCAGTCATAAAACAGACTCAGCCTCTGAATCATGGCCTGGATCCAGCTGAAGAGAGGCTGTGTGGTCCTGGCCTCTTAAAGGACTTCTGAAGAGAGCAGAAATTCCTTCAAGGAGATTTGTCTTTGAAATTGAAAGGGCCTCGGGAGAAGAGGTTCATAACAGTGGAAAGGAAATGAATCCCCCCACATGGTTCAGAATAGACCTTACGGATAATTAAGGGAGATGGTGAGGGCTACAGATAGTCCTCGACTTAGCAACATTTTCATTTAGTGACCACTCAGTTACAACGGCACGGAAAAAGGGGACATGTGACTGTTTTCCAGAGTTACATCCTTTGCAGCATCCCCATGTTGACGTGACCAACACGGGACTAATCCGTAGTTCATTTGGCTTAGCCAGATGTTGTAAAATCAGAGTTTAAAGGATTCCCCCAATCTGAGCACAGGTCAACTCCCAGAATCCTTAGCAACAAACAAATACCAGCTGGGGAATTCTGGGAGCTGAAAAACAGAACTTGGAGAGCCTTTCAGCTCCCAACTTCTCAGCAAAGATGGAGGGCCAGTGGGAGGATTCTGGGAGTTGAAGTCCCCATAGAGCAAGTTTCTTCAACCTAGTTTAATAGTCTTGTGGCTGTTTCTTTCGCATGGTTTGGACTTTTGGGATTATCGTAAGTGAAGATCTTTTCTCTCTCTTCCTCTTCCAGTGTCTACCCCTAAACCCGTCCTCCCTGGGGCAGAGAACACCGTGTTGGCAACGAAGACCGTGAAACACAGAGCCCCCGTCCCTTCCATCACTCTCCCAGCCCCCCAAGCTGCTGCCGAAGCTGCCTTGAGGAGACAGATGGCAAACCAGAATCCAGGTGAGCTCCAGGCATAAACTTGGCCCTCAGCCTATAGGTAGTCCTACCTATTGGAGTTGGAGACTTAGCCTTGCACTAGTAACATCTCCTGCTCCGTTATTCTTATTCCACAGTGGGGAACACTTCCCTGACCGAATCGACTCTGAAGAATGTCCCTCAGGTGGTCAATGTCCAAGAGCTGAAAAGCAGTGGGTCTCCACCAACAATTTCTGCAGCCATGGGGTAGGTGACTTCTGCTTTCCTCCTGTCTCCTTTTCTAGTAATCTTCCCCCCCCCCCCTTGGATCAAGCTGTAGAAAAACTCTCTTTGTGTTGCTTGCGGGAAAAAACTCTGCTGATAGCTGGACATTTTGCCTTGGAGAAGCCGGACAATTAGAGAACAATCAGAGTAATAAGACTTTTTAACTCTTTCCCACGAGGTGGGCTGCAGTTCAGCCCCCATAATCCCCACCCAGCAGATGTGGGCTAGAAAGATGATGTGGGGTTCATCCTGCACAGCTGGATTGACCCAACCGAGCAACTTCCAGAGGAAAAAAGGGTGCACACTTCCCCAAATTAATGAGTTAGAATAATAGGACTGAAAGGGACCTTAGAGGTCTTCTAGTCCAGCCCCCTGTTCAAGGTAGAAGACTTATACCATCCCACTCAAATGGCTGTCCAGTCTCTTCTTGACAACCTCTAGGTTCTTGACAACTTCTGGAGGGAAGCCATTCCACTGATTAATTGTTCTCACTGTCAGGAAATTTCTCCTTAGTTCTAGATTGGATCTCCCTCTAACAAGCTTCCATTCAGTGCTGGAAGCAGAAAAAAAATCGTCAAATGCTGCTTCTTTGCTTTCGGAGTTGGGGAAAGAGCTGGAAGGAAGATGCTCAGCTCTCTCCAGAATTATCCCTGTCCTTTTGTAGCTAGTAAATCAGCGCCTGCAGCAAGTTTGTACAACGTGTATCTGCTAAGCTGCTGCCTGTGACAGACTATAAATCTTCCTCTTTGTACTCCCACTGCAGAGTGAATCCATTAGTCTTTTGTTTTATGCTGACCCTGAAAATTTTGGCAGGAGTTGCAAATAATGAGCCAGTGAAATTTTATATATTTTTCCCCCCAATTTCTCTGCAGAGAGTCTGGCCTGGAGCCACTTCACTGTTCTTAGCTGTACGGTAGCTGCATCAGTCGATTCTTGGCCAAAAGGCTGCAATTCTCATTGTAAATATCAGATTTTCAGTGGGGAAACCTACATTCTAGTCCCTGCTTCGTCATGGTCTTCCTCCCATGACTTTGTGCCAGCTGCTTAGTCTCAGCCCGGCCTACCTCACTGGACTGTTGTTACGGAAATATAAACTGGGCAACTCTGCCTTGGATTTTCTTTAATTTTGGTTGAGTTCTGTCATCTTTTCTCCCTTCCTCTTGCAGCTCGTCAGTTCCTCCACCTGCTGCTCCAGGTGTCCATCAGGTTTTGGCAACCGTGGCAGCCAATCAAGTCCACCAGGTAGGGCTGGTCTCTTGGCAGCTCCGTTCCTTCTCTTCAAGGAAGAACGAACGGGTCGAAAGGAAGGGAAAGCCGGAGGAGCTCAGGTTGAACGGTGCTGATAGCAACAGCACTTAGACTTAAGACCGCTTCGCAGTGCTTTGCAGCCCTCTCTAAGCGGTTTACAAAGTCAGCCTATGCCCCCCCCTCAACCATCTGGGTCCTCCTTTTGCCGACCTCGGAAGGATGGGAGGCTGAGTCAACCTTGAGCTGGTCAGGATCGAACTCCTGGCAGTCGGCAGAATTAGCCTGCAATACTGCAATCTAACCACTGCGCCGCCCCTGATAAGGGAAGGAAGGAGGGGAAAGACAAAAGGAAAGATAGACAGACATTTTCCCGAGGCTTCCCTCAAAGGAAGTTTCTCATCTCCTGCTTTCTGGAGAGATGGCGCCCTGCCTGTTTTCTAACCAACCCCTTTTGCTTAACATTTTAGGGACCCCCGTCAAGCACCCTGAAGGCGTTGACACCACCCAGCTCAGCAGGGGCGACCGTAGCCTCCACCAGCCAGACCCCAGTTGGGAAAAAGAATTCAGGTCAGTTCAAATCAACTGGAAGAGGCTCAAAGCACTAAAAGTGGAAGCAAAACCTCTGCCTTCAGCCTCTCTCCTGGTGACTTACAGGATACAGAAAAACAGAGCTTGGAAGGGACCCTGAAGGTCTTCTAGTCTAACCCCCGCTGAGGTCGTTTTCTTGCCAAAAGTGATTTTTTTTTATTTTTAAATAAAAAAAGACCTCCGCTGGGCTTTTCTGCTTAGCCACGGAAACATTGGGCTCAAAGAGTTGCAAGTTGTAAATTGAGGACTACCTGTAAGAAGATTCATTCTTTGCAGTGCCTTGCCAAGCCCTCTCCTTCCACTTTCCACCTTTGACCCCCCCCCCCAAGGGGCTTCCTTCCTGATTTCCCCACCCTCGGCAGGAAAAGAATCGCGGCAAACAGGCGAATGTTTTCTCCCGAGGCTCCAGCACAGGATCCGTCTTTGAGACTCAGAGGAGACAGAGGGAAAAGCAAATCTGACAGCAGCTTTGACCTTGCTGAGTGCAGCAACATCGGGGCGGGGGGGGGGGGGCAAGAGATGGAAAGAACAAAAGTCCCAGTGATTAAAATCCGGATTTTAAGTGATATGAAGCCAGTCTGGCTTTCCCCCATTGCCTTGTCAGAAGGTCGCCAAAAGGGATCAAGTGATCCTGGGGACACCGCGGCCGTCATAAAGACCAGCCAGTTGCTAAGCATCCCCATTTGGACCACGTAACCCTGGGGATGCTACAACAGTCGTTAAGTCTCAAAAACGGTCCTAAGTCACGATTTTCTGGGCTGTTGTTACTTCGAACGGACGCTAAATGAGTAGATTTAAGTCGAGAAGCTTCCTGTGTTTGTTTATTTCCAAGATCTGCCTGGTTTTTCGTCTTGAAACCCAGCCCTGGCCGGCTGGCAACCGCAATAAAATTCCAGAAGCTGAAATTCAAGACTTAGCACCTCCATCTTCCACCTAAGAATACCCCAACAGCCCTCCACAGGGTCTCTCCTCAATTAACCCCACTGTCTGGGTAAAGAACAAACCTTTACAGCCTGCCAGAAAGCTAAAAAGGTGGGGGCCGCCCAGATGTGGGGCATTATCCCACATTTTCAATTACACACCATTTGGATAGATTAAGCCTAATCCCTTCTGACAAATGCTGAAGCCAGGAGCTGAGTTTCCGCCAGTGCTAAAGGCACGTATACAGCCACTGGAAGCATAACTCAATTTTTGGTAGAGAGTTCGAACTCCGTAGAATAAGATCTGAAGAGGAAAGACACGGCAAGCAATGAACCCACTTAGGATAGTTATCTTCTTTTTTCAAACCCGATTAACTTTCTGTCCTTCTCTCTTTGTAAGACCTTGGGTGGCCAACGGAGCGTTGAAATGCCGCCGCTCAGAACAGGCCCAGAGACAGAGGTCTGCAAACTGGCAGAAATAATCACGCGCGTAAGCTGCCTTGAGCAGATCAGTCAACTTCCCTGTCGTGGGTCAGCTGAGCCGCCCGCTCTGAGCTTTGCAGCACACTCAGCAAAAGTGTGCAGGTGTGCCAAAGAGAGCCACACCAAGGAAGTCGAAGCTTGGGGCTCGGTGAGCTGAGCGACGCAGGAAGGTCGGAGAAGAAGAAAAATGGGACCGTGCAACGTTCATGAGTTTCGAGAACTGAAATGCTTCTGCTTTTCAGCTCTCTGTTCCCAATGTTTAGCGAGTCTCAGCTCACTGTAGAAAGTGGGGAAAATCTGTTTTTAAGGTTGATATTCCTGAACGCCTCTTGGATGCCCTGGAATCTACCGAAAATCCTTGGTACTCTGAGCTGGTTATGTTCTTGCAGACGTTTCATTATCCAGCTAGGTAACATCATCAGTGATAGGGGGTGGACTGTGGAGGTCCTTGGTGCTCACTGAACTTAATGCTTTTCATGCATTCATTATCCAGCTAGGTAACATCATCAGTGCTAGGAAGGTTTCTGGACAGAAGGAGGAAAAGAGGGGGGGGGAGAGGAAGCGGAATAGTCATCCTTCTCTACCTCATCAACTCCATCCCCTTCCAGCACTGATGATGTTACCCAGTTGGGTGATGAAACATCTGCAAAGAAACAGCCCAGCTCAGAGAGCATCAAGGACCCCACAGTTCAACCCTGAGCTACAAATACCATTTTCTATTGAAATGTTTCTCTTATATGAAATGTGCAGCTTTGGTGCCACCAAGATTTTCTCTCTGGGGAGGGGAGAATCACACCTTGCAAAGCCATCAAAATTTGTTCCTCGGAAGGAAGGTGGGACACTAAGCAGAAACAGCGCAGAGGTCCCTGGAAATGTTGCGCGAAGATGCAGGATTTTTCGATTTTGGGTGATTCTCTAACTTGGGCAACTCTTTCTCACTCTCTTACCATCCAGGCTCCACAAAGACTGTTGCGGCTGTCACCACACCGGCAGTGATGTCCATCTCGGCCGCAGCTTCCCAATTCAGCAAAGACTTCACGTTCGCCCCATCGGGGTCAGTACTGACCATCTTTTCATCCTTTCCTCTCTTTTCAAAGCTTCGTGTGGCGTTTTAAAGGTGTGGCTTCTTATGGCGGATGTAGCACCAAGCAGTGATCTAGAGACTCAGGTTTCAGCTTTGCCAGGCAGTTGGCCCTCAAAAGGAGAGTCTAGCTGTACTTGGGGGACGTTGCGAGCAGGATAAGAGCTAAGACACAACTTTTGTCCACACTTCTAGAAATTGCCACCGTTGGAAAACCTGGCATTACAAGTAGTAGTCCTTGAGTTACAATCATTGATTTAGTGACCCATTCAAAGTTACAGTTATCCGGGGTCCTGACTGGATAGAAGGTGCAGATAAACCTTGCGCCGTCCACCGAGGCCATTCTTACAAACGGGGTGCCATGTTTGTTTGTTTTGTTTTCAAACTTAGGCCTGGGTTTAACTTTGCTGCGGTCCCTGTTTCGGCTGCGACGTCGGCCTCTTCTGTTTTGGCAGGTAAGGTTTTGGTATGCGGTCTTCTCCTTGGGCAGGGGGTCAGACTAGTAGACCTCCAAGGTCCCTTCCAACTCTATAATTTTTATTCATTCTGTTCCTCTTTTGGCAGCTGCAGCCCCCCCAGCAAAAGAGCTGAACCAGCCTGAAGCCTTTTCCCTTGGAGGAGGAATAAAATTTGCCCCCGCACCGGAGGCCTCGTTTTCTTTTGGGGGGCCCAAACCCCCCACCCTTTCAGGGGCCTGTGCCCCTGGGAGCACCAGCTCTGGGGATCCAGGCCAGAGCAACGGACAAGCGGCGGAGACTTCCCTTCCCTTTGCAAACAGCCCCAAACTGGAGGGGCCCCCCCTCAAGCAGGGCGACCTGTCCATCCAGGCCTCCACGGCCGGAGAGACTCTGGGCAGCTTCTCCGGACTGAGAGTTGGCCAAGCCGAGGAGAACCCCAAGGCCGCTCCGGCCAAGGGACCCTCCCCCAGCGCCCCAGGGACGCAGCCGCCTGGACTTCCGGTTGGAAGCACCCTGTCGGCGAGCAAGCCTGCAGAGCCCAGCCCCTTGACCACAGCGGCCAGTTCGACGACCGGTGGCATCTTTGGCAACGTCCACGGGGTCCATCCTGGCCCTCCCAGCCTCTTCGGTCTCGCAGCACCGGCGGGCGGTGGGAAGACTCCGTTTGCCTTTGGGGCTCCTCAGGCCAACGCCCCCCAAGCGTCGTCTTCCTCGTCTCTGGCCCTCCCGCCGTCCACCACAGCTCTCTCCTTTGGGAGTCTGCTGAGCTCTGCGGCCACGCCGAGTAAAGGAGAGGAAGAGGTCAAAACGAGCCCTCCCGAGAAGCCGCCTCTGGCCGAGGGGGCCGCCTTGCCCACAGCACAGGATGACCCCCAGCCGTCTGTCCCGGCCCCTGAGCAGCGTCCAGCAGAAGCGGCCCCTTTAGCAGCTGCAGACAGCAAAGGAGGGCAGCCGACTGCTCCTTCGGAAGCCGCACCTGGCAAAGAGGTGACTCCCACTTCGGCGCCTAGCGAGCCCAAGACCGAGGGGCTTCTTCCTCCAGAGGGCCCTGCAGAGGAGCAGCCCCCGGCCTCCTCGCCTCCAGTGGCCGTCACTTCCCAAGTCACGGAACCCACGGCCCCCTCTGCAAACACAGCGGCGTGCATGCAAGCGCCGGCCAGCAGCCCCTCTGCCTTTACACCAGCAGTCTCCACTTCTTCTGGCTTCGCACAGCCCTCTGGACTCCCTCCTCCCCCTCCTCCTCCTCCTCCTCCTTCCTCCTCCTCCTCCTCCTCCGTCTCGGCCTTCAGCCAGCCCACCACTGCGGGCTTGACCAACCCTTCTGCTCCACCCGTCTTTGGTCAGGTCTCTGCGGAAGCCCTCCCGGTCTCCTCTCCCTTCGGCCAACCTCCGGCCACCTGTCCGTCTTCCTCAGCCGTCGCTACTGGGTTCAGTACCTCGGTCTTTGGGACCGCAGCCACCCCGGGCTTTGGCCAGTTGGCGTTCGGACAAGCCCCTGTTTTTGGCCAGTCCGGCAACACATCGAGCGGCTTTGCATTCAACCAGACGGGCTTTGGAGCTCCTCTGACTTTTGGACAGGCGGCGGCTTCCGCCACCCCGGCGTCCAGCAGCGGGAACGTCTTTGGGGCAGCGTCCAGCACCAGCACGGCCAGCTCCTTCTCCTTTGGACAGCCTTTAACCACTTCTGGACTTTACGATCCAAGCAGCGCCCCTGTGTTCGGACAGAGTTCCGGCTTTGGACAGAGCGGGGCCATCTTTGCGAGTCCAGCGTCCATGACCACCACCACCCCGACCTCTTCGGCTGGGTTCAGCTTTTGTCAAGCTTCCGGTAAGACCAACAAGGTCAGCGATGTCTGTGGGGACACTTGGCCATCCAGGTCATCGTTCTCCCAAAGACACTTTCCCACGACGCAACTGGACGTCCTTGCTTTTCTTTGAGGATCTTTCGCTTCTCATCCAAGAAGTTTCTTCAGTTCTCCCTGGATGATCTTCAAAGAAAAACAAGACAGTCCAGTTGCCTTGTGGAAAAGCATCTTTGGGATCAGGTCAGGACCCGGGGTCGCATGATCACCATCTGCAATCTTCCCATCACAAATACGAGTCAGTTGCCAGGCATCCCAGTGTTGGATCACACGACCAGGGTCGCACGTGTGAAAAATGGCCACAATCCCTTTTTTTCAGCGCCGTTGTAGCTTTGAACGGTCACTAAATGAACAGCTGTAAGTCAAGGACTTACCTGTATCATGCCTAAAATTTTCAGAGCCACCCAGAAATGAAAACGGGCCAAATTCAAATGTCCACGAATTGTAGCCAGGGAATAAATTTGCTTCTCCCCACGGAGAGATTAACAGTTAGAGAAGATGGCTTTTACGAATTTAGTTTTTATCCTGACCTCGTCCGACCCGTTTCCTGACTGGAATCCCAGCTTAGGCAGCTTTAAATGTTGAGCAAAAATTGTGTCGTTTGAATTACATTTGAAATTGGGGGTCTGTTTTGCTTAAGAGGAAAAGGCAGCCCGGAGCACATTCTTCTTTTGCAAGGACACGGGAATTACACTTTCTCTGACTCCTTGCACCCAAGGCTAGAGGATTAATCAGGTTAACCACACAAGAGGCCCGTTTTCGGAACGAGACTCTGCTTAATTACTGGGACAAAAGAATATTTTAAGAAAAGAATCCTGCTCTGTAATTATAAACTTGCGCAGAAGTGGGTTGGGAAGAGCTGGAAGATTCTTTTTAATCGGAATACTTCATTATCGGTCATGGGAAAGACGTGGGATTAACAGAGACGAGTTTCTCTCGGCTGAAAAGACCTGGGATTTTTTTAGGATTTGCTTTAAAAAAAAAAAATAACAACGGGGGGGGGGGAAGGAGCAGTAAGGGCATGCTTTGATCCTCAGCCTTGCAAGGGCCGTGTTTTCTCCCATTAACATGTAGTTCTCCGCTTACGGTCACACTTGGAAGCAAAAATGTCCATTGCTAAGTGAGCCAGGCCTTATTTTACGATCTTTATTCCCAGGGTTGAAAAGTGAATTGTTAAGGGAATCAAGGGGTCATTGAGTGAAGTGGGCTTCCTCCCCCCCCACTTTGCTGGTTGGGAAGGTCACCGATGACCATCACAGGACCGCAGGAGGCTGCGGCCACCATAACTGCCATATAAAGGGGAGGCACAGAAAATCAGGAAGAAACCAAGTTGTGTCTTCTCTTCTTCTTCCCTTCCTCTTCCTCCTTCCCTTCCCTTTCCTCCTCCTTTTCCCCTTCCTTCATCCTTCCCTTCTCTTTCTCTTTCTCCTCCCCTTCCCCCTTCCCCTTCCCTTCTATGTTGAGCTCAGACCTCATAATTCATAAGGTATTCATCAATCAATTAACCATAGTCTCTTCACTGTCCACATTACGTAGAACGTGGGTTAATGTACCAGTAGCCACATATCATATCTTCGAATGTGATGTTGCCAAAAAAAACCCCAAAATTTACGATCAGACATCTAATGACCTTTGCAACGTCTCTGTGGTCACGTGATCAACATTAGCGTCTCCGAATGGTCACTAAACAAATGGTTGTAAGTCAAGGATTATTTGTATGGGTAAAAACGCCAGTGTTTGGTTTTTGCAAGCTGTTTAACCTCCTGCCTTTGCTGGTTTTTGTTTCCTCTCTGATCCTTTTCAGCATTTGGTTCCAGCAGCCCAAGTACCGTATTTGGCCAAGCCACCAACACCAGCGGGACCCTCTTCGGCCAGGTAATTCTTCCAAACCCGCTGTCTTCCTTTCTGGGGCAAAAAAACTGCACTGGGTCAGATCAAAAGAAAATACTGTAAAGTTTGCTTATAATTGAAATCAACAACCACTTCAGTATGAGCCAGCAGTGTGCTGCTGCAGCCAAAAAGGCCAACGCAGTCCTAGAAATTTCACGACAACGAGAACAATTAGCCAGTGGAACGGTCTGCCTCCTGGAATTGTGGATGGAGATCTTTAGGAAGAGACAGGACAGACATTTGTCCAGAATGGTATAGGATCTCCTGCTTGAGCAGGGGGTTGGACTGGAAGACCTCCAGGGTCCCTTCCAAACTCTGTTATTCCGTATTCTGTATCCAAGATCAAAATCAACCCATCAGTCTGGACTGGCAGAGAAGTGCAGCTCTTTATCATCAGGTTCTTGGGGTGCAGGGGAGGTGATGGTCCTGCTCAATGTTGGCCCCATTCTTTGGGACACTTTCTCCCCCCATGTCTTACCTGCTGTCTGGCAGATCAGAAAAAAGGATGCAGTTGCTTTTCTGAAAATTTGGACCTCCCATGGCCTGTGGCAAGGGCAGATGACCGGGGTCATCTCCAGCTGAAAAATATAAAAGAGATAAAATCAATAGTCTCTGTTGTTATGCTGCAAATCTGAACAATTTGGAATCGTTAGAGGAAAACCAGCTCTGGAGACAGTCAACAAGTTTTATATCTATGTTTGAACTATCAAGATTTCCTCCCAGGCACCCCCAGAGTTGCACAAATGCTGTTTCTCTATTGCTGATTTCCTCTTGTTGTCGTTTCGATGGGCTTTCAAACGTATAAATCTGCCTCCCCTTTCATTTTGTTTGAACGTCTGAATAGCCTACATTCGACAGCAGGAGTTGGACAGCCACTCGTCTGAAATGCTATCGGCTTTCCTGCTTGAGCAAGGGGTTGGACTAGAAGACCTCCAAGGTCCCTTCCGGTTCTATTATTCTGTGACTTTTCATGCCAGAGTATCTAGCAAGGCTTTTTTTTTTTTTTTAATCGGACACAGTTGGTCTAAAATTCTTTGTTTGGTCTTTCACAGCCATCCTCTTCCGGCGGGGGTCCGTTTGGATCCGGCAGTGGTGGGAGAACGGGGGGCTTTTTCAGCGGCCTGGGAGGGAAACCGAGTCACGAGGCGGCCAACAAGAATCCCTTCAGTTTCACCAGCAGCAGTTTTGGCTCACCAGCCAATCAAAGTAAGTAGAACTGAGCGCTCAGCCAGCCCAGCCTCCCAGTTTGAATAGCAATCTCTCTGCAAGCTGCAGATCTGCAGGGCAAACCTGCACGGCCAGTCCTCATTTAGTGACTGTTCAGAGTTACAGCGGCACTGAAACAAGTGACTTATGACTGCTTCTCACACCATAGCAGCATTCCCACGGTCACCTGGTCAGAATTTGAACCCTTGGCAACAGATGGTCGTTTACGACGGTCACAGCGTCCCCGGGTCAAGTGAATCCCTGCAGTTGTTAAGCTAGCCACACGGCTATTAAGTGAGTGTTACTTATGACCGCAACTGAGCCTACAATTTATGTGTAAGTGAGACATTTGTTGAGTGGGTTTTGCCCCACTTTACGACCTTTCTTGTCACCGTCACTAAGCGAACCCCTGCCGTTGTTAAGCGCGTCTGTCTTCCTTAACTTGGCTTGTTAGAAGGTCGCCAAAGGGGATCCCATCACTCCGGGGCGCTGCTAATCGTCATAAACATGAACCGGTTGGATTTTGATCACGTGACCCTGGAGACGCTGCAAACAGTCACTAAATGAACGGTTGTAAGCCGAGAATTATCCGTAGTTTTACTCTGGCCAGAAAGGAAGAGAAACCTCTTGTTTCCCCCTTTCTTTCCCCATCGCAGATACATCGACTCTTTTTGGAAACAGCGGCGCCAAAAGTTTTGGATTTGGCTCTGCTTCCTTTGGCGAGCAAAAGCAGATGGGCACCTTCAGCTCCAGTGGGGGAAGCGTCGCCTCCCAGGGCTTTGGGTTCTCCAGCCCCACCAAAACAGGTATTGAATTTCTGCAGGATCCAACTTGGGCCGGTCAGAATTAAATTACTTAGGGTATGACCTATGCTTAATTACGAAGCCTCTGTTATTAGATCAGCACCACCTTCAAAATAGCCCCTGTCTAATTGGGGGGTGGGCAGAGTTAGAGATAGCCCTCCCCTTATAACCACAGTTGGGCCCCAAATTTTCTGTGGTCAAGTTGTCAGGTGTGTTTTTTCCCTCTCTTAAGGACCATTCTTGAACCACTGCCCTTGTTAAGGTAGTTACACGGTCCTTAATTGAATCCAACTGCCGCTGTTGACCTTGCTTGTCAGAAGCCCCCAAGAGGATGACGTGACCCCAGGACACTGCGACCATCCTAAATATGAGTGTCCCAGTGTCCCAGATTGGATCCCCTGACCGTGGGGATGCTGCCATCATCCTAATGTGAAAAAGGCTCCTAAGTCGCTTTCTTCAGCCTGGGTAACTTCGAAGAGTGTCACTAAACGAACGGTTGAAAGTCAAGGACTACGTATAATTTACAATATCCAGGACAAAGCTAGGGCTGCTTCAGAAAAGCCCACCAGATTCCCTTCCATCATCCGAGCGGCCTGCTTTTTATTTTGGCCTCTCTTTCCTCCTACCTTTATTTTTTCCCCAGATAGTTGTGCTTGCAGCCAGGGGGTATCTGTTACATTGGCCTAGACTGAAATTTCACCCGGGGGTATTAAAAGCCTCCGTAGTCCAAGAAGAGCTGTGCCTCGCTGGCACTCGGACCAGCCTGTGGCTTGGGCAAGGAAAATGAAACTCTGAAATGCTCAGAGGAGATTTTGGGAGAGGACGCGGAGGGCAAACCTGCTGCGGCTCCTTATTTTCTGTCAGGAAAGCTTTCCCTGATGGGAAAAGGAGAATCGGCAGAGGTTACAAGAAAAGCGGAGGCAATTCTTGGTCCCGGACTCCTCAACTTGCAACAGTTCATTTAGCGACCAGTCGAAGTTACAACGGCACTGGAAAAAGTCACTAATGAACGTTTTTTCACACTTCTTACCCCATCCCACTCGATCTAGCAGAAGATGGTGCTGAGGAAGGGAGGGAAGGAGATGGGAAGGGGAAAAGAAAGGAAGGGAGGAGAAGGGAGGGAGCTATAGAAAAGGGAGGGAGGGAGGGAAGGAAGGAGATGGGAAGGAAAAAAGGAAGGAAGGAAGGAAGGAGATGGGAAGGAGAAAAGGAAGGAAGGGAGGAGAAGGGAAGGAAGGGGAGGGAGGGAGGGAAGGAAGAAGATAATATGCTATAGGAAGAGAAGGAGAGGAAAGGGTGGAAGGGAGAAAGAAGGTGGAGAGAAGCAAGAGAAAGAGGAAGGAAAAGAAAAAGGAGAAATGAAGGAAGGAAGGAAGGAAGGAAGGAAGGAAGGAAGGAAGGAAGGAAGGAAGGAAGGAAAGGCAAATAAGAGAGAGGAAACGAAGGGAAGGATCAAGGTAGAAATTTGCACAGCCAATCCCCCCTCTTCTGGGCCCTGGAGAAACACAAAGCCAGGCTCAGCAAGACTCCCCCCACAATCCCCCCCCCCCAGCCGCTCTCCGCTCCTTTCAAAGGAAGAGACTGAGCGGTCTCTGAGCAGAAGCCGCTGGCCTCAAGGGACCGGCCCATCTGCACGGCAGGCTGAAAGGAAAAATAAGGTTTTCCCGGGCAGGGCTGATGCTCCAGACTCACAAAAAGAGGCCGGTGCCATTCCAGATGGTGGCATTCTTTTTGTTGGCCCGGCCGGCCCCAGAGGAAACCCCTCTTGGCTACCAGTTGTTTCCCCCCTCAATTACCAGGTCAGGCGGAGATCTCTGAGAGGCTTCCTCCTCCAGCCTCCCTCGCTGACATGGTTGCATTTTCCCAGCGCGATCAGAATTGCTACCTTAGCAACTGCTCTCGCAGGCGAGGGTGGCGGTGTTTTTTTTTTTTTTCCCCTTCCCTTCGCTCCTTCGGGCTGCAGGCCGCAGCGCCCTGCCTTTCTCCTCGCATGCGGGCTCCCCCCTTCCTGCCCTCTTCCTCCAGTCCACGTCCAAAGGCTTTCTGCTTCAGACCATGCCTGTTGAATGCCGGCCTTCCTTCGGCAGTAAGTGCGTGGCGGCGCAGGGTGTTTTGCCTGGGGCTCGGATGCCGGAGGCTTCCAGCCGGGGTTGGGCTTTGTGCTGATGTGGGAAGAGGGGGGGAACGCTTGCTTCTCGAGCCTCTGGAATGGAGGGTGGGTACCGCAGGACCCTTCCCCTGGCCTGTCCCCCAGACCCAGCTCAGGCCTGTCTCCCTTGCCCCCGGGGTGCTAAGATTTCCCACGCTCCGGCCGAGAATTAAAAATATATGTTGAGAGGAAGGCAGGCCCTTTGCTGCAGAGCCAG
Organism: Crotalus tigris; assembly: GCF_016545835.1. NCBI lineage: Eukaryota > Metazoa > Chordata > Lepidosauria > Squamata > Viperidae > Crotalus > Crotalus tigris. The sequence continues at coordinate 1,693,729 of NW_024096732.1, forward strand.
CCTCTGCTGGTCCTCGGGCTGAAATCCTGCGGGCAGCCCAGGTTTAGGGAATCGCCCATCAATTTGGGGGTCAAAATGATTTACTGGGAAGGTGGGGGCTGCTCGTGGTAGGAGCATGCTCCGGGCTGAGCTTCAGTGGAGCTGTAACCTTGTTTGGGGTTGACGTTGATGGGTGGTGGTGTTGATCGATGTGTATCTATATGACGTCTGTCCCTCTCTCTTTTTTTGCCTCTGTTTTGCTCAGGTGGCTTCGGAGCTGCTCCAGTGTTCGGCAGCCCTCCCACTTTTGGGGGTTCCCCTGGGTTCGGAGGGGTGCCGGCATTCGGTTCAGCCCCAGCCTTTTCAAGTCCTCTGGGCTCGGCGGGAGGCAAAGTGTTCGGTGAAGGGACCGCGGCGGCCAACACGGGCGGATTCGGGTAAGCTGGCAAAAAGGCACTCCTATGTTTCTAGACCTCATGATTTCTCTTCCATCCTTGTATGCATGTACCACTTCCGTCATCCAGCTCCCTACCTTATTTTTCAAGAGGGAGGGAAGGAAGGAAGGAAGGAAGGAAGGAAGGAAAGAAGTAGAGAGGGGAGGGGAAAGAAGGAAAAATGGAAAGAAAAGAGGGAAGGAAATACGGAGGGGAAGGGATGAATATCTCTAATCCTGATCTCTGTGGCATTCCTCTCTTCTTTTGGTCTACCGTGTTGGGCTGCCAAGAAGGGGCTTTGCACCAGCCAGCCATGTCCTCTTTGCAGCCTCCTAGCCCCTCCTAACCCCACTCTTCTCTCTCTCTCTCTCTCTCTCTCTCTCTCTCTCCCTCCCTCCCCACTCAGCTTCGGCAGCACGGCCAGCACCGTCTCCTTCGGCACATTGGCGGGTCAGAACACCCCCACCTTCGGCTCCCTCTCTCAGCAGCCTACGGGTTTTGGCACACAGGGCAGCGGCTTCACTGGCTTTGGGTCCAGCGGAGGAGGTAGGAGGGGGAGGACGGGAAGGGGAGCAATCAACGTGGTCCATGGTCTTCTCTGGGAGAGTTAGTTGGCCAGGGAGGGGGGAAAGGGGGAGGGAGGGAAGGAAGGAAGGAAGGAAGGAAGGAAGGAAGGAAGGAAGGAAGGAAGGAGAAAAAGGGATGAAAGAGGAAGGGAGGGAAGGAAGGAAAGAAAGGACGGAGGAAGGAAAATGTGAAAGGGAAAAGGAAGAAAAGAAGTAAAGAATTTGAAAGAGGGGACATTAAATTAATGTGGCCAGGAAAGGGAGGGAGGGAGGGAGGGAAGGAAGGAAGGAAGGAGAAAAAGGGATGAAAGAAGATGAGAAAGGGAGAGGAAAGGGAGGAAAGGAAGGAAGGAAGGAAAGAAAATGCGAAAGGGAAAAGGAAGAAAAGAAGTAAAGAATTTGAAAGAGCAGACATTAAATTAATGTTAAGGTGCTGATCAAGAAACCAGAAATTGGTGAATTCTAGTGCCCCTTAGACGTGAAAACCGTCTGGGTGACTTTGGGCCAATCACTGGGAGACGGTGAGTTCTAGTTCAGCCTTAGGGATGAGCTGCTTCTCTTTCAGCCCAACCCACCTCACAGGTTGTGGGGGGAAAAAGGAGGGGGAAGGAGCATTGGGTAGGTTCACCGCCTCGAGTTTCTTCTAAGATATTAAAGGTGGGATCAAATCAAATAAATTTTAGGGTTTCTTATGTGGAAAGAAAAGCGTTTTGAATCCTGCTTTGAAACCCTTGTCTTTTTTTCTTTTGGTCAATTTTTTGCAATTCCTTCTTTGCGGCTTCCCTAGTAATCCTTTTTTTCTTTTTTCTTTTTTCCTCCCGTAGGATTTGTCTTCGGGTCATCGAATGCGTAAGTCCAGATCTCTGCCTTACGTGCTTTCTAGTGGCTGCTTTCCATCCGCGAAAGCTTTCTTCTGGGGCTAAAAGATATTAAAAACGCTAATCCCGGTTGAATTTTTTTAATCAGCTGGAGGAGAGGCCGGCTTGTTGGGCCTCTTATGTCTCCTTGTAAGAGCATTAATGGAAAAGCCGAGGATCTGGCGGGTGATTCTCCGCCTGGAGTGGATCCAGCCGTGGAAATCCGCTGTTCTCCCCCCATCCCCGGCTGCTCGTCTATAAATCGAGACGGTCGTTTAGCGACCGAAACTTTCAGCTCCACTCTGGTTGTAAGTCGAGGTCCCAAACAGAGCCGGTTCAGTCTCAATCAACCAACTTAGATTCAATTTCTCGTAATTATTATTATTATTATTTTCCCCTTTTTAGATCCCCCTCGGGATTCAGCGGCTGGAGAAGCTGAACAGACAACGGCTCTTTCGCTGTTCTGGGACTCTTCTTTTTTTAAATGTCGCTTCCGCCAACTTTTTATACCAAACCACAAAAGGGGGGGGGGAGAAAGCCTCATGAAATTGCCTATTTTTTTTTTCCTGTTGTTGTTGTTAACGGAAACATTGCTTGGCCTCTCTAAATAAAGCTATTTTATCTGCTGGTCTTTGAATTCCGCCTTGGCAAAACTCAAAGCCCAGAGAGGTGTTTTGTGGGTTGTGGGTGGTTTTGTTTCATTTTCCACAGGGATCCACTGGGTTCCTTTTGACAAGGGAGCAGGGTCAGTTAGAGACCTGCCTTCCCTTTGGGGATTTGTTTACTGCAGGTTGCCCTCAGGTTATGACCTTGTCTAACTTGGGACAGCGTGTAAGGCAAGTTGTTCAGCGGACCGATACGTTTTTATTGCCTTTTTTGGTCGTTAAGCGAATGCCACGGACATTAAGTAAACCGTGGTTCGGCACAGACAAAAGTTTTCTCAGAAACTGGAAGTAAATGCTTGGGTTGTTTTTTTGCGAACCCGTCATAAAACACCGTCAAATGACTGCAAAACACTGTAAATGTGACTCAGTTACCGAATGTATGACCATGGGGACTTCATATCCATCACATAGGTACCCCCCAGGCATCTCCGTTGGAGCTTTGGACGGCCACTAAGCCACCAGACATAAGGCCAGGGCTTGTCTGTACAGTGTTCCTCAATCTTGGTCACTTTAAAGACAACTCCCAGAATTCCCCAGCCAGCCTGGGTCGAAGCAGCCAAGGTTGAGAAACACCACTGGTTTACTATAACAGCCAATCGTAGTTGTAAAGTGGCATCTTCAGCAAAGCTGGATTCCTGGTGACTTTAGGGATCATCGAAATGGTTCTCTTTGCATCGTCCCAAAATGTTCACCCCCTTCCTTCTTGTCAGCTTCCCAGTCTGGCTGCAATGCTGAGATCTCCTTGTGGTTCCCCATCCACCTCCAAACCAGCTTAGCTTAATAATAATAATAATAAATCAGCCAAGGTTGCCCAGATGTAACAATCTGTTGTCTCTTCCTGGGCCTGAATCACAGCCACAATTGGTCAAAAAGAAAAAAAAAATAGTTGGAAATCCTAATCCGTACTTTGAACGATTTTACAACACACCAGAAACTTCCTTTGAGGAAGGCTGGTACAGTGGTGGGATTCAGCCAGTTCGCACCCCTTGGGCAGAACCGGTAGCTAATTTTTTGTTGCCCAGGCCCAGAATGGCATCCACACAGAGGACCGGTTGTTCACCTATATTTGAATCCCACCACTGGGCTGGTATATTATCAGAGAATTGGGAATGAAGGAAAGTGAGAAGGAAGGATTCTGATAATATGCTTTGGAAAGGAAGGAAGGAAAAGCCTATCCAGAAGATAGATTTCTCCGATCTTCAAAACCATGAGGACTAGAAGCCTTTTTTTAAATAAGACGCTCACAGGTTTCCTTTTGTGGCGTGGAAAAGATGCTGGATTCCTTTTCCTACAAATAGCAACCTGGAGAAAAGATACCTCGCAGGCGTCTGACGTTTCCTGCCTTGGTCTTGCCTATATTTAAGGCAGCTATTCTCTTAACGGGGATTTCCCCCCCCCCTTTTCATTTTAGTTCATCGCGGAAGACAGCTGTGGCAGCTGGCCTTTTATCTTGCTAATGGCATCTATAAAGAATCTTCTGCACGTGGGCTATTTCAGTCATACTTAACCTTCAGGATCTTAAGCCCCCTAATCGGTTTTCGAGGACCCACTGAGATGGAAGCAAAAAACCCACTTTTTCTAGGAGGGATTGCATCGTGTGGCGTGGAAGAGAAAGGGGGGGGGAGGAGGAGGAGGAGGATAATAGTGGGGTCCTTGGTGCTCTTTGAGCTTGATTATTTTCTTGCAGACGTTTCATGACCCAACTAGGGAACATCATCAGTGTTGGAAGGCAGTAGGGTTAGTCTCTCCCTTCTAGCACTGATGATGAAGCATCTGCAAAAAAACCACCAAGCCTAGAGAGCACTGAGGACCTCCACAGTTCAACCATGAGCTACAGATGACTCTCCTTTCTTGTGAATATTGGCTGTGAGGTCTTAATTTCGGGCAGAGTTCCTCCTAACCATCTCCCTACATTTTTCCATCTTCCTCTCCAACAAGATCTTAGAATCACCCCTTTCCCACCTGAACATCAACACACTGAAGGCGTGGGATCTGAAGTTGCCTATTTTAATACACAACCGCATTGGCGGCTTTGTGGCTGAGCCTGGCGTCCGTTTTGTCAGTCGCTCCCAATACAGAAGCTGAAAGAGGCATTCCAGTTTGGCAGCTGGTCCCTTGTTGAGCTGGCCGGGATCCAGTTATCGGCAGAAAGTTAATCTGAGCTATAGATCCTTTGCCCCTCCTGCTGGTATCTCTGTTATGCGAGATCAAATGGGCTTTGTCCAATGGAAGAGAATAAGTTCATTTCTTTTAATTTGCGAGCCTTCTCTGGCCAGCTGTCTCCTGCAACAATTCTAGGCAGCTCACAACCATCCATACAACAGAGTTATGAATACAGATGGTCCTTGAGTTACGACTGCATTTGGGATCAGCAAAAACGTCTTCAAGGAAAAACAAAATCCAGTTGCCTCCTGAAAAAGCATCTTTGGGACAACCATGACCTGGATGACTGAGAACCTCCATAGACATCTTCCATCTGTGGGTTGATTAAACAACATCAGTCCTGTTCCATTTCTTGATCTCAATTTGTGTTGGTCAGAAGCTGCCCTCAAACGCCAGATGGAGAAGAACTCGGCTGAGGTCCACTAGTATGGCATCTGTCCCCAGGAACGAGACTCAAGCAGAAGATGGCAGCCCTGTTCTCCAAAGTTGGTCTGCCAAGCTTGAGATGTTATTGCTGTAGACCTTGAAAAACATTGACAGGTTGAATCATTGTGCTTCAACCAAAACATGATTTGACTTCTGCTGATTTTTAGGGCAGCCAGCCACCATGGAAACCATAGCTTGTTAGTGGTTTGCTGGTTGAAGTGTACCTAAAGGAAATCAACCCTGATTGTTCTTTGGAAGGACAGATCCTGAAGCCAAAGCTGAAATATTTTGGCCACCAAAGGAGAAGAGAGGACTCACTGGAGAAGACGCTCATATTGGGAAAGGGAAGGCAAGAGGGGAAGTAGACAGCAGAGGAGGAGATGGTTAGATAGGGTCATTAACGCAACAAGCGTGGATTTGGACAAACCAGGAGACAGTGGAGGACGGAGGCCTGGCATGCTGTGGTCCATGGGGTCACAAAGAGTTGGACACAACTGAGTGACTGGACAACACCCTCAAGCATTCGCTTTATTTGAAGGTCTTAATTCCTGAAGCATGGATTGAAGTCGGTTCTTCCTAAGATTAAGAACCAAGCAAAAAGATTCACAAGGAACCAGACCCAACTTAACAACTAAACAACAAAGCTGCAAGTGTGTCTAGAACCTGATGCCCGAACAAAATGGCATCTTGACTTTCAGACCCTTTGAGTGCTTCTCACTGACCCACAAAGATGGAAGGAGGACCAGAGGATAAAGCAGAAGAAACAATGCAAGCATTTGTCAACTACCTTCTCTTGGTCTATTTGGATCCTTTGTCCTAGTTTTCGATCCTTTCATCCGGGCTTCTCTGAACTCTTAACATCCCAGAGGAGCCGGTGTTATCTGGCAGTTGTCAACAGCAGCTGAGACGGGGGGGGGGGGCGGTTGTGTGATGAAACCCTGGCACCAACGTCTTGTGTGGGCCTTCGTCATGGTGTCATAAATAGACCTGTGCTCTAGCCCAGATGGTTGACTTTCCAGATGCCATGCATTGTTGGCTGAGCCTTGCAACAGGTTTCAGCTGCAGAGAAGATCCCGGTCCTCCGTGCAAATATCTCCAAGCTGAGCTCCTACAGGTGCAACATAGATAGATGTTGGCCTAAAGCCTTAATCAAGCCACATACTATCCAGACATCTTTTTCCGGGATGTCCCCTTGAACATCAAATGATGTTGACTTGAGTTGAATGTGAAAGGGGCCAGTCTTTGTTTAATAACCATGTGAAGTTACAACGGGGACTTACGACCATTTTTCACACCTACAGCCCTTGGTCACGTGATCAAATTTCAGCATTTACTTACGCTGATTGCAGTTCCTGGGCTCCTGTGATCCCCTTTTGCGATAAGCAAAGTCAACGGGGAAGCAGATTTACCGTACAAAAGTGTTGCTAACTTTACAACTGCAGGGATTCGCTTAGCAACTGTGGTGAAAATGGTCATAAAATGAGGCAAAACTCACTTAACAAATGTCTCAGCCGCAGAAGTTGGGCTCAATTGTCATAAGTTGAGAACTAGTGTTATTTGATATATTTTTTTCCACTTCCATGTCTCCCTCCCTCCTTATTTTTCGGCTTTTCATAAGAACCAAGAGCCCAAATAAATTCACGTCAGTCCATTTCTCTGTTGGAAAAAAAACCTGCTGCTTTATTTTTCTTTTCTTTTTTTTTCATTTTAAACATTCCTCTTTTTTTTTTAAATTTCCCTAAAAGCAGAAGTGTTCCTTTTTCACCTTGATCTCTTTATTAATAATAATTATTATTATTTCGACATCTCTTTTTAAGTGCCCATTCCTGGTACTTAAAAAACACACACACACACACATACAGAGTAAATTCACAGTATTTTTGCAAAAAAAAAAAAAATTCTTATTGCTGAATCAAAATCCAGGCAGAAGGTTGATTGTAGAAGTGGTTAGGGCCGGTCCCGTCCTTCCTCAAGAGATTTAATTTCTTCTTGAGGAAATAGCTCCCCCTTTTCCATAACCTCCACCTAAATTCTTTGGCCCTTGTCTCCCCTTTTTGCGTGTGTGTGTGTGAACTGGTACCTAGGGGATGCTCAACCCCAAATTGGAAACTATTCACAGTGATACAGTGAGAAAGCAAAGCATTTTGGATCACTCTTGCCCAGGAGAACAAACAAGGTTGAACCTTATCTACCAGAGTTCCTCAAAGGTGTGGACTTGACGATGTGTGGACTTCCACTCCCAGAATTCTCCAGCCATCCTGTTTTAAGAGGCGGGGGGAGGCCCATCAGACCAAGCCAACCATTTGTAATTTTCAGAGGAGAAGATCAGCCTCTGCTTCCTGAACTTTGCACTCCCCTATAGAAGTTGGAGAAGGCAACTGTTTGGATTCTGTCATGTTCTGAAGAACCAACTTTTTTTAGGAAGGAAACCATGGTGAGAAACATCTCCATCGTTTCCCTGCAGCTCCCATCAGGCTAACCGGCTGTGGCTGATGTCAGCTGGCGTCTCCCAGGAGGAACACCTCAGATGTCCTACTGCTGGTCTTCAGTGGTGGCCATCACCAACACTGTACATCAGACCCTTACAAGAAGATTTGGCTGGGTGTTGAAACTCCTTACATGAAACCAGTTATGAGCAAGACAGACCGAGCTTGGAAGAATAAACTTAGTATTCAGTGCACCTAAAGTAGACAGAAGTTTCTAAACAAGCACAGAAGTGGTCTTCAAGTATCTAAACTAGGATCCAAGGATGGAGAAGACAACGATTCGGAATTGTTTCAGAAGACAGAACAAGAAGTTGTGAGAGTTTAAGTCACAAGGGAGATGTTTGGGGCTGGACATCAGCAGGTAAGTCCTACCAGGAGATGTTCACTAATGGAACTGAGGTCTCAAGAACTGGAAAAGCAGATCCTCCAAGATCCCTCCCAAGCTTGATCTTCAAATTTAGAGTTGGAAATGGGGAGAAAATGGAAGAGCAGAGCTGCACTGGATTTTTTTAAAGTGAGTTGTGGCAACCTGGCACAGCCTTTCGTGCAATGATCTTTCAACTGTGGGATCCTTGGTGTTCTCTAAACTGGATTGTTTTTTTACAGACATTTCATTACCCAACTAGGTAACATCCTCAGGGCTAGTGAGCGTGGCTTGCTCCCTGTTTATATACAGTAACTCTGAGCTGGGTTGTTTTCTTGCAGACGTTTCATTACCAAATTAAGTAATATTATCAGTGCGAGCTGGTCTTTAAACTTCCCTGGTGTCTTTACCAAAAAAAGGGTCACTTCTGGCTGCTACAATATTGTCTCTCCTCTCTCAGGCAGGTTTTGTGCAGAAACAGCAAGGCAAAGAGCCAGCTAAATTCCTTTTTTTTTTCTTTAAAGAAGGCACCTACCCTATCTTACTCTTTTTTAAAAAAATAAATAGAAAACCCGCAAGATGGAGAACACGTTCCCTCCTTCTCTTTGAAAGCTAAAACAGAATTCAATTGCTGTTGCTAGGCTGTTCTTTCAGAATCAACTTTCTAGAACAGGAAAGGTGGATTTGGGGGGAGGGATGGGCTAAAAGTCATGCCCAGCCCAGCTCTCTTATCTAGCTAGAGATATTTACTTGCCCCCAAAGTGGACCTTCTCAAACTCCCAAGGCAAAGGAACAAGAACCCAAGCTTAAACTGATGTTTCTGCTTTATACTAATTTTTTTGTACGCTAGCTTCTGTCCCTGTGCTCTTTTCCTCGGCAAAGGAAAATATTCTGTATATTTCTGTGTTTGCAGGTTTGCATTGATCATTACCCTACTTTCTACTTGGGCACCGTGAGCGGTAAACTATCTTTTAATCTTTCTGAGTCCTGGATCTTCGTTCTCCTAACCAACATATCGTGGAGAGGCTTTCAACATTGATTCCCTCCCCTTATTTTTCTTTCTTTTTCCCTTTTTCTAATAAAAAAATAGGGCTCTTTTGCTCTGTGCATATCCAAAGAGAAGATCTTGGCTGTGCTTGACATGAAGCTGTAAAATGGGGGAATTTCTAAACAGAAATCTTTTAATTAAAGAGGAAGAAGTTCCCCTTAATCAAAATGGAAGTGTCAATGTGAAGCTGTAAAATGGGGAATTCTAAACAGGAATCTTTTAATTAAAGAGGAAGAAGTCCTCCTTAAAGAAAATGAAAGTGTCAATGTGGTTTTTAGAAAAACATCAGAGAAAAAATAAATAGGAAAAGATCACCAAAACTACTGGAATCGAACCAGCATTCGAATTGTCAGCATTCATAGGACACACTAAATCAACAATGAGATGAGCGAGTGTAGAAAGGACCTGGTTTTCTGCAGCAGGCAGAAATTCAAAAGATGCAGTTTAGGATGAAATGAGCTCAACCAGAGTTGTTTCAGCCTTTTTTCAATTCCAGAACAGAAAGAGAAATTGGGGGTGGAGGTGTCCTCTCGGACAATTCCTGTCACCCTTACAGTAAAGCTTCCGCCACACACATTAAAAACAAAAAGAGAACACAATTACTTGCTATTTCCCCCCACACACACCAGGCTCATAGGGACCTGAGTGCAGATTAAGGCAAATGTTTGGCAACGCAAAGCAAACGTCTACCTAAGGCCGCACAACTTGGCTTTTAGAAAAAAAAAAACCAAAAATGGAACAGGCACCACTCTCAACCCATCATCCATGCCCACATCCACGGAAATGCATACTCCACGTTCTTTGCAACACTAACTCAGGTGCATTCATTTACCCTTCCTTTCTTCCTTCCTTCCCTCCTTCCTTCCTTCCTTCCTTCCTCCCTCCCTCCCTCCCTCCCTCCTTTTTTTCTTTCTTCCTTCTCTCTCTTCCTCTCTTCCTTCCCCTCCTTTTTTCTTTCCTTCCTTCCTTCCAACTAATGCCCCCCACCCCTCTTTTCTCCCCCTCCTCCAAATAAAATTCCCTTTTCTTTTTCTGTAAGCGGTCCGAGTTAAGTCCACCAGACAGAACATCAGATCACCACCAAAGGGAGGAAAAAGCGAATTTTTAAAAGTAGAGCGGGCATTGGGAATTAGACAGCCCGTGCCCCTCCTCCCCCCCCCACACACACCAGGCTTGAAGGGAGTCCTTAAGTTGAGTTTGGCAAGCACAGTGAGATCCGTTCTGATGGGACAAGGCAGAATGGCTGCATTTTGTTTTTTTGATAAATGAGTTTAAAAGTGCACCTCTGTTTTTGCTGATTTTTTCTCTCTCTCTCTCTTAAATACGAAGTGTTTCTCTCTTTGTTTTCGTTCCTCTGTCCCACCCCGTTTTGCCCATTACCGATGCTTTGGGGGTATCACCACTAGGGGGCGCCCGTCTACGGGCCTCCACATGAGGACTTGGGCATCGTTGGCGTTGGGTTTTACCAGGGCACTAGGTGGTATTGGCTCGTTCTTGCTCAGGATCTGGGGCTGTTCCTGAGCAGAGGGTTCCCTCAGCCTGGCCCGGCGCCCGAGAGGTTTGCTGGGCTCCACATCAATGGCCAGTTTCATCCGCCACTTGATAGTCTGCAGGATGACCATCTCGTTGGTGGTGATGTTGGTGGCCACCAGCCACGTGGTGAAGCTCTGGTCCCGGTGGATGCACGTCAGCTTGGGCACATTGCTGTCACTCACGGGGACAGCCCAGGTGACGCTGGGGTAGAAGTTGTCATTCATGCTGATGGTGAACTTGGCTTCTTTCTTGGTAGGACCTACGATGGTGCACGTCTCCGTGGTGTTCCCGTACCAGGGGTAGTTGACGCCATCGGAGTCACTGATGGCTTGAATCTTGCCCTCCAGGAGATCCGGAAGTTCCCAGCTTGACCTGGGTGGAAATATGAGAAAGAAGGACCAGCATGAAGAAGGCAGAAGAAGACAACTAAATTGGGTTAAAGAAGACAGCATGAAGAAGACAGCTAAACTGGGTTAAAGAAGACAGCATGAAGAAGACAGAAGAAGACAACTAAACTAGGTTAAAGAAGACAGCATGAAGAAGACAGAAGAAGACAGCTAAACTGGGTTAAAGAAGACAGCATGAAGAAGACAGAAGACAACTAAACTGGATCCAACAGACCTTCATTTCTGGGAACGAAAAACAAGGTGCACATTTTTTAATCATTCTCCACAGATAGTCCTCCACTTGCCATCATTTTTAACAGCACTGCAAAAAGGACTTTTTTTTCACACTTATGCCATTGCAGCGTCCCTGTGGTCATGGGTTCAAGATTCTGACGCTTGGAAACTGACTCATATTTATGGCGGTCGCAGTGTCCCTGGGTCACGGGATCCTCTTTTATGACCTTCTGACAAGCAAAGTCAACGGGGGAAGCCAGGTTCACTTAACAACCGTATTGCTAGCTTAACAACTGCAGTGATTGCTTTAACCACTGTGGCAGGAGAGGCCACCAAATGGGGGAAAATTCATTTAAGTGACTCGCTTAGCGGCAGAAATGTTGGGCTCAATTGTGGCCATATGTGGAGAGCTACCCCTGCTACAATTTGCTTCAAAGGACAAAGTCTTTGAAACTGAAGATGAATGAGGGCTACCTTAATCAGTGTTTCTCAACCGTGGCAACTGTAAGACACATGAACTTCAACGCCCAGAATCCTCAGCCAGCAGTGGAGAATTCTGGGAGTTGAAGTCTACCTGTCTTAGATGAGAAACACTGATCTTGACCAACACTCATTGGCTAATGTCAGACGCTGTCCTAAGCGTATAGTTTATGTAGCTTTGCCTTGAGTGGACGGAGCAAAACCAGCAATTGTGGTTTATTCAGCAAACTACAGTCAAATAAACCATAGCCTGCGGTGACTGAGAGACTAATCTTCTCAGCCTCCCTAATCTTCTTTAACAGCCATCCAAATGGGTGGCGGAAAGCCAAGGGATGCGTCTTGCAAAGGAGCCATTCTTTGTTCATCATCACAACCTCAGAAATAGCTTCCTAGATGACTAAACACCAGACTTCCATTTATTTTAAAGGATAATGGTTTACAAAAGCTTTACCACATACATGCCCCTGGTTGCAAGTGACATTTGAGACTGGACTGAAAAAGTAATGTATTGGGAGCCCCCCCCCCAGTCTGGACCCCCATTTTACATTTTCAACTCACAACACAATTGGGACCAGGAAGTTTGCAATTGCCCTCATAGTTTGCTGGCAAGGTGGGGTGGGGAAAAACCTCAAGAAAAGGCTTTGCAAATTCGGAAACTCCCCTAGTGCTGCACCTCTTGAACCAAACTAAGTTTGAAATTGAGGTTCTCTTCCTGTTTCGCTTCCTGCCTGCAATCTGTGGAGATCTCTTTTTAGATTCGTAGCAGGGCTGCCCAGTTTCCTGCAAAGCGCCAACCGATCCCACGGCTCACCGTCTTTCAGTTCAGCATTTATCTATTTATTTGTCTAACCTTCTTTGCAAAGCCAACCCCACCCCATGTTTGGAAAATCATGGTTTACTGCAGCTTCGCTGACTTGTCAATCCAACCAATCAACTGAGCTTTATTGAATAAGCATTGTTTAATCAAAGCATGAAATTATAAAAAAAAAACAGGTTAGAGATAGATTGTAGAAAAATCTATCAATGCAGTTGCTAGGAATCAAAAAATGAATCTGATGGCATATAATCAATCAGCCAAACTGGGATATGATGCAGTAGGAACACCGGACCACTGTTGAATCATTATTTTTTAGAAGAGTTAAATAAAAAACAAATGTACACATTATATACACACACACTATGTTTTATAAAACTTATAAACTATACACACACAATAGACAACCCGTGAGTTGTTGAGTCATTATTTCAGAATTATTCCCTTATCTAAACAGAGAAACAGAATAATTATGACTGGGCATTAAAAAAAAAACGGACATGGGAGCAATTTCTGACTTCCCACTGTCTTCCCCATTGACTTCCCTTATAGGATGCTGGCAGGGAGCAACCTGTACATTGCTTTGAAAATCGCTCTGCTGTGATTCAGCGTTTTGCCCAACTGAAGGTTACAAACAATTAAACACACTTCAAGAAGGATAGATGAAGAACACTCTTCAAGAGGATAGATGGCACAGAGAGAGAGAGAGAGAGAGAGAGAGGTGAATGGATGGATGGATGGATGGATGGAGATAGATACTGTTCATGTTTGTGTCTGTGTGTATGTATGTGTGTGTCAAAAAGAGAGGGTTTATTTCCAAGGCAGAAGTTTTCGTGACCTACCGCAAGCAACCTGCTAAATAAATAAAAGAAATGCCGAATGAATAAGTAACTACTCTGTGCATCTAAGGTGCGGCTCACGAAGGCTGATGCCTTTCGGTCCAGCGTCTTAGTTCAGGGAAGGTGCGATGATCAACCTAACCAGCCTTCTTCCTCCTAGCATGTTCCCAATGCAAATTCTCCCCTGCAAGATGACTTTCTTGGCCTGCAATAATGCTCAATTGTTTGCCGCCAGGAAATCAAGCCAACATTAGCTGCCTCCAACCAGGAGTATCCTGGGTTTATTTCACCCCAGGCTGCAACGAAAACAGCTGGGCCTGTCCCACCAACTTTTATAAGCCCTGGCAGATCCTCCCAGCCATTTGCAAGTCCACTTCCTTTGTGCCTGCACGAACATCTGCGGAAATAAAACCCCCTTGGCTGGTCTGCTATCTTCCAAACTCATCTGTTTCTGCAAATTTAGGAAGCCTCTTTGACTCAGGAAATGGGGGTCTTCCAGGCTGAAGGCTCAGCTCCCAACCGAGCCGGTTAGGGATGTGAATGACCCTTTGGAGACCTTTGATCGAGGGGCCAGGAAGAAGATGGTGTGGACCTCCTGGATAATTATTCTGGTATTTCCCCCAGGATGTGTGCAACTCCAAACAAGAATCCATAGGCAACACACGGCCACTTCCATAGCTCCCGACGGATGGGCAGCCACAACTCCAAGGTTATTTCAAGTTATATCCTGTCTTTTTCTCCCTCGTTCACACAGGCAGTCCTCGGCTTACGACCACAACCGAGCCCAACGTTTATCTTGCAAGACATTTGTCAAATGAGCTTTGCCCCAATTCTTACGGCCTTTCCCACCACACTTGCTGAGGGAATCGCTGCTGCCGTTAATTTAGCAAGATGGTCGTTAAGCAGATTTTGGCTTCCCCCACTGACTTTGCACAAGGGACACACTCCCCCAGGACGCTGCAATGGTCATAAATACGAGTCAGCTGCCAAGTCTCTGAATTTTGATCACGTGACCCTTGGGGATGCTGCCACGGTCGTAACTGTGAAAATCGGTGACAAATCACTTTTTTCAGATGTTGTAACTTTGAACTGTCACTAAATGGTAGGTATAGGTAGTCCTCGACTTATATCCATTTTTTCTGTGGCTCCTCTCTTCGATCAGTTTCCATCCGTTGCTTCTTGTCCTGCCTTCAGGGGCTTTGGAGAATAGGTTGACCCCCTCCTCTTCATTGTAGCAGCCCCTCAAACATTGGAAGGCTGCTATCACATCCCCCCTGGTCCTTCTCTTCTTTATATGTTTTAGCCTCCCCTCATCATCTTGTTTGCTCTTCTCTGCGCTCTTTTTTTAAAGTTTCAGTCTCTCTCTTTTTTTTTTTAACAAGGCCAGAATGAAATAGAAAAAAAAGCCCTAATCTTCTTCCGCAGATGGCTGTTTCTTTCTAACGCCTGCTGTTTTTAACTTCCCTTTCTGCTCTTGCGCTGGTTCAGACTGGGCTACTCAGAGCAAGCTTCCCGTTTTACTTCCTCTGTTAACAGACAGGCAGGTGTCGGGGGTTCGAGCAGCCCTGCGCATTCCATAGTAGCTAACTATGGTTGAGCTTCAGACACTCTTGAGTTGAAAGCCTAGATAAGGCTGGAAAAGTGCCCCCCCGGGGCTCTGAGGTCAATGATAAGGCATTTCCTACATCCCAGGGCGATTTAATACCAGAGCTGGCTTTGAGTGCCATACGTTCAACCTCAGCCAAGTCCAATTCTGGTCACCATGCATACAAAAAAGATGCTGAGACCTTAGAAAGAGTGCAGAGAAGAGCAACAAAATTGATAAAGGGTCTGAGGGCTAAACCCTGTATTGAATGAAAGAGGCAGCTGATTATGGCTAGTCTAACGAAGGGAGGGGTTAGATGTGATATGATACCCAGGAGGATGACATGAGCAGGGGGTTGGACTAGAAGACCTCCAAGGTCCCTTCCAGCTCTATTCTATTCTAGCCTTTTCAAGGACTTCCAGAGACCTTGCTGCCTTTTTATTGTTGTTGTTGTTGTTGTTGTTACCCCTTTTCAGTACTTGAGGAACTGTCACAAAGAAGAGGGTGGGGTCAACCTATTCTCCAAAGGATAAGATGGCAGGACAAGAAGTAATGGATGGAAACTTATCAAAGAGGAGTAAGGAGAATTCTATTAATTCCGCAATTAACCAGTGGAACTCCTTGCCTCCAGAAGTTGTGGGTGCTCCATCACTGGAGGTTTTCAAGAAGAAATTGGATAGCTATTTGTTCAGAATGGTACAGGGTCTCCTGCTTGAGCAGGGGGTTGGACTAGAAGACCTCCAAGGTCCCTAACAGCCTTACGATTCTCTACAGAATTTATATTTATGACCAGAGGTTTCGTGTGTTAAACTGAGAGGAAGTTAACAGGACGAAATGCTGATGGGCGCAAAACTCTGTCCCCGCCCCCACTCTCTTTTCCACACACTAAGACTACGTAGTCTGGGGTTGCACAATACACCAACCCAATGTTTCTCAACAATTGGGCAACTGGAAGAGGGGTGGGCTCTTACAATTCCCCAACTAGCATGCTTTAGGATGCATAAACTTTAAGGGCCTGAATTCCTAGCATGCTAGGTGCAGATTTAAGGGAGTTGAGAGTCCATGCATCTTAAAGCATGCTAGCTCGGAAATCCTGGGAGTTGAAGTCCCCCCATCTTAAAACATGTTGGCTGGGGAATTCTGGGAGTTGAAATCCACTCATCTTAAAATTGCCCAGGTGGAGAAACACTGCACTACCCCTTAAATAAACCACAAATTATATCCTGCGAAACGCATAGAGAAGCAGCCTGGCTTGCAACGACGCTAGTCCACCCAACCGTGGACGCCCCCCCAAAATGGTCACTTACATGCCATGATCGCCATAGTAGTTATAAAACTCCATGTGACTGCAAGCCTGTATCCAGCCTACAATCCAGGTCTCCTTTTTGGGCACTGGAGGCAACAGGACTTGAGCCGAAGCGCGGAAATGTGGGGTGCGGTATCTCAACACCACGTTGGATGACTCGTCGATGTTGGTGGGGATGGGGTCAATGGACGTCTTGACCTCCAGGACGGTGATGCTTTCCCGAAATCCTTTCGCCTTGCAGCTGATGCTCTGGATGCAGCCCATGGCCCAAAGTACCAGCACAATTGCCAGGAGGCACCAACAATCTTCTTCATCGGTCAATTCAAAACTGATATCCATAGGATAGAAGACACATTCTCAGTAGTTAACCAGTTTATGGCAGGCTGAATAAATCAATTTTTTTTTTTTTTTTTTTTTGCCCTAGAGGCCTTCTAGGGCTAAAGTTCTCTGTGCCACTGAGTCAGGATCGGTTAAATCCACTGCTTTCGCTCCAAAGCAAGACGATGCAAGTCCAATCATCCACTTTTGCTTGGTTGTTTTTTTGGTTTTTTGGAAAGACCGTTTCCAGCTGACTTGGATTCCCTGATCGGTGAGTTACAATCAAAAGTCAACTGGCCTTATATTTGCTTTGATATATTTCTTTGGGTTTTCCCCCCCCCCCCTCTTCTGTTTTTAATCTTTTAAAACAAGATGAAGGCGAAGTCTATGCGAAGAATAAATGCATCTCTTTCATATGTGGGCTCTAGCTTCTTGGTGACAGCGTCAAGTTTTCACTTCCTGATGGAAATTCATTCATAACTTCCCCTTCGCGAGAGCGAGAGAGAGAGAGAAAAAAAAAACAGTTTTGTATTTGAAACAGCCAAAGGAATTTTTCAAACATTGTCCGAACAAAAGCCCAGTCTGATATATTTAACCCATAATCTCTTATTTTATCCCCTTTTTTAGCTATTTAAAAAAATAATTGCCCAGGTTTAATAGAAAAAAGCACCATTCAAAAATCGCTTAGTAAACAGTCCCAGTTTTCTGGTCTTGCAGATTTATTTATTACAAAATTTATATGCTGCCCATCTCACCAAGCGGCAACTCTAGGCAGCTTACCACACGTAAAAGGAACAGAATAGAAGCTGAAAGCATTATATGGATAAAAATTAGCATTCAAGCGAATTAAATAAAAATGAAATTGAATAAAGTTTGCTCTGTTTTGTAGCTGTAATGGAAAATCAGAGATGAGCTCCAAGTGGAAATATTAGGAAATATATATCAGCATGCAGTACCTACTTCCTGGCTTCAGAGTTGCCTGAACCATGAAATAGATGAAATAGATAGATAGATAGATAGATAGATAGATAGATAGATAGATAGATAGATAGATAGATAGATAGATAGATAGATAGATAGATAAGTAGGTAGGTAGGTAGGTAGGTAGGTAGGTAGGTAGGTCGGTAAGTAGATAGGGTGGATGGATGGATGGATGGATGGATGGATGGATGGATGGATGGATGGATGGATGGATGGATGGATGGAGAGAGAGAGAAAAGAAAGGACAAATGATGGATGATGAGAGACAGAGATTTGGGCCACAATAAAGGCTGCTAAAACTTACAAGAGTTTTAATGATCCAAAGTCCAGTTTTGTCTTTCAAAATCTGTCAGTACAATCTGCACTAGTTTTCAAGGTGGGTTACAATTTGTGGTTTTGCTGTAACAGTCCAGCTTGCAGTTACTGTTTTAGAAATAAGCCGTCTTACTGAGGCCAATCAAGAATTCCTCTTGATGCCTCCTAAGAGTTCTTAAGTTAATAGACACATCTGTCCTTCCTTCCTTCCTTCCGCTTGTAGATTTCTTTAGTCACATCCGCCAAAGGGAACGAAGGACAAAAACAAGAGAATGGAAGCAAGACGTGTCCCTGTCAGAGCTATTAATTTGGAACTGAGCTTACTTCTGACCCAGGATAGTATCTTGGCAGAGTCTGAATTCTTGGGCAGGAATATTGTTAATAATCGTATTAACCATCTCCTTCTTTCACCTTTTTCAGAGATTCTAATACATCCAGCTTTTCACTAAGTCCTAATCACGGGGGACAATTCCACCCCCACCCCCACCCCAAAAAGCATTGAAATCGCCTGTCATATAATTTTTTTCCCCAATCAGGAGCTACACACCTAATCTCCCACGCTGTTGTCCTCCAAACGCGAAGCCGGGGTGTGCTGGAAGGCCAGGCAGAAAAAGTTCGGTTTCAACTTTTCTCTCGTGGGTTTTCTTTTCTTTTCTCTCGCCCCCTTCTCTCTTCCTCTCCGGCGGGTTCTTAATTTTTTTCTCGCCCCCCCTACTGTCTCTCTCTCTTTTTCTCCCCCCGCCCAAAAACCGGGTCTGAGGCTCCTGCGCTGGGTCCCCACTGTCGGCTGCAGGGCGCCCTAGTGTGTGCCCACCGCCGGCCGCGGCTTGCGCATCAATCGCGCCTTTGGTGACCGCGCGGCGCACCTCACAATCGCCGCCCGCGAGGTTCTCCCCCCGCGGAGGGGCCCCCACCTGAAAGAGGCGCGGGGGGAGAGGGGGGGAGGCGGCCCCGGCGGCCAACAGCCGTGCAGGGGCTCCTCTTCGGCGCCCCCTCCCCGGCGGCGCTTCCTTCTCGCCCTCCGTCTCCCGGCGCGTCTCCGCGTCCTTCCCACCCGGCCGACGCCGCAGCAGGGAAGCTGCAGCCGCCGCGCTCTTCCTCGCCTCCTCTTCCTCGCCGGCTCCAGCCTCTGCCTCGCCTGCCTGGTGCTGCTGCTGCTGCCTTGCAGCGTCTGGCCAGCCCCGCCGGCGGGGGGGCCAGGTGCAAGGAAGCGAGGCGCTGGCGAGGACCCGCGCGCCGGTGCGTCTCCTGCTCCTGCTCGCCTTGCGACCGCCTCTGCCGGCCGCGGAGAGGGTCCTTGGCGGCGCGGGGCGGGCAGCTCCTTGGCTCGGCTGGCTCGTCCCTCCGCTGCCCTTCATCCAGCCGCGAAGAGCCTCCTCCTCCTCCAGCTCCGGGGATCTCCCGACAGTCTCGCTCTGGCAAGCTTGCGCATCGCCCGCGCCGCTCTCCGCTGGGTTTCAAGGCTGCTGGAGAGGAGGAAGGCGCCCGGACAGGCAGGTCCTCTGCAGGGCGGCTGCCACCTTCCGGCCACCCCCCGCGGGGGGAGGAAGCAATGCCCCCTTCCTTCCCCAAGGAGCAACCCGCGCGTCTGGCTCCGGCTGGCTTGGATCCGCGCAAAGGCGGCGGCGCTCCGTCTTCTCAGCCGCGCGCTAGGCAGGTGCGCACCACAATCCTGGCGCCCGGTTGGCCTTGCCCTCGCCTTCTGCTGCTTCGGGAACAGGGAAACGGGCCAGCACCTTGGAGTCTGGCTCTTTTGCGCCCTGCTTGCGCGCCTCGCCCGCTTCTCTGCCTTCCTCCCCTAGGCAGACAGCGGGGCAAGGGGCGAGTAGCAGAGAAAGGCAAGGAGTCCGGGGCCCCCGGCTTCATGGGCTGCGCCGGAGACCAAACTTTTGCAAAAGAAAAAATTATCTATCTATCTATCTATCTATCTATCTATCTATCTATCTATCTATCTATCTATCTATCTATCTATCTATTTCCATCCATCCATCCAGACTACTTCGGCGCCTCGCAATGAGCAGGTTGTTTTATCCTTCTCGGCAACTCGATATGTACAGTCCGTCCTGAACGCCAACCCGGCGCCCCCCTCTGGGCTGTGCGTCCTAACGTGGAATCCCGAACAGACGGACGACCACCACCACCCCTTCCCCCTCTTCCTCCCTTCCCTCTCTCTCTCTCTCTCCCTCCCCCCCCCCTCTCCAAACTGCAGCACTTTTGAAAGCGCCAGGCAGTGTCTTTCAAGTTTAAGGAACGCTGGGTATTGTAGTTTTAATTACGCCTTCGGATTTCTCCCCCCCCCGTCCCCACCGCCCTTGTAGAATAAACCTTGTTATCTTCTTCTTCTTCTTCTTGTGACTGCGGATATGTGCAATCCGAGGTGCCTCTCCGAGTGGTGCTGGTGTGGGATTAAGAGAAGGCTGGGTCCTAGTGCCCCACAGTTGGCTGCATGACCTTGGCCCAATTCCACCTCTTGATGTACTGTTGGCAGAAAGCAAAGCAAGCTAAAAGGATTTTTTTTTCTCATGATTCAGAGTGACCTGCAATGATAGCTTAAGGTCTTCTGGATCTTGGCAATAAGCTGGTGTGGAGCACAGAAGCCAGGCTGGAATGTGGTGAATGAGATAAGACTCGTTCGGGAGACCTCTGCCTCTATCAGTGCAGATGCTACAGAGCACTTGCAAAACCCTCTGCCCACTCAAATGCAGGATGTGCAGGTATCTATCTTACCCCAGTTGGGCTCAGGCCAGGGGGCTTTGCTTCCCAGTCAGAATTACAGAATAGCAGAGCTGGAAGGGACCTTGGAGGTCTTTTAGTCCAGCCCCCTGCTGGATTATCCATCCAGTTATCCATCTACCCACCCAGTTATCTATCTATTTGTCTATCTATCTGTCTGTCTGTCTATCTATCTATCTATCTATCTATCTATCTATCTATCTATCTATCTATCTATCTATCTATCATCTATCTATCATCTATCTATCTATCTATCTATCTATCTATCTATCTATCTATCTATTTATCTATCTCCATCCAGTCATCCATCCACCCACCCACCCAGTTATCCATCCGTCCGTCCGTCCATCTATCTATCTATCTCAACATATAGACTGCTTTAGCTGGAAAGAACTTGAAACAACATACGCTCTAATCCCATGTAAAGATTATTTTATTTTATTTTATTTTATTTTATTTATTTTTATTTATTTTTATTTTATTTGTAATACAGCCGCCTGGAGATTACAGCTCTAACCCAAAATATGGAATTAGAACCTGTTTTTTTACAATCCTCTCTCTTCACACACACCCCCCCCCCTCCTTATCTTCCAACTCTACCAAGTAACTTGGTTTCAGGGGGCTGAAAGAAACCAGTTGGGGACTGTCAACCGCCTGGAATTTTGTATACTGGGAATTGTCCAAGGTGCTAAAATAGACTTGAGCCAGAGATCAGATTGCAGGACCAAAATAGCCCCCGAGCTGCAGTGTTGACAGCCTATCTCCGCCACCTTGGAAATCTGAACTGACAAGTGCAACAGCCAGACAAACCCAGTTTGCGTCTGCCTGTGTGTAGAACCAAGAACAAGCAAACAATGCTAAAAGAGGAACGCAACACCTTTGTTGCCGGCAGCTTCCAGATGCAGCCCAGAGTTTCCAAACTTGCGGTATTATTATGGATAGGATTACAGAATGACTTTCGGCCTCCAAGCAAAACAGGATGGTAAAATCTCACTCTTGAATTTTCCCCGTCAGGGTAATGTCTCAGCTGGACTACTGCAGTGAGATTTCTGTGGGGCAGCCCTTGGAGGTGGTTTGGAAATGTCAACCAGAAAGCCACAGCTGGGCCTTCGACTAAATGTTCGGCATTCATTTAGTAACCATTCAGAGTTACAGCGCCACTGAAAAAAAGGGGCTTAGGACCATTTTCCACACTTACAACTGTTGCAGTATCCCAAATGGTCACGTGATCAGAATTCAGACGCTCGGCAACTGACTTGTACTTATGACGGTTGCCGTGTCCCAGGGTCACGTGATCCCCTTGTGTGACCTTCTGACAAACCAAGTCAATGGGAAAGCCGGATTCATTTAACAACCTTGTTACTAACTTAACAACTGCAGTGATTCATGTAGCCACAGTAGCAAGAAAGGTCGTAAAACGAGGCATTGTTCATTCTGGAACTATGTTTCTCTCTCAGCCCAGATTATCTCTGAGCGTCGGGATGAAATCTGGGGTGGGAACAAATGGCCTGCAGGATGGAAAGTCAACAGGCAAGTCAATAAAAGAAATACATTCTCAGCTGCATCCATCCAAGCGGTTCACCTGCGTACGGAAACAGCCCTTTTCCTGGGTCCATGCAAAGCCCCAGACCACAAAGCCAATCCAGCAGACTGGGCTTCCACAATGCAGTCTCAAAATAGAACAAAAGAAAAACAAGACACCTTTGCAATATCTGAATAAATTGTGCAGATGCAGTTTCTCGGCATTGACCTGAGCTGGTGAATTAATTGTGTGAACATAGTCCAAATGGGTCATCAGTTAATATCTGCACCTTGAAATCACAATGCTGCGTGGCAGATTCCTTCCTTCCTTCTTTTCCTTCTTTCCTTCATCCCTCCCTCCTCTTCTTCCTTTTTCCTTCCTTCCTTCCTTCCTTCCTTCCTTCCTTCCTTCCTTCCTTCCTTCCTTCCTTCCTTCCTTCCTTCCTGTCTCTCTCTCTCTCTTTCTCTCCTTTTCTTCACTGACAAAACTGCTTCTTGACAGCAAAAACCAGCAGATGAGATTTTTCCCATCAACCCTCCCCCTTTCCATTCATATTTAATTTAAAAGCTGCAATGGAAAGAACTCCCAAAAAAACCCCCCCAAAAAAACTCAAAGAGGGTAAAAAAAACCAACAACCAGCGGCTGCAAAAAACAACAACAACAAAAAAAAACAACCCTCTCTTCCCTTCTCCAGACCTTCATTCAGCTTGCTGTCAGCATAGGAAAGAATTCCCCGCCTGCCTACCCCAGCCAGCTTCTCTCCAACCCCCCTGGACTCCAGAACCCATCATCCCAGCCCTGCCAGCCTGGGAGGATGGGATCGGCAGCCCCTTGCGCCAAAAGGCACCAGGAGATGTAGGAAGTTGTGGGGGTGGGGTGGGGGGTGTTTGCATCCTTTATATCATCCCTTCCCCCCCCCAGAGAAGAAACAGCCAAAAAGTGGGAAGGGAGAGTCTAAAAGCAACCAAACCTTTGGGTTGACTGACTGCCCTCCTTCTACTCCTACCCATTGGATGCTCATGCCTTTCTCAGGTGCCAGACTGGCTAATTTGCCTGTCAATGATTCCCTACTCCTCTTATTCCCCTCCTCCTCTCTTTCCAAGCTTGGTGGGCTTGGAAAGTCAATGTTTATGGCCATCGGCGGGTTCCCCCTCCAGAGGCGTCTATATTTAGAGTTTGGGGCAGCTTCCCAGGCTTATGACTTTTGAGGAGGGGGGCGCCAAGGCTATCCCGGCCTTAAGCAGGAGAGAAGCAAGGGAGGGAGGGGGGGCTTGCTTTGCCGTCCACCTCCCCTCCACGGCTGAATTTTCAGAGACAACGTGCCACCATGCCAGCTGTTTCCAACCGAGCCAGGGCCCGGGAGAGGAACAATGTCTTGAACCGAACCGAGTTCCTCTCCCTCAACCAGCCCCTGAAAAGCGGCCAGGAGTCTCGGAGTCTCCCCCGCAGGCTGAACAGCCAAGGAGGCCCTGCCCCGGCCCAGAGCGAGGGGTCCAAGGAGCAGCGCCCGTCTCAGCCGCTGCCGGAAGAAGACTGCATGCAGCTGAACCCCACTTTCAAAGGCATCGCCTACAATTCCTTGCTGGCCATTGACATCTCCTTCTCCAAATGGCTGGGGGTCTGTGCCAGCAACGCTGCGGCCTGGGGCAATGCCCGCTCCATGGTCAACCTCATTGGCATCACTGGCCATGGCATCCCCTGGATCGGGGGCACCCTCATCTGCTTGGTCAAAAGCAACACTTTGGCTGGCCAGGAAGTTCTCCTGAACCTGCTCTTAGGTGAGTCATTTGTGCTTCTCTTCTCCTGGACCTTCCCCCCTTTTCTGCTCTGAACACCCCCCCGATTCCATAATTCTCCCTGTTTTCCTGCTACTCAATTAATCCTATAGAATGAAATTCCATAATTCTCCCTCTTTTCCCATTCTATCCCATTAATTCCACAATTCTCATTGTTTTCCCATTTATCCTACTCAATCCTATAGGTTGAAATTCCATAATCTTGTTTTCCTATCTATCCTACTCAGTTAAACAATGAGAGTCTGTGTTTTTCTCTGTTTTCCTATTTATTTTACCCAATTAGTCCTATACTATGAGATTCCATAATCTCGTTGTTTTCCTATTTATCCTATACAATTAATCTGATACAGTGAGGGTCCTTGAGTCTCACTGTCCATAGTCCTCCTTGTTTTCCTATTTTCTTACTCCCTTATTTTCTTCTTCTTAACCCCGGCTGCATTGTTATTTTCTAACTCAGTCCTCCATCTGTGAAATGGGTATACTAATCAAACCCAATCCTCGGAAGCAGAGATCCCTAGCAAAGCCAGAAGAAAGCAAAGATTCATTCTGTAGTTCAATTCTGCTAGAGATCAAGAATTTCCCAGGGAATACGATGTTTGGGGAACAAACTCGCGTTTGTCTCCCACAATCCTGTACCTTCCAAATAAATCCATTCATAGGTCTCATCCGCAAGTAGGCCTGGCTGTGGAGGATCAAGGCAAGCTCCCAAAGCAGGTGGGAAAACATTGGTTTAAATACAGTTCAGGGCCACAGAAGCCCAAAATTCATTTTGTTGAAGGGAAAGTTGGTTTTTCGACATGTATTGATAGGGATAAGTCTATAGAACCTCCATTTTCAGGGACAGCATTCCAGATTCCATCACCTGCTTATTGTGCTAAGAAAGCCCATTGGATGTTCAGGCAGGCCTTGACTTAACGACTGTAATTAAGCCCAGAATTTCCATTGCTAAGCAAGGCAGTTCTTAAATGAATCATTGAGGTCATTATGGCTTCCCAGGATGGCGTCCTCCATTGACATGGCTTGTTAGAAGCCAGCTGAGAGGGTTACAAATAGTGATCACATGATCCTGGGACAGCACAACCATCATAAATACGAGCTAGTTAGCAAGCTAGTTTAATGTCTAGTTTAGTGAAGAGAAGGACGAGGGGGGACAGGATAGCAGCGTTCCAATATCTCAGGGGCTGCCCCGAAGAAGAGGCAGTCAAGCTATTCTCCAAAGCGCCTGAAGGCAGGACAAGAAGCAATGGGTGGAAACTAACCAAAGAGAGAAGCAACCTAGAACTAAGGAGAAACTTCCTGACAGTTAGAACAATTAACCAGTGGAACAACCTGCTTCCAGAAGCGGTGAATGCTCCAACATGGGAAGTTTTTAAGAAGAGACTGGACAGCCATTTGTCTGAAATGGTATAGGGTTTCCTGCCTGAGCAGGGGGCTGGACTAGATGACTTCTAAGGTCCCTTCCAACATTATTATTATTATTATTATTATTATTATTATTATTATTTGTCCAAAATTTTATTCATGTGACTGCGAGGATGCTCTGACGGTCCGGATGAAAACCGGTCATGAATGACTTTTTTCAGTGCCGTTGTAACTTTGAATGGTCACTAAATGAATGATTGTAAGCTGAGGACTTACCTCTGTTGTATCCACTCAGCTTCTACCTTTGAGTTCCATCTAAAGTTGACTTTACATTGAGTTCACTCAAATTATATGTCATGTTTCTTAATCACCCATCTCTCTCGGGAAGGACCAATAAAATCAAACTAGAACTCACCGTCTCCTGGTGCTTAGCCTGGTGCCTTAGCCCCCAGACCAAACTGCCTCTCTTATTATCTTCCAATTCTCCGTATTTTCTCCTTTATGACCCTGGAAAGGAAAATCCTCGGGGAGGGGGGGGGAAGGAATGGATAGTATCTTGGTGGGGAAAGGGTTTTGGAAATACCAAGGGGAGAGCATTCTGTTCTTGTGACTTGCCTCCCTAATCTAAACTGACACCGACGTGGTCAGAAAGATGGAGGGGGGGGGGGGGAAACAGTTGAATATTCAAGATGTTTCTTGAAAACAACTCAAGGCCTCAAAGGATGGGGAGAGAGTTTTTTGTTGCGAGATTTGAGGCCAGGTTGCTCAAAAAATAAATATCCTTCCATAGCTGGGCGACCTCGTCTATGAATATTTCAGAACATAGCTTGTTTATGTGTGTATGTCTCTGTTGTGTGTCTTTGAGCAATGTGTAAGAAGGCCTTTGACTCACCCTTCCTATCTTTAAAAAAAAAAAAGATAAGCCAGAGATCCTTGAAGGCTAGAGGTTGCAACCATTTTTTTGCCTGGGGTGACTAATGCTTTTCTAGCCAAGCACAATGTAAGTTGAAAATTTTCCCAGTAAGAAGTGCTATGTGGTTCACATCTCACTTTAAATGAACAAAGTGTTTCCTGTTTTGCAAAGAATTCTGTTTTGGTTCCGTTTGTATTTATAACAGCCTTCTGAGAAAACACACACACACAATCAAGGCTGTTTTTATATATGATAACTGCAGCAAAATTATCTGTGCAGAACTGTTTGGCAATACCTACAACGGAGGACTGACCGCAAAGATGACAAAATTTGCTGAAATGGCTAAACTGATTTGTCTGATCAGAAACAACACACCCACATTTATCAATGACTGGGAAGCCCTTTAGAACTTTTGGGTGAAAAAGAAAAGAAATAATAACGCAATTTATGATTTGGATGACTACACAGGATAGATTATAGAAAGAAGAGAGTCAGATGTAACACCCCCCCCCCGAGAGGGAGAAGTTAAAATATCAGTCTACTTATAATTGCTCCGAAGAAAATCGGAAGCCACTTCTTTCTATCTTTTCTTATGCCTTCTCTTTTCTAGTTTTCTTGTCCTTTTAGGCAGTTTTAGCTTTTTCTTTGACTTCTTCCTTTCTCTTTCTTCTTTTTCATTGGACTTTGCTTCGTACTAGTTCTCACCATTGTTCCTAAAAGCTTCAAAATGATAGAGAGATATGTCGATACAAATTAGATCGATAGATAAACAGACAAAAAGAAGTAGGCAGGTAAGTAGGTAGATGATAGATAGATAGATAGATAGATAGATAGATAGATAGATAGATAGATAGATAGATAGATAGATAGATAGATAGATAATACATTGGAGAAAGTGGATGGATGGATGGATGGATAGATGGATGGATGGATGGATGGATGGATGGATGGATGGATGGATGGATGGATGGAGATTAGAGAATGAGAGATTAGAGACGGATGGATGGATGGAATGATAGAGAGAGAGAGATTAGAGAAAGTGATAGATGAATGGAGAGTAGATAGATGGAGATTAGAGAGAAATGGATGGATGGATGATAGAGAGATTGATAGAGATTATAGATAGTTTGACAGATAAAAAAATCATATGAAGACACACATAACCCCTTCTGAAGGTTACCAGATAATAAACAAATAAAAAAGCAAACAAACAACTCTGTGAATGTCCCAAGAATTCTGTTTGGTCTCCCTCCCTCTCCGAGGGTTGTGATGCAAAGGGAACCATATCCTGAATCTGAGGAGGCTATTCTGGGTTCCCAGTAATTTCCAAATTGGAGTTGAACTGAGATTGCTCTGCAGGAAAGCAACTTATTTGCAACGTGATCTTTTCTTGGCACAAGTTTGCCTGGGCGAATGTTCCTGAAATCTGGGCAGAAGCCACACTAAAGTAGCTGGTTCAGATATACAAACTGTGTTTTTTTGCCTCAAGGACATGGCACTCAGGAGGAAGGGACAATCCTTGGCCAGATTGTGGCGTAACGCACAACTCTCGTTTTGGGCCAAGAGAGGTTGATGCCTTCTCCTTGATTTACCCAGAAGAATATTTTCTGCAGTGTGTTCATAAATCAGCTTTCTTTTTCTCGCATTTTGCCCTCCCGACTCCCAAGTTTTTAGTCAATTTTCTTTAGCAGTATGGTCTAGTGGTTGAGGCAACAGGCTAGAAACCAGGAGATGGTGAGTTCTAGTCCCGCCTTAGGAATGAAAGCCAGCTGGGTGACTTTACCAGGAGGCGCCAAATTGTATCTTAGACATGAATAGTGGCTGAGTGACTTGGAGCCAATCCCCTCATTGCATTAGGACGAACACATATTTTATTTAATTATGAAATTTATATTCATTAAATTGTATGTAATTATTAACTTTGTGCTCATGCCCCTTTTTCTCTTTCTTGCTCTCTTTCCTTCCTTCCTTCCTTCCTTCCTTCCTTCCTTCCTTCCTTCCTTCTTCCTTCCTTCCTTCCTTTCCTTTCTCTCTCTCTCTCTCTCTCTCTCCCCTTTCTTTTTCTTTCTTTGTCTTTCTCTTTCTCTCTTTCTCTCCCATCCTCTAGCTCTGCTCCTGGACATCATCGTTGTAGCCGGGTTACAGAAAATGGCCAAGCGGAAAGGTCCTTATGATGTCAGTCCGGGCATTTTGGACTATCTGACGATGGATGTCTATGCCTTCCCTTCTGGTCACGCCAGCCGAGCTGTGATGGTGTCCAAGTTCTTCCTCAACCATCTGGTTCTAGCTGTCCCTCTCCGTATCCTTCTTGTCCTTTGGGCCTTCTTAGTGGGACTCTCTCGGGTCATGGTGGGACGCCACCATGTCACCGATGTCCTGTCCGGGTTTGCCTTTGGTTACATCCAATTCCGATTGGTGGAGATTCTCTGGAT
Source organism: Crotalus tigris (assembly GCF_016545835.1). Lineage (NCBI taxonomy): Eukaryota > Metazoa > Chordata > Lepidosauria > Squamata > Viperidae > Crotalus > Crotalus tigris. The sequence goes on from NW_024096732.1 coordinate 1,722,266, forward strand.
GTCTTCCAACACGTGCCAGATGCTGATTTCTATGTGGTGAAGAGGAGTGATGACCTCAGCTTTCTTTCATTTTCTATTTGAAGACACAGACGAGGCCAGAGATATCTCCGAAAGGGTTTTACAAAGGAGCCACGAAGCTTGCTCTTTTGAGAGTTCTTCAAACTTCTTCTTAGAAGTTTGTTCTTCTGAGAGGTGGAGCTGAACCTCCTCATGAAGCTTAAGAGACCGTCCTGTCTCATGTAGCAACCTCATCTGGGAATCACTGAGACCGATTTTTGATTGATTGATTGATCTTTGGCTGCTTTTTCCGTGATTCCAACCAGAAAGCAAATCCAAGGGTCAAGGACAACATTGCTTTCTCTTGCTCTCTGGCTGTTGAGATATCTCCTAGCTCTCGCTTTTTAATCTGGGGACAATCGTAGAATTTAATGGCAGCTGAGAAATACAGGATGAGCTTCTTTGCCCAAGTTGAGGTGTCCACCATTTGTGCTGAGACTCTTGTTCTTGGACATCCCAGCTTCTCTGTCTTCTTTCCCAACTTGGACATCATCCAGATGGGTGAACTTCAGTTCCCAGAATTCTTTAGTCAGTACGATCACTTGCTAAGAATTGTGGGAGGTGAACAGCATTCTTCATAGTGTGGACTTCATCTCCCGGAATTCTCCACCAGCACCTGGTCAACACTGAGAATTCTGGGAACTCAAGGGCCCCCTCCAGAAAGGTGGGTTTCAGCTTCCAAGTTGTGAATTCTAGAAGATGAAATTAATGCATTTGGACAACCTACTACTATGGAGAAAAACTTACACCATGCCTTATAAATTATTGCTAATGACACAAGAGTGTTGTGTATCTCTTAGACATTTTTCCTTGTTTTGTTGCCTGTTTCCTAGCAGAGCAAAGTTCAGGAACCGTTAAGAGAGCCAAGATAGGGTGGTGGACTAAGGTGGCAATCATAATCCAGTTCAAAGCATCATTTGCCAAGTTTACAAGTCAGCAGCCAAGTTCACACCTACCATGGACCCCCCAGTGTAAACATTGATTTGCAAAATAACATGGCTGGATTCACCTATTGTGCAGAAGAGAAATCAAATCCACTAACCTATGATTTACAGTAATGTTCCCCAATCTTGGCAACTTCAAGGTGGACTACAACTCCCAGAATTCTCAGCAATGGCTAGGCTGATGGTGAAACTCTGGGAGATGAAGTCCATATCCCTGGACATTGCCAAGGTTGAGGAACCTTGACTTAGAGAGACGACTGAACTCAGGGGAAAGTGGATCTCCCACATAATGCTTAAATGTGGTTTGTTGCCTCATTGGTGATCAAGTTCATGGTAAGCCATAAAGCAGAACAACAATGGCTGAGGTGATATAATTGAAACTAAGCTAAGCCTTAAATGGGGCGAAGGAACATTGTAAACCCTACTTTACAACCAAGAGATGTGTCAAATGAATAAGCTGTGGTTTATGTGGTAATATTGTTTGAAGGACCTCGCCTTTCGGGTTGATGAAAATGCTAAAACGGGGAAGAAAAAGACGTTCCGTGCACCACTTTTGTTTGGCCACGAGATGGCAGCTCCGCCCACTCGCTTTAGGCCCTCCCCTTCGGCTTGCATTCAACAGGGAATTCCTTCCCTAGTTGAATTTCTGCCTGCAAGTTTACTAGCCCGCTTCCTGGTCATGGTTTGGAGGGGGGGTAATGTCCCAGGGCATATTTTAAAAAGTCATTTTATCATGCAAAAGCTTAACACATAAAGCGTTTATTTTATCAGCTGATCCTGCCGAAGACGTGAGCAGGATTCGAACTCAGAGCCACGTAAAATAAGCGCCCTGGTGAGAAGAAATAACAAAATATCTATTAATAAGAGAATAATAAAATTCCTTTGCTGCACCATCCAGTATCCAGTTCAGTGCACCGTGCAAACCCCCCAAAAACGTGTGAATCAGTCACAAAGTGAGTAGGCTCGTGTGAATCCGACCTCGCCTTTCGGGTTCATGAAAATGCTAAAAAAGCGGGACGAAAAAGACGTTCCGTGCAGCACTTTCCTTTGGCCACGAGATGGCAGCATTGCTCCATGGCTGGGAAAGGAAGGCGGAAAACGCGCGTTCCCCTTTCAAAAGAGAATAAAATAAAACTTTTAACCGATTAAAAGAATATGACACACTTGTGCAAAATGATCTTTTATTTATTGCAACACAGAAACGCCCTGATGTGATTACATTGAATTCAGGGGGCGAGATGGACTTCGTGCGAATCAAGGGAGACATGCGCAGATAGGAAAAAACAAAGGGGAGGAGCCAGACCCGGAAACGGGCGGGTGTAACATACACACATACAAAAAGATTTTTTTTTAAAGTCGTGGAGCTCCGCCCATTCGCTCAGACCCTCCCTTCAGCTTGCATTCAACAGGGAATTCCAACCCTAGTTGAATGTCTGCCTGCGAGTTCACTAGCCCTCTCCATAGTCAAGGTTTTGGGGAGTTTCAAGGGGCTACATTAAAAAAAAATATTTTATTATTCATAAGTTTAACACATAGAACGTTTATTTTATGAGCTGATCCTGCCAAAAACGTGAGCAGGATTCGAACTCAGAGCCACGTAAAGCAGGAGCCCCCTTGGGAGACGATATAATCAAATATCGATTAATAAAAGAAGAATACAATTCCTTTGATGGACCGTAGCCTTCCACACAGGATAGTAGCCAGTTCAGTGCACCGTGCAAACTCCCAAACACGTGTGAATCAGTCACTAGGCAGGGAGGCTCGTGTGAATCGGACCTCTGGCCTTTCGAGTTCATGAAAAAGCTAATAAAAAGGGACGAAAAAGAAGTGACGTGCACCACTTTTGTTTGGCCACGAGATGGCAGCATTGCTCCATGGCTGGGAAAGGAAGGCGGAAAACCCGCGTTCCCCTTTCAAAAGAGAATAAAATAAAACTTTTAACTGATTAAAAGAATATGACATACTTGTGCAAAATGTTCTTTTATTTGTTGCAACCCAGGCAGGTAAACGGCATTAGAATCAAAACAAGCATGCGCAGATAGGAGAGGACCAAGGGGAGGAGCCAGACCCCCGAAATGGGCGGGTGTAATACTCGAGAGCTCCATCGGTTGTCTTTCTGGCTCCGCCCACTCGCTTAGGCCCTTCCCTTCGGCTTACATTCAACAGGGAATTCTCTCACTAATTGAATTTCTGTCTGCAAGTTCACGAGCCCACTCCCTAGTCGTTTTATTATTCATAACATCAACACGTAAAACGTGTATTTAAGACAGGAGTCTTCCAACTTGGCCCTTTTATGACTTGTGGAGTTCAACTCCCAGAATTCCTCACGTTGGCTGAGGAATTCTGGGAGTTGAAGTCCACAAGTCATAAAAGGGCCAAGTTGGAAGACCCCTGAATTAAATAAAAGTTTGAACTGATTAAAAGAATATTACACACTTGTGCAATGTAATCTTTTATTTTTTGCAACACACAAATGTCCTGATGCGTTTGCATTGAATTCAGCGGGAGATAAGAATCCATTGAGAATCAAAACAGGCATGCGCAGATAGGAGAGGACAAAGGGGAGGAGTCAGACCCCGAAATGGGCGGGTATAACACAGAGAAAAAAATATTTTTAAAAAAACTCGAGGAGTTCCATCCGCGATCGTTCTGGCTCCGCCCACTCGCTTTAGGCCCTCCCCTTCGGCTTGTATTCAACAGGGAATTCCTTCCCCAGTTGAATTTCTGCCTGCAAGTTCACTAGCCAGCTTCCTGGTCATGGTTTGGAGGGGGGGCAATGTCCCAGGGCATATTTTACAAAGTCATTTTATCATGCAAAAGCTTAACACATAAAGCGTTTATTTTATCAGCTGATCCTGCCGAAGAGGTGAGCAGGATTCGAACTCAGAGCCACATAAAACAAGCGCCCTGGTGAGAAGAAATAACAAAATATCTATTAATAAGAGAATAATAAAATTCCTTTGCTACACCCTAGCCCTCCACACGGGATAGCAGCCAGTTCAGTGCACCGTGCAAACCCGCCAAAAACGTGTGAATCAGTCACAAAGTGAGTAGGCTCGTGTGAATCCGACCTCGCCTTTCGGGTTCATGAAAATGCTAAAAAAGCGGGGCGAAAAAGACGTTCCGTGCACCACCTTCCTTTGGCCACGAGATGGCAGCATTGCTCCATGGCTGGGAAAGGAAGGCGGAAAACGCGCGTTCCCCTTTCAAAAGAGAATAAAATAAAACTTTTAACCGATTAAAAGAATATGACACACTTGTGCAAAATGATCTTTTATTTATTGCAACACAGAAACGCCCTGATGTGATTACATTGAATTCAGGGGGCGAGATGGACTTCGTGCGAATCAAGGGAGACATGCGCAGATAGGAAAAAACAAAGGGGAGGAGCCAGACCCGGAAACGGGCGGGTGTAACATACACACATACAAAAAGATTTTTTTTTAAAGTCGTGGAGCTCCGCCCATTCGCTCAGACCCTCCCTTCAGCTTGCATTCAACAGGGAATTCCAACCCTAGTTGAATGTCTGCCTGCGAGTTCACTAGCCCTCTCCATAGTCAAGGTTTTGGGGAGTTTCAAGGGGCTACATTAAAAAAAAATATTTTATTATTCATAAGTTTAACACATAGAACGTTTATTTTATGAGCTGATCCTGCCAAAAACGTGAGCAGGATTCGAACTCAGAGCCACGTAAAGCAGGAGCCCCCTTGGGAGACGATATAATCAAATATCGATTAATAAAAGAATAATATAATTCCTCTGATGGACCGTAGCCTTCCACACAGGATAGTAGCCAGTTCAGTGCACCGTGCAAACTCCCAAACACGTGTGAATCAGTCGCTAGGCAGGGAGGCTCGTGTGAATCGGACCTCTGGCCTTTCGAGTTCATGAAAAAGCTAATAAAAAGGGACGAAAAAGAAGTGACGTGCACCACTTTTGTTTGGCCACGAGATGGCAGCATTGCTCCATGGCTGGGAAAGGAAGGCGGAAAACCCGCGTTCCCCTTTCAAAAGAGAATAAAATAAAACTTTTAACTGATTAAAAGAATATGACATACTTGTGCAAAATGTTCTTTTATTTGTTGCAACCCAGGCAGGTAAACGGCATTAGAATCAAAACAAGCATGCGCAGATAGGAGAGGACCAAGGGGAGGAGCCAGACCCCCGAAATGGGCGGGTGTAATACTCGAGAGCTCCATCGGTTGTCTTTCTGGCTCCGCCCACTCGCTTAGGCCCTTCCCTTCGGCTTACATTCAACAGGGAATTCTCTCACTAATTGAATTTCTGTCTGCAAGTTCACGAGCCCACTCCCTAGTCGTTTTATTATTCATAACATCAACACGTAAAACGTGTATTTAAGACAGGAGTCTTCCAACTTGGCCCTTTTATGACTTGTGGAGTTCAACTCCCAGAATTCCTCACGTTGGCTGAGGAATTCTGGGAGTTGAAGTCCACAAGTCATAAAAGGGCCAAGTTGGAAGACCCCTGAATTAAATAAAAGTTTGAACTGATTAAAAGAATATTACACACTTGTGCAATGTAATCTTTTATTTTTTGCAACACACAAATGTCCTGATGCGTTTGCATTGAATTCAGCGGGAGATAAGAATCCATTGAGAATCAAAACAGGCATGCGCAGATAGGAGAGGACAAAGGGGAGGAGTCAGACCCCGAAATGGGCGGGTATAACACAGAGAAAAAAATATTTTTAAAAAAACTCGAGGAGTTCCATCCGCGATCGTTCTGGCTCCGCCCACTCGCTTTAGGCCCTCCCCTTCGGCTTGTATTCAACAGGGAATTCCTTCCCCAGTTGAATTTCTGCCTGCAAGTTCACTAGCCAGCTTCCTGGTCATGGTTTGGAGGGGGGGCAATGTCCCAGGGCATATTTTACAAAGTCATTTTATCATGCAAAAGCTTAACACATAAAGCGTTTATTTTATCAGCTGATCCTGCCGAAGAGGTGAGCAGGATTCGAACTCAGAGCCACATAAAACAAGCGCCCTGGTGAGAAGAAATAACAAAATATCTATTAATAAGAGAATAATAAAATTCCTTTGCTACACCCTAGCCCTCCACACGGGATAGCAGCCAGTTCAGTGCACCGTGCAAACCCGCCAAAAACGTGTGAATCAGTCACAAAGTGAGTAGGCTCGTGTGAATCCGACCTCGCCTTTCGGGTTCATGAAAATGCTAAAAAAGCGGGGCGAAAAAGACGTTCCGTGCACCACCTTCCTTTGGCCACGAGATGGCAGCATTGCTCCATGGCTGGGAAAGGAAGGCGGAAAACGCGCGTTCCCCTTTCAAAAGAGAATAAAATAAAACTTTTAACCGATTAAAAGAATATGACACACTTGTGCAAAATGATCTTTTATTTATTGCAACACAGAAACGCCCTGATGTGATTACATTGACTTCAGGGGGCGAGATGGACTTCGTGCGAATCAAGGGAGACATGCGCAGATAGGAAAAAACAAAGGGGAGGAGCCAGACCCGGAAACGGGCGGGTGTAACATACACACATACAAAAAGATTTTTTTTTAAAGTCGTGGAGCTCCGCCCATTCGCTCAGACCCTCCCTTCAGCTTGCATTCAACAGGGAATTCCAACCCTAGTTGAATGTCTGCCTGCGAGTTCACTAGCCCTCTCCATAGTCAAGGTTTTGGGGAGTTTCAAGGGGCTACATTAAAAAAAAATATTTTATTATTCATAAGTTTAACACATAGAACGTTTATTTTATGAGCTGATCCTGCCAAAAACGTGAGCAGGATTCGAACTCAGAGCCACGTAAAGCAGGAGCCCCCTTGGGAGACGATATAATCAAATATCGATTAATAAAAGAATAATATAATTCCTCTGATGGACCGTAGCCTTCCACACAGGATAGTAGCCAGTTCAGTGCACCGTGCAAACTCCCAAACACGTGTGAATCAGTCGCTAGGCAGGGAGGCTCGTGTGAATCGGACCTCTGGCCTTTCGAGTTCATGAAAAAGCTAATAAAAAGGGACGAAAAAGAAGTGACGTGCACCACTTTTGTTTGGCCACGAGATGGCAGCATTGCTCCATGGCTGGGAAAGGAAGGCGGAAAACCCGCGTTCCCCTTTCAAAAGAGAATAAAATAAAACTTTTAACTGATTAAAAGAATATGACATACTTGTGCAAAATGTTCTTTTATTTGTTGCAACCCAGGCAGGTAAACGGCATTAGAATCAAAACAAGCATGCGCAGATAGGAGAGGACCAAGGGGAGGAGCCAGACCCCCGAAATGGGCGGGTGTAATACTCGAGAGCTCCATCGGTTGTCTTTCTGGCTCCGCCCACTCGCTTAGGCCCTTCCCTTCGGCTTACATTCAACAGGGAATTCTCTCACTAATTGAATTTCTGTCTGCAAGTTCACGAGCCCACTCCCTAGTCGTTTTATTATTCATAACATCAACACGTAAAACGTGTATTTAAGACAGGAGTCTTCCAACTTGGCCCTTTTATGACTTGTGGAGTTCAACTCCCAGAATTCCTCACGTTGGCTGAGGAATTCTGGGAGTTGAAGTCCACAAGTCATAAAAGGGCCAAGTTGGAAGACCCCTGAATTAAATAAAAGTTTGAACTGATTAAAAGAATATTACACACTTGTGCAATGTAATCTTTTATTTTTTGCAACACACAAATGTCCTGATGCGTTTGCATTGAATTCAGCGGGAGATAAGAATCCATTGAGAATCAAAACAGGCATGCGCAGATAGGAGAGGACAAAGGGGAGGAGTCAGACCCCGAAATGGGCGGGTATAACACAGAGAAAAAAATATTTTTAAAAAAACTCGAGGAGTTCCATCCGCGATCGTTCTGGCTCCGCCCACTCGCTTTAGGCCCTCCCCTTCGGCTTGTATTCAACAGGGAATTCCGTCCCCAGTTGAATTTCTGCCTGCAAGTTCACTAGCCAGCTTCCTGGTCATGGTTTGGAGGGGGGGCAATGTCCCAGGGCATATTTTACAAAGTCATTTTATCATGCAAAAGCTTAACACATAAAGCGTTTATTTTATCAGCTGATCCTGCCGAAGAGGTGAGCAGGATTCGAACTCAGAGCCACATAAAACAAGCGCCCTGCTGAGAAGAAATAATAAAATATCTATTAATAAGAGAATAATACAATTCCTTTGCTGCACCCTAGCCCTCCACACGAGATAGCAGCCAGTTCAGTGCACCGTGCAAACCCGCCAAAAACGTGTGAATCAGTCACAAAGCAAGGAGGCTCGTGTGAATCCGACCTCTGGTCTTTCGGGTTGATGAAAATGCTAAAAAAGCGGGACGAAAAAGACGTTCCGTGCACCACCTTCCTTTGGCCACGAGATGGCAGCATTGCTCCATGGCTGGGAAAGGAAGGCGGAAAACCCGCGTTCCCCTTTCAAAAGAGAATAAAATAAAACTTTTAACCGATTAAAAGAATATGACACACTTGTGCAAAGTGATCTTTTATTTATTGCAACGCAGAAACGCCCTGATGTGATTACATTGAATTCAGGGGGCGAGATGGACTTCGTGCGAATCAGGGGAGACATGCGCAGATAGGGAAAAACAAAGGGGAGGAGCCAGACCCGGAAACTGGCGGGTGTAACGTATACACAAACACACACAAAAAGATTTTTTTAAAAAGTCGTGGAGCTCCGCCTACTCGCTCAGACCCGCCCCTTCAGCTTGCAGGAACCTTGACTTTCTTAGAGGGACGTCTGAACTCGGGGGAAAGTGGATCTCCCACATAATGCTTAAATGTGGTTTGTTGCCTCATTGGTGATCAAGTTCATGGTAAGCCATAAAGCAGAACAACAATGGCTGAGGTGATATAATTGAAACTAAGCTAAGCCTTGAATGGGGTGAAGGAACATTGTAAACCCTACTTTATAACCAAGAGATGTGTCAAATGAATAAGCTGTGGTTTATGTGGTAATATTGTTTGAAGGAACCTTGACTTAGGATTCCTTTAAGCAAATGAATGCTTTTTGATCAGGTTCAAGCAGTGTATAATTTGTGCAAATGAGGCCTCTATGGCTTGCTTATTCAAACCATAGTTTGAATAATCAATAAATAATAAACCATAGTTTGAATAATCATCCACTACACTGGATGATCTAGAAGAGATTATGGGGATCTAATGATCTTTGGAATCCTTATCACTGGATAAAACTGGAATTTAATTTGTAATAAAGGGTCTGACAAGTTTGGTCTTGTTTTTTCCTTCTTATACTCAGGAAAAGAGCTTAGTTGTAGAACGATGAATGTTTTGGGGTGGTGGCCATTAGCAACTGATCTGACCTGGTGGTGCTTTTCACAAGTTTGAAGCCTCAGGGAGATGCAGTGGGTCCACACAACTTTGCCTCCAAAAGGGAAGAATTTTGCTTCTGTCTCCATAGCAACCATTGCAGATGGAAGGATAATTCTTTTACCATCAGTGCTGATGAGTTTGAAAGCTCTGTCTAAGACAGTGGTTCTCAACCTTTTTAATGTCGTGACCCCCCAACCGGTTGTAAGTCGAGGACTACTCAACTGGTGCAGCACCGTTTGCAGAATGGGACTTTTGGCGGGCTCAGCAGGGCAGAGACAGCCTGGACAATTTCTATTGGCTTTTGAAAGCCTATAGAATTAGATTCTATTCAAGAGAGTCTATTCTATTGGCTTTCAAAAGCCAATAGAATAAAAGGGAGTAGCACAGCTAAGGAAAAGGGAAAAAAATGGCAGACTGCGTTGTTTGGCGACCCCCGTGAAATGGTCCTTCGACCCCAAATGGGGTCCCGACCCACAGGTTGAGAACCGCTGGTCTAAGAGCATCTGAATTTTCTGTGGACCCTGGGTTTGGGAGGGGGGAATATCCTTGGCAAATGGAATAAAAGTAATGGAATTAAATCAAATTGAATTGTATTGCATAGCCCTCCAGCCAATTAACTGGGAGGGCCGTAAACTCTTCACACGACTGTCTCTCGACAGGTTGTGCTGGTTTATGATCTTAAATAAAGATTTGAGTTGAATTGACTTTTGATTTGAGATTTAATTTGTGCTTCGATTTGACTTTTGATAACGACCCCAAATTCTGGGAGTTTTAGTTCATCGGCATTCAGGAAGTTTCCCACCCATGACCTAAACAAGAATTTAATCCTAGCTTTGGAAAGTAAGGCAAGATCCACTTAATGTCCAGTGCAGTAGCACCTTGGACAGCGCTGACCTGTTCAAGCTGGGAATTCTGACTTGGATCCAATATTGCTTTGCCTGACAAGTTTCAGGCTGAAATCAAAATCTAATAGACGCTGTTCCTTACTTCTTACTAATATGTTCTTATTTAATGAGCTTTTGGACGTTTGCATTTTAATACAATTAGCACCCCTGAAGGCAGGACAAGAAGCAACGGATGGATGCTTATCAAAGAGAGATCCAATTTAGAAATTTCCTGATTGTGGGAACAATTCATCAGTGGAACAGCTTGCCTCCAGAAGTTGTGGGTGCTCCATGACTAGAGGTTTTCCAGAAGAGATTAGAAAGCCATGGTGTCTCTCACTCAAACACGGAGTTGGAGTAGTAGAAGACCTCCAAGGACCCTTTCAACTCTCTTATTCCATTATTCTTTTATATAAACTTTGCATTCTAAATCCTTGGACAATTATTTCCTTGGTTTCCTTAATATAGGCTCGCTGGCTTTCCAAGGACTTCATCTTGTGGACATACTTGATTATCCTACTATTTTTCTTCTGCTGCTTGGAAGGACCCAGCTTTAAATGAACACTCGTATTAATGTAAATAGACGGTGAAATTATGATGTACACACTCTTTAATAGTATATATGGATTGTTAAAAGTATGTTGTACATAGGTATTCTTTATATATTTAAATTGTATAGTGTTAAAGAGTGCATTAAGACTTATCATCTAAACTGTGTATTGTTAAGATATGTATTATATGCACACTATTGAAATTCTGTATTGTTAAAGTACGTAATACAAATATTATTTAAATATTACTCAAATTGCATATTGTTGAAGTATGCAATATACACACTATTTAAATATTCAAATTCTATATTGTTAAAGTGCATATTATATACACACCATCTGAATATTATTTCAATTGTACATTGCTAAAGTCTGAATTGTACACGCAATATTTAAATATTACTCAAACTCCATATCATTTAAGTATTTATTATTTATCAAAATTATATAGCTGTCCATCTCACAAAACAAACTCCTCTGGGCAATGTACTAATTATTATCTATATACACATACAGCCTATAAAAATGCACATTTAAAAAAAAATTGTTTTCCAGTGTGCACCTCCTCTTGTTCACTCTTCTACGTGTTTGCACAAAATATTAGGTATATTTATTCTCTTGAGTTTGATGAGTTGCCTTGGAGATATATAGATCTCTGGAAAATCTGGCACTTATAGTCACAGGCTGGGAGGTGGTGCTTAGTGTAAATTAATTCCTATTGTCAAGATAAAGGATCTGGTTTTCTGTAATCCCTGTTTGTGATCTGTCAAAAGCAAGAGCTTCTTCCATCCCGGACAGTGTATATTGTAGAAAAGAAAAATCCAGGATGGGATTAACCGTATTTTGTTGGCTAAAGCCCAGTTTTAATGCAGAAATCTGGAGTTATTAGCCTTCCTATTTATATCAAGCAATTCTGTCATCAAAAATTCAGTAGTCAGTTCAATTATGCCCGGTTAATTTTATAATCTCAGTTTCAGAAGAGGAATTCTCTCATTCATTCTAAGGATCTGTATCTTCCCTATTTTCCCTCCCTCCCTTCCTTTTTCCTTTCTCTCCTTCCTGTTTACATTTTTCCTTCTTTTTCCCTTTCTTGCTTTCCTTCCTTTCTCTTTTTTTGGGGTCTTCTTTCCTTTCCCCTTCCTCACCTCCCTTCCTTCTTTCTTCCCTTCTCGTATTTCTTTCTTTCTTTCTTTCCTTCCTTTCTTTCTTTTTTCCCCTTTCTCACTATCCTTCCCTCCCTTTCCCATTTTGTTACTTTCTTTCTCTTTTTTCTTCCTACTTTCCTCCCTTCTCATTTTTCCTTTTTTCGTTTTCTTTCTCTTCTCCTTTTTCCATTCCTCATTTTCCTCCCTTCTTCTTTCCTTACCCTCCTTTCTTACTTTTCCTCCCTTTTTTCCTTCCTTTCTTCTTTCACGTTTTCCCCTTCCTTCCCTTTCCCTTCTTTCTTTCTTTCTTTCTTTCTTTCTTTCTTTCTTTCTTTCTTTCTTTCTTTCTTTCTTTCCTCCCTTCCTGACCTTCCTTCCTTTTTTCTTTCCTTCTTTCTCTTCTTCATTTCCCTTCCTCCCTCCCTCACTTTCCCCCTTGCTCTCCCCGGCGGGCCCTGCAGGCGCCGCTGTCCCCTTCTGCCAGCCGGGCCGCGGCGGACTGAGCTGCTCACTCCAGCCCGGGGACTGGTAGGCCTCGCTGAGGAGGCGGAGGCGGAGGCGGAGGAGGAGGAGGCGGCGGCGAGCGGCGAGAGGCGGAGGGCCAGTCGAAGAGACGCCGAGAGGCAGCAGCAGCAGCAGCCGCCGCGCCGAGCTCCGCTGCCGCCGCGCCATCCGCCGCCATCCGCCGCCCCCAGGCGCCCCGCCCGCCCGAGACCCGGCTCCCCAGGCGCAGCGGGCTCCCCACAAGCACCACAGGTGGGCATCGGGGGGCGGCCGCGGGGCTGGGGGCTCTGCCGCGGGCCGGAGAGGCGGCCGGCCGTAAGATGGAGACGCAGCAGGCCCGGCCTGGCTCGCTGGCCTCCCAAGCAGCGCAGTGCAAAGCAAAGCATCCTCCCCTCCGCTTTTGCCGCCCCATATTGCAAAAAAGAGGGGTGCTTTGCAAAGGGGAGGGGTGCATTTCGGTGGGGGGGCTTATTTTTTTTGCAATGGGTGCGAGGACGTTGCATGGGAGGGGTCCCTCCCCCTTTCTCCTCCCCCCCCTTCCCCGACTCTTTATTTTTGGTGCTTATTATTTTTGCAAAAGACCTTTCCAGACCCCCCCTCCTTTAAACCTGGGGAGGGGGATCTTTGGAGGTCGTCCTCTGCTGGCAAGGCCTGTCTGAGCCCCCCTCCCCTTCTTCCTGGCGGCCTCTGACTCCCACCCCCAGACCCCTCCCTTTTACTTATTTATTTTTATGCATTTATTGAAAACATGGCTAGAGCCGCCCGTCTTGCAGACAACTCTTTGCACCCGATTTAAACACAAATTTAATCCTGGCTTAATGGCATCTTATTTCTCTCCCCCTCCTCCTTTATTTTTTTCTTCTCTCCTTCTCCTTCCTGGATCTGAACTGAACTGGCCTTTTGAGGTCCCCCCTCCCTAGGGGGTCGGTGTGTGGTTGTGTTGCCATTTTGTGCTGCTGCTGTGCCTGCCTGCTGCTTTCTCCCACCAGGGTTAGCTGGTGTTTCCATTGTTTTGGTTGCGGGTGTCGCCTGCCAGCCAGGCCTGGGCGATGCTGGCCCCCTCCCCACATCATCCCTGGCTACCAAAACTGCCCGCTGGGCTACCTGGGTGGACACCAGGCAGCGCAATCTTAATTTTCCTGGTGCGTTTTGCAAAAAGCATCCGATGGGCATCTCTGTCCATTTTTCGCTACGACACACCTGGCGTTCCCAAGCAAGAGCAAGCAATGGCTTCCATCTCCTTTTTTTTCATGCGCTACCAGTGCGAAGAGAGAAGAGCTGATGTTTTAAAAAGGCCATCTTATTATTGGGGGGGGGAGCCAGGCCCAAATTTGCATTTTTATGAGGTTTTCAGTTGTATTTTTTGTGGGGGTGGGGGTGGAAAAGGGGGCGTCTGGTTTGAAGACATGCCGCAAGTGCTTCGGTGCTGTGGGTGATAAACATGGAAGCGTGTCTCCGTTGCGCACCTCTCTTTGGGTGGCTTTGTTTTCTGTTTTAAGCACAAAATCCACATCCTGGATTTTGGATGTGGGAAGTCAGGAGATCCACCCCAGGCTTGTTGTTGTTGTTTTTTATTTAAAAAAAAAAACGGGGTGCACATTGTCCAAACCCGGTGACACACGAGATGTTTGGGAGGAAGTTGAATTCAAAGGTTGCTTTCAGGAAAATTGCGTGCAGTGTTGCGATGGGATTTGTGTTTTTTTTTTTTTTTAACTCTAGATCTTACCCCAGCCCCCCTTTTTGCAGGTTTTGTTGCATCTAGTAGTGGATTAAAAACCAGGCAGATCCAGGCCCAGCTTGGCCCTGCGGAGAATTGGTGTGTGGCAAAGACAAAACCAAATCTTTGTTGCTTTTTCTTTGTTTATTTGTCATCTTCCCCTGAAAGAGAAACACAAACCAAACCAAAGGAAGAATTGTAGCAACATAGGTTTATGTTTATATTTGCTAAGTGGGGCTCTCCTCTGATTAATCTCCCTCTTGCAACATGTTTGATTGTTTTGTGGTTCCCCAAAGTTTATGCTTTAATATTTGTAGCAATCTCTTGAGAGGCCAAAAGTCTGGGGGGGGGTGTCTGCATTTTTGCACTGTGTTTTCAAACTGTCTGGCCTCCCTACAAGGTTTTCTCTGTCCTCCTGATTTTTTTCCCAGCTTGCAATTTCTTATTTGTGTTGTCTCGTGATTTTTTGTTTTGTTTTGTAAGTTTTCACATGCCGCTTCTTTGATTTTTCATTGTTTCCTATTTTGATTTCTCAAACTGGACACTGGCCCACCTTTGGTTGGTTAAACTAAGTTTGATTTGGTATCTTATGGGTTTCTAAAAATTAGGCCTTGGTTTTCCCAGTCCTATAATCCCAAATAAAATAAGCTACTTTTAAAAATGGGTTTCTGTATGCAGCATGCCTGCGTGGTTTTTACAGGTTGGTGGAATAGGAGCTGATAAATATAATAAATGTTGCTACCTCATACCAAAAGGCTGAAATTTGTCAAGGCTTATTTCCCATGTAATGTAGAGATATTTCTGGTAGGTTTAGAGGAATATCCATCTTAGTTTTCCTCTGTCATGACAAATATTAGATTGTTGTGAGATGCTAGACTGGCAAAACCAACACTGACATACCGATCCATTGTGGGGGGGGGGAGGAAAGTAAATTAAAACTGTAATTACACTCGCCATAAAAAGAGTGCAACCTTTTGGCTTCTACAGAGCTCTTCATCAGACTGGGAAGAAGTAGAGGTGGTCATCATTTGTGGCTAGGACGGGCACTTTTTGCAGGTTGCGTAGTCTTTGCAAAACTCAACATTTGGGATGGCAAATCCTGTTTGCTTTGATACGTGGATTTCCTGTGTTGCGCCGAAGAATGTTGTGGAGTCATTCGTGGCAAAGAGGAGACTGTTGTCGTCGTTTTAGGAATGGGAGAGAAAGCCATTGACTCTGCTTGTTGGAAGGTTGCAAATGGCGCTCACATCACCCCCGGGACAGAGAGACAGTTGTTTTGTCCCATTTTGTGACCTTCCTTGTTAAGTGAATCAGATTTCCTCATTGACTTTGCTGGTTAGGAGGTCGCAAAAAGGGTCATGTGACCTCAGGATGCTGCAACCGTCTTAAGTACATGCCAGTTGCCAAGGCTCTGAATTTCGATCATTTGAACATAAGTGTGAAAACCAGTCGTAAGTCAGTGCTGTTATAACTTTGAACGGTCGCTAAACAAATAGCTGTAAGTCAGGGACTCGCTGTGTCACACAACATGCTTTTTACTAGTTGTGTTTTTGTACTAGAGCAGGCATGTCAAACTGCCGGGATGCGTCACGCCAAAACCGCGCCCTCCCCATTGCCGGCAATGGAGAAAAAGTCACGATACATTGCGCGATGTCATGTGACGTTGCGAGTTTGACATGCCTTAGCAGAGGCTAAACTTGGTTTTAAGGTGTTTTTTTTTTCCTTCCTTTCTCTTTTAGCAACAGACATTTTGGGTGGTAAGCAGAGGATTACCTGTGTCTAATTTATTTAGTGTTTATTAAATTTATTTGCCACTCATCTGGCTGCAAATTGACTCTTGGTGGCTTGCAACATTCATATTGATTGACATATGGTGCCGAGATGGATCTGTTTAGCTCTGCTTTACTAGAAAAGCTACACAAACTGGAATTACGTGTTAAACTGTAAATCCTGTTCAGGTGACACTTTCTGATCCGGGTATAAACAATCAAGCCAGATTTGAATTTAGGAATCGAGAATCAGAGGTTGGGGCAGTGCAATCATTTTTCTCTGCACAAAATCTGGAAAAAAAATAATTTTTTTTAACCAGGCTGCAATTTTGCAAAGAATAGATTTATTAACATGCCAGATGCTTATCAAATAGAAACAGAGCCGAACGTGTATCAGACAGATTCAGAGTGAATCAAATTGGGCCTGATGTGAGCCCAGTGGGAATTGTTTCAGGAAATAAAATTGATTTGCTGAAGATACCCACCCTGGAAAAGAGGGCCAGACTAGATGCTCTCTAGTGTCCCTTCCAAACCATATGCTCTATCCTTCTCTGAAATTTATGGCCGCCAAAGGTTGGCCCATGATAGTGCAAGGTACATTTTCTGATGTTTCTTTTGGCCCAAGAAATGAAAAATGGATTTGAGGGATATATTTTTTCTTATAGGTTTCTTCTTTCTTTCTTTCTTTCTTTCTTTCTTTCTTTCTTTCTTTCTTTCTTTCTTTCTTTCTTTCTTTCTTTCTCTTATTTATGTGGGAGGATAAATACGCAAAGGGGAAAAGGTTCTGTTGAGCCCCAGGCCCTCCTTTCCATTTTAGGAACTTTAAGGCAGGTTGAAATTTAAATTTAGTTTCCCTTCCCATCCAGGACTGTGTAAACCGAATCCAGGTTAACTTCAGCAGGCACTTTTCCTTGCTATTTCACTTCCCGCAGTGATCAGAATTTCAGTCCCGTGTTAAATGCTAAAAAAAAAAAAAAAAAAAATTACATTTCCGTTCGGGGCTCAAAACATTTCCTGCATCGAATTGGCGATTTTGCACACCCAAAGAGAAAGCTTTTGTGCTTGAACCAAGTCAACTTGAAAAGTCATGCACGGTCCTATTAAAATGGATCATCTGTTGTTTTAAACAGTTCTGTTGGAGTTTGTTTTAAACCACCTACAGTGTGCGGAATTGGCATGTAAGGTTGTCCCCAAATCTGTCATTAGATCTGTATAGCTTTGTCCAGATTTTTGATGGGGTGTTTTGGAGGTAGAAATGCTACCTTAGTTGAGAAGGTGAAATTCCTTTTTTGGAGGCTGTTTGCTGACATGAAGAGTTGCATTGTCTGTAAAATGAGAAAGCCTCACCCTTCCTTCCTTCCTTCCTTCCTTCCTTCCTTCCTTCCTTCCTTCTCCCTTCTCTCCTCCCTCCCTCCCTTCTTTTCCCTTCCTTCTTTCCTTCCTTCTCTCCTTCCCTCCCTCCTTCTTTTCCTTCCTTCCTTCCTTCCATCCATCATATTTATTTTTGTCACCTTTTCTTCCCTGCAGGCAGATCAGGAGCGGTGCAGAGAAATTTCCTTGCTCGATGACATTTCATCGAGATGTCCGATCGTTCGGGGCCAACAACCAAGGGAAAGGATGGGAAAACCAAGTACACGACGCTCAGCCTGTTTGATAAATATAAAGGAAAGTCAGTAGAAACAGTCAGAAGCACCAGTAAGCAGCATGGAAAGGATTGGGAACTCGGGGGGATGAGATTGTGCATATAAATCAGCCGTCTTTCAATATTATTTGCACCTGCCAATCTGGATTTGGAAGGGAAGCTGGTTATGGGATGGATGGGGCACCACCAGGTGATCTTGCTGGAGATTTTAATATATATATTTTTTATGCTTTTAAGTGCAGTGCATCTGACTGGGTTGCACTTGGGATGAAGCTGGGTGTATTTGTGAGGAGGAGCTATTTCTCCAACTTTCTTATAAACACAGGCGGTCCTCGACTTACAACCACAACGGAGCCCAAAAATTTGTGTCTCTAAGTGAGACCTTTGTGAAGTGAATTTTTGCCCCATTTTGCAACATTTCTTGCCACAGTTGTCCATTGAATCATCTCAGTTCTTAAGTTAGTGACACGGTTGTTAAGTGGATCTGCCCCCATTGACTTGTGGTCGTAAGCCGAGGACTACCTGAAGTTTATCGGCTGCCCAGAGTCCCCTTGTGGGGGAGATAACAAATTTAATAAATCAATAACAACAATGGGTCCGGGTGGATCGTTGCCGTGCTCTCCCTCTGTCTGAAACGTTATTGTATAAGGGGGTTAGACTAGAAGATCTCCCAGGCCCCTCCCCACTCTGTGACGCTGTTCTGTTCCATTCTTGCTAGTTATTCCTCGACATGGGTTGCAGAGTCTCGGGAAAGTTGCGTCTGCGCGGCGAATGCCCCCTCCGGCCAATTTGCCAAGTCTGAAATCGGAGCATAAAGGAAACAACCCCAATATCCTCATTGTGCCCAAGGACGGAACAGGATGGGCAAACAAACAGGACCCTCCAGAGCAAAAGAGGTGAGCCCTTCCTGCTTTGGAAGGGACAGCCCTGCGAGGTAGGCCAGGTCAGGAGTGAGACGCTTCAGGAGCGGATGTGGTTAGGGGAGGTTACGACCACAGAATCTTTTCCCCACTTTTTTTTCCTTCCCCCAAAATAGTTTGATTAAGTCAAAAAAAAAACATGCAGATTGCAACGAGTATAGAAATGCAAAAAAAAAAGTATAAAAGAAAATCAGAAAGGGGAAAAAAAAAAGAAGTAACTTCCTCCTTCACCCCAGCAAGTAAAAACAATCTGAAGAGTTTAGTCATTTTTTTTTCCTCCACCAGAAGCGGTGTTTGTAAATAGAAACAAAATTAATTGCGTCTCTTTCCTTGATTAAAGCAGTCCGTTTCTAGCCATCTCTGCTGACTCCCATCAGCTTTTGCAGCTGTTGTGGGCATAATCCAACTTTTTTTTTTTAGCTTTTTGAGATGACCAAAGTTTACAAAAATAACGCCAATTTGTGATACTGGCCGGCCTCTGAACCCATCCGGGTCTTTGGGCACTCTGGTCATTCTCTCCTTCCATTTGTGTCAGTTCCAGTTGCACAGCCACACAGCCGCAGGAGTCGCTGCCACAGCAGGATTTACAGAAATCTGTCTCCAATTTACAGAAGCGGACCCCGTCAATCAGCCAGGAGGTGGGTAGGTCGAAGACAGCTGTCGGATAGATGGCTGGGGCGAGGAAGGCCAGTTGCTTAGCGGTGGAAATTTTGGAGTCAGTTATGGCCGTGGGTCAAGGACTGCTAGCAAATGCTCCTATTTCTTTTTTTTAATTTCTCCGCAGAATACAAATTCAGCACCCGGTGGTATAAAATCATGGGCGCAGCTGAATGGAAAGCCAGCCAGATCAGAAGGTGGTGGGTATCACCCGTGGGCGGGCGGTGTGTGCTTAGGCAGGCCTGTCTTTCGGTCCCAGGCTGGAAGGATGAGCCTGGTGGATGGCACCAGCCTGATCCCTGGCGCTCCTTTTCTCTCTCCCACAGGTTTAAGGGTCTCAAACCGACTGTTATCCTTCTCTCCCGAGGATTTTCCAACGTTGAAAGCAGCTGGAGAGCAGGACAGGTCTGGCAAAGAAAAGGGCGTCTTAGATCCGTCGTATGGGCCCGGACCAAGCCTCCGCCCCCAGAGTATGTAACTCCCTGGAAAATGCCATGTGTGTATTTGTGTGAAGGGAGAGGGGGGGTCCTCAGCCTCTTTGATGATGAAATAAGCTCCAAAGTCTTCTCCCCAGCACTTCCCACTTCAGCTTCACTGCTGAATTGCAAGTAATTTACTCAAGGAAGAGTAAATAGGTTGAAGAGTGGAATCCTTGGCACTCTCCGAGCTTAGTTGCTTTTTTACAGACATTTCATCACCCAACCAGGGAACGTCACCAGTGCTAGTGAGTGTGTGGCTCGCTCCCCGTTTATATACAGTAGCTCTGAACTTGGTTATTTACTTGCAGACGTTTCATTACCCAGCTAGATAACACCATCAGTGTTAGGGTGGCTCGCTCCCTGTTTATATGTGGTAACTCTGAGCTTGGTGGCCTTCTTGCAAACGTTTCATTACCCAGCTAGGTGACAACATTATTGCCACTGCGTGTGGCTTGCTCCCTGTTTATATATACAGTACAGCTCTTCTGGCAGGTATCTCATGCTAAGTTTGCAGTTCGCAAAATACGTGTCTCCCCAGGCCCATCTTTTTCTATCCATATTGAGAATTGTGCTTTTAGATGAAGGAAAAAAAGCAACAAGTGTCCCGGAATCCACTTGGGTTCATTTTACAGAAGCCCAAGCTCCGGAGGGAAAAGATGTATGATTGTTTTGTTGCCATGTTGATGGAGGTGGTATCCAAGGCTTGTTGCTAGGCGATGGAACTTGGTCCAGGGACCAGAGAAGACTTGGACAGGAACATGTGGAAGCGAGTGATAACTAAGCTAGGAGAAATTTTATCCAGAGCTGGACCAAATTGGTGGAATGGGGGGGGGGTGGGGTTCAAAACCCCCAATACACGAGACTCAAGCTAAATTTCTGGTGCAGTCAGCAACTGGCAGTATTGTAATCATAGTTTCTGGGGAGTTAACTAGAGTTCTCACAACTAAAACGGAGGGGCTGCCCCAAAGAGGAGGGGGTCAGCCTATCCTCCAAAGCATCGGAGAGTAGGATGAGAAGCCAGGGGTGGAAAGAAGATTCCTCCAGTTCTGCTTCCATGTTAGCTTTCTCTGGGGGGTCCAAATAATTCTGGGTCAGCATCCAGTTTTGTCTCCAAGAAAGGACCCATCCAGTTCTTTCCGACGGTTTCTCGTGGGCCTCGGTTTTGAATCGTTTGGGTTCCAAACATCCTCTTTCAGGTGTCGGATAACCCAAGGCGGTTCCGTTTTTCAGAACTCAGACCAAAGACCCATTTCCGCATTCCACACATTCTTTTAGCAGTCTGTCAACTGTTTCTTTGTGGGAGGGACTTCCCACCCACCCCTCTTTTCTTTCTTCTTCTCCATTAAGGTCAATGTCTTAATCCTCTTTCCAGGCTGATGAAAAGGAGAGGGGGGAAAAATCACTCATCGAACAAAAGCTGATCCAAACCGAAATTCTTTTCTATGTTTAGCTGCCCATGTGGATTTGTTTAGGAACGTTTTGAGCATGCCAGAGTTTTAAATGTTAGGTCTTTTTTTTTTTTTAACTGCTTGCCTTTCCTTTCCCTTCCCTTCCTCTCTCTCTCTCTCTCTTTCTTTCTTTCATTCCTTCCTTTCTCTTCCTCTTTCTTTCTTTCTTTCTCTCTCTCGCTCTCTGTCTTTCCTTCATTCCTTCCTTTTTTTCTCTGTCTGTCTCCTTCCTTCCTTCCTTTCTTTCTTTCTTTCTTTCTTTCTTTCTTTCTTTCTTTCTTTCTTTCTTCTTTCTTTCTCTTCCTTCTTCCCTCCCTCTCAGATGTCACAAGTTGGAGGGAAGGTGGTGGTAGAAACAGCGCCTCGTCCACCTCTTTGTCCCCCTTCCCAACTGAGCTGGCTACCAAGAGCTCCAGTGCAGGAGAGGATGCTCCGGCCTCAGCAAGCGGTGCCAATCCGAAGGAGCCGTCTCCCTGTCCTTCTCTGCCTCCTCGCAAAGGAGCGTCTCAGTTTATGGCCAACACGTACCAGCCACCCACTTACCACGACATGCTGCCCGCCTTCGTAAGTTCTGGAACGCCTTCACAATCGATCTGCCGCAGTATAAGAGGCTGGAAGCCGCCTGCGGGGTTTCTACAGGTTAAATACAGGCAGTTTATTTAGTGATCCAGCATCCTGGTGGTCACATGATCAAAATTCAGCCACTTGGCAACTAACGTGTCATTACGACGGTCGCAGTGTCCCCGGGTCAGTTGTCAAGCGTCCGAAGGTAAATGACGTGACCAGGGGGATGCTGCAAAGATCATAAGCGTGAAAAATGGTCATAAGTCACTTCAGTGTCGTCGTAACGTCGCTAAATAAACTGTTGTAAATCAAGGACTCCCTCTACCTCAAAAAATCCAATGTATTTTCTTCTCCTTACACAACAGGTTCGCAAACAGCTACAAACTTTCCCATCTATATTTCACAAAAATACTATACGTATTTTTTTTAATTCAAAAGAAGGTTGTCTGTGAGATTTAGCACCCTGAATGTGGTCTTCCCAGTAAAGAAAGAAAACGGAGGGTTTAACCGTTTCTAACCCTTGTTTTTATATCTTCCCCCCCATCTCAGATGTGTTCAAATCCACCAGCCGAGACCCCCACCTTGACTGAACGGGCATCCTTTCCTCTCCCCTCCTTCTGCCTGGAACCCCGAGTCCCCTTCAGACAACATCAGCCCAGTGACCAAGACGGGTAAGTCGACAGACACTATAGCATTGTGCGAGATTTTGGTCAACTCGGCCGCACTGATTGCCGGGATGTCTTGTTTGCAACTTCCAAGTACCGTTCCTAAGAACTTTTTGCCGTCTTGGAGCGAGGGCTTTTCACATCCTGCAGTTGTCTGTTGTGTTAGTGCAAAAGGGGTACGGTTTGTTTAGTGACGGTTCGAAGTTACAATTCCACTGGAAAAAGCTTTGCGACCGTCTAACAAGCAGAGTCAACGGGGATTGCCAAAGATTTATTTATGAGACTTATTTATGAGACTTATATACCGCTTTAAGTGCAAGCACTCTCTAAGCGGTGTACACCAGTAAGCAATGTATATATATATATATATTTACATTGCCCCCAACAATCTGGGTCCTCATTTTACCTACCCCAGAAGGATGGAAGACTGAGTCAACCTTGAGCCGGTGAGATTTGAACCGCTGACCTGCTGAACACAGTCAGCTAAAGTGGCCTGCAATACTGCACTCTAACTGCTGTGCCACCTCGGCTCATCTAAGATCTTGAGATCTTTCTTGGAGATAATGCTGAACAACATCAGCCCAGTCTTATCTTGGCCTCTGCTGCTTGTGGCCCCAATCTAGAGGTTTTGCACTACTTTCCCTTTTGTCCACCAAAACGGTTTCCCAAACTCTCCATTGACAGAAAAGACAAGCGACTTGGGGTTCCACGGCCAGTTCGTCCGGTCCGACCATCGGGGGAGCGAGTCCCCAGACCGACCATCATCAATGCAGAGAACCTGAAAGGTCTGGATGAACTGGACAATGACACTGAGGACGGCTGGGCAGGTAAGCGCCACCATGCCCACGTTGGGGTCTTGTTCTATGGACTCTAGGCTAGACTTAATGAATGACCTTTGGCTAAAGTTAGGAATTAGTCTTAGATTCAGGATTAGGATTAGCTGTGCTGCATTTGGAAACAAATGGCTTTGGGGTTAGTTTTAGGCTTAAAGCTAGACTAGACCAGACTAGACTTAGAAACAAATAGCTTTTGGTTTTAGTTTTCTGCAAAAGAGACTAACAAACAGATTCCTTGTTTGGTGGGTAAGTCCACAATGAATTAGCACTGACAGTTGGCTTTGCTTCTCCTCGCTTGGTCCCTTACTTTCCTAGGAATTCACGACGAAGTGGATTATTCCGAAAAACTGAAGTTCAGTGAGGATGAGGAGGAGGAAGAAAACCCCAAGGACGGAAGGCAGAAATGGTAAATGGAAAGAGATCCACGTGTCGTGGATTACCATGTCTCGTGTAGAAAAAAAAAAGTCTGGGTGAGTTTGCCCCAGTCACCAGGAGACGGTGCATTCTAGTCCTGACTTAGGTGTGAAAGCTAGCTGGGTGACCTTGAGAGTTCTAGTACCCCCTTAGGCACCTTAGCTGGGTGACTCCCTCTAAGCCCAGACCACCTCACAGGATTGTTGTGGGGAAAATAGGTGGAGGAAGAAGTATTAGCTATGCTTATTTATAAAAATAATACCAGTGAGATATAAATAAATCATTAAAATGGGCTCCATGCCTCCATTGGCAGGAACAGCTGGGATCCCCGAAGGCTGCCTTTGTTGAACCCGGCAGAAAACATCAATGCCAGGCACCCCCCAGAGGACCCCAAGACTTGGAACGACTCAGCCAGCCTATCTCGGTCCATGCACAAAGTGTCGGAAAGTCTGCCAACCTCCAGGAAGCTGAACGGCTGGACCCCTCTTCCAGAATATCAGGTATTTCGAACTGGGGCCCCAAGCTGCTTGTGGATTTCTGCATCCTCATCTCGCCTTTTGTTGTGATGCCGGTTTCTTAATTCTTGAGCAGAAACCCCCGCTGTCGTGTCTGCGGCAGCAGTGTTCAGAAGAAAAAGAAGAGAAATTGCCCTCGAGGCAGAAGTTTGTCTACTCGGAAATGTCGGAAGCCGTTGAGCGGGCCAGGCGGCGACGGGAAGAGGAAGAGCGCAGAGCACGGGAAGAGCGCCTGGCCGCCTGCGCGGCGAAACTGAAGGAGCTGGATCAGAAGTGCAAGCTGGCTCAGAAAGCAGGAGAGGGTCACAAACACCCAGAGAGTGACGAACCCCGAGCCTCGGCCTCAGAGAAGACTGCCGTCTCGGAGAACGGCCACGCAGTCCGGAGAGGTATGGACATGCACATAGGTGGATGGTCCAGCCGTTCAGATTGAACTTGGATACCACAAACCTCTTAGCCAGAAAAAAGCCACGATGAAATATGGAGTGTAGGTCCTGTTGTGTCAGGACTGCTCACTAAGGCTCCAGCTAAGATAATTTATTTGTTTGTCTAGTCAGCTGTTAGCACTAAATCGGCATTAGATAAGATTTAGCAGAATTTAAGAAGGATCGGGTTTGGATCGATGGCAGGATCTCCAGGCTAATTACTCGTTTGACTCCACCGGCCACATGACTGATTTATGACGTTTTTGTAAAAATAGCTACCCCCTCCCTACGTTTACTTCCAGTTTTCAGCAAAAATGTCCCACAATGAAAAATTAGTCTGTTTACTGACCACAGTGTTTGCTTAATGACTGTTGTGCTCGCTTTGCGACCACTGTAAAACAGCTCATCAAATCCTGAGCAATCCTAACGACCCATTTTGCGACTCATGAACGTCACGTCATAATGGCCCATGATACGACTGTCGCTGCTTTCAAACCGAAAGCAAACATATCTTTATCTGTTGTGTTTCCTGCCTGGCCTACTTGGTAAGGCCGTTGTTTTAGGGAGCTTTCAATTTTTGCCTTCTCCTTTATCTCCTCCTTAGCGGTCCCTGAGGCTCATACCCAGGAACCCCCTTCTGGTTACGTGGATGAGGAGACCCCAACAGTTTCCTCAACAGCCCTACGGAGTAGCAGTGAGGAGGAGCTGGGCGAAACCGTCTCCCCCATGCAGGAATTTGGCAAATTCTCCAAGCTGCTTCCGCCACGATTCCAGAGAAAGCAGCAAGTAAGAGAACCAACGTGGTGTTTGTTTCAGTAACCAAATAACTTTTCTCGTACTGTTTTTGTCTACTGGTGAGTTGCAGTTGAGCTGAGCAGCTTCTGAGGTCAGACAGCCCGAATTCTCAGCATTGCTACGTCTACCGATAGCAGGTTAATTATTTTTCCATGTTTCTTTTCAGGACCAGCTCTACAAAATGCAAAACTGGCCACCTTCCCAGATCTATCCACCCTCTTCCCATCCTCAGCGGACTTTCTACCCAGCCCACCCACAGATGTTGGGGTTCGATCCTCGGTGGTTGATGATGCCTTCCTACATGGACCCTCGAGTCACTCCAGCACGCACCCCTGTAGATTTCTACCCTTCATCCCTTCATCCATCTGGTAAAGCGTATACGAAATATAGAAAGTTTTAATTGTACGATGCTTGTACGTTTCCTATTTTTATAATTAAGCATCGTTGAGCACGATCTGATGTATATTTTCTCTCTCTCACCCGACTAGGGGTTATGAAGCCAGATTCCGTGAATGGGGGTAGCTGCCCATCGGAGGAGCAGAGCTGCCAGTCGGTGGGGCTGCAGGAGAGAAAAGGAGAAGCCCTTCCCATCTGGGGTCCAGAAAGTTTTGTCTCCTTGCCGAGCAAAAACTGTTCTGTTTCCCAGCCAAGGCAAGCAGAGAGTGTGACAGAGGAAGGATTACATTCCAGGTAAGTGTAGGCCCTCCGAGATGGAGTTTAAGAGGCTAAATATAAATAGTCCTCATTGAATGACCATGTTGGGGATTGGAAACCTGGTGATTAAATGAAGTAGTTGCTAAGTGAAATCACCCTTGCTTATTCTCTTGCTTCAGCTTTCCTTTGCTTTAAAGACCTGCAAAGGTCATTAAAAATGAGGATTGGTCACAAAGTGACTTTTTCATCTCTACATAACTGCATAAGGTTACTAGACAAGGCATTTGCTAAATCAAATCTACCTGTAATGGGGCTGCCATCAATTTTATTCCTTGATTTTTATTTTTGGGTTGGGAGGTGGTTTGGAATCAGTGTTCAATTGTGTTGCCTTATAAATCGACAGTATAAATCATGAAGCGAATTATTTTCTTTGGCGATCTTGCTGCCAAAATAAAATACTATATATGTATATGTATGTATGTATTTTCTGCTCCCCAGCTCCTTACATGGAATTCCTTCTTTTGGGGGTCCTTTTTTACAGGGCTGAGAATTCTTACTCTGCGCCATCAGGGCTAAACACCCAACGTGACTTCTTTGAAGAAGTTGGAGAAGACTACTTGAGCTCCTTTGAGAAGAAGCCCCAGGGAAATTTTGACCGATGCCTCAGTCCCGCTCAAAGGGCACCCCAAGAACGCATCTTTCACCCCCCGGAGTGTGGCTCTGACCTTTCTGATCCTTGTGATCGGAGCCTGCTGAATTCTCCCTTGGAGTCCAGTTCTGTTTCGGATGAAAAGAAGTCTGAATACAACGGTTGGGAGATCAGCCATTTTTCCAAACCCTTGGAAGAGTCATCTTCAGGGAAAGAAGAGATGTTCCAGGAGGACTCGTTGTTTGGCTCTGAGATGTGGAAGAAGGAAGGATCTGCCAGTAAGCAAGCCAACCCTGGAACTGGATGGACGACCCCCGAGAACCGAAACGGAAACAGTCAACCACCACAGCAGCAAGAGCAGACGAGCAGAACTCGTCGATCTGGTCCAATTAAGAAGCCAGTCCTGAAGGCTCTCAAGGTGGAGGAGAAGGAGAAAGAATTGGAAAAGGTGAAGGTCGAGAGCAGAGAGACTTCCCACCCAGTTAAGGAAAAGGCCCCTGCACCGAAGGCGTCAGAGGAGACCAATCCTGGCGGGATTGTCCACTCTGCTCGCTACCGCACATGGGACAAAAAATGCTCCCCACGAACTCCTGTCCAGGACGAGAAACCTCGCGAAGATGAGGAGGATGATAGTAAAGAGAATGAGAAGATGGTCAAGGACTGTGAGGGCAAGAATCAGTCAAGGGAGTCTGCTGAGCTTCCCCCGACTAAAAGAAACAACTGGATCTTCATTGATGAGGAACAGGCCTTCGGTGGACGGGGGCAAGGACGAGGCCGTGGACGCGGCTTCCGAGAATTCACGTTCCGAGGCCGTAGCAACCCGGTGGGGTGTGGAGGTGTGGCTCCTGCTAGTGGTGGGAATCTCAGAGGCGGTTATAACAGCAGCAATGTCAGTGGTCCTCCAAGAAGTAGCCGAGGACGAGTCTTGAGAGAGTTCAGTCAGGTGGAGGAGTTCCCGCGGGGAAAGCCCAGGCGCCGGATTGCAAGCGAGACACACAGCGAAGGCTCCGAGTATGAGGAACTGCCAAAGCGCCGGCGTCAGAGGACCTCTGAGAATAATAACGAAGGTTCCCTGGCAGAAAGAGAAGAGGGCGACCTCAAGAAAGGGGAAGTCCGTGATTCCTGGAGATCCAATAAGATCTATTCCGATGATCAGGATGCCAAGTTGAGGAACCCACGAGCTTTCGGGCGATCGCTACCCCCAAGATTGAGCAACTCCACTTACGGGCGACGAGGATTCGTTGCTAAGGAGTCTTCCCAATGGCAGGGCAGGAATGGTGTAAATACTTGGCAAGACTACGGCCACAATGCCCCTCTGGATGCCTTTGGCATCAGGCGTCCACCCGAGAGGGATTACAGCCAAGAGTCTTACAAGCCTGTGGACTCGTTTAGCCGACGGGCCTTTGAAGAGGACTACGGAGGTGATCCCGAAAACGCGGAGAACCGTCCGTTCCGTCGGCGGCGTCCACCTCGTCAAGACAAACCTCCCCGATTCAGGCGCTTGAGGCAGGAACGCGAGTCCGTGGGTCAGTGGGCGCCCGAAGAGGGTGGAGCCAACCTTGCCGCTTGCCAGTGGCCCAGGAGAGCCCAACTGATTGCGACCGATTATAACGGTTCCTCCAGTCGAAAATCTCCGGAACTGTCCTATCAGAATTCCTCGGATCACGCCAACGAAGAGTGGGAGACGGCCTCGGAAAGCAGCGACTTCAGCGAGAGGCGGGAGAAGAGGGGTGGTGGTAGCGCTGGGGGAAACTCGGAGAACGAGGCGCCGTTGGATGGCGGGGTGCCCGGGAGCACCTTGGGGGAGAAGAGAGACCTAGCCAAGAGGAGTTTCTCCAGCCAGAGGCCTGTGGTAGATCGGCAAAGCCGGAAATCTGAGCCCATCGGATTTGGGGAGAAAGCTGTACGAGCCAGTGGGAACCGACCAGCGTCCTACTATGAAAATCAGCAGAACGGGCTACAGATGAAGGGCAAAAGGTAATCGTC
This sequence comes from Crotalus tigris, assembly GCF_016545835.1. NCBI lineage: Eukaryota > Metazoa > Chordata > Lepidosauria > Squamata > Viperidae > Crotalus > Crotalus tigris. Next base: position 1,750,795 of record NW_024096732.1, read on the forward strand.
TGCCCCTTCTTAAGAAAAGAGAGGCAGTATTTGGATAGAGAGTGGACCTCATGGTCCTCCAGCTCAGTCTTTTTAAACCTTGAGATGGTGTGGACTTCAGCTCCCAGAATTCCCGGGCCAGCATGATCTATCTAGCTGAGGAATTCTGGGAGCTGAAGTCCACACATCTTAAAGTTGCTCAGATTGAGAAGCACTGGTGTCCCCCTTAAGAAAAGAGAGATAGTATTTGAATACAGAGTGGGCCTCACAGTCCAATCTTTCTCAACCTTTAGATTGCGTGGACATAAGCTCCCAGAAGTCCCCAGCTAGCTGGGGAATTCTGGGAGTTGACGTCCACATATATCAAAGTTACTAAGGTTGAGAAGCACTGGTATCCCCCTTCTGTAAACAGAGACAATATTTTAATACAGAATGGACCTCATAGTTCAGCCCAATCTTTCTCAACCTTTAGATTGCATGGACTTCAGCTCCCAGAAGTCCCCAGAATTCTGACTAGGGAATTGCGGGAGTTGACGTTCACCCATCTTAAAAGTTGCTCAGGTTGAGAACCACCGGTCTAACTTGTCGATTTACAGTTGTCACGATTTACAATCATACTGGCCAGGCTCCATTACAGTCATAACTCAAGGACCCCCTATATCACGTTGTAGTTTTGGACTTTAAAAATGCTTCTTTGGCCTAAGTACCCTTCCTGGCCTATTTCTGCCAGGCCCATGAAATAATTTTGCATTGAATCGGAAACCAGTCCACTGTTTCTTGCAGATCTCCGGAAGAAAATGGCGTTCTTGATAACGGCAGTCCTGGACGAAACCGTTCTGCTTACGGGTCTCACTCCAACCTGAATGGGGCCGAAAACCTGGAGAAGAGGCAAGATAAGGATCTGAAGTCTTCAGTCCCCCAAGCCAGCCAGGCAGGGGAGACCTTGGGTCCATTTGAGCTGAGCTACGGAAGTAAGTCCCCCCAAGGGTGCTGTGGAGAAACCAGGACACGTCTCCAGTGCTGGAGAATCCAGCGGAGATACGGAACCAACCAGCTAGTATTTCAGAGAGCCCTGAAGACCTGACTCTTCTCCCAGGTCTTTGGCAAGAATGACTGAAACCTTCTTCTGAGTAATCTGGATCTGCTTGGTTCTTGCCCAGATTGTGCCATCTTTTGTTCGTTGTCATTGGCTTATTTTTTTTCCTGCCTGTTTTATTTATGAATTGCTCAGAGTTGGTAAGCATTGGACAGTGTAAAATTAAATAAATAAGTACAGAACTATGGATTGAAATTGGATCTTCCCAATCCTAGTTCTTACCATTATACTATATGGACTGGTCAGTCAACAAATAATCTAGCTGAGTCTCTTTATTGTTGCTAATAAAATACTGATATCTGACATTTTCCATAAGATTCATCTCTACAATACATGCTTCCTATACAATAAATTACCATTTACACTACAGGTAGTCTTCAACCTATAACCAGTCGCTTAGCGTCCAAAGTTATGACAGACTCCCCCTCCCCCCCAGCAACTTTATTATTATTTTTCCTTTATCATTTTGTTTACTTGTATCTGGCCTTTCTTATTTTTATAAATAAGGTGGCGGATGTATCCAACACACACACCCCTCTTCCTATTTTGGGGAAAAGGGAAAAGCAGGAAAAGCTAATCAGCCTTTGCCCAAACGCTTGTGTGCCATTGCGCAGATGGTGTGATGGACAGCCGTGGGCCGGGACCCGGGGAGGACACCGAAGTGGGGCCGATGAACAGCGAAGGCTTCATTGAGGTCCTGACGAAGAAACAGCGACGGCTGCTGGAAGAGGAACGGAGAAAGAAAGAACAAGCTGCACAGGTGAGAAAGTCAGTCCCTGAAGCAGGAAGATTTAGCCATCGGCTGCTCCAAATGTGGGAAGAATCTTAACTCTGGCGTTCTTTTTTCTTTCTCATTTTATAGGCTCCGGCGAAAGGCCGCGTCCTTCAATCACGCATCCCACCTCGCTTTGCCAAAAAACAGAACAGCCTGTGCCTTGAACAGGGGGACATCTCGGTGCCACGAAACACCTTGGGGACGGAGATTTGGGAGACCAACAGCGCAGGTGAACCCAAGTCGGGGGCTCTTCCTGCCGTTTGGCATTTGAACTCGGATGCCGCTGTGCAGACGATCAGATCTTTCTGATGGGTTACGAAACGTCTGCAAGAAAAGCTCAGAGTACCCCACCGTTGATCTCCCCTTCTCCTTCCTCTTCTTCTCCTCTTCACACACACACCCCTCCCTCCTAACACCGATGATGTTAATGAAACATCTGCAAGAAAATATCTTAACACCTCCTGTCTCTCCTTTTCCGACAGCGCTGTCCGTTCAGTCCTCCGCTCCCGATTCCTGGAAAAAGCCTATCGGCACCTTTATCGGGAACGAGTCCAGCTCTGCGGAGGTCAGTGGCGCCCAAGCCGACATTCTCCCATGCCAAGGAGAGTTAGGGGTTTATAACGATTGGCACGAGGGTCTTGGTCAACCAATCTCGGCCGATCAGAGTGGCACCCTTGAAGCTTAATTCTTCATTGGCTCAGAGATCGCCTTTGCCTTTTTCACAGCAGCACCACACAAGTCGGCTCGCTAAAACCCATTTAAAAAAATGGCCAGAAATTAGATAACGACGTTTTCAGATTTTGCTTCTGCAGATGGTCCTCAACTTAAAACCAGAAATGAGCCCTAAAGCATGATTTTCCCCCCATTTTATGACCTTTCTCGCCACAATTGTTGAGCGAAGCATTGCTGTTGTTAAGTTAGTAGCACGGTCATTAAATGAATCCAGCTTCCCCATTGACTTTGCTTGTCAGAAGTTCTCAAAAGGGGGATCTTGTGACGCTGCAACTGTCGTAAATATGAGCCAGTTGCCAAGTGGGCGAATTTTGATCACGTGGCCATGGGGGAATGCTGCAACGGTCGTTAAGTGTGAAAAAAACGATCATACGGTTGCTTTGTATCCTCGAGCAATTGCTACACGAACTCCTGTAAGACAAGGTCTTCCTATAGAATGGAATTCTGTGGGAAAGCGATTTTAACCCTTTTTAAATCTTCATTTAGAATTCAATTTTGGCTTTTGATTTAAATGGTAAACCGTTGAAAACGGGTTGGCGTTTTAAATTTAGCCAGTTAAGGCGAAGGTGGCTTTGGGGGTCTCACTCTGCCCGCTCGCTTTCCCACAGGGCTTCAAAGGCAGCCAGGGGGACAGTGGCATTGACCTGAGCGCGGAGTCGCGGGAATCCTCGGCCACCTCCTCCCAGCGCAGCTCTCCGTACGGCACCCTCAAGCCGGAGGAGGTGAGCGGAAGCGGGCTGGGGGAGGCCAAGGGAGACGGGCCGAAAGAGCCGGCTCCAAAGCAGTTGGATAAAAAGGTAAACCATGTTCCTAGTCCTGTGCAGCAGAGTTTGGCTCTAGTTGTTACGGGGGAGGCATTGAGGAGGAGGGGGCTTGGGCTTATTGGGTCTCTGGTGGAAGACCCTCTGGGTCAGGTGTAGTGCCGGGCTTCTTGGGGGAGGGGGGAAATACGTGTAAGTGTGGAAGCTCTATCTGAACCAAAGGACAGTAAAACCCCGTGTCGTTTTTTTGAGCATTCAAAAGGTGTTTCTCCAAAACTGGGGACAGATGGAAGTTGAGGATAGAAGCAGAGCTAATGGAGGCGTGGAGGGATGACCTTTTGTGTCTGGGGTCCTGCTTTGGCCTGTTGGCTGTCTTAACAATGAAGCAAAAAGTAGCTTCCTTCCTTTATTTCCTTTTATTCCTTCCTTCCTTCCTTCCTTCCTTCCTTCCTTCCTTCTCTCCCTTTATCCCTGCCTCTCTTCCCTTTCCTCTTCTCCCATCCTTCCCCCCCTTCCCTTTTTTGCGTTTTTCCACTCTTCCTTTCCAACCCCTTTCTCTCTTCCTTCCTTTTTCTCTTCCCTCCCCCTGTCTCCTCGCTTTCCCTTCTTTTTCCTCCCTCCCCATCTCAGCCTCTCTGTTTTCTTGCCCAGGATTCGGAACAAGCCCTGGCTCCAGCCAAGGACCACAAACCGGGGCCGATCGGAAACGAGCGCTCCTTGAAGAACCGGAAAGGCTCGGAAGGGGCCGAGCGCCTGGAGGGCAACATCGCTCCCGTCAACGGGGTGGAGATTCACGTGGACCCGGTTCTTCCTGTGCCGCCCATTGAATTCGGAGTGAATCCTAAAGTGAGAATGGTTTGCGTTCCCTTCTTCCTTGTCTTGGACCTCTCTCTGAATTCCCCCTCCCTTCTTCAGCAGAGAAGGGCCTGCAGCCCCACGCCCCTTCTCCGTGGTTTCATTGAGGGTCCGGCCCCCTCCCCAATTCTCCTCCCCTGCCTTTTTGCTCCCTAAGAAGTAAGCGGGTGGGCGAAGGACCCACAAATCAAAGGTGCATTTACTCCACACACCCCTCTCTCTAGGAGATTTAACCACCCTTGCTTTCCAGTGGCAAGGTGGAGGACTGGTTGATAAAAGGGACAAATTTGTTGCAGGATTCAGACTTCAGTCTCCCCCCTGGCTCGGCTCCTGGCACGCCAGCCAGCCCGGTTGCGAAATTACACAACGTGCTGGCCAGCAATGTAAGACTATTTTGTGGTTGATGTTCTGCTTCTCTCCACTCTTCCTTCTCCTTCTAAATCTTTTCCCTCTCTTTCATTTCTCTCTCTTCTTCATTTTCTGTTCCTTCATGTTCTACTTACTTCTTTAGCATCTTCCACTACACCTCTCCCTCTCTCCTCTTTCTTTTTTTGTCCCCATCCTCTCTTTCCCTCTTTTTCATCTTTTTCTTCTTCGTGTTTTCTTCTTCTCTCCCCTCCGTTTTCTTCTTCAAGTTTCTCCACTGTCTCTTTAAGAACTTACCTCCCAGCCTACTGCTTTACTTACTGTTAATTCTGTCCATTCTTTGCTTGACTGTAATATTAGGTTTCTACCAATAAGTTGCTGATAATTAGCTGGGGCTCTTTTTCTCTCCGTGAATGGCTGCAATAGAATTCTGAAAATCTAACCATCTTTTAATTTTTATCCCATTTATGACTCAACAGCCTGGACTCACGCAGTCCCTCCCTGTTATTCGAAGAGACCATCAACTTCCCCGTTGCATCAGCTTAAACATGTCTTATCCGACAGCAGATCTGACCCTCAAAGTAAGTTTTTGAGGATGGGAATAAATCACAAAAGGGGGGGGGCATTTTGCTTGCAGCCAATGATGGACAGGTGCCCCTGCTGATGATGGACCACTGTCGCCTCCCTTTCTGGGGAAGATGGGCAGTTAAGAAATACAAAAAAATATCCATTTAGTCATGTCTGACTCTTTGCCATTCTGTGGGCCAGGTCTCCCCACATTTTCACTACTCCTTTGAGTTGTTCTATGGTCTGACTGGCGTCAGCTTTGATGGTGTCCAGTCACCGTGTTCTTTAGTGGCCTGGTTTCTTTCTACTGCTAATAATGGTTAACACCTACTAAGAATTAGATAAAGGTCAATTGAATTCAAAGGGGGTTGGACTTAGTTCGCTTGTGACTACGTAGGGATTCTAGGCTGATTCATCTTTTAACTCCACCCCTAGTTTCTCCTACAGGAGTGCAGTGTTATCATAGTGCTCACCTTTCCGACCTGCCCTTTGGATGCTACAGTACTAATTCCTCTCTCCCCCCCCCCCCCCCCGCAGATGGAGTCAGCCCGAAAGGCGTGGGAAAACTCCCCCAGCCTTCCTGAACAGAGTTCCCCTGGAGGTGTTGGTTCAGGCATTCAGCCTACATCCAGCATTGGGGCTTCCAGTGGGGTCAGCTACAGCACCTTTGGGGGTGTTTCTGTCCCACCGATGCCCGTGGCCTCTGTGGCGCCTTCAGCTTCGATCCCAGGTGCGTCGTCCCTTCTTCCAGACTTGTAGAGGGGTGGGAAGAATTCGTAGATAACGATTTCCACATAGGATAACAGAAGGGCTCGTGCAAGCTACATTGAAAGCTTCCTGTTGTAGTCTCTATGATGTTTCCAATGGATCCTACTGAACCCCTGGCCGTGCAGTCAGTCAAAGGGCATTTGACGAGATTCTTTGGCTGAGAGACTCCTGGTTCTGCTGCCGTGTTCAAACTGGGAATGGACCTTTGCATCTTTAAGTAGAAAGGAGATCAAGATTTGCAAAGTCTTCAACTGTCATCCGGTAGGGGCAAAATTAACCTCCCGCTTTTTTTCCCACCCATTCTAGGTAACCATATCACACCCTTGTATTTAGATGGACATGTGTTTGCCAGCCAGCCACGACTTGTTCCCCCGACAATACCTCAGCAACAAGGCTACCAACAGGCAAGTCACTGCTGTGTGTGTGTGTGTGTCCTGTGTAAAGACCTGCATCTCTGCCAATCAACTTTGAGTTATGTTTTGAGCAAAAATTCAACTCAAGTTTTAACTCAAAAATTCAACGAAAGTTTAGGAGGCATGGGATATTTTGGTCCAGGTTTGCGGGGAAGGGCCTTTAAGCCTGTGGCCTTTGATGCTCTCCAGATGTGGACTTCAGCCCCCAGAATTTCTCAACCAGGATGTCCACGGCTGAGGATTCTGGGAGATGAAAGGCCTCTTCCATACGTGTGGACTTCAGGGCCCATATTTCCTCAACCTGCCTAGGCACAGCTGAGGATTCTGTGTGGAAGTCCATCCATCCCAGGTTGGCCTTGATGATGGGTCCTTCCTGCTTTGATTTCATCCTTGGTGTTTTTGTTCTTTCCCTCTTTTAGGCAGCTGCTGCTCAACAAATTCCACTCTCCCTCCACACGTCATTGCAAGCCCAGGCGCAGCTCGGGTTGAGGGGCGGCCTTCCAGTTTCACAGTCCCAGGAGATCTACAGCTCCATCCCTCCCTTTAGGTAACAGGATGAGTCCTTACTCAGTGGCTTCACCACTGACGTCACCATTCCCAGTCCTGCACTAGTAGAATAATTGTCAAGATGAAACAGATAGTGGAGGTTCCCTTCCTTCCTTCCTTCCTTCCTTCCTTCCTTCCTTCCTTCCTTCCTTCCTTCCTTCCTTCCTTCCTTCCTTCCTTCCTTCCTTCCTTCCGCCTGATATGATGTTTTTCTCTCCTCAAGGTCTCAGGTCTACATGCACCCCAGCTTGTCCCAGCCCAGCACCATGGTCCTGACGGGAGGCACGGCCTTGAAGGCGCCCTACTCTGCCTTCCCAGGAATGCAGCCCCTGGAGATGGTGAAGACGCAGTCGGGCACCCCTTACCAAACCGTTGGCGGCAGCCAAGCTCTGGTTTACGAGGGTCAGCTCAACCAGGCATCGCAAATGATGGACTCGCAGCTTCAGCAGGTCAGGATGGGGTCCCAGGACCCTTGCCCTGTTCCTCATAGGTTTCAGTCTCTGGTCCTTTTAATCATCTTCGTTGCTCTCCTCTCCACTCCCTTTTTGGTAACGTGATATGCAGTAAACCAGGCGTGGTCTAACCAAGGCTTCATAAAGCAGTGTTAACGCTTCCCTTGGTTTTGATTCCCTTCAAATTCAAGAATTGAAAGAAATATATATTAGAAGACCCAAATCAAGTGACTCCTTCTTGCTTATCTATCCACAGCTAACCATGTCAATTCCAGGATCCCAGCTTCCGATGGCCCGTTACGGATCTGGCCAGCAGCCTCTTGTGTTATCCCAGTCCATGCACCTGCCCCAAGGACAGAATCTCCCAGTTGGAGCCCCACGTAGGATCCTGTCTCCCAACTCCCAGCCATCGGCCCTGGTTACAAACAGGGAGGTAAGTAGGGACTCCGTCTCTGGGTTCGAGGTAGTCCTTGACTTACAACCGCAGTGGAGAATTTGACGAGCAGAAGTCAAAACACCCACAGGATTGGATCTGATTTTACAACTGGCAGTTGTTAAGGGGAACAACCTCAGTCCTTGGCTGATGTTCATTTAGTGACCCGTTTGAAGTTATAACAACCCTGGAAAACAACCCCTGTGACCGTTTTTCACACTTACAACCTTCACAGCCTCCCCATGATCACGTGTTCAAAATTCAGAGGCTTGGCAACTGGCTCGTATTTATGACATCACACTGTGTGTGTGTGTGTGTGTGTGTGTGTGTGAGAGAGAGAGAGAGAGAGAGAGAGAGAGAGAGAGATGTGATCCCTTTTTGCCACCACCTGATAGGCAAAGTCAATGGGGCATTCACAAGAACCATATTTGATCACGTGATCCTGGGGATGCTTCAAGGGTTGTGTGAAAGCTGCCCATCAGCCATTTTTTTTCAGTGCCGTTGTTCACTTCAGTCACTAAACAAATTGTAAGTCGAGGACTCCCTGTGTAGCCCAAATATCTCTTTTAACTTGTCCCTTTCCTGTGAGTAAAATACTCCAGCTTTCCCCCTCGTTGTTGTCTTCTAGTCTTCTCACATGGAAATCAAAGGATTCTCCTTCGCAGACACTAAGCAGAGCATCGTCCCTGGTGGATCCATCCCATCTTCTCATACTTACAGGTGAAATAACAATTCTTGGATTGATCTGATAGGAAAGAAAAGGGCAGGGCGGGATTGATCCAGTGAAACGCAAGAGCATTGAGGATTATTGGACAGGCTGGCTGCTTTCACACCAAGCTGGATCCATTCTTGACTTCTTTAAATGATGGTTTATGTTGCGTTGTTCCTCCTCTTCGACCGCTACCACCGTCCCTGTCCCCCTTTCCCAGGCCCAGTTCTGCTACCCCCAGCGGGAAGCCCTCTGGATCGGCCATCAGCATGAGCTCTGTACAAAGGCATTACATTCAACAGGTAAAGTGGAGAGGGGTCCTATGAGGTGGTTACAACCTCGAAGCTGGCTTTCCCACCAGGAAAAGTGAGGCAAAGAAGTGAGGCGATGATTGTAGGAGAGGGGGAGGGTTGGGTCGGCCTTGGTCCTCTCGGTCTCCTGACCTCCTGGGGATTCTGGGAAATGAGAACCTCCTGGGTGTTGCAGAAGTCCAGGACTTAATCTGACCTTCTCCATCCACCCCTCAGCACTCTCTGAAGCTCTGTGAAGGATTGTGGAGATGACCTTAGGAAAGAAATGGATTCCCTTGGGGAAGGAAGGAATGGAACGGGAGAGGAATGGCAAGTCAGTCCTGGGAACAGGGAGAACAGGAGGAGGAAACTCCAGATAATCTTGGCCTGACAGTGTCTTTCTTCCTCTCTCTCTCTCTCTCTCTCTCTCTCTCTCTCTCTCTCTCTCCCCTTCATTCCCTCTTCTCTTCCCTTCCCTTCCCTTCCCCTGTTCTACTCTACTCTACTTTTCTCTTCCCTTCCCTTCCCCTACTCTACTCTACTCCTATTCTATTCTACTCTACCCTACCCTACCCTACCCTACTCTACTCTACTCTACTCCTATTCTATTCTACTCTACTCTACCGTACTCTTCCTTCTTTCCTTTCTCTTTCCCTTCTCTTCCTCCTCTTTCCCTTTCCCCCTTCCCCTTACTCTACTCTACCCCTCGTTCCCTTCCGCTTCTCTTCCTCCTTCTTCCTTCCTCTTTCTGCCTCCACCGACAGGCAAAACAGCGAGTAGACGAGAACAAAAGCCTGGGAGCCGTGAAACTGCAGGAGCCTCCGTCAGCTGGTCAGATCAAGCCAGTCCGCACAGGCGCCATCAAGCCTCAAGCGGTCAAAGTGGAGGAGAGCAAGGCCTGAGCCCTGGAACACACCCCCCCCCGCCCAGGTTGCCTGCCAGTCCTCCTGCTCAAGAGAATGGGGGGGGGAGAGGCTCTGCAACCCACACATCCCTCCCCTGGACAGCCTCCCTGCGGCTGGATGCTCCAAGATGCTTTACGCTGAGATGTTTTCTTGCGCCGTGGGTTTTTTTTTTTTTTTTTTCTTTTCATCCTTGGCCTGCTTGCTTTTTAAAAGAAGACCGACCACAGCTCCATCGAAACTCAGCAGCAACCATCCCAAGTTCCCTATTGAATTCTTGGATTCTGGAGTGGCTACAGCCATTTTTTGGTTTGTTTCTTTTCTCCACCTGAAAATAGCAGAAAGCATTAAGGAGTTAAGCTTTTCCCATTGCATAGTGGAAATGCTAGCTTATCTGTTCCCTTCCTTCCTTCCTTCCTTCCTTCCTTCCTTCCTCCACTCTCTTTTCTTCTTTCTTTCTTCCTTCCTTCCTTCCTCCGCTCTCTTTTCTTTTTTCTTTCTTTCTTTCTCTTTCTTCTCTCCCCTTTCCTCTTCCTCTCCTCCTTTCTTCTCTCTCTTCCCTTTCCTACTCCTCCTCTTCCTCTTCACCATAACAACTTCCTCCTTTTTCTAAGCCCATCAGGGTTTTTACTCCCAACACCCAGGAATGCTGTATCCTTCATTTTGTAGCTGAACTTCTTCATGTTTTGTTAGATTTCTTCTTCCTACTTCTGATTTTCTCGCTTGCAAAGGAAATATCTGCCAAACCCCAAAATCATGTGTTTGGATGGACTTCCTTCTCAGCTAGATCTTCCTACGTGTAACATCCGTGTCTTACATTCCATCAAGCCTGGATCTTCAGCTCTGTATCTGAAAGCCTTTTCAACCACACGGTTTCCCTTCTCCTTCCCTTTTACTCTAGACCCGAGCTTTTGAAATAAGCCAAGCCAGAAGAGAGATCAGAACAGCTATTTCCCCTTTTCCTCGCCCCCAGACCTCCAACGTTTTGCAGTCATTTTGAGCAAGACCACCATCAATCTTACCAGATCAGTCCCAGGGAGATTGCAGTCATTTTTTATTTCTATAGGTGATTTATTTTTGTGACATTTTGAGACAAGGAGTGTTGGAAAATTAAGTTTCTCAGATTTTTTTTTTTAATAGTCGCTTTGTGATTTTCAATCTTAGCCGCTTTAAGAGGTGTGGGCTGCAATTCCTAGGGTACGTCTCTTCCAACGCGTGCTTTTCAGCATGAATTCTGGAAGGTGGAGTCTGTACATCTTAAAGCAGGCTGGCCGGGGAATTCTGGGAGTTGAAGTCCACACATCTTAAAGTTGCTGAGGTTGACAAACACCAAACTAAATGATTGAGGGAAAAATGCTATTTTCTCTTTTCTTCCTTCCCATTTTACTTCTCTCCTCCTCTCTCAATTCATCCTTACTCTGTATTTTTCTTCCCCTTGCTGTAGCTAATTCTATTTTTCTTTCTAAGTTCACTTTCACCTCTCCCTTCCTGTTTTGCATTCAGCAGTCAGATTCTGCAGGGTGGAAGTGTCTCTTGGTAACAACCCAGAGTAGGTAAAAATAGAGGGTTTTTTTTTTAATCCCTGCAAAGATAATTTAAAATAATAATAATAAACCATAGCATGCAGGGAATTTTTGACATTTTTCTTTCCCCTTCCAAACCTGATGCTTTACAAAGCTAAAAATGACAAACCCTTCTTTTTTGCATGATCATTGTTGGAAAATAGATTAATAGGAGGAATTCTGCATTTTGGGGCACGGTGGAAAAGATGCTGGAGTTTTCGGTAAGCCTAACATTCTCCCAGATGTCCTGTCTAGACAGGTTTGGTCAAAACCCTCACACGAGACCCCCCCCCCTTTGGCTGAGAGTTCGATCAACTTTAAAAATTGCAATCTGCTATTTTGGCTAAGGTGTCCCACCAGCCTTTTGGTTGGCAGTTCCCAAAGACCACATTTTGAAAACAAAAAAACAAACAGAATGCACTTCAAAAGCAGGCAGCCTTGGACTTGGGTACTCTCAAAAAGAGGCGAGTTTGAATTTGGAATTCCATTAGCTAGCTGTCAAAATGGACTTTGGTATTTGGTTTTTTTTTTCCCCTGCGAGAGCTTTACAATACTTAGGCTTCGTCAGCTCTTTCCCTTCGTTGGCGTGCATTTGAGATTCCCCCCTAACCATATCCAGGGGTTTAAAATTGAGGGGCTTTTAAACAAAATAAAAACGTTGCTCGGGAGAGGGGGCATTTTTTTAAATGGAATTTTAATTTGGGGTGGGACAGGACTCTCTACTGCTTGTAGTCGTTTTAGTCCTTTGGAACTTAGTAATTCTTGGATATTTGCCTTTAACATTTCTGTGTATTTTTTTAACCTTTTTTGCTTCCTTCTATGCCTCTGCTTGAAAAAAATACTGCAAGCTGCTGAATTTCTCACGCAAATTGCCTTGAACACATTTTGATTTGGCCCAGCCAGCTCCCTGCAAAGATTAACAAATTACAATCTTGTTCATCACTGGTGTAATTGCTTTGCGCCCATAGTGGTTTTTATTTTTATGTTATTTCCCTTTAATTTTTCCTTCCTCTGTGCAAAGATTAACAGAATGCAATCCTGTTCTTTAGTGGCGTAACTGCTTTGCGCCTGGGATGGTTTATATTTTTATATTATTTTTGTTGTCTGGCTGGTCTGTGGCATTTTGTCTTTCAGTTGTCAGGCAACTAGATTGATCGTTAGATGCAAAAGAGCATCATAAAACCTTCCTTGGGGATTTAAATCAGAACTGCAACTCTTAGGATAGAGATTATCAATTTGTTCTGCCTTTCAGCCATTTTCTTCCACTCTGGCAAAATTTGAAAAAACAAAACACTAGAATTTATTTATACGTATTTGGTGTTGTAGGTGAAAAGAATTAAATACTTCACTGATCTATTTATTTAATGTCTGGATTTATTCTGCACAGGCCAGGCCAAGAAAGAGTTCGTAGATTTTTCTATTTATCAAAACTCGCTTTCAGTTCTGAAGCTTTTCCTACTGTTTAACTTTGGGCTAAATCTTCTCGCTTTATTGCCGTCTGCTGGAACCAAACTCGGCAGCATACAACATTGTCACGCTCCTGAAAGAAAATTAAATCCATCTTTGTTTCCTTCAATAGAAAGTCCACAGATGTGTGTGTGTGTGTGTGTGTGTGTGTGTGTGTGTGTTTCGGTGAAGGAGTACGTGTGAATCTTGAGACGCAAGCAAAAAGTTTTCGGACCTTATTTCTGGATGCAACTGCTGTGATTTTGTGCCCGACCGAGGTGTCAGTGAGAAGAAGGGGGAAGAATCCTGCACAAGCAGTTTTCTCCTGCGTGAACCTTGTCAATGCCAAAAGGGCTGTGCTTTTTTTTTTCCTCCCACAAAAAAGAAAGCAGATCACATCGCTTATCAAGATTGTGCCTGTCAAATTCAGCTCTGCACACTAAGTTTTTTTGGGGGAAAAGAATGAAAGAATAGCAGTCCATTTATAAATCAGGAAAAAGCTAAGCACTTCTTTTTAATTATTTTTTCAAAGTGGCCAATGCCAGTGTGGTTTTAAAACACTGGTTTCAGCTGCAGCAATGTTTTTGTTCAGCTACAGATGCATTTAAATAGAATTTTAATTCTGCCTTTCGCCGTGTCCTCTTAACGCATTTCGAGGCTGGATTAATTTTTTTCCCCCTGTTAAAAACTGAAGTTGGAGGGTTGGATGTGAAAGAGAAAAGGGTGGCTAAAGTTTTAAAGATGAACTGACACACATTTGTCTTTGTAGATCTTCGTTAACATCGATCTTTTTCCCTTGCCTTCTGCAAAAAGGCTTGCTTTGCTGGTTTTTTAATTTTTCTTCAGAGGGTTATAGATGGAAAAGACCATCAGCTTAACGTTATTGTTAGCCACAAGACCTTTCTTGCATGCCATTTAATTTTTCTTTCTTTGTGTCCTTTAGCTTTCGGTGTGATACAAAAATTCTCTTTCCATGTCACTTCAAAATGTGGGAGGCAGATTTTTTTTTTTTTAATTTAGTCTTCATCCGATGGGAAGCTGAAACAGCTAAGCCAGATTCAAAGTGCTTTGCTTTAATTTGTCCTGTGGCTTTTACGAGCATTTTTCGCCAGAGATGTCAGACTGAAAATTGTGGGTATCGTAAGCGCTAACACATTCTTGGTCGTTGACACAAGGCTGAACTGCTTAAAGTCGGTCAAGGATGATCAAAAGCAGCTGAATAAGATGTTCATAGCAAAATTTCTTCTCTCCTGTATAAATCACATTCTTTTTTTTTTTTAGGATGGTATCGTACCTGTTCATGTTTTAATCTTGCAAACCTGTACAGTAAAATCTTTTTTGTTTGTTTTGTTTTTTGGGGGGGGGCTTCTCATGTGTTTGTCTTTTCACGTAGAGCAGATATTTGAAAGGGCAAACAGTGAATAAATTTGCAGACACGCAACACGTTTTAAATCTTTCAGAGAACTGTCCTCGAAGCCTGTAAAAGACCGTTCTCTCTCACCCTTTGTGGGGTTGTTTCTTTTTTGTTGGTTTGTTTTCATTTCGTTTTTGTTTTTTCTCCCCCAGTTTGTATGGTTTCTCCTTTCAAATATGTGATTGTATTAGCTCTTTCCATATGAAAGAATTATCCTTATTTAAATTAAAAAATAAATAAAAGCGAGGTGATCTTGTGTCGTTCTTGGGCCAGTTTTGCAGAGGCAAAAAATGATTTGGAGAGACGCAGGTGAAATATGACTAACTCAAACAACTGGTGATTCACTTAATTGGGAAGAAAGATCATAAAAATAGGACAAAACTTGCTTCATTGTCTCACTTAGCAATGGAAATTTAGAAGTAAGTGGAGGACTATTTGTATGCATAAAATGGATCGGAAGGCAAGGTTTGAATAGGGCTTTTCTATTTATTAATATGTTGTTGTTAATTGCAAAGTCGTGTCCGACCCATCGCGACCCCATGGACAACGTTCCTCCAGGTCTTCCTGTCCTCTACCATCTTCTGGAGTCCATTTAAGTTCACACCTACTGCTTCAATTTATTAATATAGGTAATACTCTAACCCAGTTTCTCAAACATAACTTGTTATAGAAGATATTGAAATGATTGAAGGGGAAGTTTTTGAAAAAATGCAATGGTGTTTTGGGGGGGGGGGGAGAATCCTTAAAGGGTCTCTAGTCCACTCAAAGGCTGAGTGTGCCCAAATGGATTGGTCCCAACTCTTTTATTCTACTCTACTCTTAGTCCTAGTCCTATTGTATTCTAATGCAATTGGCAATTTGCTAGTCATAAAGCAAGTTTTCACTAGGGTGAATGTGATGCTGACTTGCATAAGAAAAAAAATAATTTTAAAGAATTTGGGCCACTTTATTAGGCGGGCATTTGCTCAACCTAACTACAGAAATTGGCTAATCAAAATAGATTTGCTGTGCAGAATGGCAAAAGACTGGGAGATGTAGTGTAAAACATCGGGCAACATTTGCCTGATTGTCTAAAATATTTTAAAAGTCTTTGGTGGCTTCAGTATCGAAATCAGAAGGATTGGCATAGCACCTCGTTAGGGATTCTGGGAACTGTAGTTTCCCAGGAAAGCAATCGGCTTGCAAATGGCTATCGGGGGAAAACAATAGCACATGGACGCCTCTATGGTTTTTTGTTCCTATGGCAACTGTCCGGGTCCGTGATGTCACCTCCGGTCCTGCCTTCTCCACGGTAGAGGGGAGTAGAGCGGATCATATGCTCGCCTCCTCCTTTCTCCCCCTTTTTGTAATTGGTACGTCCCATCTGTGCCGCCTGAACAACGGCACGAAGGCGAGCGTATTCCACGAAAGGGAGGAGCGAAATACGGAGATTGAAGCAGGCGAGCGAGAAGCAGCGCGAATTGGGAAGTTTCTCGAAATAATTGGAAAGAAAGTTAATGCAGAGCCCGGGTATTATTTATAAGATTTAGACATTTTCTGGGGTGCATATCAGTTTCGGGACGGGACGGAGGGTGTGCAAAAAAAGAAAAAAGAACGGGTTGGTTCAACGTATGGATGGATGGGCGTGGAAGCTAAGAGAATAAATACTGGAGAGAGTTTGCACGCTCAAATGTTGATGTATGATGGGCTAAAGGCATTGTCACACGATGTAAGCTATTCCAGGTCAAGCTGCCTTTTGCAATTGATCGATGGGTGTTTGGTCAATGCTGGTGGTTATTATAGTTTTGTAGCACAGCTTCAGCCAGATATTTGGGCTGCATTTGGCATTTTGGTCCACCTATCAACTCCTTGTAGCTCAGGGTTGCACTGTGGGCTGGCTTGCTTCCGTGCAGACGTTTCATGACCCTACATTACCAGTGCCACTAATGTGGGGTTTGCTCTCTGTTTATATAACGTAGCTTGCCCTGCCATTGTGGGAGGGGCGTGATTCTCTCCTTGATAGCTTCTCAATTAGGATAATATTTTCTGCTTGATTGTCTGGAGTTAATCTCTGCTTGTCTGAGTCTTGGCGAGGATGTAAATCCTCTTTTTATTTCCTCCTTCACTTTTTATTGTGTCTGTTGAGTGGTGTGGAAATGTGGTTCATCTCTCTGTATCTGTAGATAATAATAATAATAGTAGTAGTAGTAGTAGTACTAGTAGTAGTAATGTTGGATGGGTTGGATAGCATAACTTTCCTAACAGTTTGAGAGCATGCCAGAATTATTTATTTATTCTGAATGGGACCAATTTTCCTTTTTTTTTTTTTTAGTTGCCACCAGATCCTTCTGAAAAAAATGATTGGATTCTTAAAGCAGCCAATTGTCTTTTCATTGGAAATCAATGTAAACCTGGTGATTTTAACTGTGGTCGGATTAATCAGCCGGCTGTGGGCACTGTCCTATCCCAGAGCTGTAGTGTGAGTAAACTGATCCAAATATAATTGTGTACCATAGATTGAGTAGATTTAAAGTGTCTGTACCGACAATGACTCTTCCGGGGATTAAAAATAAACTTTTCTCTCTGCTGTTTATAAAGACCCGTTGGTGTTTGCATTTTACAAGCTTGCATTCCAGACACTTAAACTGTTCCTCAGTCCAGCTTTTTGGGGTGTGAAAAAGCCTGGAAAAGGAATTGAGATTAGCATGAATCAAGCTGTCACGCTGCACAAGGGGGCTTGTTTATATTTTATGGTGTGACGGAATTGTAGCTGAATGGATGAACTGAACTCTACTGCGATTTGACTTCACGCTATGTTGTGTGTTTAGGGTATGCATGGTAGTCCTTGACTTACGGCCGTAGTTCAGCCCAAAATTTCAGCTGCCGAGGAGGGAGACAGCTGTTAAGTGAGTTTTGTCCCATTTTACGACCTTTCTGGACACAGATATTAAGTGAATCCCTGCAGTTGTTAAAGTTCATTTAACAGCCGTGTTACTAATTTAACAACTGCAGGAATTCCCCTTAACAACGGTGACCAGAAAAGTCGTAAAATGGAACAAAACTCAACAAATTTCTCGCTTAGTGACCTAAATTCTGGGCTCAGGACCACCTGTGGTTTTGATGCTGTCTGATCCTCCTTGTTTTGGAACAGAAATCCTCTGATAGGGTGACAAGCCAGTTGCTTGAGGGCTTCATGAGAAATCTATCTTATTTTATTTTATTATTTATTTATGTTATTTATTATTATTATTTATTTATTTTATTATTGTATTGTACTGTATGGTGTGGTACTGTACGGTACTGTACGCACGGCACTGCATGCACGGAAGTGTACACACGGTACTGTATGTACAGGAGTGTATGTACTGTACTGTACCGTACCATACGTACGGAAGTGTACGTACGATACGGTAGTGTATGGTATAGTATGGTACTGTATTGTTTTATTCCAGCTTTGATGAAGTTTACTATGGCCAGTTCCTCTCCTTGTACATGAAGCGGATCTTCTTCGTAGATGACAGCGGGCCCCCGTTCGGCCACATGCTTTTCGCTTTGGGAGGTAGGCACATTTTCAAAGAATTCATCCTGTGTTGCAAGAATAAATTAAGCCATCTCTCTCCTCTCCATATTGTCAGGAATTTGAATATTAGCAAACTGACTGAAACTTTGCAAATAAAGAAGGCGAAAAATGAAAGCCAGCTAGTTGGCTTTGGGCCAATCACCTGGAGACGGTGAGTTCTAGTCCTGCCTTAGGCATGCAAGCCGACTAGATGTCTTTGGACCAATTCTTCTCTTAGGCCAACCCACCTTGCAGGATTGTTGTTGTGGGGAAAATAAGAGGAGGATGGAGTATTAAATACGTTCACCGCCTTGAGCTGTTTCTAAAAACAATAAAGGCAGGATGCAAATCAATAAAATTTAAAAATGAAAAATGTTGGAAAAAGCTAAGCACAAATTTCCTTTGCACACAAAGGAGAAAACGGAAATGCATAACATTGGCGCTTAATTAAATATATTTTTAATAGCTGAGCACAGCCTTTTGCTTCTTACAGGCAGAATACTTTTTAAAAAAATCCTTGATTTTACTTTGTTTGCAGATTCTTGAAGCTTATTTTCTTAGCGGCAAATCAAGAAGGAAAGATATAGTCAAAACTTTAGCCCCTGAGGCCATGACATTCCTGCCATAATTAAATGTTTTGTATAGTTGAACTCTGTTCTTTCCTTTAGGATTAACTTCCTCTCTCCATTTTATTAGTCATAATATCTGAATTTCACAATTTGCTCCTGGGCTGAAGATTGATGTATTCTTATATTTTAGGGCCCTTGTTTCAATTTGATTTACGTTAGATCATTTTTAGTCTGGAGTGTTTGTGTGGATTTAGATTTTAGCTGTTTTTACGGATTTTTGTTGTGTTGTATGCTGCCCAAAATCCATGGCAGTTGAACATCTAGTCTCCATTTAAATTCATATAACAAAGAATTGAACTAATGATTGTATTTGCAAAACACTGGAAGAGGCTGGACAGCCATTTGTCTGAAAGGGTACAGGGTTTCCTGCCTGAGCAGGGGGTTGGACTAGATGATCTCCAAGGTCCCTTCCAACTCTGGTAGTATCTACGCTTTGCTGAGGAAACCATATGGATACATCCACATATTTTGCCAGCATCCCACTTTAATTTAAGTTTAGGTTTTGTGACCTGGAAAACTTATCCTTCTCTTTCCTTTACAGGTTATTTAGGGGGCTTTGATGGAAATTTCTTATGGAACAGGATAGGAGCAGGTAAAAGGGTTTCTGATTCACCTCCAGCTAATTATTGACAAGGACATGGCCAGCAATTCAACTGGAAAAACTAGAGGGAGGGGGAGAATAAAGGAAATGTTCTGCATTTTATATAAATCTTTGTTCTTGTGTTATTCCTAAGGGTTGATGAGAGATGTAGAAAAGCAAGCTAAAATGGAGAGAGAAATAGATAAGCAAGCTGCAATAGAGAAATACAGATCAACAAGCTGCAATTAACTAGGGATACAAGTAACCCTCGACTTATGAACACAAAATTTCCGTTGCTAAGAGAGGCAGTTGCTAAGCGGGTTTTTCCCCATTTCACCACATTTCTGGCCACAATTGTGAAGTGGATCCCTGCAGTTAAGTTAGTTAAACAGTTGTTCAGTGGATCTGGCCTCCCCATTGACTTTGTTTGTCAGAAAACTGCACAAGGGGATCCCTTGGTACATGTCAGTTGCCAAGCATCTGAATTCCGATCACGTGACCATTTGGGATGCCGCAATGGTTGCTAGTGTAAAATATTGTTATAAATCACTTTTTTTAGTGCTATTGTAAAAGATTATAAGTCCAGGCTTTCCTGGAGGTGTAATTGACTAGAGATATAGATAAACTAGCTGCAGCTGACTAAAGATACAAGCTGTAGTTGACCAGAGATGCAGATAAACAATCTCTAATTGACCAGAGAGGTAGATAAGCAAGTTGCAATTCATGCTGATTTGTCTCTTATTTCGTCCTAGAATACAGCTCCAATGTGCCGATTTGGACACTGCGGCTTATACCTGCAACAGCTGGTGGCTTATGCATCCCCTTGGCGTATCAAATATTAGTTGAATTGCATTTCACCCATTTTGTTGCCCTGGGTGCTGCAGTCCTGATTTTATTCGGTAAATAAGATATCATTCCTTTCAATTCTCCATCAGTGCCATGACCAGAATATTTCTGAGATATTTCACTATTCTCTTTATTTCCTCAAGCTGTATTTTTAACCCTTTTATTAGCTAAGACAGTTTCCAGAGCAGCCTTTTGCAAGTCTGTAAAAGATTACTCTGTTGGTCCTCTTATTTTAGGTTGCTAATTGTAAAGTTACTTACTGTAGTCTTCAGAAACGGGGTAGCGTTGACGTGAATTTAAAAGTAGTGACAAATGAATTAATTTAAGAGGCACGTAAGACAGCTTTTATGCATTCCAATATCATTTTCGTAAGTTTGAGAAAAATGGCAGAAGGCATTCATAGCGGTCCTGTTAAAATCTTATCCCTGAAAGGAATGTTTGTTGAGTTGTTAGGCTGTTCACAAAAATAGTCATCAAGCAAAGCTTCTAGGATTGCAACTGTTAAAAATATTAGCATAAGATTTTCTATGTTGCCTTATTTTATTTGTCTGTTTTTTCCCCTCCACAGGCGTTTTATTACTTTGTATTGAATGGATGTGATGAGTTGCTGTGTATCTCTTTGCTTGTTTCATAGATACATCCAATTCATAATAAAATAAAGTTAGGCAGTGAGACTAGGATATTTGAAAACTTGTAGCAAAAAGCTGTATGTTTGGCTAAAAGGGTTTTTAGAAGTTGGAACGTTTTTCCTCAGTTTTTAAGTATTTGTTCTGGCCAATCCCCATTGGTTGATTGCAAAAATCTTTATATTGCCTGCTGTAACTTGGCAACATGACTAGCTGAGGAATTCTGGGAATTGAAATCCACAAGTTGTAAAGTTGCCAAAGTTGTAAAAAGCTCATAAGAAGAACAACTGTAGGAATAGACAATCAAAACAATTCTCATTTCTCCTTTGTGTCTTAACAGAAAATTCACTAATTACTCAATCCAGGTTGATGCTGCTGGAGTCGATTTTAATTTTTTTCATCCTGTTGGCTGTTTTGTCTTATCTGAAGTTTCACAACTCTCAGAAACAAAGGTAAACGATTTCTTTGATTTTTCCACCTTGGTTTTGCAATAAAACATGAAGTTCCTCAAATCAGACCAAGCAATAACATGTCTTTTGCATTTATGCTATGACCCACACTAACATGATTTATAAATGGCGATTTAGGGCTTAGACAAAACCAGCCGGGGATGGATTCTGCAACCAAACCAGGCTTAAAAAGTTTGTTTGAATTTTTTTTTTTTTTGCAGTACATAATATACAGGTTAATCCTCGACATACGACCACAGTTGTTAAGTGAATTTTGCCCCATTTTATGACCTTTCTTGCCACAGGCAAGGGAGAATAGGGCCAACCTCTTCTCCAAAGCAGCTGAAGGCAGGACAAGAAGCAACAGATGGAAACTAATCAAGGAGAGAAGCAACCTGGAACTAAGGAGAAATTTCCTGGCAATTAATCAGTGGAACGACTTGCTCCAGAAGTTTTGGATGGAGGGTCAAGAAGAGATTGGACAGCCATTTGGTCTAAGGCTGGCCTTATGATTGATATGCTTAACTTCCTTTTTTTTTTAGCCCTTTTTCTGCAAGATGGTGGCTCTGGCTGTTGCTAACTGGGGTCTCCTGTTCTTGTGCTGTTGGGTAAGCTTACTTACCTCTTGTTGGTCTGCTAAGGTATCTGACAACAGCCTTGTTCATGAACACCTTAGAACAGGGGTGTCCAGTCTTGGCAACTTCAAGATTTGTGGACTTCAACTCCCAGAATTCCCCATGCTGGGTGAGGAATTATGGGAGTTGAAGTCCACAAGTCTTAAAGTTGCTAAGGTTGGACACTCCTGCTTAGATCTTCTGGCGGTCTCCCGTCCTTTCTGGGCCCATCCGGGGTTGTCTCTGTGTTCTCCTCACCTTAAACCCCAATGGGGATGACATGCGAATGCAGCCAGCTTGTCCTCCTAATGGGCTTGGTTTATTGTGGCATTTCCTGCTTGCTTCGCAGGGTGAAATACATGGGCCTCTTCACTTACTTCCTTCTTCTGACCCTGGCAGGAGTCCATTGCTGGCAGCTGGTTGGGGATCGCTCCTTGTCCAACGTAAGTTGGAGGGTCAAGGAAGATGCGGTCGCTCTGGGGTGGTGGGAGGACTTCTGGGGGAACTTTGGATTTCAGAATCCGTGGGTTTTAGTTCGACACAGCAGTTGACCTTAGAACGTAATCAGCCAAGGTTGCAACAAATGTGTTTTTTCCATAACTGTTTGATGGCAAAATTGGAAATATTGTTAAGTTAGATGCGAGGCTCTCTAACATAGAGCTGACCTCTGCATAAATGATAGATAGATAGATAGATAGATAGAGAGAGAGAGAGAGAGAGAGATAGAGAGAGAGATAGAGAGATAGATATAAATTAGATAAATGAGAGAGAGAGAGATAAATATAAATTAGATAAATAAGTAGAGAGAGAGAGATGATAGATAGATAGATATAGATTAGATAAATACGTAGATAGATAGATGATAGATATAGATCATAAATAAATAGATAGATAGATAGATATAGATTAGATAAATACGTAGATAGATAGATGATAGATATAGATCATAAATAAGTAGATAGATAGATAGAGATAGATAAATATAAATTAGATAAATGAGAGAGAGAGAGAGAGAGAGATTAGATAAATAAGTAGATAGATGATAGATATAGATTACATAAATAAGTAGGTAGGTAGGTAGGTAGATAGATAGATAGATAGATAGATAGATAGATAGATAGATAGATAGATGATGGATGGATGCTAGATGAATGATAGATAGCTAGATTTAACTTTAATTCTGTTGGAAACATTGATTTTTAAAAAAGGAACCGGGATTCTAATCTCTCTAACAGGAAGAGGCACACTTTTATTAAAGTTTTAGGGCCCCTAGAGTGGATTATAACCCAGCTAGATGCAGCCCCGTCTGGCAATCTTTAGTTTTAGAAGCAAAAGGGAATCACTTCGGCTTTTCCCTTTCAGGTCTCCCTGCTCTGGCACTTCATAGCCCGAGGAGTAGCTCTTTTGATCATCCCTGTCGCTCTCTACCTCTCCTTTTTCTACATCCACCTGGTTTTGCTGTACCGATCTGGGCCTCACGACCAAATCATGAGCAGCGCTTTCCAAGCTAGCTTAGAGGTGAGAACCCAACTGAATCGTGGTCAAAAAGGGAGAATTGGGGGGGGGTTTGCCCCATAACTGTTGTTTCTGTTGTTAAGTGAGACTTTGGTTAAGCGAGTCTTGAACATCGCAACGGTCATAAATGCGAGGACTGGTTCTAATAACCTTTTTTTTCAAAATGGTCGTAATAGTTGTAACTTTAATCATCTTGTCATGAGTCTGACTAATGAAACACTTCAAAGAACTTTCAGGCATGGTTTAACCTAAAAAGCCTTTATTAGTGTAAAAGGAGTGTCAGCACGGCATGGAGAATGCCAAGATCTGAATTTCCCTTCCTTTGCACATAACATTCCAGGCTTTTCCCCTCCGCTATT
Organism: Crotalus tigris; assembly: GCF_016545835.1. Classification (NCBI taxonomy): domain Eukaryota; kingdom Metazoa; phylum Chordata; class Lepidosauria; order Squamata; family Viperidae; genus Crotalus; species Crotalus tigris. Next base: position 1,774,017 of record NW_024096732.1, read on the forward strand.
TTGGGGTCATGATTCACATCTTCCAATTAACCTGGAGGGCAAAGATTCACTTCTGTTCCCTTCCCTGGGCTTTTCTCTTCTCTCTCTTTCTCATCTGAATTAACTCTAAAAGTGCCAGACAGTTCTACATATTTTGTCAAAGCAAGAATATTCAATATTAGCAGCGTTGACACATCTCTTGATGTGGCTATCGCTAGAATCTGCTAATTTTTTAAAATAAAATTAGGCTGATGGTTTTATGCTTCCGGATTGTGTAACCAACACTCTATGTATTTTTTTAATTTTTTTTTTAGGGAGGGCTTTCGCGCATCACTCAGGGGCAGCCCTTGGAAGTGGCTTATGGTTCCCAGATTACTTTGAGGAATACTTTGGGCAAACCCTTGCCGTGTTGGCTTCATTCTCACCGGAATACCTATCCCATCAGGTGAGAAGGGGAGAGCTTATTGTTGGCAGACGGGATGTTGTGTACAACATCCCGTCTGCCTGTCCCACCATGGGCCCCATCTCCAGGAGATGCTGTTTTCTTTGGCGTAGAATTTCTGCCAAAGAAAAGAGCACAAGGCTGCGGAGAAGTGGCCAAACTTTATTTGTACTATTTTGCTAAATTTACTATTAGCTTGTTTGGCAGTTCCTTGATGGAGGACATCCTTTGCTTCTTGGTGGTTAGTCTCATGTTAATCTTGATGTTCATTTCTGCTCATTCTGCTCTTTTTGGCCTAATGATTGTCTTTTTTTTTAATGATATGTAGAGATTGTTTATGTCTCTGTGCCCGTCGATGGCCAATTTGGAAGTATGCCAGGCTCCCAGGGATGAGGCCAAACCCACCAAGCTCAGACCCCTAAAATCTTTTCCTTTGTCTTCTAGCCGCCCTCCAAGAGCTGAGATCTCTTGTCTTCTCTTCCTATTAAATGGAGAAAACAAATCTTTTTTCTGTGACCTAAAAAGAGCTCTTTTTTCCTGCCAAGAAAAATATCCCATTTCCTCCGTATCTTCCCTAGGTATGAAAATGGGCGGGGAAGTTCCCACCAACAGCAGGTGACCTGCTATCCTTTTAAGGATGTGAACAACTGGTGGATCGTGAAGGACCCTGGAAGGTAAGCCTCTTCAGGTAGTCCTCCCTTTACAGCAGTTCATTTAGGGACCGTTCAAAGTTACAAGGTTCATCAAATGGGGCAGAATGCACTCAGCAACCTGAATTTTGGGCTCAATGGTGTTCGTAAGTCAAGGACTAGTGTACTTTATTTGGCCAAGGAATTTGTCACTCAGTATAGTTGCAAAGCAACAGAGAAAATAATAATAATAATACCAATAAAAGGGGGAAGTAACAAAGATAATAAAAGGAATAAATAATAACATTTTTTATGGGTTGATACACTTTGATTTTATCGGTTCATTTTGCCTCTGCTTTTCTGCCTCTCCCAAACAGGCAGCAACTGGTAGCTAGCAACCCACCACGACCTGTGCGACACGGCAACATCGTGCAACTGGTCCATGGAATCACCACCCGTTACCTTAACACGTAAGCTCTTTCTTCTTTGTGTGTCTTCTGGACATGGCTGTAATTGTATGTGTGAATGGCTTTGGAGACTGGGTCTAGCGATGCCGCCAAGGGGCTGGTCAGATAAGAGGCAGCTTAGCCTTCAGTCGTACGATGGGCTGGGCAAAGGGATCGAAAGAGACCCTCCCTAATTCCTCAGCAGTCAGGGGAGTATTGTCTGAATGCTGGACTTCCAGGAATTCTCTAGCGTGCTGGGACTATGGTTAAGTCCGTCCATGTGTTGTGAAATGAAGGAGTTTTCATCCTGTCTCCTGACTGCTACTTGGTGTCCCCCCCCCCACCTTCTAGTACTGATGATGTTACCTAATTGGGTAGTGAAATGTCTGCAAGAAAACAACCAAACTCAGAGAGCATCAAGGATCCCACAGTCCTTGTTTACCACCTCCTCCTCCTCCTCCTCTTCCACTCCTTCCTTTCTAGCACTGATGATGTTACCTAGTTGGGTAATGAAACGTCTGTAAGAAAACCACCAAGCACAAAGAGCGCCTCACAGTTCAACCCTGAGCTGCAAAAATTCTCTTCTGTTGCATTCTCCATCCTGCAGGCACGATGTGGCTGCGCCCCTCAGCCCACACTCCCAAGAGATATCCTGTTACATCGATTACAACATTTCCATGCCAGCTCAGAATCTCTGGAGAGTGGTAAGGGCCAGGCTGTAGAATTTAAAGCAGTTGATAAAAGTTGGGCTGAACTAAAAAAAATAAAATTAAATTAAACATAGCAATATACCACTTCATAGTGGCAGGAACAATCAAGGCAGCCTACAGCATCAGGAAGCGTATCTTTCAATCCCACAGGAAATTGTGAATCGCGACTCGGATAATGAGATTTGGAAAACGATCCTGTCCGAAGTCAGACTGGTCCACATCAACACATCGGCCGTGTTAAAGGTGAGTGGGCTTGGGGTCTCGGCCTCTTTCTTGTAGCCGATGGTGGATGTAGTCAGAACAGATCTGGAAGAGATCTTGGAGGTCTTCCAGTCCAACCCCCTGCTCAGCCCACAGAAGGAAAAGGGGCGTGGGAAGCATCTCAGAAGGGACCCCCCCCCCCTAGTTTTCCAGACAGTATAAGAAAAAGAGGGCACACATCCATCCAGCGTTGCAAGATTCTGTTAATGTAATCTTACAATAAAGTATTAGCATTTACGGTTGTGTCTCTGGTCTGGACTACCTCGAAGGGCTGATGTAGCACCACCCCACTGATTCAGATAGATGGGGCTTCCCAGATCCTTCAACCTGTTGAACCCTGGTTGGCATTTTAAGCCTCTTTTTTTTTTTTTAACCCTTCTGTTCTTTCTCACCGCCAGCTCAGCGGAGCCTCCCTCCCCGAATGGGGGTACCGACAACTGGAGGTGATTGGCGAGAAGATCTCCAAGGGGTATCATCAAAGCATGTTGTGGAACGTGGAGGAACACCGATATGGAAAAAGTTAGTTTTTAAGAAACTTAAGAAGTCTTTGGACATTAATCCAGGGTTTGTTTTTCTGCAAAGTTCTGGAAAGACTTTTTTCAAACGTCCCGCTCCAGACCTGTACAGGAAGTCCTTGACTTAATGACCACAATTGAGTTATGTTGCTAAGTGAGAACACCCCCAAAGGCTTGCGGGAGAATGGCCCCAATTAACCTGGTTTTTTTAAGGTCTCTTTGGTTTTAATCTTTTCCAGGCCATGAACAGAAAGAGAGAGAGGTAGAACTGCACCTGCCTACTCAGATCAACATCAGCCAGAACCTCACCTTCGTTGCCAAGTTCACCGAGCTGCAGGTGAAAGAAAGGGGCTAGAAAGTCAGCCTTCGAGAAAGTCATAGGGTGGACTTCGGTTCCCAGAATTCTCAGCAATGGCTATGCTTATCCAGGGGATTCTGGGAATTGAAATTAATGTATTGTTTTTGGCAATGTATTTAGCCGACCATCTCAGCAAATGATTCTGGGTGGGGAAGAGTATTTAAAAGAAAATTCAAAACCCTTAGGGTCACAGTTGTAAAAATATGTAGCAGCTGAGAAACCAGACTGTTAAGCACGTTGTGTAAATCCCGCCAGCTGGTTTCACAACTTGGGAGTTGTAGACTTCAAGAGACATTTTGAATTAGGGGCTGTATCACTAGTAGCTTGCACTGATATTCAGGAAACCCAATTCCTCTGTTTTGTTCTAGTGGAAAATCCTTACCCTGAAGAACGAGGACACGGAACATAAATACAGCTCATCCCCCTTGGATTGGATCACTCTGGAGACCAACATTGCTTACTGGTTCCATTCCAGCTCAGGGGTAATTTTACTGGATTGTTACATGGGTGAATCATGTTTCCTGGAATACATAGGGGCAATCTCCAGATCTCCCTTTGTTCCAGAGAGAATTTTGGCATATCCAGTTGTCTTTTTAGTCCTCAACTGAACCCAAAATTTCCGTTCCTAAGCAAGTGATACAGCCTCCCCCCCCCCCCCAATTCAAAATGTCTCTTGAAGTCTACAGTTCCAAGTTATGAAACTGGCTGGTGGGACTTTAGAGAAGGCTGAAAAAAACGGTCATAAGTCACATTTTCAGCACCGTTGAAGCGAACCATTCACTAAATGAATGGTTGTGAGTTGAGGACTAGTAGCAATGCCCTCCACGGTCTGCGGAGTGGGGAACATGCAGAGTGCTAATTCACCACGTCTTTCTGGAAGCCCTCAAATGGCATTTCCACGGAAAGGCTGCCATGTGGATAACTAGTCATTCCCGTGGGGTAGCCGAGCAAGGAAGAGCTTAAGCGGGCTTTACTTTCCGATCACAACTCAAAACACCTTGATCTTTCCTGGCCAGGCTCAAATTCACCTCCTGGGCAATGTGGTCAGCTGGACATCAGCCAACGTGGCCACCGTCGTCTACCTGGTTTTGTTCCTGGGGTACCTGCTACGTCGACAGCGGAATATCCAGGATATCCCTGACGGTCTGCACCTTCCAAACCCATCTTGATTTTCCACCCAAGGCCCCTGAATTGAGTTGGGGAAGACCAGTTGTAAAAACCTGGGGGAGGCCATTGCTCCAGCTGAAAATGGGCTTTAATCCGAGGGATTTCAGCCGTGTGCTGATTTTCGTCTCCTGCAGGAGTTTTCACCCGCTCTTGCCAGGGCAGCCCCCCTCAGTTTGGCCTTCGCTGCCCCCCCCCCCATCCTGCAGGTGGTTAAAATGCCTCCAGGTCCACTTTTTGTCCTGCCCTTCTGCATTTCCCAAGACCGAGGAACCAACGTGCCTGCTTCCCTGCCCCGTCCTGTTTCTCCAGAGACCTGGCAGCAGTGGCTCCTGGCCGGAGGGATCTGTGTGGGCGGATGGGCTGTGAACTACCTGCCTTTCTTCCTGATGGAGAAGACCCTCTTCCTTTACCACTATCTGCCAGCCGTTACTTTCCAAATACTCCTGATTCCCGTTGTTCTGCAGCACACGAGCGACTTCCTCTGCAGGTAGGACAGCTTGAGCCGACCTCTTCTTTCTTTGTTTCCATTATTTTTTTTTTTAAATAATGCTTTCAAAATCATCCCACGCTAAGAAGAAAAGCAAAAGGAAGAAAACACAAAAGATGCATACTCGCCACCATTCATTTAGTGGCCGTTAGAACTTACCACGGCACTAAAAAAAAGGGAGTTACAATTGTTTTTCACATTTAATGACTATTGAAAGGGACCCTGGAGGTCTTCTAGTCCAACCCCTTGCCCAACACAATTTCGGACAAATAGTTGTCCAGTCTCTTCTCAAAAACCTCCAGTGCTGGAGCAGCCACAACTTCTGAAGGCAATTTCTGTTCCACAGATTAATTGTTCTCACTGTTAGGAGGTTTTTCCTTAATTTCAGGTTTCTTCTCTCCTTGATGAGTTTCCCTCCATCGCTTCTTCTCCTGCCTTCAGGGGCTTTGGAGAAGAGCTTGACTCCCTCTTCTTTGGAGCAGCCCTTGAGATACTGGAACGCTGCTATCATGTCCCCCCTCGTCCTTCTCTTCCTTAAACTAGACATTCCCAATTCCAGCAACTGTTCCTTGTATGTTTTAGCCTAATCATCCTTGTTGCTTTTCTCTGCATTCTTTTTAGAGTCTTGGCATCTCTTGTTATGCTTATCTCCCTCTTCTTCTCCACAGGTCCAGGCTTTCCAAGAGCATGCACAGTGCTTTAGTAGCAGCTTGGTTATCTTCCGTCTACCTTACGTACCATACGTTCCAGCCCCTCACCTACGGCAAGCCGGCCCTCTCAAAAGCCGAGTTACAAGCTCTACGCTGGAAGGATAGCTGGGACATTTTGATCCGCAAACGCTGAGTGACGCTAAGAAATGGTCGGGGGGCCAGTTTTGGGACTGGATAACGAAGAAAAAGAGAAAAAAATTCATCGGAACTAGGGATTCATTCCCCTGTGGATCCCTTCGGACATTGACCTAATCCCAGAAACAGGATTGGTGAACTACAAATGCCTGTAGAATGGATTTGGGAGTTGTTTGGGGCTATTTTCCCCGTTTCTCTTGCAGAGGAAAGGATTTGAGAGGGATAGAAATGTACTTGGATGAGGGGAAGAAACGGGGGGCTCTTTTGCTCACTCGAGGCAGAGTAAATGGGGCTTATGCACCCTTTCTTTCTCTTGACCATGGAAAGAGTGCACAGGCCAGACTGCGTGGATAAGATTCATCACAACTATGTCTAGGAGTATTGAACTTTTGCAAAAACCTTCGTTCACGTTAATATGGAAGATGGTGGGGAAAAAAGTGTGATCTGACACTCGTATTTATGATCAGTCAATAAAATGAGGCAGGCTGTATGCACCGCTAGGAAGCATGGCGTCAACCTGATCGTCCAGCACAGCCAGGACATTCTCTGCGAGGACCTTTTTCCCTCCCTCCTTCTTTTCCTTCTTCCTTCCTTCTTTGCTTTCCTTTCTTTCTTCCTCATTTCTGCTTCCTTCTCTTTTCTTTATTCTCCCTCCTTTCATTCACTCCTTTCTTCCCTCTCCTCTTTTTTTATCTTTTCTTTCCTCCCTCATAGTTTTTTGTTTTTTTCCCTATCTACCTTTCTTTTCCTTTTCTCTTTCCTTTCTTCCTTTCATCTCTTTCCTTCCTTCTTCCCTTTTTTTCTTTCTTTCCTTTCCTTCTCTCTTTTCTGTTTCTTTCTTTCCTTCTTTCGTTCCATCTCTCGTTTTTCTTTCTTCCTTTCTTCCCTTTCTTATTTTCTTGCTTTTTTCTCTGCTTCCTTCCTTTTTTTCCCTTTTTCCTTTTTCTTTCTTTATTCTTCCTTTTTCTTTCCTTCCTTTTATCCTTCCTTCTCTTTCTTTCCTTCCTTCCTTCCTTCATTCCTTCCATCTCTTTCATTTTTATTTCCTTCCTTCCTTCCTTTCTTCCCTTCTTTTCTTTTTCTTTCTTTCCTTCCATCTCTTTCATTTTTCTTTCTTTCCTTCCTTCCTCCCTTTACTTTTTCTTTCTTTCTTTTCCTTCTCTCTTTTCTGTTTCTTCCTTCTTTCATTCCATCTCTTTCGTTTTTCTTTCTTCCCTTTCTTTCTTGCTTTTTTCTCTGCTTCCTTCCTTTTTTCCCTTTTTCCTTTTTCTTTCTTTATTCTTTCTTTTTCTTTCTTTCCTTCCTTCCTTTTATCCTTCCTTCTCTTTCTTTCCTTCCTTCCTTCCTTTCTTCCCTTTTCTTTTTCTTTCTTTCTTTCCTTCCATCTCTTTCATTTTTCTTTCCTTCCTTTCTTCCCTTCTTTTTCTTTCCTTCCTTCCATCTCTTTCATTTTTCTTTCCTTCTTTTCTTTCTCTTTCTTTTTATCCATCCTTCCTTCCTTCTCTCTTTTCTTTTTTCCTTCTTTCTTTCCTTCCTACCTTGGTTTTATTTCTAGGGAAAACCTGGCCTTTCTGCCTTTTGCCTGACATTGTGCCAGATATGATGTAATGCTACATTCCAACGACATTGCCTCTAAAGGATTCTATTTAGCTGTTTTGTTTTTGTTTTTTTTTACATTTTTGGTGCATTTTTGACTGTGAATTTAAGGGGTGCATATCGGTAACTGTTTAAAATAGAGTCTCTGCCAGAGAAGACCCTCATCCAGAGCCCCACACCCCCTCTGAGGGTGTTACGGATGTTCTCGTACGCCCGGTCCAACAATGGCACGGCCAAAGCTTGGTAAATGAAGTTTTCAACTTTGAAAACGGCCTTCAGAGCTGGCGTGGATGAGATGGTTCCAAGGAGAGCCACAAGATGGGAAGGGCGGGTTGTGAGGTCAACTGGAGCTGTGCCGTACATCCAATGTAAACACAAAAAGACACTTGGAGCATCCTGTTCACATCGTACCTCCGTGAAGCTCCTTCAACTGGGTTTGTCTTCTTCGCAGTCCAGCGAGGTGAAATAGCTCCAGACGAAGATGCCTTTGGTTGAAGGAGCACAGAACGGTGTACATGTGAACATGTCCATGCTCCAAAGAAGGTTTTTTGCCTTTGAAGCCTTGCCCTGTCCATCCCAGAGTAGGTCGCTCTGTGGAACTGACCACCGTTTAACCATTATTTTCTTTTTTTAATTTTGCAAATATGGTCCCCGTCGATTTCCACAATGACAATTTGTGTAGCTGTATCGAGGCAACGTTATTTATTCTTAATTTATTCGCTTGTGTAAACTTAGTGCCAAAATGCATGGTGGATTGGTTTTTGCTTTTGTTTTTTTTCCACGTAGCACTCGATGGAAGCAGAAACAATAGTATCTGATCTTCAGCCGTTTTCATCTTTGTGGTTTAAACCCATTTCTAGACTTTGCTTTTGTTTAGTTTTCCCTTTGGTGAGACCCGTTGCACAATTTTAATTTTTTCACCTCCCTTTTTAGCCATATTTCCAGTGGTCCACTGCATGGCATTTTATTGTACAGGCCTCTCATCTCTCACTCCTTGTGAATTGTCCCCCTTCCAGATGAACTACTGAAGTTTTCACCCTCCTGTGGAAGTCTTTTTTAAGTTCTGTTTACTTATTTTTTCTTATTTGTTGAAGTATTTTGTTACCTCAGTCTTCTATCGGATTGCTGTATTTTTCAGCTTGTTACACTGAAGATGATAACTGTTTCACTAATTAAAACAAAAACTTTAATGTACAAAACGGAGAAGCTGGATTTACTTAACAACCGTGTTACTAACTTAACATAAGCAATGATTTGCTTAACAACTAGGGCAGTAAAGGTCATAAAATGGAGCAAAACTCACTTTAAAAATAGAAATTTGGGGGTAAATGATTACCTGTAATCTTTTCTTTTTTTAAAAAAAAACAAGACCTAAAACATACAGTAATTTAATTCCCAAATGAGGAAAAAAGAATTTAATTCCAGTCATCAAGACACTGCAGGTTGTGTTTACCAAAAACAACAACAACCACATATAAAATTCAATGATGAAAAAAGTAAAGGTTCTACATTTAGGCAAGAAAAACCAAATATACAGGTATAGTATAGGGGGTACCTGGCTCAATAGTAGTAACTGTGAGAGAGATCTCTGAGTCCTAGTGGATAGTCCCTTAAATAGGAGCCAGCAGTGTGCTGCAGCTGCCAAAAAAGCCAACACAGTGCTGGGCTGCATTAACAGAGGGATAGAATCAAGATCATGTGAAGTGTTAATACCACTTTACAAGGCCTTGGTAAGGCCACACTTGGGATCCTGCATCCAGTTTTGGTCACCACAATGTAAAAAAGATGTTGAGACTCTAGAAAGAGTGCAGAGAAGAGCAACAAAGATGATTAGGGGACTGGGGGCTAAAACATAGGAGGAACGGTTGCTGGAATTGTGTCTGTCTAGTTTAAAAAAGAGAAGGATGGGGGGGGGGGACATTAAAACAGTCTTCCAAGATCTCAGGGGTTGCCCCAAAGAAGAGGCAGTCAAGCTGTTCTCCAAAGTCCCTGAAGGAGCTTTGGAGAACAAGGAGAGACGCAAACTAGAACTAAGGAGAAACTTCCTGACAGTGACAACAATTGGCCAGTGGAACCACCTGCCTCCAGAAGCTGTAAATGCTCCAACACTGGAAGTTTTTAAGAAGAGACTGGACAGCCATTTGTCCAAAATGGTATAAGGTTTCCTGCCTGAGCAGGAGGTTGGACCAGATGACCCCCAAGGTCCCTTCCAATGTTGTTGTTGTTGTTGTTGTTATTATTATTATATTCTTTGATCCTGGAAGATAAATACACTTGGTGTGCAATTGTAAAGCTATACACTATAGGTAAGCCTCACTTTACGACCGTTAATGCTGGTTCCCAGGCTCCCAGGGCTGGTTATGTTGGCCTCTGACTGATTCTTCAATCAAAGTTCTGATTTCAACACTTAACCTGGAACGGTGCAGGGACCAGGGCATCTGGTCCCTACATAAAGCCTATTGCAAAGCCTGCGTCCCGAGTTGGTTCTGGCTACAACATTACATCACTCTGGTACGCTGCCAGGGAAAAAGGCTCTTTGCAAATTTTCTAGTTAGAAAAGAGTAAGGTCGACATAAGGCTGCATTCTGATAACTTTGCCCCCAAACTGACCAACCTAGCCTGTCCTATCTTGGGAAATCCTGACTTTTTTGCCCTCTTTGGGCTAAGGAAATATTAGGGCCCGACTTTTGGCCCACTTTGGGGGTTAGAAAAGAGTAAGGCTAACATAAGGCTGCATTCAATGGGATTTTAAAGTTATTATTCTGCATCTTTATTATGAGAAGCCCTGTTATTTGTATTAATAGAACAACGGGAGGCCCAGGGGCTGCAGAACGGGCACAGATGTAGGCAAAAAGGCTCTTTGCAAATGTTCTAGTTAAGAAAATTTGCATTCTGATGACTTTTTTGCCCTCTTTGGGGTAACGTTTATTTCCTCGTGTGGCTGCTACCCCTGCCTTGACCACAGGAGAGCGATGTTTTCTGTCCCATACCATTAGCACCGAGGCCATCATCGGCCTTTTTAACTCGGTTTAAGGCATTTGGAAACGGGTTTCCTTCTTCGGTGCCTCCCGTCACTCTATTATGATTAACCGGTGGGTATGCATACCACCTGGGGCAGGTAGTAGCAGCCCTGCTCAGGCAAGCGTAGTAGGAGGGGGCGGAGACAGCAACAGCCTTGGGTATATAATTAGGCAAGCAAGCCGGCAAGGAAGCCGGCAGCTTGTGAGGCGATGTACAACTGGTGGCAACGCAACGCTGGGCAACGCAACGCTGGGCAACGCAACGCTGGGCAACGCAACGCTGGGCAACGCAACGAAACGCAGCCAACAGGCAAGAAATGCAGTATCGGCTGGAGGTAAGGCACTGGGGGGGGGGGGAGGAAGGGAGGGAGATGGAGAGTGCTTTTGTGAGTTTGACGTTGTGGGATCTGAAAATGCAGAGGTCTTTTTTTAATGGTGGAATATTTAAGGGAAGGTAATTTGTATAGTTTGTAGTACTTTTTTTGCACCGCACGACACGAAGGCAAGGCAAGGCAACCAACAGACAAGAAATGCAGTCTGGGGGGGGGGAGGAAGGGGGGGAAATGGAGAGTGCTTTTGTGCGTTTGAAGTTGTGGGATCTGAAAATGCAGAAATTTTTTTTTAATGGTGGAATATTTAAGAGAAGCTAATTTGTATAATTTATAGTTCTTTTTTTGCACCGCACGGCACGAAGGCAAGGCAAGGCAACCAACAGACAAGAAATGCAGTCTGGGGGGGAGGAAAGGGGGGAAATGGAGAGTGCTTTTGTGAGTTTGAAGTTATGGGATCTGAAAACGGAATTTTTAAGAGAAGCTAATTTCTACACTTTGTAGTTCTTTTTTTACACGGCACGGCACGGCACGGCACGAAGGCAACGCAAGGCAACCAACAGGCAAGAAATGCAATATCAGCTGGACGTAAGACATGCGGAGGGGGGAGGAAGGGAGGGAGATGGAGAGTGCTTTTGTGAGTTTCAAGTTGTGGAATATGAAAATGCAGAAGTTTTTTTTAATGGTGGAATATTTAAGAGAAGCTAATTTCTACAGTTTGTAGTTCTTTTTTTACACGGCACGGCACGAAGGCAACGCAAGGCAACCAACAGGCAAGAAATGCAATATCAGCTGGACGTAAGACATGCGGAGGGGGGAGGAAGGGAGGGAGATGGAGAGTGCTTTTGTGAGTTTCAAGTTGTGGAATATGAAAATGCAGAAGTTTTTTTTAATGGTGGAATATTTAAGAGAAGCTAATTTGTATAATTTATAGTTCTTTTTTTGCACCGCTCGGCACGAAGGCAAGGCAAGGCAACCGACAGACAAGAAATGCAGTCTGGGGGGGGGGGAGGAAGGGGGGGAAATGGAGAGTGCTTTTGTGAGTTTGAAGTTGTGGGATCTGAAAACGGAATATTTAAGAGAAGCTAATTTCTATATTTGTAGTTCTTTTTTTACACGGCACGGCACGAAGGCAACGCAAGGCAACGCAAGGCAACCAACAGGCAAGAAATGCAATATCAGCTGGACGTAAGACATGCGGAGGGGGGAGGAAGGGAGGGAGATGGAGAGTGCTTTTGTGAGTTTGAAGTTGTGGGATCTGAAAACGGAATATTTAAGAAAAGCTAATTTCTATAGTTTGTAGTTCTTTTTTTACACGGCACGGCACGAAGGCAACGCAAGGCAACGCAAGGCAACCAACAGGCAAGAAATGCAATATCAGCTGGACGTAAGACATGCGGAGGGGGGAGGAAGGGAGGAAGATGGAGAGTGCTTTTGTGAGTTTCAAGTTGTGGGATATGAAAATGCAGAAGTTTTTTTTAATGGTGGAATATTTAAGAGAAGCTAATTTGTATAATTTATAGTTCTTTTTTTGCACCGCACGGCACGAAGGCAACGCAAGGCAACCAACAGACAAGAAATGCAGTCTGGGGGGGAGGAAGGGGGGGAAATGGAGAGTGCTTTTGTGAGTTTGAAGTTGTGGGATCTGAAAACGGAATATTTAAGAGAAGCTAATTTCTATAGTTTGTAGTTCTTTTTTTACACCGCACGGCACGAAGGCAACGCAAGGCAACCAACAGGCAAGAAATGCAATCTCAGCTGGATGTAAGACATGTAGAGGAAGGGAGGAAGATGAAGAGTGCTTTTGTGAGTTTCAAGTTGTGGGATATGAAAATGCAGAAGTTTTTTTTTAATGGTGGAATATTTAAGAGAAGCTAATTTGTATAATTTATAGTTCTTTTTTTGCACCGCACGGCACGAAGGCAACGCAAGGCAACCAACAGACAAGAAATGCAGTCTGGGGGGGAGGAAGGGGGGGAAATGGAGAGTGCTTTTGTGAGTTTCAAGTTGTGGGAGATGAAAAAGAAGAGGGTTTTTTTTAATGGTGGAATATTGAAGAGAAGCTAATTTGTATAATTCTTTTTTTTGCACGGCACGAAGGCAAGGGAGGGAGAAGAGCAACAAAGATGATAAGGGACTGGAGGCTAAAACATGAGGAACGGTTGCTGGAATTGGGTCTGTCTAGTTTAAAGAAGAGAAGGATGGGGGGGCGACATTAAAACAGTCTTCCAAGATCTCAGGGGTTGCCCCAAAGAAGAGGCAGTCAAGCTGTTCTCCAAAGCCCCTGAAGGCAGGATAAGAAGCAACGATGGAAACTCATCAAGGAGAGACGCAAACTAGAACTAAGGAGAAACTTCCTGACAGTGACAACAATTGGCCAGTGGAACCACCTGCCTCCAGAAGCTGTAAATGCTCCAACACTGGAAGTTTTTAAGAAGAGACTGGACAGCCATTTGTCCAAAATGGTATAAGGTTTCCTGCCTGAGCAGGGGGTTGGACCAGATGACCTCCAAGGTCCTTTCCAATGTTGTTATTATTATTATATTCTTTGTTGTGATCCTGGAAGATAAATACACTTGGTGTGCAATCGTAAGGCTATACACTATAGGTAAGCCTAACTTACGACCGTTAATGCTGGTTCCCAGGCTCCCAGGGCTGGTTATGTTGGCCTCTGACTGATTCTTCAATCAAAGTTCTGATTTCAACACTCAACCTGGAACGGTGCAGGGACCAGGGCATCCGGTCCCTACATAAAGCCTATTGCAAAGCCTGCGTCCCAAGCTGGTTCTGGCTACAACATTACATCGCCCTGGCACAGGAAAAAGGCTCTTTGCAAATTTTCTAGTTAGAAAAGAGTAAGGTCGATGTAAGGCTGCATTCTGATGACTTTGCCCCCAAACTGACCAACCTAGCCTGTCCTATCTTGGGCACAGCAACGCAACGGGAGGGAGGGAGAACTTTGGGCTTGGGCTTGGAACTTTGTAACTTTGTAACTTTGTAACTTTGTAACTTTGTAACTTTGTAACTTTGTAGTTGTGGGATCTGAAAATGCAGAGGTCTTTTTTTAATGGTGGAATATTTAAGGGAAGGTAATTTGTATAGTTTTTAGTTTTTTTTTTGCACCTCACCGCAGGAAGGCAAGAAAACCAACAGGTAAGAAATGCTGGAGGTAAGGCACATTCCCCCATCCCCCCATCCCCCAATCCCCAAGCCCATCCCCAAGCCCCAAGCCCATCCCCAAGCCCCCCAAGCCCATCCCCAAGCCCCCCAAGCCCATCCCCAAGCCCATCCCCAAGCCCAAGCCCATCCCCAAGCCCATCCCCAAGCCCAAGCCCATCCCCAAGCCCATCCCCAAGCCCATCCCCAAACCCAAGCCCATCCCCATCCCCAAGCCCATCCCCAAGCCCAAGCCCATCCCCAAGCCCATCCCCAAGCCCAAGCCCATCCCCAAGCCCATCCCCAAGCCCATGCCCATCCCCAAGCCCAAGCCCATGCCCAAGCCCATGCCCATCCC